>NC_137845.1:42580000-43270000 GCF_948465745.1 Chenopodium album | reverse complement strand
ACCTAGACGAGGTGGTGCAGGGTGTCCACCACTCAGAGAAGTTATATATTGGAGGGGATCTAAATGGGCACGTTGGGGCGAGCCGAGATGGCTATGAGAGTGTCCATGGAGGCTTTGGGTATGGGCAGAGGGACGCCGGTGGTGAAGCTATTATGGATTTTGCCCAATCATATGATTTAATTTTGGCTAATACTTGGTTTAAGAAGAGGGATTCACACTTGATAACTTTTCGGAATGGAGCAAATGCAACTCAAATAGACTTCCTGCTCACAAGGAGCATAGATAGACAAAGTTGCATAAACTGTAAGGTTATCCCAGGGGAGAGTGTGGTCACCCAACACCGGCTATTGGTAATGACTATTCGTCTGAAAGAGAAGGCGAAGAAAAAAGTTAGACAAGAAGAACCAAGGATAAGATGGTGGACCCTAAGGGATGCAAAAGCTAAGGTTTTTACAGAAAAGGTAATTGAAGAAGCGGATTGGGATGGAGAGGTGGATCCGGACATGACCTGGTTACGAATGAAGAACTGTTTCCTAAGAGTGGCCAAAGAGGTCTTAGGGGAAGTAAGGGGAAGAACTTCGGTACAGAGAGATACTTCGTGGTGGAATGAAGAGGTGAAAGCAGTAATTAAGCAAAAAAGGGAATGCTATCAAGCCTTAGGAAAATGTAGGAGTGATGAAACCTTTGCAGCGTATAAGGAGGCTAAGAGTAAGGCAAAGGCAGCTGTTCGCCAAGCAAAAGAAAAGGCATATCAGGAGGTTTATGAAAAGCTTGATTCCAAGGAGGGAGAAAGGATCATTTATAAGATGGCAAAGAGAAGACAAGAGGCAAGGAAGGATATTGGCATGGTGAAGTGTGTCAAAGATAAGAACCAAATGGTCCTAGTGCAAGAGGAGGGCATCAAGGACAGGTGGAAGGGGTACTTCGATGAATTATTTAATGGAAGTAATGGAGTTGTGATAGGAGATACCTCTATGAGTGATGAAGAAATCAACATGGAGTATGTGCGAAGGATTAGGAGAGTAGAGGTGGAGATTGCACTGAGGAAGATGAAACCTAAGAAGGCGGTTGGCCCTGATGGGGTACCGATAGAGGTGTGGAGGTGTTTGGGTAAGATTGGTATTGATTGGTTAACAAACCTTTTCAACAAGATATGGACGGCTACAAGGATCCCACAAGATTGGAGGAAGAGCACCTTGGTCCCGGTTTATAAAAACAAAGGAGACGCTCAAGATTGTTCTAACTATCGAGGAATTAAGCTTATGAGCCATACTATGAAGTTGTGGGAAAGGGTGATTGAACAAAGGTTGAGGGCATGCACAAGCATTTCAGATAACCAATTTGGTTTTATGCCTGGGAGATCTACTATGGAGGCAATCCATTTGATAAGACAAATGATGGAGTTTTATAGGGTAAAGAAGAAAGATCTTCATATGGTCTTTATTGATTTAGAGAAGGCATATGACAAGGTGCCAAGAGAGATACTTTGGTGGGCAATGTTGAAGAAAGGTATCCCACGAAGGTATGTAGACCTAGTTAAGGATATGTATCGGGATGTGTCAACAAATGTGAGGACATGCGGAGGGTTGACAAAAGATTTCCCTATTACAATCGGATTGCATCAAGGGTCTGCATTAAGCCCTTTTCTTTTTGCAACGGTTCTAGACGAATTAACTAGACCAATTCAAGATGAGGTTCCATGGTGTATGCTGTTCGCAGATGATATCGTTTTGGTGGATGAGACTAAGGATGGGGTTAATGTCAAGTTGGAGCAATGGAGGCAAAGGTTGGAATCTAGAGGGTTTAAGCTAAGTCGAAGTAAGACTGAATATTTGGTATGTCGTTTTGGCACTCAGAGGGGGACAAGCAATGAAGTGGTGAGTTTGGATGGAAAGGATTTGACCATGAGTGAATGTTTTAAGTACCTAGGGTCGATCATCCAGAAGAATGGTGACATTGATCAAGACGTGACCCACAGGATTAAGTCAGGGTGGCTTAAATGGAGAGCGGCCACGGGAGTGCTATGCGACCGCAGCATTCCCTTAAAGTTGAAGGGAAAATTCTACAGGACTGCCATAAGACCAGTGTTGCTCTATGGTACAGAATGTTGGGCTTCTAAGAAAGAGCATATTAAAAAGATGGAGGTTACGGAAATGCGCATGTTAAGGTGGATGTGTGGAAACACTTTAAGAGATAGAATCAGAAATGAGGTTATTCGCAAGAAAGTAGGTGTGGCGGGCATTGTAGATAAATTAAGGGAAAATCGTCTGCGTTGGTTTGGACATGTAAGACGGAGACCCGAGGGTGCACCGGTGCGAAGAGTGGAAGAGTGGGACCATGGAGGGATTAAACGAGGAAGAGGGAGACCAAAGATGACTTGGTTGGAAGGAGTGAGGAAGGATATGAAGTGCATGGATTTACGTGAGGATGAAGTTTTGGATCGTAAGGGATGGAGGAGAAAGATTTATGTTGATGACTACACGGAATAATCAAATTTGGTTCATGTTAGCCGACCCCACTTTTGGGATTAAGGCTTTGATTGATTGATTGATTGATACTATTATAATTCATTATATGTAGTGGAAGCACACTAGCCTTAAGGTCTACACAGATACAAGTGTATCAGTGTATTGCAATGATGTCTTCAAAAAAAAAAAAAAAACTTTTCCATGATTTAATCTCCACCGCCCATTCAATTACAACTAGACCCCATTCCCTCCCAAAATTTCATTTTCCCTCTCAACACCATAGTTACAGAAACCATCTCTATCATTCTTCTCCAATTATTCAGAGATCAAGATCAAGAAATCAGTACGAAATTAAACAAGATCAAGAAATCAGTACGAAATTAAACAAGATCATGACTATCATGTGTAATTACTAGGTAATTAGTCAGATTCTTGCTAACTTGTTTCATTTGAGTTTTTAATTTTCACTTTGACAATTTATTATACAATAAGTAACAAAATGCTTATTTTTGCAACCTAATTTATTTCTGTAATTTCACTATCAGGACCAAAACAAATGAAGCCCATCAATCGTCCAACAAAAAATATCGGATTCGATAATGCACCATTGTGGAATCATGTTACAGTGCTCTCAACTACAGGAGGAGGTGGAAATAGAGTATGGACATGCAAGTATTGTGGCAAGAAGGTAACTGGTTCTTACTCAAGACTTAAAGGACATTTATTAAAAATTCCTAACCAAGGTGTTGAAGCTTGCAAAATAATTTCTGATGATGTTTACCGCCAAATAAAGAAAGAATATGATGAGGCAGAAGAACAAAAGGCAAAACATGCTCTTAATGCAAAACAAAAAAGAGACTGTATCACTTCCTGAAGGGTCTGACATTATACAACATAAGAAAAGGAAAGGAAGTTTAGAATACTCATTTAATGTCCTAGAGAGGGAGGAGGCTGATAAAGAATGTGCCATGGCATATGGCATTTTACACAGGTGCTATTCCTTTTAATTTTGCAAGAAATCCCTATTTCAGGGCATTTTGTCAAAGACTTGCTAATGGTAATTTAAGTGGATATGGACCTCCAACCCCTACAAGACTTAGTACTACTCTCTTAGCCCAACTAAAAGCACATGTAGGAGAGTTATTACAGCCTATAAAAGATTCATGGAAGAAGAGGGGGTGTTCAATTTGCTCTGATGGTTGGACTGATAGCCAATCAAGGCCATTAATCAACCTTATGGTCGCTTCTGGTGCAGGGCCGATGTTCATGAAAGCTCTGGATGCTGGTGATGTTTTACAAAAAAGTGCAGACTATATTGCAGGTATTTTTTTTCAAATCATTGAAGAGATTGGAGATGAGAAGGTTGTGCAGATTGTGACTGATAATGCTGCAAATTACAAGGCAGCAGGTGGTAAGATTGAAGAAAGATTCCCTCATATATTTTGGACTCCCTCTGCTGTCCATTATGTGAATTTGGCCATCAAGGCAATATGTGAGCCAAATGAGAAATCTTCTCACTATGAAGAGTGCAAATGGATAAAAGACTTAGTTTCTCAAGTAAATGAGATCAATGTGTTAATCACAAATCATGGTCTGTCAAAGACAATTTTCGATCGATATTCTGATGTCAAACTTCTGAAAGTAGCAGAAACCAGATTTGCCTCTAACATTGTGATGGCCACGCGACTTCGAAGGGTCAAAGAAGCACTTGAGAAGACGGTTATGGATGTAGATTGGAAGAATTTTAAGGTGACTGGAAAATCTGCCACTGTAATCCAAGCAAGGGATATCAAAGACTTGATAGTCAGTGATGGATGGTGGACAAAGTAGATTATTTCTTGAGTTTCACCGAGCCTTTGATGAAGTTTTTAAGGGTCGCAGATATGGATTCCAATGTCCTACCATATGTTTATGACATGTGGGACACAACCATAGAAGAAGTGAAAAGAGTTATATTTGAGCAAGAGGATAAAAACATACTAACCGATAGCTCAAACTTCTTCAATGCAATTCATCAAGTGTTGGTGACTCGATGGAATAAGAGCAACACTCCTTTGCATTGTTTGGCTCACTCATTAGTTCCTAAATACTATAGTGAGGGCTGGTTGCAAGCTTCAAGCAACGGGGTACGTCGAGTAGCTCCTAATGAAGATGAAGAAGTGTCTATAAATAGAGATTTGTGCTTTCGTAGATCGTTTCCTAACCCGGATGATCTTAAAAAAGTATACAAGGAGTATGGAGCTTTTGCTTGTGGTTTGGATTACTTTGGTCAAATTCATGTCATGAATGCAAGAAACGAAGAGGAGCCTCTGTCATGGTGGGCCAATTATGGTGCTTCCACACCATTACTCCAAGGGTTGGCACTTAAATTGCTTTCCCAACCAGCCTCATCATCATGTTGTGAGAGGAATTGGAGCACATATGGAACTATTCAAACCACTAAGAGAAACAGATTAACTTCTAGTAGAGTTGAAGACTTGGTTTATGTGCATATGAACCTCCGTTTGCTTGCTAGGAAGAAAAACGAGTATCGTGAGGGGTCAAGCTCTTATTGGGACATAGGTAAGTTATTGTGAACAAAGTATTTTTAAACTTAAATTTAAAGAATCTTATTCTAAATTGCTGATGTATTGTCTTTTTTTTTTTAAAACTTGTAAGGAGGAGATGTCATGGATGTAGATCACACCTTGGAGCTGGTCGAGTTATCTCTTAATGAACCTGAGATTGAAGCCATGACGTTAGAGGTTTGAGTTGGATGAAAGAAGGCTAAGGATCCCTGGTGATATCTAACTAAACTCCTTTATTTTGGATTACTTTAGCACTGTTAGTGACTAAGTGTAAGTATTTAGTAGCCTTTTTTGCTTTTGCATGGCCATGTTAGTTTGATAGATGTATAGCTAATGTACAAGGCAAAATGCTTTTATTTTGTGAGTTACATATCTATGTAACTATGTTCTGATTGGTATCAATGTAAGAAAGTAGTTAGAAACTTAGAAATTAAGAAATGTCATCCAATATGTAATATGGGTGCATATAAATCAAAATATGTATTGAAAATTATGAAAATAGAAAAGTTGCAAACTGTAAATTTTTTGAATATTAATGAAATATTAAATATTTTGTAATGTATTTATTGCAAAAAATAAAGTGCCGTGTCCCCGCACCCGTGTCCAAATATAGGACAGAGTCCCCGTGTCCTAAAATTTTGGAAATTGACGAATCGGACACTCGGACACGTGTCCGTGTCCGACTCACGTACCCGAGTCCATGTAACATAGCAAGAAAGTTAAAATATTCACTCATGGTCAAGTCCTTTTCGTCCAAGCTCACTACATCATCGCTTATCCCCCTCTGTATACCAAATATTTAGTCTTACTCTAACTTAGCTTAAACCCTCTAGATTCCAACTTTTGCCTCCATTGCTCTAATTTGGCATCAACCCCATCTTTAGTTTCATCCACCAAAACGATTTCATCCGCAAACAACATACACCATGGAACCTCATCTTGAATTGGCTGGTTAAGTCATCTAGAACCATTTCAATATGGAACTATTGGGGAACTAAAACTTTAAAAGTCAATTAAAGTGCCTTAATTTGTGTGTTGGTCAATGCAATGCAACTAATTAAGGACACAGGGAGCAAATGATTTTAGAAAGATGAGGGGTAAAGAGATGAAAAGGAAAAGTGCTAGTTGAAAGCATAAAGAATACATAAAGACCATACAACTATACAAGGATATGTTCTTTTCAACTTTTACTCATTCTTATTGCAAGTTTGTAATTAGACCACCCTAAAATATAATAATAATAAAAATTTAAAAATAAATAAATAAATAAATAAATAAAAATAAAATTCAGACCACACTAGATCTTATTTTTGTTTGCTTATCGCCAAACTTTTTAATTTCATGCCTATAGAAATATACTCCCTCTTTTTCTTTTTAAGTGCATCACTTTCCTAAATCGGCTGTTTTTTTTTTAAATCCATCATTTCCTTTTTGGACATCTTCATTTGTATTATAGCTCTCTCCTCACATGTTCCCCACACCTACATTTTTATAATTTCCCTCCACTCACATTCCTTACTTTTAAAGTTTTATTTCCCTACCAAACCAATTTACAGAATATTTAACTCTATTTAACTCACATACTTCAAAGTATGTGCTAGTCAAACTAATATACTTAAAAAACGGAGGCCGTATATATTTGCAAACATCACATCAAGACAAATCCAACAAGATCCACTTGATAATGTTTATTTTCTTTTATATTAGCATACAAATACATTCAAAGATTAGTCAAATCAAGTGATCGGATCTAACTATACTAGACTAAATCTTAAATTTCTTAACAATCTTAATTCAAGTAAAGACAGCAAAGCTTAAGATATTTCAACAGTGAAACATATCCTCCAAAACTCTAGGAACAAGCCACACAACTCTGATAAACCTAGCAGAAAGGCTACTTAAAGAAAAAATGTGTCATTCAAGTCTTTCTACTCCCTCCCCTCCTATTATAAGCAAAAACAAGTAAAATAAAGACCATAAGCATGTTGAAAAACCAATGTGGGTTCAGGTAAAAACTTAAATGAGTAAAATGCAAATGCTAAGGGGTTAAAGGACAATAGTAATTATGGAAGAACTAAAAATAATGCAATAAGTAAACATTGAAGTATGATTCCACAACAATTGAATATCTCCGAAAAGGTATCCGGAGTAAATTCAATAGCAGTAGATGTCTGAAGATAATTTAAAAGCATTTCTTAAGATATACCTTGAATTTAGCGGTACTTTGACCTTTTTCCCCTCTTGGGCACCCATAATAGATGCATCAAGCTCCACAGCCCCATTATTCACATGTAGCAACTGCAATTGTCCAATCATCATATAGGTTGAAACAACAATTGAAAAGTTAGAGATCCCAATGCTTACCAACAAGCATAGGATAGAGAAGATAGAGATTTTTAAGTTTTCAAGTAAGCTTTGTAAAGCTTTAACTATTCGTAATTGTTATGCGGCAATAATAAGCCAACCCACAAAACTAAATAGCAGCTAAGCAGGCATTTATGAAGATAAGGCCAAAAAAATAAATTTTGACGGGTGGACAAGATTGTTGTGAGGTTCAAATTCTTACTCCCTCCGTCATTTTATTAAGAACTTGTATTCCTTTTTGGGGAGCCTAAAATTAAGAACCTAAATCTATTTTAAGGTTTTACTATATGAGAATATTCTCCACTTTTTGATAAGTTGTCATCTCTTTTTTGTACTTTTACATCAATTCCCAACACTTTCTCTCTCCCTCTCTTCAATTATTCCCAACCACTCATTTTTTTCTCTATATCTCTATGTAACCCCACATGCACTTATGTACATTCACCAACTTTCATAATTCCCGTGAAAAAACCCAAATAGGTTCTTAATAAAGGGACGGAGGGAGTACTTTCAAAATTGCAATGAATAACTGCATAAAAGTTCAATCATTGCATGAATTATCTTGATCATTACTTGTAGTACCTTCGAATATGACTTGCTGTTTTTCACATCTTATATTTTCTCAGTCTATTACTCATACTCTTCAATTTACCTCGACCATAACCCTCGTTATTCAGACATGGGAAGGACACTTCAACATAGCCACAAATAGGAAAAATTAAGCTAGCAAGCACTACCCTCACATAAAAAGTAATGTCAGATTCTTCCCAAGCATAACACCAAATTGCTAGCAAAAATATCTTTAAAATTAAACTACTACTCTTAAACAAAAGTACATTTTCTATAATCTATTAGTTAGAATAGTTTTACTTTCACATTATTGAGGCATTACTACAACCAGTAATATTAATAATTATCAATAAGTAGCATTTATAAAAAGTTACTCCCACGGTCCCTCCATTCCTAAATGTTCTTCCCATTATGACCTGACACGTTCATATATGTATTTAGTTGCATATTAGTAAAAACATATAACAATTGAATATTAAATATCTACTCATTAAGACAAATTTAATAAGACGCAACATGACTATATTATGTTTTATATATTAAGAGTCATTTGGAAGATTATCTCATCTTATAAATAGTGCAAACATTCCAAATGGGAAAAACTTTTAAAAACGGAGGGAGTTATATTTAGATAATATACATTATGACAAATCTAACAAGATTCCGCTTTGCCTTACATAATCACCAAAGATGGTCAGATATATTTTGTGAATAGTGCAAATGGCAAGCTTTTACAACTAAAAGAGAATGAATAAAGTAGAGATTATCATTTTCTTATGAACATACCTCCCTTGAGATAATCATCTTCCCCGTCAAAAAAAATAAAAAAGGTACCTTAAAAGGAGCTTTTGTCTTCCAAATCTCATTTGAAATGGCAATTTCTCTTAAGAAAGTTACAAAACTTTTGACAAAAATGGGAAACACTCATCACATCACCAGAATAGCTTGTCATTCCCTTCAAACAACCACCTTGGAAGTCTCAAAAAAGAAACACTAAATGCTTTTGATTACAATTCCATGTCGACACTTTTTAATGGTAGCCTACTTAAGTAAGACAATTCTAAACAGATCTTGAAATTGAGCCTTTAAGGGTTGATCTCCACACCAAATGGTCATGCCCAAAAAACACGTGAAAACTCTACACCTCAAAAACCATCCATATACCAAAAATATGCAACACTTGCAAGCCTAATTTTGAGAAGAAGACACCAACATAACCTCTCTACACCTTATAATAGTTTGATGAAATTCTTTCATGATGCATAACCTACACTGCCACTTTGCCTTGAGAGCTTCATTACATTTTACTTTTAATGGCATTCAAAGGGCACTCCGCCACTCCAATTACAGAACTCATTTTCTATCTCTGTTTTTTAATTATTGTCCAACTCTTCCCCCCTCCCTACTTATCAACAAATTAATTATGTAATTCTTGTAACTGTGTAAACTGGTCCACTACTTTATTAGACAAAATTACACAGTATACTAACAGTAAGACTGAATAACAAGAGCAGTTTACGCATGCATTCTCTTACCTCATCCAACAAGCCTTCATAAGTTAACTGAGTACACATTGGAGTTACCATGTCCACCTGCAATGAAAAATTATCAGATTTCCTGCCATCACATAGAACTTGACTATTATCCACCCAAAAGTTTAGCTATGTGAAACTTAGATTTGAAGTGATGACTAGCTCATTCAGTAACATGGAAACCTATATCTACTTTTCCAGTGAAATAAAGAGCATGCTGTTCAAACAGAGAAAAACCTAGATATTTCACTCTATTATCTTAACAAATAAATAGAAGCATGAGGACATTTATTTTGTATGCCTTATCCTAAAGATTAACATTTATCTAAGCTGTACTTTACATAATTTGCTTCCTTGTTCATTACCCAAAAAGGAACAAGAATTGAAGAGATTCATCAAGATTATATATTATATGACCTAGTTCAATCAAGCAAGAAATGCAAGGCAATTCAAAAATTTACCTCTCTATCTAGCAAGATCAGTGTACTTATATCTGGTACCGCCTGAAAGTGATGTGAAAAAAACATGTGAATAATTAACCAATCAAAAGAAACTACCATTTTCAAACAGATTTCAAACTGAATATACACTCAAAAATTAAAGTTCGTTTACCTCATCTATGTTGACTGGCTCTTCTGTCTGCATTCTATCCAAAATCTCTGCAACACGAACTGAAGCCTTGCCTTTCGCCCTCACATTTGGTATCAAACCAAACGAAAACTACACACATGGAACAGAGAAAGGTTCAGGAAAACTACCTATATTACTTTTTGAAAAAAGTCTTGCAACAAATTCATCACGATACTGATGCATCTAAAAATAATTACTTTCTAGCAATGAGCCTGGTTTAATGTTGCTTGATTCAAGGACAACATTTAAAACATGAGAGAATTTTAGAGGAAGCAGTGCAAGTATGCAACAATATTTGTTACAATTCGAACCATTTAACTGTAATCCAATCCCAAGGTACCTAAAGTTTAGATTCAGAACTTTGGTTTTCTAAAGAATGAAATCTTCCTGAATAGAATACAACTGCTTTTGTCCCTCAGATGAGTCAGATCCAATTATTCAGGTCATATAGCCATGAAATGATGCAAAACTAATTGGTAAGAGAGCTCATTGAGCAAAATTAATAGACAAGGCATAAAAATTTGAACCTTTTGATGATATGCAAGTATATTAGGTCTAATCCTTTAATGTCAAGGCATTTTTAACTTCAACTTATTACTTATTACTTATTTTTCTTAAATTCAGAGAAGACCATAAAGTATAAATCAAGCCAGAAAGATTCTAAAAAAGAACTTGAAAATTTAAAACCACAGCACCTTAAATAAGGTGAAGAGAACAAAGCCTAGGCCTACTTAGCCAAAATGAATCTAGAAAAGGAATTTAAAATAGGAACTGCAATATATAACAAAAGACAATCCAATTTGAACGATGTGGACATGAAAACGTTCACTTTACAGTACTGTGATTTGTAATGTTAGGTTTAACCCCAGTTTTGTAGATAACTTCCCTCTTACATTATGTTTCTCTTAGCAACATAATAATCACAATAATAAGCATGAGCAGTGTATGATCACAAACAATACTCCAAGTATTGGTACTATTTTGTATTAAGCCATTATAATTCAATTGTCAATAATAAAAACTGATTGTAGAAGATGAAGCACAGCCCTGCATATCCTGCTTAAAAATTTGTTATTTTAAAAATCGAAAGCTGCTACTCAACCAACAAAGAATCATGGTTCCACTCTTTTTCCTTGTATAACTGCTATTTTAAGAATCAAGGTTTGTGCAGTACAAAAGCAGTTTGGGGTCTCACAAACCCAACAGGCAGAAGGTAAAGTAATAATGGAATCTACAATGCAAACACTTCTCTGTATATAACATCAACAATTCCTTCCTGAAAAAGATCCCCCACTCCTCCTGACCTTCATTTTTGTTCCAGAAATAGTTCCAAGGAAATCATAAGTGCAGTGGCATAGCGTGCATATGTGTGTATCCTACATTCACTCTAGTTGAAAGTGCTACATACATTGGAATAATGGATGTCCAAGAAAAGTAACTCATTCAAAAGTGCCTAATTATTTCATCAGTAATGTAGACAAGAGTCATAATATCTAATTATCTATCACAAAAAAAAAAAAAAATAATAATAAAAAAATCTTACTCAATAAACAACATAACAATGGAGGATAATAAACGCTTGAAATCAGAAAGAACAAACCTCAAGCCTATGAATGGCTTTTGCAATATGCCAAAGAGAGCTCGTATCAGCATCAGCTAGGCACTCCTAAACCACCACAAAGGGAAAGGCTAAGGGAAACGTCCATTATACTACAAAAAGTATATTGGAAGCATTACACAAGCAAGGCTATTACCTTGTATGCAAAGTCAAGTTCAAAAGATATCACATCCTCGTCAAGTGGAACCATGTATAATGGGTATTCTCCAATAGTAAATAAATCATGTACTTTTTCCTCTTTCAGTATCTGAACTCAAAGAAAAGAGTAGAGTTTAGATTACAAATTTATATTTCCTTAAAGACATATAAATATATAATCACATGGAAACCATCATACTATAATATTTTGGATGTATATAAACTAACAAGATTTCAGCTCCAAAGTTTAATACATTGCAATAGAATAAACAAGAAAACCGAGAAGCTAAATGATAGCAGTTTTCTATGTAAATAATGTAATCCATTTTCATCATCACCTCTCTCTAGCCCCCACATTCAAATCAACAGAAAGCAGAAAGTACCTGTTCACATGCCACAGAACGCCGAGGAACAAAGTAAAGATAGTATTCCTTTTGTAATCCCTTTGATGTGTTGTCATGAATATGCAGGGATATATGTCTCATCATTTCAAGTTGCTTACACACAAGGTACACCACTTTCGTGCATTCCGTTTGTAGAGGTTCAGCTGACAAATGTCGCAATTCTACCCCATGTTCCTGACCCCAGATGTCATTAGACAGCTTAGTATCAACAGAAGTTACACATGCCAACCAACTGAATAAACAACGAAAATCAAGTTTGCTTTTCACATAAAGCTCTAGATATATTGTTCACTTTCTCTAAAGTATAAATATTTTACATAAAGAGGAAAGACATTTGTGTAACGGATATAACTGTCTCTTTCTCATTTCTCTCTCAAATAAAACAATCAGACACCCTATTATGTAGTTTTCAGATTTCGTTTTCTTCCATATTATCGTTAAAAAAAAAGGGCATTTTACACAATTTAACTATATTTGCAGTTTTTCAGATTTAACAATCCATATAATGATCATTCATACAGCCACTACTATGTTACTCAGACTCGGGTACCCATATCCGACACGGGTACGTGTCTTAGTGTCCGACTCGGCTATTTTGTGAAAAAATTAATTGATTTTTAACTAAAATGAAGTGTCCAAGTGTCATACCCATGTCCGGGTGTCGAGGGTCCGACACGGGTACTTGAGGTAAAATGAAGAGTCCGAGTAACATAGAGCCCCTATATTAACTATATTCTATCAACAGTTTGGCTAGAGTCATATTTCTTCATTTCTAATCCTTCATCTCTACTCCTCATTTCCTCTAAACTACTTCAAGTTTTTTAGCATACCTGAGTTCTCATCTGAGATCTGACCAAACTTCAAATAGAAAGTTACAGCTCTTGTTATTAGTTGCAATTAATTAAAATTTAAAATCTTTTATAAAGTATCAAAATCATTTAAAAAAAAATAAATAAATAATGTATAAAAATTGCGAAATCTGTACAACAGTATCAGTAATGATAGTGATCATTATAGCAAAGATTTCAAGACTAAACCAAGCTCCCAGATCAGTGATAACAGAACCTTAAATTGATCAATTGTTAAAACTCTATTCAAAAGCAAACATCAAGCAATTCTAATAAATTTTCTCCAGAAATTTACTCATACTTTGAGATACGGAATTAAAAAAGCTAAGTAATCATAAAAGTTAAGTACCTCAGATTTCTATACAAATCAACAAGACGTGATTCTAAGGAAAATACATTCAACTAGCATTTGAATGGTAAGTCCAAATACTCTTGAATGACAAACGACAATTTCCAATTATCAATGGACACCGCAATTGCCATTAGACTAATAACAAGACCGATAGAGATCTTTATAAAAGCTACGAGACATGCCCTTAAGATTGACAAAACTTCTGCAAGTTTGCGGCATTATACAGCCCCCAACTCCAACACAACCTCCTACATCTCTCCCTCTATAAATGCATTCTCCACAAGTCCACATTCCCTAGATGGTTATCGAATTTTATAATGTCATATCTATGTACTTATGTTTCTTAGCATTATTCAAAAATCTAAGGTTTTTGTATATATCCTTCTAAACCAAAGTGATCAACTTGGAAAATGTTTGAGATATAGCACGATTAAAGCAAAAGCCGATATCTTAATTGATAGTGACAAAAAAGACCAAAGTAATTAAACAAAGAAGGGGACGTTAACATAAGTTACCTTAAGAAGTGCAGTCTGGACAATAAGTGAAAGAGAGCCACTGAGTGTTGGATCAATGACAAGACATTTTTTTCCGCGAATCTGTGAAACACGAGTAATGAACAAAATATTAACATTATCTCAAAAACAAGCTTCTTGTTGAAATGATCAATACAAAGAAACAAGACATATCGCGAACACCAATAATACTCACATTTTTAATAATCGTTAACAACTCCTTCTGTGACTGTTCTCTGTATTCAACAGATATTTAAACAAACAATCCATCATCATATATGGAGGAAACAATAACAAATTCCAAAATTCGACGATACACGATTAATTAAGTACCTGAGAGAAGCTAGATTAATTGCAGCATTATCTAAATTAGGAATTTGAGCCATTGAAGCAAGGAATTTGATCCCCTCTCAATCAAATACTGCAGCAATTAGAAAACAAATTCATCTAATTACTGAATATCAACTAATATAAATTCCAATAAATTTCAGCAAAATACAACATTTTAATCTGCAAATCACCAGTAAACAAACTCAATAGTATTTGATTAATTAATTAATGAAATAAATAATTGTTGATGATAAATTCAGTTGAATACTTTATAAGTAAAATGTAGAGAGAAAAGGAGAGACTAATTTGAAATTGAGTGAAAGTTATGATGCAAAATTGAAAGATTAACCTGAGAAAAAATTCAGCTAATTGGATGAATCAATTAACTTGGATTGAAGGGTGAGTTGGAGGAGAGAGAAAGAGAATTTTCGGCCCTTGCCACCGTGATTTACCGCCGGTGTAGCTGTTGTACCGTTGTTCGTCGTGACTACATCAAAATTTTTTTTTTTTTTTTTTAATTTTTTTTTTTTTTTTTTTTTTTTTTTTTTTTTTTGTGAATAGTGCAAATGGCAAGCTTTTACAACTAAAAGAGAATGAATAAAGTAGAGATTATCATTTTCTTATGAACATACCTCCCTTGAGATAATCATCTTCCCCGTCAAAAAAAATAAAAAAGGTACCTTAAAAGGAGCTTTTGTCTTCCAAATCTCATTTGAAATGGCAATTTCTCTTAAGAAAGTTACAAAACTTTTGACAAAAATGGGAAACACTCATCACATCACCAGAATAGCTTGTCATTCCCTTCAAACAACCACCTTGGAAGTCTCAAAAAAGAAACACTAAATGCTTTTGATTACAATTCCATGTCGACACTTTTTAATGGTAGCCTACTTAAGTAAGACAATTCTAAACAGATCTTGAAATTGAGCCTTTAAGGGTTGATCTCCACACCAAATGGTCATGCCCAAAAAACACGTGAAAACTCTACACCTCAAAAACCATCCATATACCAAAAATATGCAACACTTGCAAGCCTAATTTTGAGAAGAAGACACCAACATAACCTCTCTACACCTTATAATAGTTTGATGAAATTCTTTCATGATGCATAACCTACACTGCCACTTTGCCTTGAGAGCTTCATTACATTTTACTTTTAATGGCATTCAAAGGGCACTCCGCCACTCCAATTACAGAACTCATTTTCTATCTCTGTTTTTTAATTATTGTCCAACTCTTCCCCCCTCCCTACTTATCAACAAATTAATTATGTAATTCTTGTAACTGTGTAAACTGGTCCACTACTTTATTAGACAAAATTACACAGTATACTAACAGTAAGACTGAATAACAAGAGCAGTTTACGCATGCATTCTCTTACCTCATCCAACAAGCCTTCATAAGTTAACTGAGTACACATTGGAGTTACCATGTCCACCTGCAATGAAAAATTATCAGATTTCCTGCCATCACATAGAACTTGACTATTATCCACCCAAAAGTTTAGCTATGTGAAACTTAGATTTGAAGTGATGACTAGCTCATTCAGTAACATGGAAACCTATATCTACTTTTCCAGTGAAATAAAGAGCATGCTGTTCAAACAGAGAAAAACCTAGATATTTCACTCTATTATCTTAACAAATAAATAGAAGCATGAGGACATTTATTTTGTATGCCTTATCCTAAAGATTAACATTTATCTAAGCTGTACTTTACATAATTTGCTTCCTTGTTCATTACCCAAAAAGGAACAAGAATTGAAGAGATTCATCAAGATTATATATTATATGACCTAGTTCAATCAAGCAAGAAATGCAAGGCAATTCAAAAATTTACCTCTCTATCTAGCAAGATCAGTGTACTTATATCTGGTACCGCCTGAAAGTGATGTGAAAAAAACATGTGAATAATTAACCAATCAAAAGAAACTACCATTTTCAAACAGATTTCAAACTGAATATACACTCAAAAATTAAAGTTCGTTTACCTCATCTATGTTGACTGGCTCTTCTGTCTGCATTCTATCCAAAATCTCTGCAACACGAACTGAAGCCTTGCCTTTCGCCCTCACATTTGGTATCAAACCAAACGAAAACTACACACATGGAACAGAGAAAGGTTCAGGAAAACTACCTATATTACTTTTTGAAAAAAGTCTTGCAACAAATTCATCACGATACTGATGCATCTAAAAATAATTACTTTCTAGCAATGAGCCTGGTTTAATGTTGCTTGATTCAAGGACAACATTTAAAACATGAGAGAATTTTAGAGGAAGCAGTGCAAGTATGCAACAATATTTGTTACAATTCGAACCATTTAACTGTAATCCAATCCCAAGGTACCTAAAGTTTAGATTCAGAACTTTGGTTTTCTAAAGAATGAAATCTTCCTGAATAGAATACAACTGCTTTTGTCCCTCAGATGAGTCAGATCCAATTATTCAGGTCATATAGCCATGAAATGATGCAAAACTAATTGGTAAGAGAGCTCATTGAGCAAAATTAATAGACAAGGCATAAAAATTTGAACCTTTTGATGATATGCAAGTATATTAGGTCTAATCCTTTAATGTCAAGGCATTTTTAACTTCAACTTATTACTTATTACTTATTTTTCTTAAATTCAGAGAAGACCATAAAGTATAAATCAAGCCAGAAAGATTCTAAAAAAGAACTTGAAAATTTAAAACCACAGCACCTTAAATAAGGTGAAGAGAACAAAGCCTAGGCCTACTTAGCCAAAATGAATCTAGAAAAGGAATTTAAAATAGGAACTGCAATATATAACAAAAGACAATCCAATTTGAACGATGTGGACATGAAAACGTTCACTTTACAGTACTGTGATTTGTAATGTTAGGTTTAACCCCAGTTTTGTAGATAACTTCCCTCTTACATTATGTTTCTCTTAGCAACATAATAATCACAATAATAAGCATGAGCAGTGTATGATCACAAACAATACTCCAAGTATTGGTACTATTTTGTATTAAGCCATTATAATTCAATTGTCAATAATAAAAACTGATTGTAGAAGATGAAGCACAGCCCTGCATATCCTGCTTAAAAATTTGTTATTTTAAAAATCGAAAGCTGCTACTCAACCAACAAAGAATCATGGTTCCACTCTTTTTCCTTGTATAACTGCTATTTTAAGAATCAAGGTTTGTGCAGTACAAAAGCAGTTTGGGGTCTCACAAACCCAACAGGCAGAAGGTAAAGTAATAATGGAATCTACAATGCAAACACTTCTCTGTATATAACATCAACAATTCCTTCCTGAAAAAGATCCCCCACTCCTCCTGACCTTCATTTTTGTTCCAGAAATAGTTCCAAGGAAATCATAAGTGCAGTGGCATAGCGTGCATATGTGTGTATCCTACATTCACTCTAGTTGAAAGTGCTACATACATTGGAATAATGGATGTCCAAGAAAAGTAACTCATTCAAAAGTGCCTAATTATTTCATCAGTAATGTAGACAAGAGTCATAATATCTAATTATCTATCACAAAAAAAAAAAAAAATAATAATAAAAAAATCTTACTCAATAAACAACATAACAATGGAGGATAATAAACGCTTGAAATCAGAAAGAACAAACCTCAAGCCTATGAATGGCTTTTGCAATATGCCAAAGAGAGCTCGTATCAGCATCAGCTAGGCACTCCTAAACCACCACAAAGGGAAAGGCTAAGGGAAACGTCCATTATACTACAAAAAGTATATTGGAAGCATTACACAAGCAAGGCTATTACCTTGTATGCAAAGTCAAGTTCAAAAGATATCACATCCTCGTCAAGTGGAACCATGTATAATGGGTATTCTCCAATAGTAAATAAATCATGTACTTTTTCCTCTTTCAGTATCTGAACTCAAAGAAAAGAGTAGAGTTTAGATTACAAATTTATATTTCCTTAAAGACATATAAATATATAATCACATGGAAACCATCATACTATAATATTTTGGATGTATATAAACTAACAAGATTTCAGCTCCAAAGTTTAATACATTGCAATAGAATAAACAAGAAAACCGAGAAGCTAAATGATAGCAGTTTTCTATGTAAATAATGTAATCCATTTTCATCATCACCTCTCTCTAGCCCCCACATTCAAATCAACAGAAAGCAGAAAGTACCTGTTCACATGCCACAGAACGCCGAGGAACAAAGTAAAGATAGTATTCCTTTTGTAATCCCTTTGATGTGTTGTCATGAATATGCAGGGATATATGTCTCATCATTTCAAGTTGCTTACACACAAGGTACACCACTTTCGTGCATTCCGTTTGTAGAGGTTCAGCTGACAAATGTCGCAATTCTACCCCATGTTCCTGACCCCAGATGTCATTAGACAGCTTAGTATCAACAGAAGTTACACATGCCAACCAACTGAATAAACAACGAAAATCAAGTTTGCTTTTCACATAAAGCTCTAGATATATTGTTCACTTTCTCTAAAGTATAAATATTTTACATAAAGAGGAAAGACATTTGTGTAACGGATATAACTGTCTCTTTCTCATTTCTCTCTCAAATAAAACAATCAGACACCCTATTATGTAGTTTTCAGATTTCGTTTTCTTCCATATTATCGTTAAAAAAAAAGGGCATTTTACACAATTTAACTATATTTGCAGTTTTTCAGATTTAACAATCCATATAATGATCATTCATACAGCCACTACTATGTTACTCAGACTCGGGTACCCATATCCGACACGGGTACGTGTCTTAGTGTCCGACTCGGCTATTTTGTGAAAAAATTAATTGATTTTTAACTAAAATGAAGTGTCCAAGTGTCATACCCATGTCCGGGTGTCGAGGGTCCGACACGGGTACTTGAGGTAAAATGAAGAGTCCGAGTAACATAGAGCCCCTATATTAACTATATTCTATCAACAGTTTGGCTAGAGTCATATTTCTTCATTTCTAATCCTTCATCTCTACTCCTCATTTCCTCTAAACTACTTCAAGTTTTTTAGCATACCTGAGTTCTCATCTGAGATCTGACCAAACTTCAAATAGAAAGTTACAGCTCTTGTTATTAGTTGCAATTAATTAAAATTTAAAATCTTTTATAAAGTATCAAAATCATTTAAAAAAAAATAAATAAATAATGTATAAAAATTGCGAAATCTGTACAACAGTATCAGTAATGATAGTGATCATTATAGCAAAGATTTCAAGACTAAACCAAGCTCCCAGATCAGTGATAACAGAACCTTAAATTGATCAATTGTTAAAACTCTATTCAAAAGCAAACATCAAGCAATTCTAATAAATTTTCTCCAGAAATTTACTCATACTTTGAGATACGGAATTAAAAAAGCTAAGTAATCATAAAAGTTAAGTACCTCAGATTTCTATACAAATCAACAAGACGTGATTCTAAGGAAAATACATTCAACTAGCATTTGAATGGTAAGTCCAAATACTCTTGAATGACAAACGACAATTTCCAATTATCAATGGACACCGCAATTGCCATTAGACTAATAACAAGACCGATAGAGATCTTTATAAAAGCTACGAGACATGCCCTTAAGATTGACAAAACTTCTGCAAGTTTGCGGCATTATACAGCCCCCAACTCCAACACAACCTCCTACATCTCTCCCTCTATAAATGCATTCTCCACAAGTCCACATTCCCTAGATGGTTATCGAATTTTATAATGTCATATCTATGTACTTATGTTTCTTAGCATTATTCAAAAATCTAAGGTTTTTGTATATATCCTTCTAAACCAAAGTGATCAACTTGGAAAATGTTTGAGATATAGCACGATTAAAGCAAAAGCCGATATCTTAATTGATAGTGACAAAAAAGACCAAAGTAATTAAACAAAGAAGGGGACGTTAACATAAGTTACCTTAAGAAGTGCAGTCTGGACAATAAGTGAAAGAGAGCCACTGAGTGTTGGATCAATGACAAGACATTTTTTTCCGCGAATCTGTGAAACACGAGTAATGAACAAAATATTAACATTATCTCAAAAACAAGCTTCTTGTTGAAATGATCAATACAAAGAAACAAGACATATCGCGAACACCAATAATACTCACATTTTTAATAATCGTTAACAACTCCTTCTGTGACTGTTCTCTGTATTCAACAGATATTTAAACAAACAATCCATCATCATATATGGAGGAAACAATAACAAATTCCAAAATTCGACGATACACGATTAATTAAGTACCTGAGAGAAGCTAGATTAATTGCAGCATTATCTAAATTAGGAATTTGAGCCATTGAAGCAAGGAATTTGATCCCCTCTCAATCAAATACTGCAGCAATTAGAAAACAAATTCATCTAATTACTGAATATCAACTAATATAAATTCCAATAAATTTCAGCAAAATACAACATTTTAATCTGCAAATCACCAGTAAACAAACTCAATAGTATTTGATTAATTAATTAATGAAATAAATAATTGTTGATGATAAATTCAGTTGAATACTTTATAAGTAAAATGTAGAGAGAAAAGGAGAGACTAATTTGAAATTGAGTGAAAGTTATGATGCAAAATTGAAAGATTAACCTGAGAAAAAATTCAGCTAATTGGATGAATCAATTAACTTGGATTGAAGGGTGAGTTGGAGGAGAGAGAAAGAGAATTTTCGGCCCTTGCCACCGTGATTTACCGCCGGTGTAGCTGTTGTACCGTTGTTCGTCGTGACTACATCAAAATATTTTTTTTTTTTTTTTAATTTTTTTTTTTTTTTTTTTTTTTTTTTTTTTTTTTTTTTGGCATAGGATGGGCTTTGATAGTTGGGGATCTTAAAATCGGTCCAGCCCAGTTTATCTTATTGATTAACAAAATTGTTTCAATATTTTATGCTTTAGGATCTTAAATATTGGGCTCACACTAATTTATGAGGCTGATAAACTAAACAATGTTAATTAGTCCTTTTGTAGGTCATGCTTTGCAATATAATACAAATTAGATTTAACATCTACGGTTCACCATTACAGCCACCGTACTAACCTCATCTCCGTCATCTTAACGATCAACCATGAACCACCACCATCATCTCCACCTTACCTTGTTTGTCTCAGGCTCTCAGCCACCACCCACCATCTTCGACTCAACCGCCATCCACCATCACAGCCACATGTTCCTTTTCGAAACCCATCACAACCACCATCGTCTCTGTTTTCGCCCTTCTTCGCGTCCCTCTTCTTTTTCCCTTCTTCCTCTTCTTGTTCCTCCTTCCTCAACAACGACCCCAACGCCGCTTCGCGACAAACACAAAAAGACACCCTAGTAGCAAAACGGTGTAAATCAAGACCATATCAACCCCTTAGGAAAAACATTTCCTTCGCGATGGCATTTTAAACCTCCACAGGTGGTGGTGGCGTTGGTGTGCAGCTGTGCTCGCGTGGAGGGAAAACTTGGGTTGGTTGATTATGGTGGAATGAAGAATGAAAGTAGGAAAAGATGAAAATACAAAGATGCCCTAAATTAAATAACTAAAATAACATAAATAACCCCTGATTTGCATAGCATGTTTTTCAGCTTGATAAACTAGTATTTTCTCTTACATATATTGGCCAGCCCCACTTTCTCGTATTGATTTACAAAAATGTTTCTCAAAATGGCACAATAGTATCCAATTGTTTTAATATTTTATATTTATTTTATTAATTTTAGTTTTTTCGTGTCCTTCTTCTCCTCCTTCATCTTTGTAGTTCTTCCTCAGTTCCTTCATCTTTGTAGTCTAATAGCATTAAAGTTGCTTTGCTCCTTCATCTGCTCATGCTTTCTATCTCCATTGAAGCAAATCACGAACCACTATTTTGCCTTTGTATTTTCGGCGGCTTCGCTGCCAAATTAAACAAAAATCTTAAGAAAAACTAGAGTAATAAGGGCATAGTTAAAGCCAATAGGGTAGGGTTGTCATCCTCCACCATTGAAGATATTCGCGAGCTTTGATTACTCTATTGAAGCTGCTTCATCTTCCATTAAAAGTCATTGATATCTCCATTAAAGCACTAGCCTTATTCTATAATTCTTTATTTTCATAGACAAATTACAATATTAACCCTATTTTATTGACTCAAATTACGAACACACCCTCTTGAGATACATCTCTTATTAATCAATAAGAGAAACTTGTATTTACCCCTTAACTTAAAAGTTCATAATAAACGTAACATTAGGAAATGCATAAAATTTTAGAAAAACTTATTCGTAGTAAGGCCAAATAAAGTGAAGTGAAGTGAAGTGAACAGGGTCTAGGCGTGTTTGGCACTAGCTTTCGAGTAGTTTTTACCACTACTTGATAAAAAAAGGGAGGAAGATATAGGAGGGAGGAAAAAAAAAAGGAGTAGAGAAAAGGCAAAAGAAGCACCGTACCATTATTGTCCTATTCAGTGACTGCAACAGTTAGGCACATAGTATGACAACATGCAAAGATGACCTTACTACTAGATAAGTTGCAAAGCAATAAGGGAAGACTGTAGGTAGCAATAAACGGAAGAAGCATAGAGACATATATAGGGGCTGTTCACTTTAGCTTAATTTCAGTTCAGTTCAGTTCAGTTGAGCTCCAATCTCTCCAATCAGTTCAGTTCAATGCAGTTCAGCTCCTAATTTCCTTCCCTCGTAAAATTTTCATTTCAGCTCTATTCAGTTCAGTTCAGTTTCGTTAGTTCAGTTCAGTTTCGTTTAGTTCAGCTCAGTTCAGTAAGTGTGAACATGCCCATAGTGATCTGACAAAAATAATGTTGACTTCACCCTCATTGAAATGATGATCAATGGAATGGTCATTGGTACAGATTAATCAATAGGTGGAGGAAGCAATCAACACACTGAACAAGGTGGTACACCAAAAAGGAAAAAGAAAGAAACACCATAAGTAGGCAAACAACAATGATGCATTTGATCATAATTTTGTACACATTGATAACATCTTCAAAACCCATTATTTAAGCATCAAACCATAGTAATGCATAACTCAAGCAGCCCTCGATGAGTAAGCCCTCAGTTAGATCCCCAAAACAAGCCAAGATAATGAACATGCTGACACAACTTTAGTAAATGGTACCCTCAATTGTTGATACTTATCTTTTTGGGCAAAATGTGATTCACAATTTTTAGGGCAAAAACCGTGATTTATAATTTTTGGGGAATAAAAAAAAACTAGTATTATATGTTCATAGTGTTATATCAGTCATGTAAGTGGCGAAGTTTTTGTGGCAAACTCTATGGTTTTTTTTAGCAAAACTTCTATGCTACTCTTGCTAAGTGATGTGATTTTTAGGTAAAACTGTGATTTTATGTTGCTTCACATAATGATATATATATCATTTCATTTCCAAACTATGACTTTTTTAATGTTATCTTAAAAATTACGGAGTATTATCAAACTCAACGTAAACAGAAATCTCATCAACTTTTATCAATAAAACAATTAGTAGAATTCTAAAATCATACACGATCTAAAAAACCCTTACATTTTCAATATATTTACAATTTTAAAAATTTCATGAAAAGAAGTAGCGTGCAACATCAACAAATTTCTTTCTTAAATCCACCAATTCACATTTCACCTCCATCAGCGCACCACTATCAACACTATCACCACCATCATAAAAAGATTGTTGGTATTCTCTTCTCCACACCATGGTATGAGGCCTACCCATTCAAAAAAACCTTCTGAAGTCACACCTTTAATACACCTTTTAAGGTTCCTTGTTGAAATAGAAACATGCAACGAACTTGCAAACCAAAGGAGTCTTTCAATTGCATTTTTTATTGATGAAGTCCCATTTTCAACTAGAAATCGCTAAAGACCGAGAGCCTGGCATATCAATGACTGATTTTAAAAGAAATAAAGATGAAGCGTATGAGAAAAAATAAGCAAGGGGATGGAAATGTCTAATATAAACTCCCTTAAATAATCCTAAGCTAATATAAACCTAACAACTATATGGCAGGAAATGTTCCTCCAAAGAGAGATAATTAATAGGGGGTTTACATCATAGGTTACTTCTATTTAAATACAGGGAGGTAGTGGGCACAACTTGTAACTTTGAAAAAGTATGAGCATAAAACTTAGGAACTAAAGAACTTCAAGGCCATAGCTTAGAAAAACTCATTTTTTTTTTTAAAATGTAAATCTTAAAAACCAGTCACAACTACATTTTTTATTACATGAAAATCAAATTAGTTGAATTTTCATCAACAATAGAGAATGAATTATTTATTTACTTTATTTTACTTTTATTCATGCAATATAGAATTGTCTATTGTATATTAATACAATTATCAATAATTAAAAAAATTATTTGTATTTAAAACTAAGGGTTCGTTTGGCATCACTGTGGTTTTCTGTTTTTTGGTTTTTTGTTTTTTAAAAGTATATTATATATGTCACATAATGAATTAAAAATTATTTAGACTTATTAAAATCATGATAATTTTGAAAACTGGCAACAGAAAAGTGGAAACACCTTTTTCTTGTTTCCTGTTTTTGGTTTTTAGTTTTCAAAAAAACTAGAAACTGAAAACAAAAAATGATGCCAAACAAGCCCTAAACCATCGGTTTTTTAATTTTCCATTTTACTGCTAATAAATCCGTATATGATATATCTATAAATATTAGCCACAAATTGTTTGACAATTTGTTTCCGCTAGTAATAAATAAATAAATAATTGATGTCAATGTAGCAACTAAAAATTGATGTCTATGTAGCAACAAATTAAATTTTGTTGAATACTTATATGATTTTTATTTTTGATATATTGTAACACCCTAGAAATTCCTTTACTTTAAAATACCTGTTTTGCTCTTTTTAAAACTCAAAATAGGAAAATCTAAGATATTACCGCCACCGTGAAAACGGCTAATACAATTATCAAAGACACACAAGGGAAGACTATCTTTAAAAACATTCAAAACAAGTCAACTATAAAGTCAACCAAGACGAAAGTAAAGTCAAACCAACATCAAACGAAGTCAACCTACAACTTGGAACCATTGTAAGCCCTTAGTAAAACCAAATAAAACTAGAAACCTTTGCGTTAGTCTCACAAGCATAATATAATATAATAAATAAAGCAATAAATCACATTATAGTCTTATGGAAACTAAGCATGCTTCGCTCTTCACTCATGCCCATCATGAATATGGTTCAACACCTGAAAAGCTCTCTCTACTTGTCCCCACTACTCATCATTAGAAATGGGTCGTCGTAGGGCCAAAGTAAAGACAAGGCCAACCAAACACACAAATACACAATCAGCAATGCTGAGTACATAAGCGTAAATAAAACATATTAACATGCTTTCACCCTATCATCACACAACTTACCGTGTTGCACCTGTTTACAAGCACACAACATACGACATGACCATCCAATAAATAACTAATTTATTTATTTAGCTTGATTACGCATCGAACGGGTTTTCCCCTAACCTGCCCCAATAAAGGGGTACTAACACGGGAGCTAACCGTGCTAGTATAAAAGAACCACTCGTAAGTGGCGGAATCCCTACGCGTAATAAAATGGAGGGTACAGCGTCCTGTACCCCCAGTAGAAGTTATGGTCAAATATAAAGTCGCATAACTCCTCCCATATGTTCATACTCAAGGTATATGCGCTCCAAGAGTTTTAGTTTGTAATCTCTTTTACTTTACATTGATTTACATATTATTAGACTTAGTGATGACTCTCAAACCATTACACAAACAATTATCTTAATTACTCAAACAATCAAACATACCAATTTAATTCTTGAATAATTAGTGACCACATAATATTTAATGTTGAACCCTTTTTAAATCTACCTCGGTGTCAAAAACACCTTAAACGCATAATGCGCCACAAATCCTATCCCTCGGTGTTGAAAACACCTTAAGTGCACTAAGACACCAAAAATATAATTTATTCCTCGTGTACAAAGACACTTAAATAGCTCCTTCTTCATGCTAATAGCATCAATAAAAATTATATGAACCATAATAAAATTCTTTTTCAATATTGCAAACCAAATTAAACATTTAGTTTAATTAAATAAACCTTCAAACGTGCTAATAATAAAAATATGGTTCAATGACAATATTCCAATATCACCAATTCCAATAAATAATTTATTTCAACCAATCATGCTTCACAAATAATTCACCAAAACCATTCTCAATTCGATCAATCCAATTCAAATCACCTTCAATTCAACCATTCCAACCAAAACCTAGCATGACACTAACTTGGAATCAATTAAGTAAATCCTAGCATGTTTCTACACGCTTAATAAATTTCTGAGTACGTGTACGTACCTCAAATAAGCTCTTAAAATAGCCGATTATATTATAACACTTCCCGAATCAAGTCTCCTACATAAAGGGACAATAATACTATATTAATTACCCTTGTATACACAATTTTCAGCAACTTAAACTCACTTTAAACAACTTATAATAATCTAAAAATTATTTAAAAACCCCTAAATATTCCCCTTTTTAATGGGTAATTTAACCCTTTTAATAAAACCATCAAAACTAGTACTTTAATCAATTTTCAGCACTTTTAGAATAATCAAGGAAAATTTGCCGAAAATAACACGACCTTTGAGCGGTCTTCCATAAATAACACCACCTTTTGATTATTTTAAAATAAAACGACCTTTCACATACTTCCGCTATAAATGGTACAAAAAACCTACAACCTGTTTTACAGGTTACCCCATGACACATGTCACAATATCTTTGGTTCAATTATTTTTTTTACAATTTTGATTTAAAAAAACCTAAATTTTTTTTAAAAAACTAAAAAACTATATAAAAAAAAAAGTAAATTAAAAATAATCATGAAACCCCCCTTTAATTTGCCCAACTCCCTTCCCTGTCCAAGTGCCCAGCCAGCCCCCTTTCACCGGGAACCACCATTCACACCTGAAACTACCCTCCCCGGCCTCCCTTCCTAGTTTCCGACCCATCTCCATATTTTGTCCGTAGTTCCGGCGCTCCCCCTCTCTTTTTCTCGATTTCCGGCCACCCCTTCCATTTTTAATCCCGATTCTGGCTCCCTCCCTTCCATGTTCCCGATTCCAGTCCCGATAAAACTGAAATTGATTCTTGAAACTCATGTGATTAAGATGGAGAAGGGAAGGAAAGAGGTGGTAGGGGGTCGGAAAATGAGGAAGGGAAGGGGGATCGGAAATGGAGAAGGGAAGGGGAAGGAGGTCGAAAATAGGTAACTGAAAAGAGAAGGGGGGCCGGAAATGATGACAGAAAGAGTGACGGGGGATCGGAAAAAGAAAATGGGGGCTAAGATGGGGTGGTTCCAAGTGTGGTGGTCAGTGGGGTGGTGGTTTGGTGAAATTAGGGGCTATGCGGGGGGGTTTATATTTATTTTTTTTTTAATTTTAATTTTCATTTTAATTTTAAGGTTTTTTTTTAAGTTTTTATTTTTATTTATTAAATCTAAATTGTTAAAAAAAATTGGCCAAAGATATTGTGACACGTGTCATGGGTACCTTTAAAATAGGTTACCAACCGGTTTCATACCATTTATAGCGGAAGTATGTGAAAGGTCGTTTTATTTTGAAATAATCGAAAGGTGACGTTATTTATGGAAGACCGCTCAAAGGTCGTGTTATTTACGGCAAATTTCCCAATAATCAAAACCCATTAAAACACCATCAAGAATACATCTTTATACTTAAATTATCCATAGAATCATTGGGTATATAAAAACCCCAAATTAATTTGTATAAGAACCCCAAAAATCAAGTCTTGAATGAATTAAAACCCTAACTTTTAATAGTTTACAAAAATCCAAAATTAAACCTCTTTATAATCTGAAATTTATACTCTTTAATCATTAAAACACAATTATAAAACATACTAGTCATAATTTAACAATCAAAAATCAATACCAAAAAATATATAATTGTGTAAATAATTAATTAAACAAGGAGGAGAGAGAATGAGAGAGGAAACCGAGTGGTGGCTGGCCATGGGTTGCTGACTGGACGGTCGCCAGCTGGCAGGTGGTGGTCGTCGGCGATGATGTGGCAGCGTGAGATGGCTGCTATTTGGGTCATACATGGAGGTTACCATGCGTGAAGAAGTTTCATGCATGAAACTCCAAAACAAGAGGAAAAGGAAAAAAAAAATGAGGAAAAAGAAAAAGAAAGAAAAATAAGAAAGGGAAAATAAAAAAAAAGAAGAAAAGAAAAATAAAACTTACACCTTTTGATTCTTGTGTGGGAAAATTTTGGGGATTGAAGGAGTATTTATAGTGTAGGGTTATTTAGGGTAGTTTTGGGTTTTATAAAAATTGTGGACTTGAATAATAGAATAGGTAGCCCAAATGTAAAAATAGAATGATTGGGTTTATTATGGAGATGGACTATATTCGGATTGAATACTTATTAACCCAAAAATTAAACCTTGTATTATTTAAATCCCATAATAAAAATAATTTGACCCAAAATTATATTTTACAAATAAATAAATAATTTATAAAATACATTAAAAATACAGGGTATTACATATATGTAGCAATATTTTTTTTTTCTTTATTCGAAACATTATTGTTGAATAAAATGGATTTTTTGTGAGAAACAACCTAATATAAAACCCACATTTTGTGAGAAACTACCTCATAAAAAAATAATGTGAGAAGCTACCTAATAAAAGGTAAAATATTGTAAAATACTACCTTTGCCGGATATCCACTATAGACCCACCTCAAAACATCCTTGAAACCACTGCTTTCATCCCCATTCAGACCAACACAACCTGTTTGAAAATGCCTCCATTGCATGCTCCAACCCTAAAACCACCACCTCTAACCCCAAAAACCACCGGCCCGAAGCACGAAACTACCTCACTAACTCGAAATATCCTCCAACCAACCCAAATATAACATTACCACTTTGAAAACCAACCTCCACGGTGGTTTCGGTAGTGTTTTGAGGTATGACAATGCCATAAAATTAGGTCAACGGTGGAAATTCGGCCAAAGGTAATGTATATGTTACAACATTTTACCTTTAATTAGGTAGTTTATGCCTGTCAAAAAATAAGGTAGTTTCTTTCAACATTTTTTTTATTAGGTAGTTTCTCACAATATTTATTAGGTAGTTTCTAACATAAAATCCAATAAAATTATATGTTGAATAGTAAATTTGTTGCAATACATACATACATACATACATACATACATACATACATACATACATACATACATATATATATATATATATATATATATATATATACAGGGTGGGGATCCGGTGAGAACCACCCTTTATGTGAGAACCCACACCTTATGTGAAGACAAATCTCAGCCGCTAGATTAGATGAAATCCAACCGCTGAGATTATAAGCCTGCCTAACAAACTAACCTTCAGCCTCTACTTTATCTCTCTCCTCTATTCTGTCTGCAAATCAAAGCTCATCAATGGCGATTTACTTATCAATGGCGATTCACTGAGTATGCTCTTCTTTCGGCAAATTTCAATGGTTTCTTTCTGCAAATTTCAACGGTTTCTTTTTGCAAATTTCAATGGTCGCAATTTCATCCATCATTGAGGTTTGTTCGTACTTTTAATTTTGAATTGCATGTTAATCTGAATGTTCAAAATATTTTGATTTTACATCTTTGAAAATTTTGGAATTGCATGTTAATTTTCGAATTGAATTACATGTTAATTTTCGAATTACATTAATCGAATTGAATGTTTAATTGCATCAATTATTTGATTGAATTGAATCAATTATTTAGGTTTGATTAATTTGATAGAGATTTTAATAATATCATATTAAACTTGATAGTGATTGTAATGACGTCATATTAAACTTATGATAAAAAATGTTCTGAAATTTCCAATTGAATGCTCTTATTATGTTGTTAGTAGGTTTTTATTTTCAATTGAATGCTGTTATTATGTTCTTATTTTCAATCAAATTTAAAATGAGCAAATAAATTAAAATGAGCAAACCTAAATATGTATAATAGAACATTTAAATGAGGTAACTACAATTAAAATGAGCAAATATTAATGACATTCATAAGTAATTCAAGGATCTATAAGTACTCAATGTTTCGGGTAAAAACACTCAGTATACAGAATTGTGTATGTATGTGTGTGTGTGTGTGTGTGTGTGTGTGAGTGTGTGTGAGTGTGAGTGAGTGTAACAGTGTGTCTGTGTGTGAGTGTGAGTGTGAGTGTGAGTGTGAGTGAGTGTAAGAGTTTATGTATGTGGGCATTGAATTGCATGTTCATTTGACAAATGAGCAAACCTATTCCCCCTGCCCCTCCTCTTTCTGCTTGCAATTCTGATTTCAGAAACTGATTTTAGTTCTAATTATAGATTCTGAAATTATTTTGTGTGTGTGTGTGTGTGTGTGTGTTTGTGTGTGTGTGTAAGTGTGTATCTATGTCTGTGTGTGTGTAAGTTTGTTTAAGAATCTGATTTCAGTTCTAATTATTGAGAGTGTATGTGTGTGTGTGTGTGTGTGTGTGTGTGTGTGTGTTTAAGTGTGTTTAAGGAGGTGCATATTCACAAATGATGAGCAACAACGAACAAGTTGAGAGTCAATCAAGTACCATCACAAATGTGCCAACTACTCCTACAATAGTAGTTTCTCCTAAAGTAGCACCTTTGATCACTCCTGGAGGAACAAAGAATGGCATCCAATATGCCCCAATGAGTTAAAACCAGCTATAGGGATGAAGTTTAATAATCTTGAAGAGGGCCTTGAAATTTATAAAGGCTATGCATTTGCTTCTGGTTTCAATACAAGGAAGTCTACAACTAAAAGACAAAGAAGAAGCAAAGAATTGAAATATCTGTATATCTTGTGCAATAAGGAAGGATACAAACAGAAAAGAAAGACTACTGTAGAAAAAGATTTAAATAACAAGGAAGGGGAAAACAATGAAGAAAAAGCTTCAATCAAAAGGAAGAGACTCGTTACTCGTGTTGGGTGCAAGGCACATATTGTCCTAAAGCATTGTGATGATAACACATTCATAGTGACACAATTTCATGAGGGACATACTCATGCACTTTATACACCTAGCTGCAATCTATTCCAAAAAGAAGGAAGGAAAATGAACATTTTACACAAAAAAATAATTGTGAATAATTCTAAGGTAACACTTTCAAATTCTCTTATGTTTCATGAATTCTATGTATGTTCTAATAAAAGTTGTTTGCTCATTTGACAAATGAGCAAATAATTTTTTGCTCATTTGCCAAATGAGCATTGAATTGTTTCATGAATTCTCTTATGTTTCAAATTCTCTTATGTTTCATGAATTCTCTGTATGTTCTAATAAAAGCTGTTTGCTCATTTGACAAATGGGAAAATAATTTTTTTCTCATTTGACAAATGAGCATTGAATTGTTTGCTCATTTTAAAAATGAGCATTGAATTATTTGCTCATGTGACAAACTGTTTTGTTCTTTAAATAGGTGAATATTGGTCCCGTTACAACTTTTCGAATGATGAAGGAAATTGTTGGAGGATATGAAAACATTGGTGCATCTAAGGAAGATTTCAAAAAAATTCATAGAGATTTAAAAGCATACATTCAAGGAAGCGATGCTCAAATGTTCGTGGATAACTTTACCAACAAAAAGCTAATGTGGAGCGCTTTTTTCTTTGATTTTGAGATGGATGAAGATTATTGCTTTTGTAGAGCATTGTGGGCAGACCCCCTTTGTAAAAAGAGTTATGCTCTATTTGGTGATATGGTATCCTTTGATACCGCATACCAAACCAATAGGTAATTCATTTATGTGTTATTACTAGCTATGGCTTAAATTAATGACTTTGTTTTAAATAAAATTAGTTTAATTGCTCATTACTTCTATGTGAAAATTGAATATCCCCATAAGTCTAATATTCTTTGATAAGAGTATGTATATGGGCATTGAATTGCATGTTCATTTGACAAATGAGCATTGAATTATTTGTTCATTTGACAAATGAGCATTGAATTGTTTGCTCATTTCACAAATGAGCATTGAATTGTTTGCTCATTTCACAAATGAGCATTGAGTTATTTGCTCATATGACAAATGAGAATTCAATTATTTGCACATTTGACAAAAGAGCAAAGAATTGTTTGCTTATTTCACAAATAAGCATTGAGTTATTTGCTCATTTGACAAATGAGCAATCGATTATTTGATAATTTTTCAAATGAGTATTAAATTATTTGCTCATTTAAACTTTATTTTGTATGTGTAAACAGGTACAACGTGGTGTTTACTCCATTTACAGGGGTTGACCATCATAAGAATTGCATTAATTTTGCTGCTGGTTTCATAGCAAAGGAAGATATCGTGTCATTTGAATGGCTGTTCAGATCATTCCTCAAGGCAATGGGTGGGAATGAACCTAATTGTATGATCACAGATCAGGATCCAGCAATGAAAATTGCTGTTAGAAGTGTGTTTAAGAAGACTGAACATCGGTTCTGTATGTGGCAGATAATGAAAAAGTTACCAGATAAGGTGGAGAAATCAATCATGCAAGAAGAAACTGGTTTCCTAAAAAAATTATGTGCTTACGTTTGGCACCTTGAAATTGAACCCGCTGAGTTTGAAGAAAGGTGGAACAAGGTGATGATTGAATACCACTTAGAACAACATGAGTGGTTAGGTTATATGTACAAGATAAGAGACAAGTGGATTCCGACCTATTTCAGAGATGTGTTCCTTGGAGGAATAATGCGTACAACATCAAGATCCGAAAGTGAAAACAACTTTTTCTGCTCCTTTATCAATCCTCATGTGTCACTTGTTGAGTTTTACTTGAGATATGAAGCTGTAATTGATGCCCAGAGACACACTCAAGGTCAGAATGATAATGATTCAAAGCACAAATATCCTGAGTGCAAAACACCACTAGGGATAGAAAAGCATGCCTCACATTTATATACTAACTCTGTCTTTTATGAATTTCAATACGAGGTTGAAATCGCTTGTTTTTCTTGTGGTGTTGATGAATTGAAGAAAGAAAATGAATTGGAAGTTGCAACAGTAAGTGAAGGAAATCGGACTAGAACATTTGATGTTGTGTTTAATCCAACTAACTATGACACCACATGTTCTTGCAAGCTATTTTATAGGCAAGGAATTCCATGTAGACATATGATTTGGGTTTGGAAAGCAAAAAGGTTTGAAACCATTCCTGAGTAGAATATGCTACACAGGTGGACTACTATGGCATTATAGAAACCAATTTTTGACTTGGGAGGAAACCTGTTGGAGCAATGTGGTAATATAATAGACAAGAAAAAATTGTTAAATGATTTATGGTCAGAGATACACACTTGTGTAAGTTTGGCAGAAGGCAAAGGTGAAGATATTCAAGACCTTGTGATAAATCTTCAAGGAATAAGAAAGGATTTGGAAGCAAAGAGGATTGCAAGAAATAATGAAACAACAGCTGGAAGTGCAAAAAACAAAGAGCAAGACATTGAGCTATTGATTGGAGCTAGTGTGCCAACTGAAATATTGTCAAACCTCCAAAAGTTTCAAAGAATAAAGGGACTGGAGTTCATGTATCAAATGAAGAGACTTCAAAAAAGAAAGCGACTGAGATTGATGTGTCAAATGTTGAAACAAGAGGTAGAAGTGCAAAAAGGCTTAAGGGAGAAAAAGAAAAGGCTGTAGAACAAAACCAAAAAAAGAAGAGATTATGTAGAGGTTGTGGTGAATTGAGTCATCATGATATTAGAAATTGTCCAAAAAAAGTGTAATGGTACTTTTATATACATATAAGATTTTGTTGAATTTTTATATTTAATAATATATTATTAATTTTGTACTAATCATAGTTTAATGCTTTGCAAATATTGTTGAATTGAAAATAGAACATATTCAAATGAGTGACTAAATATTTGTTCATTTCTCAAATGAGCAATAATTCCTTGCTCATTTATCAAATGATCAAATAGTTAACTACTCATTTTGTCAAATGAGCAAATAATTATTTGCTCATTTGGCAAGTGAGCAAATTAGCTATTATATGAACTTGGAACAATTGCACTCATGTTTCATCTCTCAGTCCAAAATCAGCTCTCCTCAGGTCAAATGAGCAAACATATCTTTTCTCAATCATCAAATGAGCAAGTAATTCCTTGCTCATTTAGCAAATAATCAAAAAGGTAAATGCTCATTTCTTAAATGAGCAAAAATAGTTGCTCATTTGTGAAATGAGCAAACATTTCTTTACTCATTTATCAAATGAGCAAGAAATTCTTTGAACATTTATCAAATGAGCAAGAATTCATTGATCTATCATTTAATGAGCAAGCATCTGTTTGCTCATTTAACAAATGAACGAATATTTCAAATGAACACTGGCTGTATATAACAAGGTATGTGAAGTAAAAACAAATAAAAGATTGAATTTTAATTCAAATATAATCATCACTATAATAAAAAAAGGGTAGGCTTCTGTTGGTAAAATCTGTTTATAAATCAGTTTTACATCATTCAAAGACTACTTAAAAGTAGATAAAATCTTAATTTACCCAATTCCCTAAACCAAAAAAGACAAATCATCACTACTAACTATTTAATTCCCTAACATTCAGCTTTCTTCAGTCTTTTGTTCTTTCTTCCTTGAACTTTTTCTTCTTCAGGCTCTTCTTTTTCAGCATTTTCTTCTTTGTCAGCAACAGAAACTTTACTTTGCTTTTTCTTCTTCTGAGGAATTTCTTTAACAGATTGAATAGTGTTCACTTCACTTGTAATTATTCCCAGGGTGTACTTTTCACGAAGTTTACCAAGATTATCAACTGCAAAACAAATAACATAATCAAACCCTATACAATTAAGGAGATTTCAATAACATGAGCAAACATTTATTTCAATTAACATTTATAAGACAGTAACTGAAAGGATTAAGGGCTCAAACTAATTTCAATTAACCCACAACAATGAGCAATAGTGTATTTTTCTAGGCTTGCATTTTGAAAGTTCAGCAATGAAAAGGGTGATTTCCTGTTTGCTTTGTATCGTTTATCATGCTTTATTGCAGGTCAAGCTAACCATTGGTAATATCCAGGAATTCTCATGTTTTCTCTACACAAAAAATGGGCTCAGAGCAATTTGGTTTATGATCTAAGATAGAATAAATGCTCACTGCAAATGCTTTCTCTTGACCTTGCAGGTCCAACAGAAACTTAATGAGTCGGAGTACAAAGATTTTGTCAGTTATTTGAAGGCACTGAAGTCAAAAACTATGAAAATAGGTTCTGTTTTGCAATCTATTGCAAAACTGTTTTCTGGGCAAGAAAAACTTCTCCAGAAACTACAGTGCAAAGGAGTTCAAGTTTTTCTACAAAAGTGCATGCCCAAACCATTAATGTCACTAACAAATAACACCCTCGAGCAATAAAGCATCAAGTTTTCCATAATTCAGATGTAAATCATCATTCTCTGATGAGCCAAACCATATACAGTAGTAGAAATATGAACCCGTTAAGTATTTAAAATCAATCAAGTTGCGTAACTGCGTAAGGTCCAACAACCTAATCACAAGTTTCCTTAGTGACCAGTAAAAGTAACACCACAAGTTGCAGTTGTAACTTGTAAGGCAATGACCTAAGGTATTGCTAGATTAATGGACCATAGACCTTAAAATTAAAGTAAACATTTGATAGGAATCCTTGCTCATTTATGAAATGAACAAGTAAATCCTTGCTCATTTGTCAAATGAGCAAACATTTCTTTGCTCATTTGATAAATGAGCAAGTAATTTCTTGCTCATTTAGCAAATAATCAAAAAGTTAATTACTCATTTCTTAAATGAGCAAAGAATTAGTTGCTCATTTGTGAAATGAGCAAATATTTCTTTGTTCATTTATGAAATGAACAAGTAAGCAAATAGACCAAAACATCTTATTATTAATGAGACTAATCTGAAAGACTTACATTATTTTTCTTCAAACATCAAATAAGCAAACATAATAAAATCTGATCATTCAAGTAAAAGAAACAAACATAATGTGAATAGAGATTAACTTTTAAGCCATACCAAATGTTTTAAAAGCTGTTTATGATCTCCAGCATCTTCGTTATAATAAAAAAGCTCGATATTACCATTCAGTGTGGTAGTGTTAAAACATACCAAATAGTAATGATCTTCTTCATAAACTGGGAAGAAAAAAAGCTGAATATCCTTGTGTGGTACAACTGATTTCATGTACAAATTCTCAGCAACCTCAAAAAACATCTTATTCCGATGGGCAACATAATTTATCTCATAGTGAATAAGACAGTCCTACATGTTAAAGAAAAAAAAAATTAATTACAACAAAAAAACAAAATAATTCAATAAAACAAAATAAATGAAAGAATTTGAACTTACGGTAGCACTAAGGTCAAAAAAGAAACGAGTAGGAGAATTTGGATCTCTAAACTGCTCATTATAATTCAGAATGCTACACCAAGCATTAATGATCTCTGTATCAACTTTATTTTTATTATAAAGCTTCTCAAGATGTAATCTCAAAATTTCAAGACCATTCTCTCCATTAAATACTGGTTCACTGCATAAAAAGAATAAAGAAAGTTAGTATGACTAAAACAAATGGAAGTTAATGTACAAGATAATAAATTCTATAGATAAAAAAAATACTTACATACGATTTTTATCATCTGCAAACATTGCTCTCAAGACGCTCATCTGAACTGGTGATAATGGATTGTAAATTATCATAATGCGGGACTTAAAAGGTGATCTAAGAAGCACTGATGGCTGAGGTTTGAGTTTCTTTGGAATAGAACTCTTCTTTTCAGTATCACCTTTTCTCTTCAATTACAGCTTCTTGAGCATCAGAAATGAGATCTTGAGGATTAGCATTCAGAGCATCACCAACAGCTTGAGAAGCATCAGCAACAGAAGCACCAACTTGTGCGCTGACATAAGCAACTACAGGTTCAGTAGGCGCATTGCTAGGAGGAGAATCAGTTTCTTGAGAAAAGACTCCTAAACTGAATGTAGGAGTTCCATATCCTTTGGCAAGTGAACGTCCTGAAGCAAATTTGAAACTTGAATCTCCAAGTTTTTTGAACACATTTTTAGCAGCCTTATCTGAACATCCAACATCAGGAATACAACTTGCTATCTAAACACTTTCAGAAGCAATCTTAGTAACATCAATGGGTTCCGATTCATTTGGATGAACAACCATTGCATTGATTAAAGATTCAGCATGCTTTTTGTTGCTTGAAATCTCAGAAAACCTATCCCAAGCTTCAATTACTGCCGGATCTTGCCAATACTCTTCATCTTGGCTAAATGAAATAGTATTATCTTCAGTCAAAGTTTTAGAGCTCATCTTATGCTCATCACAAATGCCCATGGCATCTTCCTTCAACTTTTGTATCTTCTCGTTGTTTGGAAAATACTTGATGGCAGCTTCATTTTTTGACTGAAATCCATGTATGCCAAGACCAGGTTTGTAGATGCTGTTGCAAGCTCCATAAGGCATTTCTGTAAAAAAAAAAATACATAAATAAGATAAATATAAATGAGAACAGTAAATATGAAATGAGCAAAGTGGATATGAAATGAGCAAAGTGGTTATGGAATGAGCAAAGTCATATAAAAATGAGCAAATTGAACTTTATATGAGCATTGAAGTTTTTGCTCATTTGACAAATGAGCAAAAAATTAATTGCTCATTTGACAAATGAGCAAAAAATTAAGAACTATAATGCTCCTGCTCACAAGAAATATCCACATATTTATCATAAATGAGTTTCACAAGATTGCAGTAACCAAAAACCAACATTTACATAAAATACTTTTTCTATATTCATGAGATGCATATGAGTAATGCAAAAGCACACATATGGCCACTTGCCTCTATGCATCATACTGAGAAGAACTCTACAAACTACAATGCCAAGTCACCCCATTCCTCTTCCCAAAACTTGAAACTAAGATCTGCTCAACATACTACAACTCCACTTCAATTAATGAGTCTTGCAAACTGATGAGAAGAAACACATTACCCTCGTCAAAGCTCCCTTTACGATAATGTGTTCCCACAAAAACTAACTGCTTCACACTATATGCACATAAACTAGTATATTGTGTTCCTTAGGCCGTTAAGAAAGTCAGATGGAGTTCAGAGTGTTAACACATCCATATAACCTATATGTGTTGAAATTAGGTCAAACATAATCAACAGAGAAAGCAGAGGTTAAAAAAAAAAACCAAACAAACAAAAACAGAGAAAGCAGGATGACCTTGACAGACTACTAGGCTGACATCACTAAGAAATAGGAAAACGGGTAGAAGTTGCCTAATGACCATGCACTAAGATCTAAGAAGACAATAAAGCTGATACAAAATAACTAGAAGCAATAGTACTAGAGCAGAAAAAAGTATTAATCCTTCCACTTCTTCATTTTTTTTCTCACTTGCTTCTTTCTATTGTTGATGGCAATTTCAAAAATATAATATGTTCCCTTTTTATTAGATCTGGCTTCTTTTTTTCTTTAAAATTTAATTTTTCAATTCTTTTTTTTTATTCTCAAGCTTTATGTGCTCTTCACATTCCACGGCCGGTTACAGAGTAAAAAATTAATTGCTCATTTCACAAATGAGCAAAAAATTGATTCAGATTATGATTGAAGGATGACAAATAAACAAGAATAATTGTGTGTGTTTGTGTGTGTGTTTAAGGGGTGGAGGAGGGGGGAAGTGCAGAATTAGAAGGGATCAATACTCTTGTTCAAACAATGTCTAAAAATGAACAAAGAATTAATATTGGTTTCCAGAAAACTCATATAAATACCTTCTTTGGATCTTGTTCACTTTCTTCAATTTTTGTACGAATTGGATCAGATTGTTCCTAAAATCAAACAAAAACAAAACAAAAAAAAAAAGAAAAAGAAAGTTAGAACAAGTTGAAAGCAAATATCCTAACAAATATAAACCAAGCTTACTTATAACACATAACCAATTGCATAATTTGCTCATTTGTCAAATGAGCAAAAAATTATTTGCTCATTTCAAAAATGAGCAAGTAATTGCTTGCTCATTAGACAAATGAGCAAAAATTAGTTGGTCATTTCCAAAAAGAACAAAGAATATTACAGTATATATGATTACCTTATTGGAAACTACTTGAGTTTCCACTTCAGAAGGAATGAATTTTTCCTATATAAAAAACAAAAAAGTTAAAAATGTAGGATAAAAAGGAAAAGAATAAAACAGAAAATTATAGTTAAACACCATTTTAGGCTGTGTCATGCTAGAAGAACCAGCATCAAGCTTTTTAGCACGAATATTTCCAAGCCTCCCTTTAAAGAGTTCCGATTTCTCACATGTTGACAACATAGCTGTTGTCCACCCTTTCAAGATTGGAATTTCATGTGCAGCTCGAACTTCCTCAAGTACAAATTGATCAACATATAATAACTACAAACAAGTAAGAAAAGAAAAATTAGTAAATTAAAAATCAACAAATAAGTAAGAAATACTACATTAAAAATAAACAAAAATTATAGTAATACCATAAGAAACAATAAAGACCCAGGAAAGAACGAGTTGGACGTTCTTCCCAGAAAAGCTTGTCCTTCACGAGAGAATCAAGGATATACTTTGACCAATTCAAGTCCTTGATTTTATCAACATCAGAAAGAAATGTAAGAATATCAGATTAATATTCATGTTTTGTTTCCTTGACAAAAAAATGAGCAAAACAAAAGAGAAATGAGCAAATAGAAATTTAAATGAGCAAAATAAAATAGAAATGAGCAAACTAAATTGAAAGTAAAATGAGCAAATTGAAAGTAAAATGAGCATAATAAAAATAAGAAGACTACCATCCATCAGTGTAGACACACAAAGAACTACAAAGTTCCGTTTGAACATAGCACCAGCTGACCTATGCTCCTTCAAAAACTCTTTAAGCTCCCCTATTTTGATAGAGAGTGAGTTGCTTTGGAATTGCTTTTTCCATTGCTGAATGACTTTTTTATTTCTGGAAAAATTATTTTTATCAATCTCTATGCCCCCTATTGGCAACCCAAGAACTTCATGCACATGATCTTCAGTAATACGGAAAGGATCAGAATCAGGAATATTTAATGAGCACGTCTTAGCATCAAAGTGCTGCACCAACCATAAACCCAACCGCAAAGGCAGTTGGGTCACCTTCAAAAACTCCATCGACCCAAATCCTATATCTCTAACTGCTTTCAACTGATTTTGTGAAAGTAAAACTGATTCCATAACTTGAACAATGGATGAGGGTGACATCCGACTATGCAATGTCCCATGAATGTGAGACTTCAAACCTTGCAGTTCATTGTTAGATTTCATCTCCACTACCTTAATCATCTGTTTTTCTTTCTTTAATGTGTCCTTTAAAACCATTTTTCCTTTGTCATTAGAAGATCCTGTCTTGAAACTCCTTCCTTTATATTGTGGCTGTGTAGAACCACCAACAACTCCTAATTGTGCTGGCCCTGCTGCATCTTGGTCACCACCAACAACGGCTGCCCTTGCTGCATCTTCGTCACCACCAACAACTCCTAACTGTGATGCCCCTGCTGCATCTTGGTCACCACCAACTCTTAATTATGCTTCCCCTACTGCATCTTGGTCACCACCAATAACTCCTAACTGTCCTGCCCCTGCTGCATCTTGCTCACCAACATTAACAACAGAACATGTCTCAACAGAGGTCCTGCTCAACAAAATAGGTATCCTTGATGTCAAATGAGCAAATACTTAACTACTAATTTAACAAAATGAACAAAAACTTAAATGCTCATTTCTCAAATGAGCAAATAGTTAATTTCTCATTTCTCAAATAAGCAAATAGTTAAATGCTCATTTGTCAAATGAGCAAATACTTAGTGCTAAAATGAACAACAAAACATAAAATGAACAAGTTATCAACTACTTTCAAAGCTGTGAAGAAGTTAGAGAACTTGTTTTTAAACTCAAATTCTTTCTCACTGATATCTACTTTAAGACCTGATGTGCAATATAATGAACTAACTTCTAGGCTTCTGATGTGAAAAGCCGAACAGTAAAACGCCTTCAAACTTTCAGCTTCTTGGCTTCTGATGTGAAAAGCCGAACTAAGTACACGACGAAGTTGGTAGCTTTGTGGTGACGATAGTAATAACATTGAACAGGGAATTTTGATTGTGAGAATTTCTAAGACAAACAAAAGAGATGAGAGCCTTGTACTCCCATCTTAATTGTTTTTTTCCTATTTGCTTTCACATACAAGTATTAACCTGTGGCAGTTTTAGATGTATTGAAAATTACTTCCCAACATAATCTACAACTTTTTATTGCTTGTAAGTTGTTGAAATTTCGGAGGTACTCTTACAAATTAGACTCAATAATCTATTTTCCTGAAACAGTGTCGTAGCACCTTCTCCCAATACTCTCTTGAACCAAAACTTCAAAGAATTCTTGTGCTAGTGGAAATTTCTCTTATATAAAATTGTTATTCTTTACAGTGGTACACTTTAAATTATTATGTTATAAACTAATGACCATGCCTTCTGGTAAACATCAATTAATAAACACACTATACACAAAATAAGAAGTATTGTGTCACACTTATCATGTTATAAACTAAGTGAATGTGCTCTTTTGAGAAATGTCTGCAAACACCAGCATTAACAGCAATCAATTAACCAACATCTACAAACATCTTATCAAGAAAAGGAATCTTATATTATCTCTATATAAACGCGCCTTTAATGTATACACAATGTAAATAGATGATGTGATGCCATCACCATTAAAGCACACAGTAAACTGTCAATTAAAAAGCTAATATTTCATAAATGAACAACAAAACATAAAATGAACAAGTTATCAACTAATCTACAAGAACTCCCATACAAGTAATACAACTCATCAACTAATCTATAATAATAACTCAAATAATAAAAATAAAATGAGCAGAAACACATACATTGTATTTTCTTGAGGAACATTTGCATTTGCAGAATCCATAGCAATTACTTCTAGGAAATGAAGAAAATGTAAGATAATTACTCAAATGAAGCAAAATTACTCAAATGAAGCAAAATTAAAACTAAAATCAACTAATAATTACTCAAATAAAGCTATAATCAAACGAAAAATAAGATAAAACCAGAAAATAAAACATAATTGAGAACTAAAGTAAACCGAAAATCAAATTAAAATACACAAAATAATTAAAATACCTAAAATCAAGCTAAAATCAACATAATAGCACAAATTATCAGCGATTTCTAGGTTTCCAAAAAAACGAAAAAACTGGACAATAACGAAAATAAGGCAAAATCAACTTGATAACTACTCAAAAAAACGAAAATAAAACTAAAATCAATGAAAAAAACTAAGTAAAACATTATCGACACAAATTGATAAACAATGTGAGCTGAAATCAGCGAAAATCAAATGAAAATCAACGATGAATGTAACTAAATGTGACCTAAAATTAATTGAAAAACACGAAAATATAAACAATAAACTCACCTTGACAAAGAATTGATGAAGATTGAAGAAGTAGTGATGAAAAATCAGAGAGAATAGCAGAGAGAAAGAGAGTAGAAAACAGAGAAATTGAGTGAGGAGAGAGAAAATAACGCGTGAAAAAGGAAGGAGGAGAGAGAAAAAACGCAGGAGTTTTGTTTGACCGGGATTTAATTGTGGCCGTTGGATGTAATTGATCCAACGGTTATAATGAGTCCTCACATATAATAGGGTTCTTACATAAGGGATGTGGTCTCATATGATCCCATATATATATATATATACATACATATACATATATATATATATACATATACATATACATATATATATATGTATATGTATATATATATATGTATATGTATATATATATATGTATATGTATATATATATATATATATATATATATATATATATATATATATATATATATATATATATATATATTGATAAGTCGTGTATAATACGTGTTTTTAGAGTCTTTTTAGGTAGTTTTCGAGTCTAGATTAGTTGTTCATGGCTTGATTTGGTTTAGTTGTGATCATACGATGCTTTTTATGGGTAGATTCGTTGTTTTTGATGTATTTCAAGATTTAACGAAGATTTTTGGAAGTTTTAAGGAGTTGCGGATCGTGATCATAGCTTGCAATTCACCTAGAAAGCTAAAGTTTGAAGTTGAATTCACTTAAGGGTAATTTCCAGCCAGACACGCCCATGTCACTCAGAGACATGGGCATGTCAGTGTGTTTTGAGAAGGCGGAAAGTTGGAAGTTGAAGTTTCATCTGAGGCACGCCCATGTTCATTTGAGGCACGCCCATGTCGAGTCGAGTGTTTTGGGCTAGCAGCTACGTGCTAAGGGAAGCATGACCGTGTTGAATGCGAGCATGCCCATGCCTCAGCGAGTGAAGTTAGACCAGCGAGACACGCCCATGTCAGAATTTGACATGCCCATGTCTCGCTGGAGATTGAAGAAAAATTGAATCTGACTTTTAACATGGGCATGTCTTGTGTGACATGCCCATGCCTGGACGAATTTAGTCGATTTTAATCCGATTTCTTTCCTTATTCTATCCTATCTTTTAGCCTTCTTATAAATACTCTTTAGCATTATAATTTCATAATCTATCATCTTAGAACCCTAGTTTTCTCTCTAGACTTTATTTTCATTGTAATTCAAGATTATGCACTCAAGTTTCTTCATTTATCTCTCATAATTCAAGATTTGGTATTTTCTTATTCTTTTTAATTCCTTTTATTATTAATTATGTTTTCTTTAATTCTTGTTATTGTTTTCATTAATATGTGTGAGTAGTTTCCCTATTCCAAGATCTAGCGGAACCCGAATATGATTGATGTATGATTTAATTCTTTAAATTCTCTAATGATAATTGCAATTGATATGCTTAATTGATTATGCTCATGCCAATACTATATTAGGGATAATTGTTATTGTTATTAATCTATTGTTTTAATCACAACGGGAGTTGGGTTTTGACGGATTTGAATAAATCAATTGAGGGTTTGAAGTTCATCATGGGAGTAGTTGAATGGATGATTAGCAAGTTAGAGTAATGTGCTTAAGGTCTTTAATTTACATGATTCCACGGAAGTAGGCTTGATTGTGATTAGTGAAGCCATTGATGACTCGGGAGAGACCATTGGTACTATTCAGGGATTACTTTTCCTCTTTAATCAATTGAATTATGTGTTAGGGGTAGAATGACTATTGCATTAATTGTATTCGTGGTGATGCTTGATCTTGGATGTTTTTAGTATTGATTTGTCATATTGTTTAGATTTAATCGTTTTAATTAGTTCTTTAGATATTGATTCTTACTTATTTGAATTGGTTACTTGCTTAGTAATTGCTTGAGTCGATTTAATTAGTTGAACCATAGTCTCTTGGGATCCGACCCTTGCTTGCCTGTCTACATAGTAGTGGTATAGTTATCAACGGTTTACAATTTTCTCTTTATTGGATGCATTTTTTGAATTATGCGGAGTTTAAGACCATGTTTTAGTCTACTTTTAAGTGATAGGAATGATGTCTTTCGAACAAGTGTATTATTCCTATAGAGGGTTCAGAATTATTAGAAAGCTAATTATTCAGTAAGGTCAAATGATCGGAATGTCTAGTTGGAGGCCGCTTCCGATCAGTAATATTAATGTATAATTAATATTACAGCTTAATCTTGACTGAACCCTTTGGGTCACAACCAAGCAACTAACGATCCGTCACGACGAATTAATCTGAAAGAAATTAATGAGTCGCTCGAGTATTATGAACATAGACATCGGAAATCGAGCTAGGAGCGTCAAGACCGAGCGTCGCAAGTCGAGTCGAATTAATAAAAGACGAGACAGTAAAAATCAATTAATCAACAAGTTACCAAAACACCCCTAGCATCGGAATGCCCCGAGCAAACCAAGTGCTAGGGGCATATGGGCTAGCATGGTAGCTATGTTGGGGTTTGGTGAGTCCGACTCACCGCGGAAACAATGCCAAAAACAAGACCGCACTCGCAATAAATAAAACCATAAACATAATTAACTTAATGACAAGATTAAGATAATAATTATACCTTTGACGAGTGCTTCGCCCGACCTCGAGGGGCTGTTACTTCGAAAGCTAGCCTCGAAAATACAAAGACCTCCAACGGAAGTCCACCCACAACTCGAACACCGATAAGGGTCCAATGCCTTGGAGTTAGCAAGGCCCGACCTAAACCCGAGTAATTGAGTTCAAAGGTTTTCACAATGGTGAGGCCTTTTTCAACTCTTGAGTTCAAAGGTTTTCACATATAGTGATGCCTTTTCCAACTCTTACTCAAGTGCCTTTCCCAATACCCCAAGTTGGGTATTTATAGGGAAATGCAAGAGTGTGAAAAGTTCTCCCATCAATGTGGGAGAATTTGATTCCCATTTTATTTTAAGCTAAAATAAAATTAATAATCAAACTAATAATAAATCAACAAGTGGCAAGCTCATAAGGAAGAGTAGGTGAGGACCATTTGGAGGGGGGGGGGGACCAAACTTGCTCCCCACTCTTACTCCCATAACCGGCCACCTCCCCTTTTAGCCTTCCAATTAGCTTCAGCCACGTGGCAGCTCACTTGGGCACCCATGGCACCCTTATGGGCTTCCACGGTGCAGCTGTGATGCTTCGCCAAGCACACCACGCACCCAAATGTGCAGGCTGCTGGTGCCTCGGCCTAGCAAGCCACGCACCAAGTGTGCGGGCTGCTAGCTGCCGTATGCTAGCACAGCCACGCACACTAGTGCGGGCTGCTAGCTGTCGTATGCTAGCACAACCACGTACACTAGTGCGGGCTGCTAGCTGTGGTATGCTAGCCTAGCCCCGCACTTGGTGCGGGCTGCTAGCATTTTCCGCGCCCCTAGCACTCGGTTTTCCGATGCTAGGGGTATTTTGGTCATTGTTGATTTATTATTATTTTCACGTCTCGTCTTTTTACTATTTTCGACTCGACTTCCGACGCTCGATTTCGACGCTCCAAGCTCGAATTTCCGACGTCTAAATATTAATTACTTGGTCGATTTATTAATTAATTCGTCGCTTCGGCTCGTTAGTTGCTTGGGTGTGACCCGAAGGGTTCAGTCAAGATTAAGCTGTAATATTAATTATACATTAATATTACTGATCGGAAGCGGCCTCCACCCAGACATTCCGATCACTTGACCTCACTGAAAAATTAGCTTTCTAATAATTCTGAACCCCCTATCGGAATAATGCACTTGTTCGAAGGACACCATTCCTTTCAAGCTAGCATGTACGTCGCACCAAGCCTAGGCTGCTAGCAGCGCTGGCTAGTGCGTGGTTGGTGCGTGGCGCAACGTGCTAGCGCACCAATGCTAGCAATGCTAGCATCGTTGCCAGCGCAAGGCTAGCAAGCAATGCTAGCGCGCGCACAGGTAGCAGGCTAGCAGCAGGAGCGCAGAAGCCACAACCAGCAGCTTGCAAGCATGCGTGGATTGCTGGGCTGAGGTATTGAACAGCTCGCACACACATGCACACGGGCAGGCCCAGCTGAGCACAAGGCCGCCAACTAGGGCGCGCCTTGGTGCCCAAGGCTAGGCGCCACGTGGCACCGTGTGAGTGGCTTCGGGTGAGGGAGTGTGAGGCGGTTTGGGGATGCTTAGGGGGGCAAGGCTTTGGTCCCCCCCCCTATGTTGTTAATTATGTCTTTTAGTTATATTAATTGTGAGCGGGTCTTGGGGTCGGGTTTTGTTTTGCGGAAATTTGGACTTTCCGAAACCTAACATTAAGTTCATCAATTATAATTTCACTTCAGTTTTTTTTTTTTTTTAAAAAAAAAATCATTTCAACAACAATAAAGTAAGAAACACAAAGCCTTATTGGTTTTTTAGGGTAAGTTTTTTTTTTAATAAGAAGAATGTTTTAAAAAGTAATTCACATGGTCTCATATGTGGTTGGCTACACAAAAAAAAGTTTAAAAATGTAATTCACAAGTTCATATGTGGCTGGCTACACTGTGTGGTCGGGATTACTTATTCAGAGGTAATGTAGGGAATATTTTAAGCATCCCAAACTTGAGCCCCACTGTGATCATGCACTTAAGCATGGTGGCGTCCAAAGGGAAGGAAGCTAGAGAAAAAAAGCCGCCAACAACTTTTAGGAACTTGTAAACCATTCACGATCACAGAGATCGCTAGCTCCATAGTGGTCTTGAACCATGACTGGATATTCGCGAAGGAAGGACAAATTCAACCTAAAAGAGATTGAACCTGCCTTAAATAGGCTTCTACTTTGATCTTCTCATATTCATGTGTGTTTTCCAATTAACATACAAATCAATATATTAATCCTAAACTTGTTTAATCTTTGTTGGTTGATTATTAATGCAAAAACAAATCTATTATTGGTGATCAATTGAATTAAAATCACATTAGCCTAAAATCAAATTATTAATTATCTTATTAAGCGTGATTTCAAGTACAAATTCTTTTTAAACCTGCAAGAGAGGGCGTGATCAAGCAATAATAGTAATATTAAGCAACATAATATTATTGATACAACAACAATTATTATCATAATAATCTCATCAAAGCAAAATAATATTAACAAGATCCTAGGCATGATACTAACATGATTAATAACAAATCCTAGCATGTCACTAAGCAATAAAAATCAAATCTTTATCCTAAACATGATACTAGAAAGCAATAAAGACATCCTAACATGATACTAGAAATTAATAAAACAACATGACTTCTAAAGAAATAGAGCAATTAAACTACTCACTTTGAAGTCTCGTACCTCTTTCTATCAAAACAAAACACATGTTAGTAACTTTAATGAAAATATTAAATCAAACAATAATAACAATATGAGTTGAAATTAGATTTAGGACCAAACCCTCAAAACTATCAACCTTTCACGTCGAAGTCTAAGGCAACTTCGAACTTGGTTATGTGTGTCTAAGTCTCGTGATGGAAGTATGGTGTATTTTGAAATGGCTAGGCTTAGAAATCAAGAGAGAGAGAGAAAAAATAAGCTTTAGCTTAGAGAGAGGGAGAATAGATGATTGTTGGTGATCAAAAATGGAGAAAATCGACCCTTTTTATAGAGAAAAATCGACCGTAAACAATTGAAAAGGAGTCAGAATCTGACTCCGAGTAAAACTGGCTCCATCGCGGCGCGACAGGGCTATCGCATGACGATAGGCCCATCGCGACACGATGAACCTATCGCGACGCGATGGTTGCTGTATGATAAAATTCCGTATGGAGTGCTTCTCCCAATGGAATTGGATTACTTAGAGTCCGTACTTATCTTTTATTAAACCATATTTAATCTTTTAAAACACTTGTTTTATTCCAAATAGAATTCTTTATCTTTTCAAAACCAATAATAATTATAATTACTAATCCTAATCCCTTTAGAACTTATAAAAACCTTCTAGAAGATTCTAGAAGATTAGGATAAATCATAATGACTTTAGAAATACACTTATAATTAATGGACTCTCCACATGATCATGGGGCCGCCCATAAAACTCATTTAGGACCCAGTTTAGTATTTTGGCCATAACTTCCTTGTTATAACTCAGAATTGGGCTTATAATATATAGTTGGAAAGCTCTTTTCAAGCCCCATCCAATTAAACAATTATTGAACCTATATAATGGATCAAGCTAAAATGGATTGGACGATTTTCATAAATAGGATAAGAAATAAATGATTTTCGAAAACAGAAATAAATTATTTTTATTAAAACATTTAGAAAACAGAAGAAATCACGAGACTCTTCAACATTTCATCTCGTTCGATATTCAATGACGTGAAAAATACTCATCAATGGGTTTGGTTTTTGGGGAGACATAATCAGGTGTCTACAGGTAAGCTTTGACCGATCGAGCTAATTGGATAACCCCTGACCAAGTAACCCCTAATCGAGTAACCCTTGATTGATTGAGCATCCCTTGATCAAATAATCCCTGACCTATTAACCCCTGAATAAGCAATCCGTGATCAAGTAACCCTTGATTGATTGAGTAACCCCTGTCACACGGTATGGCCAGCCACATAGAAAATGTGAAAGTAATTGGTTTTGTAATTAATGTTTTAGTAATAGTTTATGATTAAAAAAAAAAAATCCTAAAAAAATTGATGATAACTTCTAGCATCAGCAATATTTATGAGAATTTATTATTAAACTTGTCATATCAATAGATGTTTAAAATTTATAATTTTTGACTTAAACTGTAATTAAATATGTTCAAGTCAAGATTCAATTAAATTAACGCACATTGGTGGAAACATAAAGAAGAGTAGAATACGGAGTATAATGCAAAGAATGGCAAATAACGTAGATCTCAATGATCACATCACATTAGCTGTATTTTATTTTCCTTATATACATCAAATCTGCTAGTATAAAATCCAATTGGTCACAATCAAACAACTATTTTTCCCTTTATATAAAGAAAAAGAAAACGTAAACTTCATTTTAGTATTTAAACAAACACATTTTAATCAAGTAATGCACAAGTTTGAAGTCATGAATAAAACCTCTCTATTTTATTTTCTCTTATTCATTCTATTCATCAATTTATGTGAAATCTTCCCACACATTAATGGTGATACCGCCTTAATCTCCAATGTTTGCAACAAAACACCGTACCCAAAAGATTGCCATACGTGCCTAGACAACAACACGGGAGCACCCGACATGACGGTACGTGAGCTAGCCGCAGAAGTTATGTATTGCACCTACGACACGTCTAAGGCACTCAACCAACGATTCAAACTGATATCTAAGGGAGCCAAATCTAGCATTGCGTCAACAAATTGTACGTCGAAGATTTACGATTTTGGGGATAAGTTGTTAGGAGCTATGACTTGGTGGTACCAATGGGGTGATGATGTTGCTAAGAAGGAATTTAATGCTGCAAAAGATGATTATCAAAGTTGTAAAATTGCTCTTGGGAAATTGCCTAGTCCTTTGCCATCTGATGTTGATCATCTTTTTAAGGTTATGAATAATCTTTACCAAGATTCTGGTAACATTATTTTGCAATCTTAAGGCATAATTAAGGGAATGATTTATTTGTAATACATATATAAAAGTTTTATTATTGGATATCAATAATTTCAAGATCATGATTGTGTTAGTGTGACATACATGTGGATGCTATCAATCACTGTTTTTGTATTCTACACGACCCAATTACATTAGTTCAGTCCCCACGTTCATATGAAAAGATCTTTTTTTGGAACAAAATTAGAAGAAATAAAACAAAAATGTTTTGTTATGTTACATTAGAACAAATATTTTTGTATTGTATATTGTTGTTAAAAAAAAAAATATATAGAATTTTGGATCTCAAAAGAGATACATCGATATAGGGCCTGTTCATATTTACTGAACTGAGCTGAACTGAACTGAACTGATTGGAGCTGAACTGAACTGAACTGATTGGAACTGAACTGAACTGAATTGAGCTGAAATAAATATTTTATGTGAGAGGGAAATTAAGAGCTGAACTGAACTGATTGGAACTGAACTGAACTGATTGGAACTGAACTGAACTGAAATTAAGTAAATGTGAACAGACCCATACTGTCCCTAATCTATTTCGTTTCTTCCTATTTGAAATCTTTTATGAGACAAAGAAGTGAAATTAAAGTTAATAATTATGGAGTAATTATGTACGTACAAAATTTGCTGTAATTTTCTTTGTTTTCAAAAAAAATTTTTGATGAAAAATGATTTTTTTTTTCTTTTTCTTAAAAATATCTCATAGATTGATTCTCCTGTATCTTGTATTATTTGAAGGTCACTAAGATCATAGAGTATATTTTTTTTTATAAACTCCTTTTTTTTTTTTTTTTTTTTTTTTGTAAACTCTTGTGGACACTAAAATGAAAGTTTGAAGTCAAGGATAAAACTGTTTTAATTAATTTATCTCTTATTAATTTATTTCATCAATTTATGTCATTCTCCACCTATCTTTAACTCATAGCAATGGTGACACCATCGTAAGTTTTCTAAAAAAAAAAAATACCAAAAAGATTGTGATAATATAATTAGGTCGCAGATTCAAATCCTTCCTATATTGCCCTTATAACTCATTAATTTTTAGCTTCTAAACAATAATACAAGTGTCCAACTGTCTACCCACATTGGCCACGTTACAGTGCAAGAGCTGGCCGCAAGGGAGCCGAATATACCATTATGTATATATACCTATAGATGGAAAAAACTTGTTTGACCAATCAATTTGGGTTCATTTACCGTTGTGGTTTAACAATGTTAAATTATATTTTTTTTTTATTTTTTTGGTGAAGGGAATGTTAAAAAATATTATCAATATACACATTAAAACAAAGGGATTATATATGCTATACATTAAAAAAATACTCCGTATTTCATAATAAGTTAATGTGTCATGTAACGTTTTTTTTTTAATTTTATTTTTATTTTAAGTATACTTCGTGATTAAAACTTGATCAATTAGAAACGCAGAAGATTAGACTGAGTGCAATGTTATTCATAGCAGTTAATACTCTGTAATAAAATACATCAAAAATGTGATCACAAAGATCTACATTAAGAAACCCTTGGTCTTATCCTCCCACCGCTTCCCCCTTTCTCCTCCCCTGCTCGCCGGCGATCGGCGCTACTATCTTAGCCATCGCCGGCGAGCCTAGTTCTTCTCCTTTTGTTTTGTTTGCTGTTTGGTTCGGTTCCTTGGTGGAGGAAACAAGGAAGATTGCAGCTTGGTTTTGTTCCTAAAGTTCACCGGAGTCTTAATCTAGTTTGGGGGTGTCGCAAAGTGTTTTGATTCTAATATACAACGATTCGAGGAGCCAAGGCTACTCTTAACGCCGCCGTTGAAAGGAATTTAGTTAATTGGTTCCCGACGGTAAAGGTGAAGTTAAGACTAGGGTTTTCCTCACTTAATCAAAGGTTAGATTTAGGTGAGGCGGTCTCCCGCGTTGGCCTTGACGACGTGTTGTAGTGGTCAGTTTGGTTTTTGTCGGTGACGCAATTTTGGGTACTCTGCTTCTTCTTAAGACTCACTGAGTTACTTAGTGAGTTCGTGGTTTCTCAAGTTTTCTCTGCTGTGGTTGTTGCTTAGTTGTTGTTTTCCTTTGTCATAGTTTATTAATGTTTTTATTGCTTTTTTTGCTTGTTTTGTTGTTTAAGTTTTCGGTTCTCAATAATACTCCAACTATTGTTCATAAGTTGGAGTTGTTTTTGTATAAGTTGCTGGTTTGGTTGTTTGGGTTGTTGTCTTTAATTAAAGTAGTTCTTGTTATGGAGGGTTATGAAGTGTGGTCGTTGTTCTCGCCGTCTTGTTGGTTGGTTTTAGGGGTTGTAAGGTTAAGCAATCCCTGGCTAGTTTGGTTGGTGACTCTTTTAGTTGCTTGTTCGGGGTGGGATTGTGTAATGGGGGATTGTTATGTTGCATGTGTGACTTCCCTCTTTGTTTGTTTGGGCGATGTCCTCTGTGTTTGTGCTATTTTCCAGAGGCTAGCGATATTTATGCAAGTAGAAAGTAGTCCCTGCATTTGGAGTTTGCAGGGGGAAGGTAAGTTTGAGGGGAGAGGTTTGTTTGCTTGTCCTGTTGCTTTTTGGATGCGGGATGATTTGAGTCTTTATTCTCTGGCTATCATCCTTGTGTTGGTGTTGATGATGACAATGACAGTCATCATTAAAAATTTCAATCTTGAAGGAGGCTCCCCAACTTTAATGTTTGGGGTAAGCAAAGTCCTCCATTTTCTTGCATTCTATATAGGTAGAATTGCAAGAAAGAAGCCTGCATTTTGGTGTAAGGTTTCTCTTGGCAGAGTCGTGGAAAAATTCGACTCTCGTTGTTTGGCTCCCGGACTCTTAGGAGGTGGCTATGCTTTTCAATCCCTAGGAGTGGAGTCGTGTGATGGGTCTTTTTTTCGGCAACAGGAAGCTTTCGACTTTCGGGTGTTTTGTCTCTACACTACTTCCACCGGGATTCTGCATAAGTATTATGGCAAGTTTCGGTTCCCTTCTTTAGTGTTCACTTGCATTATTTGTCCTTCTCCAAGGTTTGGGTTCATTTGGCAACTTTTGGTCCAACAAAAGGTTAGGGTAAGAACCTTTTGGTTATCCGGGCTCCGAGGAATTTGGTATGATGCACAAGGGTGTAATCATTCACTTCGTTTTCCCTCTACTGGTTTAGCTAAGTGGGTTTTGTTGTTTTTAGTTTCTTGTTTTAGATCTCTTAGGTTGTAATTTGCCTTTATTTATGAAGTTCTCATTGTCAAAAAAAAAAAAAAAGATCTACATTAACTTATATAGTTACAGTATCTTACAATTCTTTGCATTGTACTCTTCTTTCTCTCTCCAAAATGAAGGTTAGTAGTTTTAAATGAGTTGTTAATTTGGGTCCACTTGACCTTTAAAATTTCTAACCTTTATTGATATATCATTAGGTCAGTGTAACATAAAATTCTAATAAATAATAAATGATAATATCAATTCAACGAACATCATCAACATTTTTAAATGTTTGATTCAGTAGTTAAACGTTATCTCATTCATAATTCTTAAATGTATAATCATTGGACTGCTTTGGAACTACATGATCAACCATATAATGTTGCAATATATTCTTTGGAACTACATGATCAACCATATAATGTTGCAGTATAATTCTCCAAAACGTTTTGTGTGAGACTAGACTCACGTGAGACCGGGCTCATAATAAAAAAAGGCGCGAGCCTAATAAACCCGACCAAAGCCTGCGCGCCATTTTATAAAATGCCTGAATTTTTTCATTTTCATCATTTTCCTCAAATTTCGAGCGCCGTCCTTTCCTCAAATTTTGAACGCCTTCATTTCCTCAAATTTCGAACGCTTTCATTTCCTCAAATTTCACAGCATTCAAATCTTCAAATTTCATAGCATTCAAATCATAAAAATGGAGAAATCAAACAACATGATGTTAATTGAAGGAGAATCTGATTCACCTATAGAATCAATTTCGAGTTCAATTACTGTTGAAAAAGGTATAATTTGTTTAATAATTTTAGATCGTATTTAATTTTAGATCGTATTTAACTACAGATCGTATTGAATTTGTATAATCAATTTCGAGTTTATAAGTTTTCGCAAAAGCATTAATTCAATTTTGTATGCGGTTTAAATTTGCATGCAATCAATTTCGACTTTTAATTTGAATGGAAGGCTAATTTAATTTCAGATCGTATCTAATTTCAACTTAATTTTGACTTATAATTTGAATTTGTACAATCAATTTTGAGTTTATAAGTTTTCGCAAAAGCATTAATTCAACTTTGCATGCGATTTAAATTTGCATGCAATCAATTTCTATTTAATTTCGACTTAAAATTTGAATGGAAAGCTAATTTAATTTCAGATCGTATTTAATTTCGAGTAAATTTTGACTTATAATTTGCATGCAAAGATATTTTAATTTCAGATTGTATATATAAGGTGTTGTAGTAAATTAATTTAAATTTGATTCCAATTTATTGTGTATTGATAATTTTAAGCTGTGAAATTCAAATATACTGATATTAATGATAAATGCAACAGATAATGTAATTATTGAAGAGAACACCAATCAAGATAGAGACGAAGAAGAAAGAGATGAAAATGATGCAAATGTAATAGGTATGTTTGTCTGAAAATTATAATAATTAGAAGTATAATACACTGATAATTAAATGCTCTGTAATTATAATAATGTAATTGCTTATAATTAATTTAATATAGTCTAATTTCTGACAAAAATAATTTAATTTCCGACTAAATTAACCTAATAGTTGAGAAAAATAATGCAATACCTGACTAAAATAATCTAATTCGTGACAAAATCATACTAATTCCTAACTAATATTATCTTAAAGCTCACTAAAAACTATTAAATTCCTGACTAATATATTGTAATGGCTGGCAAAAAAAGAACAATACGTGACATAAATTATTAAATTCCTGACTAAAATATTGTTATTCTGGACAAAAATTGACTTATACATGAGAAAAATTATATAATTCCTGAGTAATACATGTTAATTGCTGATAAAATTAAAAATCAAATTTCTGACTGTTTTAATCTAATTCCTGACTAGCTAAAATAATCTAATTCCTATATGTAATAATTTGTTGAACAAAGGAACTTGGATTTTAAAACATAGCAATTCCTGTCTAATATTATCTTATTCCTGACTTATATTATCTTAAACCTGATTAAAAAAGTATTAAATTCCTGACTGAATATTGTAATGTCTGACAAAAATAATTCAATACCTGACATAAATTATCTAATTCCTGATGAAAACATGCTAATTCCTAAGACCTATTGTAGGGAATATTTCAAGCCATTAACCCCAAGCTTGAACCCCACTGTGATCATACACTTAAGCATGGTGGCGTCCAAAGGGAAGGAAGCTAGAGCAAAAGAGTCGCCAACAAGTTTTAAGAACTTGTAAACCGTTCACAAGGTGAAGATTACACCCCTTAACGATCCATGAGATCGTCAACTCCAAAAGGTCTTGAACCAAATAGGGTTCGGGGATGAAGGTACAAATCCAACCTAAAAGAGATTGAAATTGCCCTAAATAGGCCTCTACTTTATTCTTCTCGTATTCATGTGCGCTTTCTGACTAACATGCAAACAATAGGTTAACCCTAAACCTGTTTATCTATGTTGGTTGAATTTAATGCACAAATAAACTATTATTGGCGATCACTTGAATTATAATCATATTAGTCCTAAACAAGATTCTTAATTATCTTATTAAGCGTGATTACAAGTACAAATTCCCTTTAAACATGCATAAAAGGCGTGATCAAGCAATAACAATAATAATATATCAAGCAACATAATAACAATCATAAAAAAATCATGATAACAATAATTATAACAATAACAATCATGTAAAAGCATAATATTATTAGCAAGATCCTAGGCATGATACTAACAAGATTAATAACAAACCCTAGCATGTCACTAAGCAATAAAGATCAAAGATTTAGCCCTAACATGATACTAACATGATATTAGAAAAGAAAATAGGAAGCATCCTAGAAATCATAATTGATATAAGCAAATCACCCTAAATATCATACTAAGGAAAGCATCCTAACATGATACTAGGAACCAAAATAACAATCTAAGTATGATTTCTATATCATAATATCAATTAAACAATTAAAGTACTTACTTGGATGCCTCGTATCTCTTTCTAATAACAAAATACACGCGTTAGTAACTTCAAGGAAAATATAAAATCAAACAATCAAATCAAATAATGGAAATAGAGATTAGGGACCAAACCCTCAGAAATTATAACCTTTCACGTCTAGGGCGAAGGCAACTTCGAACTTGGCTAGGTGTGTCTAGATCTCGTGAATGCGGAATTTTGTAAGAGGGAAGGTTTAGAAAAAGAATAGAGAGAGAAAGCTTCTAGCTTTAGAGAGAGATGATGATCGTTGATGATTGTAGATCGATTGTAGATGATTAAAAATGGAGGTTTAGGACCCTATTTATAAGAAAACAGTCCGAAAATAGGTAGAATTTGATAAGGAATAAAACTCCACGCTGTCGCTGCAAAACCGACCTTGTCGCTAGGCGACAGGGTCTGTCGCGTAGCAACAAGGTCTGTCGCGTGGCAACAGGCCTGTCGTCTGGCGACAGCCTTGATTTCTACGCGCTTTCAAACACGGAGTCCACATATGGATCGAAATCGATTTGTAAAATCCGTATGAAAATCGAAATCGTATTTTTCATAAAATAATATTTTATTCCAAATAAAACTTATCAAAATATAATTATTAATTCTAATCTTATTAGGATTAAAGAGAACCTTCTAGAGAATTCTAGAAGACTATAATCAATTCTAATAACTTTAGGAATAATAATTAACATTGGGCCCTCCCCTAGATCATCGGGCCGCATGTAAAGACCAAACCGAGCCTAGTTTAGTATTTTGGCAATAACTTCCTCATTATTCATCGGAATTAGGCTTATAATATATCGTTGGAAAGCTCTTTGCAAGCCCCATCCAACTACACTATTATTGGACCCTTGTCGTGAACCAAACTAAACTGGATTGGCTGTTTTCATAAAATAGAGTTGTTTTCGAAAACAGAAAGAAAGAATTTAATAAAAACCAACCGCAACACTTGACTTTTCACACTTTCACCTCATTCGATAATCATTCGACGCAAAAGGTATTCATCACTGGGTTTGGTTTTGGGGAGACACATTTGGGTGTCTACACCTATAAGTTTCAAAAGAAGTTTAATTACTGACTAAAATATTGTAATTCCTGACAAAAATAGACCTAAACTTTATATAAATTATCTAATTTCTGACTATATTTATCTAATTCCTGACAGGCTAAAATAATCTAATACCTGAATAAAACAATCTTATTCCTGATTAAAAACGTATTTACTTACAAAAATAAGTTAATTTTAGACCAAAATGCTATAATTCCTGATTAAAATATTCTTATTCTTGATTAAATTAATCTAATTTCTGACTGGAATAATTTTATTCCTGATTAAGATAATTTACTTCCTGAAAAAAATAATTTAATTCCTACCAAAAATAATCAAATACCTGATTAAAATATTCTTATTCCTGATATATTTAATCTAATATCTGACTGAAACAATCTTATTGCTTACTGATATAATTTAAATCCTGACAAATATATTTTAATTCCTGACAAATATATTTTAAAACCTGACAAACATATTTTAATTCCTGACAAAACTAATCTAATTCCTGACTAAAATAATCTAATTTCTTACGCCAAAAATTATTTAATTCCTGACTTAAATAATAGGAATTAAATAATTTTGACAGTAAGATTTATATTTACTTTTGTTGCAGATTATTACAAATATGACAAGGATGAAAACATAAATAGATGTCTAGCAGGTTATACAGTATTAGACTATAATGATGGATATTTTTTTATACAAAGCTCATGGTTTCAGCGTTAAAAAATCAACAAAGAGAAGAGAACAATGATATACTGTATGAGTCTTATTTTAGAAGCTCTAAGGAAGGACAGACAAAGGGTAAAATGAAGATTGCAGGTGAACAAAATTCAATCGAAATACCTGTATTGGGTAAAACTGATGAAAAAAAGAGAAAAGAAAGGGAAGTAAATGACAGAAGAACTGGATGCAAAGCTCATATTCGTTTCAAGAAAAATGCAAAAGGTAAATTTGTTGTTCTTAAACATGAGTTGGAACATAATCATGAATTGGTAATAACAGTTCAACGACATCATCTAAGATCAGTAAGGCAAATATCAGCTCCAACGGGTGAGCTAATTGAGAGCATGCTTGAGAGTGGTATTAAACCAATGGATGCTTACAATTATATAAGCAATGAAGCTGGAGGAGAAGAATGCGTAGGTCATACTAAGAGAGACCACCTTAAATATGTATCGAGGGTGAAAATGAGTATGGTTGAAGGTGGAGACATGCAGAATGTATTAGACACCCTTCAAGAAAGAGCAGATAAAGATCCTTCATTCTTTTATAGATTGAAATTTGGAAAAGAAAATAATGGGGTAAGCTATTTTTGGCGTGACTCTCAAATGCTTGAAGATTTCAAAGTTTATGGTGATGTTTTAGTCTTCGATACAACACACAAAACAAACAAATATGGGTTGATATGTGCACCATTTGTTGGTATAAACAATCACCGGAGAACAACAATGTTTGGATGTGCCTTCATAACTGATGAAAAGACTGAAACATTTGTTTGGCTGATTTCAATTTTCAAAAAGTCAATGTGTGGAATTGAACCAAAATCAATCTTCACTGATTAAGATCTTGCAATGAGCAACGCCATACCAAAGGTAAGCAGTTTTAGCTTCATAATATATATATTCTATAATTTAATTTCTGATTAGTATAAGTAATTTAATATAGACTAATTTAATATAGTCTAATTCTTGACAAAAATAATTTAATTCCTAAGAAAAGTAATGCAATACCCGACTAAAATAATCTAATTCTTAACTAAAACATATCAATTCCTGAATAATAGTACCTAATTCCTGACTAATATTATCTTATATATGACAAAAATATATTAATAATTGACTTAAAACTATTTAATCCTGAATAACAGAATCTAATTCCTGAGAAATATAAACCAATAACTGACTAAAATAATCTAATTCCTGAAGAAAATATGCTAATTCATGACTAATATTATCTAATTCCTGACTATTAATATCTTATACTTGACTAAAATATATTAATTCCTAACCTAAAACTATTTAATCATGACTAACAGAATCTTATTCTTGAGAAATATAAACCAATACCTAACTAAAATAATCTAATTCCTGAGAAAAACAAACTAATTCCTGACTAATATTATATAATTCCTGACTAATATTATTTTATAAGCTACTTTAAAAAGATGTAAACCAACAAAACAAAATAAAAAATCATATCAACCAATAGAATTATAGTATGATACTACTAAATAAATCATATCAAGAAATATAATATATTCGAAAATTTTACTTATTATATATCATAATTTTCATATATTCTAATGATATGTCAAAGATAACGAAATTTTTTCATTAAACTTAGAACTTAACGGCGAAAAAAAAAACCCTAGAATCTTAATCTTCTTGAGATTTTAACCTTGTTTCTGCTTTTGATCTTCTTTTTCTTCTTTCTGCTCCTTCTTTTGTGATTTTCTTCTTTCTGTTTCTTATTTTGTGCTTCCTGGAATTTCTCCTGTGCCCTCTTTCTCTTCCTCGGTTCTTCGATTTCATTCTTTTCTACTTTTTCATAGAGCGTCATCAGTTCATCCTTCACTCTATCTCTTCTTTTAAATAAATCATTTAATCTTTTTTCAAAGTTGTCAATAACGTTTTCTTCTGTATTGTTTGATGAAGTAGAAGGCTGAGAATTGTTTTCCATATTTGAGAAATAAAGAAAAAAAGTTTATTTTTTGAGAGAGAATATACAACACAACAAACATGCGAAATGTGTGAAAAAATAATAGTTTTATAGGCAAATAAAAAATATTAAAAAAAAAAACTATTTTTTATTAAAAAAAATCTGGATAAATATCTTTATTTTAAAACCCTAACCCAAAAACTATTTAATCCCTGACTAAAATATTGTTATGCCTGACAAAAGTAGACCAATTCATGACATAAATTACCTAATTCCTGACTAAAAACTGCTAATTCCTGACTTAAATATTGTAATGCCTGATAAAAATACAACAATACCACACATAAATTATCAAATTCATGACTAAAACATGTTAATTCCTGACTAATATAATCTAATTCCTGATTATAATATTTAAATTTCTGACTTAAAAATGTTAAATCTTGAGTAAAATTATCTAATTCTTCTTATCATTGTTGCAGGTTTATCCAAATTCAAGACATAGACTGTGTCTATGGCATTTACAAAAGAATTTTGTGTCACACTTTGGAACTCTAAAAAACAATCCTGAATTCAAGAATATGTTTCACAAATGCTTAAGTGGTTGTGATTCAGAATTAGAATTTGAAGATTGCTGGAACAAGATGGTTCAAAAGCATGGATTAGAAAAAAAAGAATGGTTTGATAGGTTATTCGGGCTATGAGAAAAATGGTGCACAACATTGAGCAGGGATATTTTCTCAGCTAGAATTCTTTCATCTCAAAGAGTATAAGTAATAAACAAGCCAATTTCATTTAAGGCTAATAGAACACTAAGCTTTTGGAGTTCTTTCACATATTCGAAGCTACTGTGAGAAGATAGAGAAGCACTGAAAAGAGTGACAAACTTCAGATGTACTATTGAGAAACCAAAAACAACAACAAAAATATTAAAACATGCAGCTGGAGTTTATACTCTAAACTTATACAAGGATTTTAAGTTGGAATTTGATACAAGTCTAGGAGCATATGCAAGAGAAAAGGCCACTTCAATACAATATGTCAAATTCTTTGATGTTTCTCTTGATGAAGATTATAAGCACACCTATCAAGTGATATATCACAGTCAAAACCTTGAGTTTGTGTGTTCTTGTATGTGCTTCACAGAGACCGGATTGCTGTGCTTTCACATCCTCAAGATAATGCAAATGTACAACATACATGCTATACCAGAGAAATACGTTCTGAAACGTTGGACAAAGCTTGCAAAATCAATGATATGGGATGAAAATGAATCAGGTACGTACATTCTTTTTTATTTTAAAATTTATTATTTGTTAATTAAATATAAAATAAAAATATTATTATTCCTAATTATTAGAACTTATTCCTGACAAATATACTCCTATTCCCGACAAATATAGTCTTTTTCCTGATAAAAATATTGTTATTTCTGATAAAACAATTTATTTATGACAAACATAATCTTATACCTGATACAAATATTATTATTTCTGATAAAAAAAACTTATTTCTTACAAACATAATCTTGATAAAAAAAAAAACTTATACATTAATACCATTTTCAGCTTCAGTAGGAAGCCTCTCATTACCATCAGCATTAAAAACTCTAATGTAAAAATTTGAATCATTATCGTGATAAATATCCAGTCTTTCTCCAGCAACAATATTATTGGATGCTACAAAGCTTGTCCATCCATCACCAGTTAAACAACCACCACAGCTTCTTGTATTTTGTGGTACGCTTATCACTCTTACCTCCCAGAATCTGCCATTATTCCCACGATAGACTCTAACTAGACCTGTGAATCTTAAAAGAAAACTTTTCCATTCTGCAGGAAGTGGCTGAAATAAAAAAACATCCAAGAAAGAATGAAAACATTAAATATTTACTAAAACACAAAACAAGTATAAGCATATAACTTAATGTATTTACCAAACTAAGCCTATAAATTGGTCTGAAATTAACAGAACATTTTGCCTTATTTGCATAGAAATCAGCCATTGTCTTTAAGATTGTATAGAAGAAAAAAATATATAAGTTAATGATATATGACTCAACCTTATATAGAAACAATAGAGGTTATTAAAGAAAGTCTTTTTATAAAAAAAACTTAATTTAAAACAGCCTTTAAATAGAGAACAGTTATGTATGAACAACAATAATTATCATGTAATTTAACAGAAGAAATTATAACTTTTGTTAGATTTGTATGACTTTTTGATGATGCAATAAATTATATTTTCAGATTTGTATGACTTTTTGATGACTTTAGTTGGATTTGTATGACTTTTTCATGATGCAATAAATTAATGATTTGTGTGACTTTTCATGATGCAAGAAAACTTATGGCTGATGCAGAAAACAATATTGTTTTTCCCGGACAAATTTGATCTTATTCCTGTTAGAAATATTTTTATTCCCGACTATAAAAGCTAATACTTGACTATAAAAATATATTACCTGAGCAATGGAAATAAAGTTAAAAACTTAACAACTCTGCTTCAGCTATGTTGAGCAATGGAAAACGCTTAACCCACTTATCAATGGAATTATAAACATCTTGAGGATCATGTTTTTTCAAGTTCAATACAAGCTCCCTTTTTTCAACTGTTCCTTAAAACTTTTCATATTCTTCTGGATTATCTTCCAAAGTCTTCAAAATTTCTTCCTGTTCTTTAATGAATTTAACTTCTTGTTTATAGATATTTCTCTTTCTTAAGTATTCTCTATAACTTCCTACAAAACAAAAATATTAAAAATATATTATGTTATATAAATAAAAATTCCAAAAATAATAAGTAAAGAAAAAGAAAAAACTTACAGCAACTCCAGTATGAAAAACAAATCTTTTGTATTGAAAAACGCCTCTGTCAGTTATTTTGCTCTCTTCAATGTTCAACACAGAAGCCCAAGCATCATGAATAGCACTATTAATCCAGACAGAGGGACGGAGCGAACAAAACTCCTCTCTAACCAAAATAATATCACTTTGTGAAATATCTTCGGTGGCAAACTGACAGACAACAGAACCAGTATGTCGTACGTACATACTGTTGTTACGCGCCTTAATTCCTTCATCTTCTGACGTAGGATCTAACTCTTTCTCCTCCTCATATTGCATATAAAAGAGGAAATCACACATATATCTTTCCTATTCAGTCAAATTTTTCAAATACAAGGGCTTATTTCCCTGCAAATTCCCAGAGACAAGAATTCCTCGATTTTGAATCAGAATCTTATCAATAAGGGGTTCTACCCAATCTGGATCACCAGCTGCTTCCAAATTAGCCTACAATGTCAACTGTTGTTTTTGTTTTAAATATTGCAATCTCTCAGCCCTTTTTCAGAATATATATCAGCATAAATAAAAGTAGTTTCAGCAGGAACATTTGGAGCAGTAGAACTTTCATCTATATCAATTAACTCAATGTGTGTTTTAGGAGGCTGAGTTCCTGATACCATAAGCTCATCTTGAGACAAATCAACAACAATAGGAACAATAGTAGTTTTATCTATTAGAATTATGTCAGCATTAGGAGTAGTGGGAGATTCATTTCCAACAGATTCCTTTGGAACATATTCCTTTGGAACAACTTTATTCCTCAATAAATCTAAAACTGCACTTGTATCTCTAGGCTGAGCTTCTACTTCTTGCAAGAAAAAAAAATTAATATCAAACAAAAGTAATCTAAATCCTGACAATAATAATCTATACTAATATAATATGAATCGTGAATTAAATATTCTAATTCCTGATTGCAAAGTTCTTATTCCTTACAAAAGTAATCTAATACCTAAATGAAACAATCTTATTCCTGATTAAAAATGTATTTACTTACAAAAATAAGTTAATTTCTGACAAAAATGCTATAATTCCTGACTAAAATATTCTTATTCCTGATAAAATTAATCTAATTTCTGACTGGAATAATTTCATTCCTGATTGAGATAATTTACTTCCTGACAAAAATAATTTAATTCCTGCCCAAAATAATCTAACACTTGACTAAAATATTCTTATCCCTGATATATTTAATGTAATTTCTGACTGAAACAATTTTATTGCTTACTGATATATTAACTCCTGACAAACATATTTTAATTCTTGACAAAGATATTTTAATTCCTAACAAAACTAATATAATAAATGACAAATATAATCTAATTCCTGGCAATAATGAACAAACAAATTTCTGATAAAATTAATTTAATTTATGACAAAACAAATTTAATTTTTGACTAAAATACTTTAATTCATGAAAAACATAACATAAAAAATTACCTGATGCGCTTGATCAATAGGTAAATGATGTTCTTCTGTAACTGTAATACCCCGTATTTTTATGTATTTATAAATTATTTATTTATTTATAAAATACATTTTTAGCCAAAAAAAAATAATAATTATGGGATTTAAATAAAATGAGTTTTGTATTTCAACAATACTTACTCTATTAAGTTATAGCTTATGTCCATTTAATTAGCCCAATAATCCTACTTATATATGTGGGCTTCATATTTAATCATTCATGTCCATCATTTATATAAGCCCAAGCCTACCCCAATCTACCCTACACTATAAATACTCCTTTAATCCCTAAAAATTTGCCACACAAAGATCAAAGGGGTAAGTTTTCTTCTATTCTTTCCTTTTTCTTTTCCTTCCTTTATTTTTTTTTCTTCCTTGCGTGAGAATGCAGCCTGCACTATTGCGGTACGGCTGCTGCCGTGTGGTCCGACCACCTTACCGGCGCTACGAACCCACCACCGGCGACCTCCTCCTTCCGCCGACGATGTTGCCGCTGGTACAACCTTGCGTGACTTTCCCTTTATCTTCTTCCCTCCTTGTTTAAAAGTACTTAGTATATTTATATACATGGTTTTGCAATTAGTTTTGACTTCTACTTTTCTAAGCATGATTAATTAGTATAGTTATGTTTTATAACTAAACATTATATTCTTTTTAAGACTTATTAAAGGGTTACAAATTTCAGATTTTCATTATTTATAATTAGAGTTTTAATTTATTTAAAGACATGATTTTTATGGTTCTAATGCCAAATAAATTTGGGGCTTTTGTATACTTAAAGTTTCTAATTGATAATTGAGTATAAAAGTTATTTTGATGAAGTTTTTAGGGATTTTTGATTAGTTTATAATGCTGAAAATTGGCTTTAAGTGTTGGTTTTGACGATTTTATAAAAAGGGTGAAATTACCCATTAAAGAGGAGTTTAATTAAGGGTTTTAAAATAATTTTTCAGATTATTATAAGTTGTTTAAAGTGAGTTTAAGTTGCTGAAAATTGTATATACAAGGTTAATTAATGTAGTATTATTGTCCCTTTATGTAGGAGACTTGGTTCAGGAATTGTTGTAGTATACTCGGTTATTTTAAGAGCTTATTTTAGGTACGTACGCGTACTCTGAAATTTATTAATAAGCGTGCATGCTAGGAATTGGTTGGAATGGTTGAATTGAAATGAGATTGGTGATGTGAATTGGATTGATTGAATTGAGAATGGTTTTGGTGAATTATTTGTGAAGCATGATTGGTTGAAATAAATTATTTATTGGATTGGTGATTGGAGATAGTTAATTTGACATGTTGTATATGAACCACACTTTTATTATTGGCAAGATAATGAGCATGTTTAATTAAACTAAATGTTTAATTTGGTTTGGAATATTGAAAAGGAATTTTATGATGGTTCATATAATTTTTATTGATGCTATAAGCATGAGGAAGGAGTTATTTAAGTGTCTTTGTACACGAGGAATAAATTATATTTTGGTGCCTTAGTGCACTTAAGGTGTTTCTAACACCGAGGGATAGGAATTGTGGCGCATTTTGCGTTTAAGGTGTTTTTGACACCGAGGTAGATTAAAAAGGGTTCAACATTAAATATTATGTGGTCATTAATTATTCAAGAATTAAATTGGTATGTTGAATTGTTTGAATAATTATAATGATTGATTATGTTATGGTTTGAGAGTCATCACCAAGTCTTAAAGTATGTAAAACAACGTAAAGTGAAAAAGATTACGCACCAAAACTTTTGGAACATTTATACCTTGAGTATGAACACATGGGGGGAGTTTTGGGGTTTTATATTTAACCATAACTTCTACTGGGAGTACAGGACGCTGTATATTACTTTTTATTATTATGCGTAGGAATTCCGCCACTTACGAGTGGTTCTTTTATACTGGCACGGTTAGCTCCCGTGTTAGTACCCCTTTATTGGGGCAGGTTAGGGGGAAAACCCGTTCGATACGTAATCAATCTAAATAAATTATTTAGTTATTTGGTTATAGAGTCATGTTGTATGTTATATGGTTGTAAACATGTGCAACAAGGTAAGTTGTACTTGATGATAGGGTGAAAGCATGTTAGTGTGTTTTATTTACGCTTATGTACTCAGTTTTGCTGATTGTGTGTTTGTTTGGCCTTATCTTTACTTTGGCCTTATGATGACCCATTTTTAATGAAGAGTATGTAATACCCCGCATTTTTGAAACGTATTTTCTAATTAGTATTCTCTTTAAAAGGGTATTTTAGTAATTTATTTTACTATTTGAATTTTGAAGCCAAAATGATATTTGAATTTTGGCGCCTAAAGTATTTTAAAACTCAATTATTTTTTTTGGAATTTGGATAAGATTTATTATCCATTTATTTTATTTTAAAAACCGGATTATTAATATATATTTAAGATATTTTAATTAAACAAAATTATAGTTTACTATTTATTTAAAAGGGCCGAAAATTCATTATTATGATTTTTGGATTTTCTATGTGTAGAAAATCTGATTTTCTTAGTTATTTTATTTAGTGAATAATTGGAATTTTATTAATTAATTATTTTATACAATAAATATTACAATTATTTTTAATTCCTTAAAACTAGCAATTAATTCCTAAATATCTAAAGCCACCATGATGGATTATTGGGTGACTTATTTTGGTAAATTATATTTTTAATTATCTCCTCAAAATATCTTATTTTCCTTAATTTTATTTCTCCATCTTTTTAATATCTAATCATCATATTTTCTTGCCATTCATTCTTCTTAATTATTCCCCAAGTAATTCCAATGTCCTTATTATTTTTCATAACATACATACATTCCATATTCAATTATACACAATCACCTTAATATCCAAACTTTCCTTAATTCTTTTACTCACTTCTCCAAGTAATCTCTTAAACCCTACTTGCCATAATTCTTCCCACATTCTCTTGCTATAATTCTTGCATGAGCTAGCCTATAAATACCCCTTCATACCTCTCATATTCTTCACACCAAAAACCCAATTCTCTTCTTCTCTCTTATTCTTCTTTTCCCTATACCTTTTCATACTTTTCTTCTCCTCTTTTCATACAAATATTATCCCGTATACCTTTGAAGCCAGTTTTCGGGCACTTCTGGTCAGTTTTTGAGGTATTGATGTTTCACATAAGATTGTTCCTCTCGAAAAAGCCTTGAGGTTAGGCTCAAGAATCACCCAATTTGGGGTTATATTGAAGGATTTATGACCTCTGCAAGTTCTGCTTATTCTTTCCAACGAAAATTCAATTCTCTTTAATCCTATTCTTTATCTTCTTCATGGTTAGTTTTCTAAAATACAAATACCTATTTCAAAGCAATAATTTTATATTAAAGTATTATTTTAAAAGAGTTTTATAGCCCATGCACATTAGATTTGAGTTTATGTTGTGATAACCTTATGGTTATGTTATTTGCAAGGTGTATTCGTGATTGAACTTTGAAATTGCGAAGTGTTGATTGATATTCGGAATCAAGGTTATTGAGGTTCTTTTTGTGTGGTTTTCTAGCAAGGATCAAGGTACGTTTAGGTGGCTAAATACCTTTGAAAGTGATTGGTTTGAATAACATGTTTTACATGATTTGATTGGTGATTGAATTAAATTGATTTGAATTATGATTTTAAAATAAATTATGTTTGAAGATATTGATTTTAATAAAAGTATTTTGAATGATTGATTTTTAAATCATGTTTTGAATGGTTTAAATTACTTATCATGTTTAAATAAAGGAATTGATTTTAAAAGGTTTGTTGAATTAAATAAAAGGTTTTTCAAGGAAGAGTTATTGATTTTGAAAAGTTATTAATATGAGATTTTATTCTCAAGTATCTATTTAAAAGGTTTTGATTTTCAAAGTACGTGGAATTATTAAAAAGGAGTTTGAATTATATTGGAATTTACTGGATATTAAAAGGATTTATTGAACCATTGAATTATTATTATTAATGCTTTATAAGCATGTTGGTAATCCCACTATGTGAATTTGGTATATTGATAAGGCCTTGGACTTTGTATGACCGGGTCTTTCCTGAAGAATAGCCTTGTAATATAAGGAGACTAGCTTGGGGGGTGTGCACACTTGGGTGAGGAATTGGATTAAAAGAAATTGGTTCTTAATAAAGGAATTGGTTTTATTAAATATTATTTTGAATATTGAATCATTGGAATCGGTTTTGGAATAATGAATTTGGAATTTATTGGATTAATTATTGGAATTGATTTTTAAAGCATGTTTGCAAATAAATTGAGTTTACATTATCTTGCACTTATCGTACTTAGCATATTTTGCTAATCCGTATTTCTTATTTGTTTTGGTTCGCCCTGTTTACCGTAATGGTAAGCAGTATTGACTATTTTCAGGTGGAGTCAATAATTGAGCATATGGAGTTCCGGGAATGGTTTCACCTAGATTAGGAAGTGTTGGTCTTGTGTCTTTATTTTGAGTACTCATAACAATGTTACTATTTTTATAAGTATTAATAAAAGAAAGTTGAGTTTCCGTTGCAAGTTTTGTTATTGAGTTAAGTATTTTGAGTAGCCTTGCGTAATCATGCGGCGGTAATACGCCTAAATCTATCTCTACGTTATAATTATACGTATTATACTGGTATTTCCGTAGAGGGAGATTTGGGGGTGTTACAGAGTAGTGGGGACAAGTAGAGTGAAGCTTTTCAGGTGATGAAGCATTTTCATGATGGGGCATGAATGAAGAGCGAATCATGCTTAGTTTCCATAAGTTTTGATGTGGATTATTGCTTTGAATATTTTATTATTTTATATGTGAGACTAACGCAAAGTTTTTTTAAGTTTTTTTTGGTTTAATAAGGGTCTACAATGGTTCCAAGTTGTAGGTCGACTTCGTTTGACTTTGGTTTGACTTTACTTTCGTTTTGGTTGACTTTATAGTTGACTTGTTTTGAACGTTTTTAAAGAAAGTCTTCCGCTGTGTGTCTTTGATAATTGCCTTAGCCGTTTTCACGGTTGCGGTAATATCTTAGATTTTCCTATTTTGAGTTTTGAAAAGAGCAAAACAGGTATTTTAAAGGAAAGAAATTTCTAGGGTGTTACAGTAACTTTAGACTGAATTAAATCATCAAATTTAGTAACAACCTGAAATCATATGTATATTACAAATAAAAAATATATACATTTATTTATATAAAAGATCATAGTTAAATACAAAAATTATTTTTATAAATTTTTTAAATAAAATACAAATATTAGACCTTAGATGTGCTGTAATCATCCTTGTCATTTTTACTTTTTTTTTCATTAGTTATTGGAATTTCTTCTTCAGTAACTTCTGCATTTTTTTCTTGAGATGGTTGAGGAGATGGTTGAGGAGTAGGAATAACTAATAGAAACTGAGGCATAGGATCAGCTCCCTTAGAAAAACTCCTCCTTTCTTGCACAACCCTAACCTGATTCTCATTCAAACCAGCAGAATAAAATTTATTAAGTCCCTTGGCTTTCTTTGGTGTTCTTGAAGGTGATGTCGAAGTTTCTAATAGTCCTGTGCTAGGTTCAGAATATATAGCAGCTTCTGCACTAACTGAAACATCAACTGATTCTGGTTCTCTATTCACATTTTGATCAACATCAGTTCATTGGTCAACAGTCAAGACATTGCCTTCATCTTTATTACCATCTGGTATCTCTTCACGCATACCAGTTTCAGGCATACCAGTTTGATCCTCTACATTGGTTTTGTTGCCTTGATTTGCATCCTCTAAATTACCTTCATTATCTTGAGTTTGGTCTTTTTCCAAATCAAGATCAGCAATAACATTATTCACCTATATAAAATCAAGGTTAATATCAGATAGAAATCTTAAATGAATTTAATATTTAAAATAATAATAAAGATAATTAAACTTACAATTTCATCAAGCTTAAGCTTAATATCAAACTGATCCAAATCAGAGGCTAACTTTTTGCTCTGCGTAGCAGCTATCACTATTTCATCAATTTTTGCTAAGAATTGAGGACTAGAATATATATCATCTTCTCCTTGAGATTGAGACTCTTGTGAATATGTTTTTGCTTCATCCTTCAAATCAATAGCAAAGTGAAGTTGGTTCTCTGATAAGATCTTCAAATCATGATCAAATTTCATCATTTTCTTCTTCACAAGCTAATAAAAAATAGAATAAAGAGTGAATAAGTAAAATATAATAAAATATCATGATTCCTGACTATGAACAAAAAGTGAATTGTAACATTCTTATTCTTGACAGAAGTAATATAATTTCTGACTGAAACAATGTTATTGCTTATTGAAATAATTTAATTCCTGATTAATACAATTTCTTTCCTGTCTAAAATAATCTAATTCCTGACTAACATTTTCTTGTTCATGATAAAATTAATCTTATTTCTGACAGAAACAATGTTATTCCTGATTGAGATAACTTATTGCCTGACTAAAATAATTTCATTCCTAACCAAAATTATCTAATTCTTGACTAATATTTTCTTATTCCTGATAAAAGTAAACTAATTTCTGACTGAAACAGATAATTTATTTCCTGATTTAAAATTTCTTATTCCTGATAAAACTAAACTAATTTCTGACTGGACAATTTTAATCCTGACTAATATTATTTAACTTCTGAAAAAAAACACTTAATTCTTGACAAAAATTTAAGTACATATATAGCAGGTTATACAATATCAAAACTTGAATAAGAAACTTTACAAAATTAATAAAAAGATAGGATTTTAAACTTACATCAATATCCATCTTGTCAATCTCATCATCAGTGGGATAATCTTGATGAATCCTGTACATTACATATCTAGCTTTCTCATCTTCAACTTTCAAACTAATGCTAGCATATTGTACACCATGGCCTTCCTTCTTTTCATCAAAATCTTCATCATCTGTATCTTCAAGCTTAAACTCAATGTTCTCAAGCTGAAAAGCTTTTAAAAGAGCCTGTTCACTTTTACCAGCATACTGTGTTGGTATGATATAAGGATACTGTTTCAGAGTACCATAATCCATATTTTCTGCAACAGACTTAATCATCTCATTCAGACTTTCACAAGTCCAATTCATTATAAATGGCTTCCTATCTAGAGTGGTTCCAAACTCAAACTTTTTCAAAAAAGCAATTACAAATGCAACCAGACAACCATTTACTTATCTTGATTTGGTTTTCCCTTCCCCTTTTGTCTTTCTCTTCAAAATAAATGCCTGAAAGTCTGATATTGAATCATACAACCAATCCATCACATAACCAGCCCAGTTGTAAGTCTTTATGAAACGTACATCTTCCAAAGACTTGATGATGTTAAAATTGGGGGACTTATCACCCATTGGAGCCAAAAAATTAGATACAACAAACATAACAAAAAGTCTCTTGAGTTCATAACCCCCTTCTCTATATTTCTCAAACAACTTTTCATAAGTACCAAAATTGACATATGTCTTCTTCTTCTTACTTTGAACAGCTTTATCAGATTCATCTCCAGTTTTCCTCTTCTTTTTCTTCTTTGTTTCAGATTCAACTCCTTTTTCAGATTCATCTCCTTTTTCTGATTCATCTTATTTATCCAAACACAAAAACTTCCTCTACTCTAACTTCAAACCCTCATTAGGATTAAATCCTTTCTTGATTTTAGAAATCTCTTTCACAGCTAGATCGGTATAAGGAATACCCAACACATCAGCAATATCAGAACTATCAATATGAATGGCATATTCCTTTTTTACCAACAATCAGATTTCTAGCCTTGGGATTATAATGATTTACTACATAACAGTACAACTGATGGCTAATATTTTCCTTCAAATTAATATGAAGCAATCCACCAAAACCAATTTCTATTACATCTTTCTTTTGCTTCTCACTTAAATCTTCTAGAATTAGACAAAGTTTATTAGCACCAGATTTATTACCAACTTCTAAGTCTGAAATATCATCTTCAGTAACAGAACTGACACTAGTAGAAAAAATACTATTTGTAACACCCTATTAGTAACTAACATAAGTTATGTTAGTTACAAGAAAAGTATTAGTAACTGACATAAATAATGTGGGTTACAAATAAACTATTATTAGTATCTGGCATAATCAAGGCCAGTTACATATAGTAGGTCAATGATAGGCTGAATAACTATTAGTAATGGGCATAAAAAAGGTCAGTTATAAATAATAGGTCTAACTTTATTGACTTTATTAATTGTAATGGGCTTTGTTAAAGTCAGTTACAAATACTTACAAGACTTTTTTTTTATTTTTTATTTTTTTATTTTTTTTATTGAGGGACGAAACAAATACTTACACGACTCACCCTTCTTCCTTTTCCCCATATTTTCACAAAATCCGTAGCTTTTCTCTCTCCTCTCAAAACTGCTCTACAGCTCCTCCAAAATTGCTTAAAGCTTCTCCAAAACCAAAGCTCATTCTTCAAGAATATCATTAAGGTACATATGCTCTCGATCTCCACCTAATTTACATTTTTTTAATCATTAAGCCATTAGTTAATAAAAAGGTCTAAAAACAATTCTAGGGTTTATGCTTTTGTTTGTCAATTTAATTTAATGGAAGTTTTGGGGTTTTATTACTTTCCAGTTGCAAACTCATTCATATTAAACTAGAATTAAAGAAAGTTGATCTACTTTTGAGATGTTGGGTTGCGATATTTTCGAGCTGGTAAATTGAAGCTTATAATTCTTAAATCGGTGTCTTGTTGAACAATTTGCAGGGCTGAAAGATTCGGTATGTGTAGGGATTATTTCAAGCATTACCCCAAACTTGAGCCCCACTGTGATCATACACTTAAGCATGGTGGCGTCCAAAGGGAAGGAAGCTAGAGCAAAAGCCAACAAGTTTTAGGAACTTGTAAACCGTTCACAGGGTGAAGGTTACACCCCTTAACGATCCATGAGATCGTCAACTCCAAAAGGTCTTGAACCAAATAGGCTTCGGGGATGAAGGTACAAATCCAACCTGAAAGAGATTGAACCTGCCCTAAATAGGCCTCTACTTCATTCTTCTCGTATTCTTGTGCGCTTTCTGACTAACATGCAATCAATAGGTTAACCCTAAACCTGTTTATCTATGTTGGTTGAATTTAATGCATAGATAAAACTATTATTGGTGATCACTTGAATTATAATCATATTAGCCTTAAACAAGATTATTAATTATCTTATTAAGCATGATTACAAGTACAAATTCCCTTTAAACATGCATAAAAGGCGTGATCAAGCAATAACAATGAATATAATATATCAAGCAACATAATAATCATCATAATTATAAATAATCATTATACATTAAAAAGTAATTGATTATAAGGAAAAATTGTCACCATTAATCCCAACTTTTCTCCATCCGTCGATATTAATCCCAACTTCAGTTTATTATTCCCAACTTTGCACCCTATTAATTTTTATCACTCCCAACCGGTCATCCAGCCTGATGTAGACACGTGTAAATGCGTGATAGGTCCGAATTTCAAAAAAATAAATAAATTAATTAAAAAAAATTAAAAACCCAACCCCAACAGTGCCACCTCGAGCAGCGCGGCAGCCCCTGTCTTTACCAGTCCCCTCGAGCGTCGGCCGCCGCCAGACCCCCTTCCCCTACTCCGTCGCCAACGCTGGCTCGACCAGCCTCCCCTTTCCCCTTAAAACTTCCCGTAACCCTCCTCTTCCCCTCTAAAGCACCGCAACTCAACAGCCACCACCACCTCTGTTCGCCACCAGCCATCAACCTCAATTCCGAAAACACCTACCACTGCAACACCGCAATTCGCGCATTCAACAAAACCCAGCCCGCAACTCCACCAACAAAACCCAGACTTTGCCGTTTCGACAAGAGAAAGCCCCTACTATTTCTGGCAGGTGGCATCTCCTGCTGTCCCGGCAGTGGCATCTTCCCCCTCCGTTTTTGCACTTTCCCCCTTCATTTCTGCCCCGTTCCCCCTCCGTTTGAACCCTCTTATCCCTTCTCCGTTGAAATCCGACCACCTTGCTGCCTTCTTTAGCAAATTCCAACCATCCCCTGGTGGTTTTGAGAGTGAAGCTAATAGAGGAGGTGGTAGGGCTGACAAAAATGGGAGGTGGTGGTGGTGGAAGGGGTTGTAGGAGGGCTAGGGGATTTTTTTTTTAAATTTTTCTTTATTTTTAACCTATCATGTTGCGACACGTGTAGAAATAATCACAAGTCAGCAAAATTTACCTTTTCAACCGGTTTCAAGTCACTTGGGAGTGATAAAAATTAATGGGGTATAAAGTTGGGAGTGATAGAGAATAAAAGAAAGTTGGGATTAATATTGGCGGACCGAGCAAAGTTGGGATTAATCATGGCAATTTTTCCTTGCTTATAAATGAATTAATATAAAGATATGGTGAGAAATCTAAGTTGGTAAATATATTATTTTATGATTTTTTTCCTAAATTTTGGGAAAAAAATATTTGCGTATATTCTCTATCAATTTTTTTAAAAGTTATTTTTTTTAAAAAAATATATATATATATACTAAGGGCACACCAGAAGATGACACGTGTTATTGTTGGTGTGTCTTTTAGTATATAGTTGATTGATTGATGCTTATGTTGTTAAACACAATGTGCTATCTTAATAAAACTACGAGTAACATACTTCACCATTCTCAAAACTAAACATTGGTGCAACATGTTGACTTTTAGGAAGATTTATTAAGCACCGCCAACAATTTTTATCAACGCCGCCAACATTTTAGATGAATGGACACCAATACCCTTATTACTACACCCCCCAATTTTCTTCCTCTTTCTCTATTTTTTTCTGTCTCATCACCCACAATGTACAACCACTTCTTTCATCGTGCTTTGTTTCTCTCTCGTAACCGTTTTCCAACCACCATACCACCACAACAGTGGTTGTACGTCGGAGGTGAAGGGCAGTGGCAGCAAGGCCGTAGCAAAGCCAGGGCAGGCGGGTGGGCCCCTAAACCAAAAGCCCAACTTTAGTTTAGTAAAAGGCCCCAAAATAATTATGTGTATAAAAAAAACAAAAAAAACAAAAAAAAAGAAAAAAAAAAGGAAAAAGCGTATACAGCAAAAAATTGAGTTTCAGAATTTCAAACACCATTTTCTTCGCCGTTCAACTTTCACTTTCCCAAGTGAATTTTATTAACCCCAAAAAAAAAACTCTTTCATAAATTCAATTCTATCCCTTTTTTCGGTGATTTTATTTCAAAATGTATCTCAATTCAATTTTCTGTCAGATTAATGCATTAATCCCTTATCCTTCGTGATTATGATAAACGGTAATTTTATCCTTCAATTTTCAGCGGGAATTTATCTAATTATATATAATTCTCTTTGTAAATTCTACTTTATTCATCTAAATCTTTTCTTTCTATTAAGTTTTCATAATCTGTACAATTTCTTTCAATCAAGAATTATAAAATTGGAGGAAAAATATCTAATTCATTTATTGGTTGTTGAATTAGTTTGTTTGATTGTTCTAATTGCTTTGACTCGTTCGACGAGAGCTACGGGTCATTATTTCGTCAAAATGCTAGTATGCTAAGGTTAATTCTTATCTAACTTTTTAATTTTATACTTTTTCATTCCTAAATCATAATGTAATTTTTTTGCCCACCCAATTTTTATTTTTATAAAATACTATATGTGAATTAGGGCCCCAATTTATGTCTTCGCCCCGGGCCACCGAAATTTCTGAAACGGCCCTGAGCGGCAGCTGTATACATAGGAGGCGGAAGGGCAGCAATGACGACGGTATTGCGGTGGTTGGCAAAACCAGTTCGTCTTCTTTTTTTTATAATCTCCGGCGTTCACTATCGGTGCTCAAAACCGGTTGACTCTGCAAGTAACTGGCGCTCAAAACCGGTGGTTACCCAGGCCAACCCGTTTTTGGCGCCGATTGCTGGCCATGGTCGATCAGTTTTAGGCACCGGTCGACAGTAAATCACAAATATGCTGCTTGATTTCTATTTTTTTAATTATAATTATGATTATTCATTTGAGTTCAAGTAGTAGTAGTATAGGATCTTCGATCAATTATTATTATTGACAAAAGAGCTATCAAATAAATTGAAAACAAACAAATATAACATCTGTCAACCAAAAAGCTAAAATAAAAAATACAACAACTGACGACGCCGGGTACAACCTGCTAACCAGTGAGGCGGAGTAACCCACAAACGAGGAACCTTTTGAACCTGACAAACCAAAAGGGATTGAACCAAAGCCCGCATCTCCTGAATGAGCCACCAAGCCGAAATTTCCATTGACCCAGAAGGAGGAAAAAGAGCAAGGAGGGCAGCACAATCTATATAAACCCGGATTTTCAAGAAGCCTCTACGGATAGCAAACTCCTAACCCCAAACTCCTAGTACCTCAAAAGAATGAAGCTCACGGACTATCCAGCCTACTCCAGCCCTATAAGTAGAACAATCCCAAGCCCCATCTATGATCAAACAAGCCGTTGGAGAGATAATAGGTAACCCTCGCAGACAATGCCATCGGACATCCTGCTTATCCTCTAAACGAACCAAACAAGATTTCGAAGACCTCTTCCAAGTTTGAGCCTGCATAGCACGAAGAAACCACTCTGACGCCAAACCAATAATAGTCCCAGGCGACCAAACAGCTTTCCTAAACCTCAAATGATTACGAGAAATCCAAATCGCCTAGAGAAGAGCAAATAATGAAGCAATACCCTTCTAGTCCTTCAATGACGAAAAATGAGAAATTGTACGCGAGAACCAAACACCAAACGAAGAAAATTGCATAAGATCCCATTGAATGCCCAACGTTCCAGACAGCCAAAGACTGCAGATAACAGGACAATCTCTGAATGTATGAGACACAGATTCCAATCCACATGACAAAAAGCACAAACTAGATCAATAGGAAGACCTCGAGCATGGAGAATAGTCGCTAAAGGAAGAGCGCCATGCAGCAATTTCCAACCAAAGATTTTCCACCTAGGAAGAATTGGTAAAGCCAAAAACTTCCTCCACCATGCTGGAGAAATTTTAGATTGACTACTAGACAAGACCCTAGGCTCACAAAGAAGTGCATAACCAGATTTTATTGAAAAAACACCTCCCTAGTAAACTTCCAGTAAACAAAATCATCCATCAACCACACTGGCCGATCCAACGAAAGAATTCTAGCAGAGAGCTAGATTCAAACATGCCATGAATAATAGAAGCATCCCACGCGTAAGAACGCGGATCAAGTAAAGAAGACACAAGAGTCGATCGAACCGACTCAGTCGGAAGATCCTTAAAATGAACCAGTTCCCCCGGCACCCTGGAATCCTCCAAAATATGAACACGAGAACTTGAACCAACCTTCCAAAACAGACCCTTCGATAACACGGAAAATCCCGACATAAGACCCCTACAACCCGAAGAGGGACGAGAAACCGAGATCGAATCAATGGAACGAAGAGTCGAATATTTCGCAAACAGAAGCCGGGAAACCAACAATTGAGGGTACTGAATAAGCCGCCAACTCTACTTAGCCAACGGGGAAGAGTTAAAAGGGGCAATACTGCGAATTCCCAATCCTTCTAAACCCTTCGGAAGATGGAGCAACGACGAAGAACGAAGAGCCAATCCTCGATTAGAAGAAGATTACTTCCACCAAAACCTGGCTAACAAATTATCCATTCTAGAACATATAGAATCGAGAATTTTGAAAACAGACAAAATATGATTAAAGGAGGCAATGAGCACTGAGTTGATAATAACAAGCTTCGCCGCCGGCGAAAGCTGCAGAGCTGCAAAGGCCTGTAATCGTTTGGCCACCTTGTCCAAGAGGAACCCAAACTCAGAGCATTTACTACGGCCCAAATCAATAGGAAGCCCCAGATAAGAACCCAATCTAGATTCAGACCGCATTTTCAAACAACCAGAAAGATAGGCTCGATAATCCTCTAGAGTATTATGACTAAACTTGACAAATGACTTCTGCAAATTAAGCATTTGACCTGAAATATCACAGAATGCAGAAAGCACATTCAACACCTGTTCATACGCAGGAGGAGAGACCTGGAAAAATAGTAAGGAGTCATCGGCAAAGAACAAATGTGAAATGACTGGAGCCCCCCTCGCTATTTTAATCCCCTGAATAAGGCCTTCAGATTCTGCCTTACGAAGCATTGCTGACAAAACCTCCATGCACAAAATAAACAGGTAGGGAGATAGAGGATCTCCCTGACGCAAACCACACTGAGGACGAAAACCCTCTGTAGGAGAACCATTAACTAGCACCTGATAAGAGACCGTAGAAACACATTGCATAATAAGATGAATCTAGTAGGGCGGAAACCCAAAAACCTGAAGCACCCGACTTAGAAAGTCCCACTCAACTCTATCATAAGCTTTGTTCATGTCTAGCTTCAAGGCCGCATAAAAACGTTTCCTAGCTTTGGAAGCATTCATAAATTAAAGGATCTCAAGCACCATCAGGCAATTATCAGACATCAACCTACCAGGGACAAAGGCATTCTGAAAATCTAAAACTATGTCTGGTAGAATCCAACGCAGACGACGAGTAAGACACTTAGCTATGCATTTATAAATGACATTACAAAGACCTATCGGTCTAAATTGAGAAACAAGTTCAGGGTGATCTAATTTAGGGAGCAAAACTAAGAACGTCCGATTTAAGTCCTTAAGTAAATAGCCATGAGCAAAAAAGAACTGAACAACATTCACAACATGATCACCCACCTCAGTCCAATAGGTCTTAAAAAAGGCTGAAGTAAAACCATCACGACCTGGAGACTTACCATTAGCAATACTAAACATCGTCTGCCTAATATCATCAGCCGAAAAGGGAGCTAATAAGGACTGACGATGTCTGTCAAACAAAGAAGGGAGGTGAAGGGAATCCCAAGGGAACTGAGAAACTGAAGGTCGATCTGAATGCCTACTATACAATGACCTATAAAAATCCAGAACCACGGAACGAATGTCCCTCGCATTTGAAACCCAAGAGCCATCGTTGTCCTTAAGAACATGAATAGTGTTCTTTCGACGATGAGCCTGAACTGCAGAAAAAAGCAACCGAGTATGCTCATCACCAAACGCATCCTACTTCACTTTTGCTCGTTGTCTCCAAAAAAGAGAGGCTGCCTGAGCCTCTTCAATCTTCTCCCTCCTAAAAGTGCTAAACAAACAACGGCTATTTCGAGAATCAAGATTAAAGAAGCATTAGTAACATCCGCAACCAGAGCTTTCCAATCAATGCCCCACGCCCTTTTATGAGAAACACACCAAGCAAGCAGACGATGATGAAGAACACATAGCCTTTTTGATAATGAAAACATAAGAGACCCCGGGATATGTTTGGCAAATACAGTGTGAACCATAGTAGCAACATCCTTAGAGTGTAGGCACCAATTTTCAATTCTGTAAGGCCGTTTATAACTAACAGAAGGCAAAGAGTCACATAAAATAATAGCCGCATGATCTGAAAACAAAATGGACTGGTGATGAACTGAGGTAGCCGGCCAATCCTGAAGCCAATAGGAAGTAGCCAATGCTCTATCTAACCTCTCAAAAGTGGGGTCCATAACTGTTCTCCCATTAGTCCAAGTAAAAGACGGTCCAGAAAACGGAATATCAAGAAACCCATTGTCCAATTTCCATTGTATAAAATCATGACGGCTAGGAATGTCCAGATTACCACCCACCTTATCCGATAAATATTCAACCTGGTTAAAATCGCCAACTAACACAACATTCGGATAAGAAGCTAAATATCAGATACTTCCGACCACACAGTCATACGATCAGAAACTTGAGGCGCTCCATACAGAAACAGGACATGTTTTATTACCAAATTCTCCACAACTTGACATAATATTACATGCGGATAAACTAAAAGAGGTTCAACCACAACTGGGGCAAACTAAAACACACACAGCCCACCACTAAGACCCACCGAATCAACACCTACAAAACCTAAACATGACAGGGGAGATAACTTATGCATTACAGAATGTACAGACACCATGGTTTCAGCTAAGAATACAATATCAACAGCATAAGAGCGGACTAAGGACGCGATGTAAGGAACTTTACGGGAGTCCGCCTGACCCAAACCCCTACAATTCCAAGCCGCAAGCTTCATCTGTCGCCTGGTGGCCTTAAACGGGCGGCCACCGAACCCTTAGAGAAAGAGCCAGAATGAGACATCTGAGTTGGAGAAAAGGTACCAATTCCTTTACGTTTCTTAATAGAGAGACAAGAGAAACACCTAGCAGCAGCAGCCTCCGCACCATTCTCCTCAGAGCAGAGCATTAAATTCTCAGTAGAACCCGAGGGCGATCTCTTCTTAGGACTAACTGAATTCACCCTCTCTAATGGTGAAGTGCTTTTAGGCCCCTTTCGCAATGAAACTGACGAAGAGACAGAGAAATTTGGCCGTTTACGAGGGATTAACCTCGAGGGTCGAGAAGATTGAGAAGATTGGGTAGTAGTATTGGAAGGTGCTGGTGGATAGATGTCAGGGAAATATTCGTTGTTTACTGGAACGTGTAAAGGTTCTTTAAGGGTTGAGATAATGGGTTGGGATGGTGTTTGGCACAATTCATTTGGAACAAGGTTTATGTTGCTTGTTTCTAATTGTGATTTCCTCTTTTTCAAAGGTGAGACAAATGGAGTAGCAAACTCACAGGGTCTTTTGTTGGGTTGAAAGTTCTAGATTTGGGGTCGATCGAAGTTTTTGAAAGAGCTCATGAGATTCACTGTGGTAGTTCTAAATTTCTCCGTTCTCTTTAGGCCAATATTCATATTTGAGAGATTATGGGGAAACAAAGTAGCAGACTTAAACAGCTCGTTGTTATCAACAAAAAAAGGAGCAGAGCTATAATGACTCATAAGGCAAGAATTCTGCTTATGGCCAACTCTATTACAGTTAGAGCACAAAATAAACACATTCTCATATTTGAAATTAATCCATTTAAACTCAGATTGTCCAAGGTCCAAGTAAAATCCAGATAATAACGGTTCCAAAACATGAATGTGGAGTTTAACTCTAACCACGCATCTAATTGATCCTGGAAGGGGTTCATCGACACACAAAATTTTTCCAGCCAGAACAAGCATTGGATTAACGACATTATTCTCACATAAGTTCAGAGGTACCTCATCGAGATGAACCCAAATATCAGCCTCGTCAAATTTCATATCTCTGATTGACTTACCCCGAGTCCAAGGTGTAAAGATCAAGAGAGCCGCTTGGTACGCAGCCGAGCCTTGTTGTAGCATAGCATCTTTATCACGAACATCCTCACAAAGTAAAAGGAAAATACTATCGAACTTTTGAAAAGTAATTTTCCCAAATTTAATCCACTGGTTGAGTAACCGTCATCTTAATCGAAAAAGGGGAACAACAAAAATAGTGGAATATTTACTATTAAAGTAGGAGTACTGCAAAGAACAAGGAAATTGAAGGGAAAAAGTGGTTATCAAGCAAAAAAAGTATCAAACCATTGAACTAAGAAGATTGAAATTGAACTTCAAGTGCTCCTCTATTTTGTTCTGCAACCCCTTTCCCTTTTTCATTTGTTTTCCTTTTTTTTTTTTTGTTTATTTTTTCTTCTCTGGATTGATGATTGAAATTGTGTGTAGATGATTGATGAAGTTGATGAAGGTGGAAGACGGTGGAAGATGGTGGAAGCGGTTGGGGATAAGGCTCTAGTTTTCTAGAGAGATAAGCTCTCAATTTAGAGAGAGAAAGAACTTTCATCAATTATTATTATTATTTGTTTGTCAGAAAAAGTACTCCAATTGTAATTGCGTGGCTGCTGGTGGCATGCATGGATGGTGATGGCTTTTGTGGTGGTTGAAGGTTGGGTTTGTCCCTTAGGAAAGAGAAAGCTATGTGAGGATGAGTAAGGGTAATTTTGTCCATTCATCACTTTTATTGGCGGTTTTGATAAAAAAACGTTGGCGGGATTTAGCGATTCACTTTTATTTAGTGTAATTCTACGGGTAACATAAGACCATCTCCAATGGTGAGATTCAAGTTTGAGTATTGAAATACAAAATGAGTTGTTTCTAACCTCCAATGGTGACATCATACCCACTTTTCAATTTAGCAATTCATGTAAAGTCTAATTTCTCAATGGTGAGACTCTCTAAAATATACAAATGTCACTTTCAATTTATGGCCCACCAAATCCATTTTTTTTTAATAATCAAATATTGTAAGATTAAAAAAATAAAAATAAAAAGGTAAATCTTAAATAAATAACAAAATATAATAGAATATTGACAAGGGTCCACATTTTTTTGTCAAATGAGACTCAAAGTTGAGTATCTAAACTTAGCAACTTTTTTAAACTTAGTAACTTTTTTTTGGAGTTGCTAAGTTTAGATACCAACTTATTAGTATACATTGCAAAAAATACTCTCTCTCTCTCCTAAAAATACTCACTTGAGTCTCACTATTAAAGATGGTGTAATTCACCCTACTTTAAAATTTCAAGCAACGATAATATCTTACAACATGTTGTGAATTTGACGAGCCCCGCTTAAAACACAAACAAAGCTCGTGACTTGTCCAAGTGAACATGCTTTATGTTTATTTTTACTATGAATAGTTTATTACTCTAAAATTTATGACATATACAAAGAATGAAAGTAACTTATTATTATTATTATTATTTTTTTTTTTTTTTTTTTTGAGGAAAAGTAACTTATCATATTAAAATGTACTACGTATAAAAATAATATTAGTGAATGAAGAGCTAAAAAAAAAACACAAACAAATTTCTTGTTAAAAAAAAAAAAAAAAAAAAACAACTAACAAAGCTCGTGACTTAATTCAAGTTCGAATGAAATTATAATGAATCTAAGCTAGCTTAACCAATTCAAGCTCAATGTCGGCTTAGCTTGCTCAATTATCACCCTTTCAATCTGCTAATCTCAACACACTTATTATAAGTACAGAATCAAACATTGAAATTATAACTGTTAGTTGTGAACTGTCCACGTATTTGACCTTATATGCTTTGATAAGATCATGCACTTTGGCTTGGACAATTCACTAGAACCACAAAGTTGTACAACAAAGAACTAGTTCGTTAGACAAAATAGATCAAATAATTGATAGGAGAAGTTGCGTGTCCTAGCGCTTCATTCCTAGCCTTTTTGTTTGTTTCATCATTATAAATCTGTAAATTTAGAAGAAAAACTAAGAAAAAACTTTGATATGAAAAGATAAATAAAAGGTAGGATCTCATTATATTTGTTGAGAAAATGAGATAGTAGTTGTAGCATTTAAATTGTTTCTATGATCTGATTTTAAAGGCGTGTTCGGCAAAATATAGCTGTGAAGGTAGTTGTAAGCTGTGTAGGTAGCTTTTAGCTGTCAACAAGCTGTAGCTGTGAAGATAGGTAATTTAGGTATGAGTGTGGTAAAGTACCGGTTGACAAGCTGTTACATATAAAAATCAGTATATTATATTAAAAACTATAGATTAAATTTTCAACAGGTACCTCAAAAGATACCTCTACTTTCAAAAGCTAATATTTCTAACTTTTCATAAAAGCTACTTCTACCACTAAAAGCTACCATAACCACTACTTTGCCAAACACTCACATTTTTTGTTAAGTAGTGGTTTGACCAAGTCAAACCACTAAAAGCTACCTAAAAGCTACTCAAACGCTAGCGCCGAACACGCCCTAAGTAACTCCCTCCGCGTTTTTTTAAATGTTACACCTTGACCAAACATGCATGTCGAGACATGATTTTACCATTAATAATTTATCTAATTATATGTTAGTAAAATTATAGAAAAATTGATATTATGAAATTACACATTATGACGGATTTAATAATGTATTATACAATAACATTTTTTTATATATTAAAAATATAAATAAGTTAAAACCATTATCTAAGTAGTGAAAAAAAGTCAAAGTATAATACTTAAAAAAAAAAATGAATTTTTGTTCATTTTTTCTCAAATTGATTAGTCAATTAACTTTTATGTTAGTTTAAACTAAACTTACATACAATTTTTCTCATTTGTCTCAAAATGAGCTATCAAACATTTGAATGGCATCATCAGTTTGGTTTGTGCTTTTAAAGTTTTTGCTGATTTGCCTCAAATTGCCACCGATTATGTCAATTATTGTATAGCGCATGAGATAATTGTGATTTTCTTCTTTCTATAGCTTTATTTTTGTTATCACTATACGAGTAATCCCTACAACACTTATGGAACAAGTAAGCTAGTAACCCCTATAACACTAATGAAATAATCTCTATGATGGCTGGCCTAGTGACGGATCCTGAAAAAATATTTAACGGAGTTAAAATAAATTTGGTATATTTTAACGGGGTCATTTGATAATAATACAAGTAATTTTTACGGTAAAAAAATTGATTTTATAAGAAAAAAAAAACTTTTTTTCATGCCCAAGTGGGGTCAAGGGACCCAACTCAAATGGCTTGCATCCGCCACTGGGTTGGCCATATACAATGTGATTAGCCACTTATAAAAATTCATATTTTGGACATAAACCTTTTCACTCCTCCCCTTGTCTTATATAATTTAGATATGATTCAATTCTTTGTAGACAAAAAACTAACTTACATTCAAATTTGACACATATGTTAATCCATTAGTTTGACCAAATTATATATAATTAGATTAAATATTACTCGTATAAAATAAACTTATTTAACAACATATTTCATGTTCAATTTTGTAAAAAAAATGTGAACAAAATGTTATTAACCGTGTTATTTTACTATTATAATAATGATAGTAAAAAATGATCTTGTTCAATTACATTATGTAACTAATTATTTGATAGCCTCAATGAGTTTTATAATTTACTACTCGTATTGAGAATACCTTATCTTTGTTTCACCCTCAATAGAATAACTAGTTTAAGTCCCGTGCATTGCACGGTTGTTATTAAATTTTATAAAGAGTTATTGTATTGAATTTTATAAAAAAATTATACTCATAATACTAATTCAAAAATAAATATAACTTTAATTTTATATGTAACTCTATCAATGTCAAGATTAGTGACACTTAGACTTGATTTAAAAAAAAGAGGTCTTTGAAGTTTTTATTTTTTGTAAAAAAATTCTAAGGATAGTACCCGCACGTGCTGCGTTAGTATTGATACGACTTTTAAGGGTAGAAAATAAAGTGTGTATATATATATATATATATATATATATATATATATATATATATATATATATATATATATATATATATATATATATATATTAACAAAATGATTTTATTTTTAATTGAATTAAACATTATTGCAAAATTAACAAAATTGGAAGAAAAAAAAAAGTTAATAGTATTATCGAAGACTAAAATAATATATAGCAGTATTTTTTAATAATATTTACCTCATTTTTTTACAAAAATAATACCAAATTAAAGACTACTTATATGTAAAAATATATTAGTTGGGTTTATACGTAGAATGATTATTGTTAAGAATTTTAATTGGAAGAAAAATATTTTAAATTATTATAAAATTATTTGCTTAAAGAATCTGCGTAAAAACGAAAAGTAAAATGGGCGGGAAAATTGTTAATGAGATTGTGACAAGTGTCATTTTAGGTTCGCTTTTAGTATAGGTTAATTGATAACCAGTAGGTATATAATAATCGACAGTGCCTCTTGGTTGTGTAACTTGTTATTAGAGCTGGTTTGTATATTTATGTTATGTTTGTATATTTGGCAAGTTTATCTTGTTAGGAGTTTTAGGCAAGTTGGGTTATATTTTGTATTGTGTATATATATGTGATTAATATCAATATAAAGGTTAAGCCATTTTTTCCACAGTATTCTTGACTTTAACATGGTATCAGGCCTCTCTAATTTCTAGAGATTTAATTCGATCTTGGTTGGTTCTTGATTTAATTCCGCAATTTAATTGTTTGTTTGTGAGATTTAGGCTTCATTTTTTTTTCAATCACACAAATTTTGTTTGATCGAAAGTAGGGCTCACAAACCCTAATTTATTTTTTATTGGTGTAGACACCTAATTGTGTCTCCCCAAAAACCAAACCCAGTGATGAATACTTTTCACGTCATTGATTATCGAACGAAGTGAAAGTGTGAAAAGTCTTGTGATGCGGTTGTTTCAATAAAAATATTTTTTCTTTCTAGTTTCGAAAATGTACTCTATTTATGAAAATGTCCAGTCCAATTTGGTTTGGTCTATGATAAGGGTCCAATAATAGTGTAGTTGGATTGGGCTCGAAAAGAGCTTTTCAATGATATATTATAAGTCCAATTCCGATGAATAATGAGGAGGTTATGGCCGAAATAATAAATTGGGCCTGAAATTGTTTTATATGGCCCAATGATCTAGTGGAGGGCCCATTGATTATTATTCCTAAAATTATTAGGATTGATTTTAATCTTCTAGAATAATCTCGAAGGTTATTTTAAGTTCTAATGGAATTAGGATTAATAATTATGTTTTTTGGAAAATAAAGAATTTTATTTAGAATAAAACAAGTGTTGTTAAAAGAATTAAATCTGATTTTTAAACACTACTACAAAAATGGCCAAAGAGACCCATCCAAATTGGCCAAAGAGGCTACCTTAGAGGCTGTCTCTAGCTAAGTGGTCTCTTTGGCAAAGAGACAGCTTTAGTAAAAGCGGTTTCTAGAATAAAAAAATTGAGACCGCCTATCTAAGATAGGCAGTCTCATTTTTTAGAAAACTGAGACCACCTATTTAAGATAGGGAGTCTCTTTTTCAGAAAAATTAAGACCGCTTATTTAACTAAAGCAGTCTCTTTGGCCTCATTTAAAATAAAAAAAAATTAAATTCATCAATATAATTTACTATATTTACGAAGTAATTTTTTTTTTTTTTTTACATTATCAAATACAGAGTACAAATAAGTCTTAAATTTCATATATACGTCAAAATTACAAACATAATACGAGTACAAATATCAATAAAATCCAATACCAAAAAAAAAAAAAAAAAAAAAACTATGTAAATTTTAATTTCAACTCTTCAAGCTTCGAAGATCTTCAACTATAAATTTCTTCACTTCAAACTTGTAGATCTTTACCTACAACCACAAATACAAACATTTTAAAAAATAAAATTAAAAACAGAAATTGCAGAAGATTGCTTCAACTTGTCAAATCCGGGTAAATCAAGTATCATCAGATCAACTCGTTGAATCTAGGTAGAAGTATTCAAATACAAAAAATTAGGAGTAATATATAAGCATCAAAATTGATTTACAATTTGACACAATCATATCTAAAAGCCTAAATCAAAACATAAAAATAATTACTGATTAAAAATGAAAAAGAAAAAGAAAAATAGGAGAAAAGAAAAGATAACAACAATTGTAAACAAGTTCAAGATTCGTGTGAAACTTTGAACATTAAAACAAAATACTCATCATCAAACATTAAAAAACAAGAAGTATTATAATAGAAAAGATCTGCACCATTTATGTTTTGCACCAGATCTAGAATTCCATAACACAAAACATACATACAAATCACGATTATCAAAAAAATCGAACAACCTATCGTACTCGGTTACTCACATAACTCACATGAATAAAATTAAAGTTTTTGCACCAGATCTAACAAGCTCGAATTTTCTTATTATCTTACAGTTTTTGGGGTAAAACTGAAAGATCTAACCAAAATTAACTTAAATGAAGTAGATAATAAGAAATTGAAAGGGAAAACCCCTATTTTTTGCGCCACATCTAAGAGCAAAATAAAAATAAAAAAAAGAAATCTAAAAAGGGGAAAATTTCTCACCGATCGAGCATATATTCGAGAAATCGAAGAGCTTAACTTTCGTAATTTTGTTCACTTTCTCGATATTTCGCCATTCCTCTTTCCTTTTCTTTGTTTATGGATGCTCGATCTAAATCATTGCTATTTGGATTGAAGGAGATGGTTTGGGTTTTAAGGAGGAGAGAGAAAAAGAGATAATAAGAGAAAGGAGCAGGGGGTAACTAGGTAAGAGTGAGGAGGAGAGAAGAAATAAGAAGAGAAAAAGAGCTGAGTGGGGCGTGGCATACGTGGAAGCTCAAAAATAAGAACCCGTCTTTAATGTTAACCGGTCTCTCTATCAAAAACAGGAGACCGGTTAATTCAATAGGCGGTCTCTAGTTTATTTTTAAAAAAACATTTTTTGAAAAATAAAATGCAAGAGACCCGTTGTAGGGAATATTTAAAGCATCCCACACTTGAGCCCCACTGTAATCATACACTTAAGCATGGTGGCGTCCAGAGGGAAGGAAGCTAGAGTAAAAGAGTCGCCAACAAGTTTTAGGAACTTGTAAACCGTTCACAGGGTGAAGGTTACACCCCTTCATGATCCATGAGATCGCTAACTCCATAGTGGTCTGGAACCATGTCTGGATATTTGGGGATGAAGGTACAAATCCAACCTAAAAGAGATTGAACCTGCCGTAAAAATAGGCCCCTACTTTATTCTTCTCATATTCATGTGCGCTTTCTGATTAACATACAATCAATATATTAACCCTAAACCTGTTTAATCTATGGTGGTTGAATATTAATGCACAAAGAAATCTATTATTAGCGATCACTTGAATTATAATCATATTAGCCTAAACAAGATTATTAATTATCTTATTAAGTGTGATTACAAGTACAAATTCCCTTTAAACCTGCAAGAGAGGGCGTGATCAAGAAACAACAACAAAAATATATCAAGCAACATAATAATACACAACAAATTATCATCACAACAATATTCTCAAAGCATAATAATAGCAAGATCCTAGGCATGATACTAACAAGATTAATAACAAATTCTAGCATGTCACTAAACATTAAAGATCAAAGATTTATCCCTAACATGATACTAACATGATAGAAGAAATAGGAAGCAACCTAAGAATGATACTAGAAACATACATGATATTAAAAATATTATTTAATACCCTAAACATGATACTAGGAATCATAAAAGACATTCTAACATGATACTAGGAATTAAAATAATCTAAGCATGATTCCTAAAGAAATAGAGCAATTGAATAACTTACTTTGTTGCCTCGTATCTCTTTCTAACAACAAAATACACACGTTAGTAACTTCAAGGAAAATATCAAATCAAACAATTAACTTAAAATAATAGAAATAGGGATTTGGGACCAAACCCTTAGAAATTATCAACCTTTCACGTCTAGGGCGAAGGCAACTTCGAGCTTGGCTAGGTGTGTCTAGAACTCGTGAATGCGGTATTGTATTTGAAAAGGGAAGGCTTAGAAAAGGAAGAGGAAAAGCTATTGCTTAAGAGAGAATATAAAATAGAACTAAATGATGATTGTTGATGATTGAGAAAGGGGAAATACGACCATATTTATAAGAAAATAGTCCGGAAACAATAGAAAAGAGTTAGAATTCGAATCGGAATAAAACAGCTCCTATCACGAATGACAGGCACCAGCGTGAAACGACAGGAATCACGCATGGCGATAGGGTCTATCGCAGTGCAACAAGACTGTCGTTTGGCGCTGGTTTAAAAGATAAAACGCGCTTTTGTACGAAATCCTTTTCCTAATATAATTAAGTAATCAGGCTTTGCGTTTATCAATTATAAAAACAGATTTATCATAATAAAACACTTATTTTATTCGAAATCAAATTCTTTATTTTCAAAGAAGATAATGTTAATCCTAACTCCATCAGAATTTAAAAGAACCTTCTAGATTATTCTAGAAGATTAAAATCAATCCTAATAACTTTAGGAATAATAATTAATTGGCCCTCCACTAGATCATTGGGCCATAAAACCATTCCAAGCCCAATTTAGTATTTAGGCCATAACTTCCTCATTGTTCATCGGAATAGGGCTTATAATATATCGTTAGAAAACTCTTTTCGAGCCCGAACCAACTACACTATTATTGGACCCTTGTTATGGATCAAACTAAATTAGATTGGCTATTTTCATAAATAGAGTAGTTTTCAAAAACAGAAAGAAGTATATTTATTAAAACAACCGCATCACTTAGACTTTTCACTTTCACTTCGTTCGATAATCAATGACGCGAGAGGTATTCATCACTGGGTTTGGTTTTTGGGGAGACACATTTTGGTGTCTACAGAAGCCCCCACTTTGACTGAGTTTGGAGAAACGCGTGTTTCGAAAATGAAAGTCAAAGTAGCGATAGGGACAGAGAATGATTTAGAACGTTCTGCGATTCTAAATCATCCTTGTAATGCCGATACCTGCAAACTAGCGTTAGTTAAATAGATAAAAGAGTTAAGAAACACGTATCTTGCACCGTCAAGCACACGCCTCTAGGGTAACTGACTTTGTTGCTCCATTTTTGTTATGACGACCTCCACAGTGCCTCGTGAACGCAATGTGAAGGTAACAATGCCTCGCTATCTTCATTTGCTTGTGACAATCCTCCACGATGCCTTGGGAACATCGTCGAAGGTGACCGTACCTCGTCATCTTCAGGGTTGTGGTAGTACCTCGCCACGGCAGTACCTCGCCGTTGTAGACAATTTCCTCCTTGTTTTAGGACATCGTCGAAGATTGTTGCTTGTAGCTATCTCCAATTTTGTGGTAGTACCTTGCCACGGCAGTACCTCACCGCTATAGAAGACTGCTGCTTGTAGCCGTCTCCAAAATTTTGTCTATACCTTGACTTGATTTTTTGTTTGACAACTTTCTCATCCTAGTGAAAGTCGTAGAAGATCTCGTTGCCTTGTGATCCTCCATCTGCTGATGCTTCGCTTGAATGCTTTGTTGCCGTGCCAGTACCTCAGTACACTTTGTAAATGGGCCGGTACCTTGGCGCTTGTGCTTGCTTGTGAACCATTACCTTGGTGCTTCGTAATGAGCCAATACTTAGGCTCTTAAAGCTAAGTGAGACGATCGTCGCCAGATTGATCACTTACTGCGATTGTAATCGAACCGACTACTAATCATGTCAATTTTCTTATAGGGGCTAACTGGCGTACCAAGGAACCCAAACTAGGTCCGCATAATCCATTATGGGGGCCACAGGTTGTAATACCTCGTATTTTTATACGTATTTTATTTAAAATAAGTATTTTGAGAAGTATTTAAATAAATTAAAATGTTTTATTTATAGTATTTTTATTATCTATTTTAATAAGTTTAGAAATATTTTATAAAAGGAAAGTTTATTTAATTAATTATTTTATTTAAGTTAGGGTTAAATTTAGGAAAGTTTTATTTTAGTAAAGTTTTATTAGGGAAGGGATTAGGAAAGATTAAAAAAGGAAAGTTTAGGGAGAAGGGTTTCTAGAGAAGGGGTATAAATATTCAACACTTGAGGCAAATCAAACTTTGCCCAGAGTGGAGAAAACCCAAGGTAAACTTCTTTCCCTTTCTCTTTATTTTTCTTTTTCTTTTTCTTTCTCTTTTTCCCCCTTCCCCTTTTCGGCTTCCCCCTCACCGCCGGCCACCACCACCACCGGTGGGCCGCCGGCGCCAGCCACCAGTAGCACCAGCCGGCAGCTGGCGGCAGCCGACAATGGTGGTCGGCCTGCTGCCCTTTTCGAACAAAAAAAAATTAAATCTTTGTTTTAAAAACTAGTTTAATCCTAGATCTAATTATTAATTATGAGTTTTGTGATTTGATTTTGATGTTTGATTATGAGTATTATGTAAATTAATTTTCAGATTTTATTTTTAATTGAAAAGCCCCAATTTTTGAAACCCTAGGTTCTTGAATTATGAATTATTGAAGGATTATGATATATGGTGGTTTAAACCTTTGATTAAAGTATTTTAAGGCTAAATTACAGCAAGTTTTCATTAAAATATAATGCTGGAATTTTTGGTAGTGCATTAAAAATTAAGTTTCTTTAAGAAATTTCAATTACCCATTAATTGGGATTAAAGTATGATGTTTTAAATATAATTTCAGCTTATTTTAATTAAATTATGAGGGGTTTTATAATAGTATATATTGTTGGAAATTTGTGTGGAGAGGATTTTAATACTCTTCTATGATTTTAAATTGTAGGAGACTTTGAAGTGAGTGATTTCTATTATTTGTGGCGATATTAAGGTCGTATACAAGGTACGTTCGCGTACTTAGCATAATTTTATTGATGTAGTAGCATGCTAAATGTGTTTAATTGATTACAAGTGGTATCCTGCTAGATTTGGAATGGAAATTATGATTTGGATGTTATTGGTGATTGAATATTGAAGCATGAATGATTTGTGATGGATTAATGGTTGGAAAATTATAGTTTGGAATATTGTTTGTGAACCACACTTTTATTTATGGCATGATAGAGAGCATGTTTAATTAAATTAAATATTTAATTTGGTTTGGAATATCAAAAGAGAATTTGATTATGGTTCATATAATTTTTATTGATGCTTTAAGCATGGGAAAGGAGCTATATAAGGGTCTATGTACACGAGGAATAAATTATATGTTGGTGCCTTAGTGCACTTAAGGTGTTTTTAACACCGAGGGATAGGATTTGTGGCGCTTTATGCGTTTAAGGTGTCATTGGAACCGAGGTAGAATTAAAAAGGGTTCAACATTAAATATTATGTGGTCACTAATTATTCAAGAATTAAATTGGTATGCTTGATTGTTTGGATGATTATTGTTGATTGAATGATTATGGTTTGAGAGTCATCACCAAGTTTAATAATATGTAAATAATGTAAAGTGAAAGAGATTACGCACCAAAACTCTTGGAACGTATATACCTTGAGTATGAACATATGGGGGGAGTTATGTGACTTTATATTTGATCATAACTTCTACTGGAGTACAGGACGTTGTACATTCCTTTTATTATTATTATGCGCAGGAATTCCGCTACTTACGAGTGGTTATTGATGCTGGCACTGTTAGCTCCCGTGTCAGTAACCTTAATTTATTGGGGGAGGTGAGTGGGAAACTCGTTCGATGCGTAGTCAACGCTAAATAAATTATATAGTTGTCTAGTGAGAAGTTTTGTTGAATGTTGTATGCTTGAAAAACAGGTGCAACAAGGTAAGTTGTGTGTTGATAGGAAATTGCATGTTAATGTTTTAAATACACTTATGTACTCAGCTTTGCAGATTGTGTGTTTTGTGTGTTTGTTGACCTTGTCTTTATCTTGGCCCTATGATGACTGTAATACCCCGTATTTTTATGTACTTTTTATAAAGTATTTAAGTATTAATAAAATGTATTGTTAAGGGCTCAAGTATTTTAATTAAATATTTTAAAGGTTAAAGTATTTTAAGTATAAGGTTTTATAAAAGTAAAATATATTTTGGACCAAACGTTTATTAATTATTGGGCAATGTAAATTATTCCTACATACTCTTATTGGAATAACCCATTCCAAAACCCATAACTTAAGCTCTATCCCATAACTTAAGCCCACATTTTTATAAGCCCAAATTTAACCCTACACTCCCTAATATATAAATACACCATGAATCCCCAAAAATTTCCCACACAAAAAGGTTAGTCTTATTTTCTTTCTCCTTTATTTTATTGATTTGTGGTTTTGATTTTATTGTTTGAAATTAATTTAATTAGTATCAAATTGTATTTTGATGATTAAAATTTATAATTTCAGATTTTATAAATGTCATAATTTTCAGATTTTGTAAATTTTATAACCTAGGGTTTTTAATTATTCAAAATCATGATTTTAGGGTTTTTATGAGTAATTGATTTAGTGCTTTTATAGTAATGATGTTTTGAAATTTTGGTGATTATAAGATTATTTTGAACACGTAAATTCGTGTTTTAATTTTTAGATTTCCGTTTGTTAATATTAATCCCGTTTTAATCCCGATCAGGTTCTGAACTCATCCGATTTGGATAAAAAAGTAGTGTTTTCCATGTGGAAACAACGTTTTAAGAAAGACTCACTACTTTTGGTAGTGAGCACCACCCTCTCGTGGCCAAATTCAGCCTCTAAATATGATTTTTGGGCAGTTTTTTATTTTTAACGAAGTTTTTTTTTATGCTTCTAAACCTATAAAATAATTATGGTGAGTACTTTGTGATTGAAAAAGCTTTGAACTTTATATTCTAACTTTAAAAATAATTTTTAGATTTCATACCTTTTATTTTGAAGCCTCTAATTGCATTGAATTGATATATTTTTGGGTTTTTAACACACTAACTTGCTATATAATGACTATTTCAAGTAATTATGCTTATGGGGTTATTTTATATACTTAAAACAAATTTCCAGATTTATTTACCCACTTTAAAGTTGCTGTAATTTGATATAAAACACTATATTTTCATAAATCTAACATATAAACTTGAAGTTGGGATGTTATATTACTAACCTTGATTTTGGGGACAATTTAAAGGCTTTATTTTGATGAATTAAGAGGTTTTAAAGTAGTTTAGTATTGCTGTAATTTTAATTGCTTTGGTATTGATTTATTTCTAATTGTTTGGTTTAGGAGAGGACTTTGTAGAAGGCGACTTCTAGTTTTAAAGTGGCCAATCGAATTGTTTACTCAAGGTACGTACAAGTTACGAAACCTTGCTTGTAGGTGCATGTTTAAGGACGGATCGAGAACTTAGTATCATGTACAGGATTGACTGGGTTAAATTTTCTGGTTATACATTGTGAATTTCAAATGATGTGCACTAGTTTATAATGCAAGTATTATGTGTGCTTTAATTATGCAAGGTGCGCTTAAAGGCAAAGGTATGTGATTGGTGTAAAGATCAAATTATTACTCATTCATGATTATGTAAACATGATGAGTAAAGGAGAGATTCAAGTCTTGTAAGATGAGGTTAAGGTTTTGGGGTGCCTTATGCACTCAAGGTGTTTATACACCGAGGTAGTAATGGAATAATTAATAAATGTTGTTTATCACTAATAAATCAAGAATCTAAATTGAGAATTTGCCATGTTTGATTGAATTGTTTGGGATGTTTGTATTGAAATGTATATGAGTCATCACCAAGTCTAAACCTGTAAATCACGTAAAGTGTAAGATGGATGAGCAATAAAACTCTGAAATGGTGCACATCTGGAGTAATGACAATCAGGGGTTGGGGTACATGGGGTATTAGCCGTGTACTTTTATCGAGGCCGTCTGATCTACGAGTCTCCTCTTTCAAATATTATTTTTCTAAAACTAGGAGTTAGGTGAGATCTCATACTAACTACGGTCACGGAGTCGCGCCCGTGGTCGTTGGATGTTTATTGATGTTTCCGAAAGGAGGCATGGGGTTTTTCTTTATTGATGTTCCAAATGGGACATGGGTTGGAAAACCTTGTCTATTGCTAAATCCAATGAACTAATTAAATGAGTCAGTCAGTATCCATTAGTGAGGTCTTAATAAATTTAATAGCTAAGTCATGAATTGAGTCTATATTTAATGATGCTTGTGCTTGATTATTAGTGGCATGTTAGGTATTTTCTTAATTTGATTTCGCAGCTTGTATGTACTCAGCTTTGCTGACTGCGTGCTTTTGTGTGTGTCTTTCTTTGGTCATGGCCTTCGCCTTTCAATGACCCTGTGACAATCCAATTTTTACACTTGTAATATTGGGGAGCAGAATAACCACAGGTTCTTACACATGCAGCATTCATCAGGGTTGTGGGATCTTGAGTAGAGAGTTGGTTGTTTGCATTTTATTTCTTTGGCAAGTTTGAATTTATTTTAATTCGATTTTATTTGACACTAATTCCTTTGGGTTTGAATTTATTTGAACACTGAATTTAATCACTTACTACTTTTATTGGATTTTAAATAAGGGCCTTAATGGTTCCAACTTGTAATACTTATTTTGATTTAATTCCTTTGTTTTGAGGTTTATTTAAAACTGTTTTGGTTTTCCGCTGCTAATTCCTGAGATAGCCTTAACGTTTGAACTCGTGGCGGTAGCACGCCAGTAATTCTCTTGAAATTGTTCAGGTTATATACGGTTTCTCACAGGTTTTTAAGAGAGAATTATTGGGGTGTTACAATGACCCATTTTTAATGGAGAGTAGTGGAAACAAGTTGAGAGAAGCTTTTCAGGTGATGAAGCATATTTATGATGGGCATGAGTGATGAGCAAATCATGCTAGTTTCTATAAGTATATGATGTGTTTAATGCTTTAATTATTTATGATATTATTATTACGCATGACTAACGCAAAAGTTTTGAAGTTGGTTTGGTTTTAATAAGGGCCTATGATGGTTCCAATTTGTAGGTCGATTTTATTTTACTTCATTTGACTTTAGTTTGACTTTACTTTCGTTGATTGACTTTTCAAGTTGACTTGTTTTGAATGGTTTTGAAATTAGTCTTCCGCTATGTGTCTTTGATAGTTGCCTTAGCCGGTTTCACGGTGGCGGTAATGTCTTAGATATTCCTATTTAAAGTTTTAAACAGGGCAAACAGGTATTTTAAAAGAAAGGAATTTCTAGGGTGTTACACAGGTTGGGTCGCTGATCCAACACACACTACAACATGCTGTCACCGCGCATCGAGGCTGTCACGATGCGACAAGAATCACGCATCGCGTTATTTCTGTTGTTTCGCGCTGGAGTCGGGTTTTCCGAATAAGACCCCTTCTCTTTCCTCATTTCGCTTGTTTGCTGCTCTTCACAAGAAATTTCGCAAAAAACTTCAAATCACTCGTTCTTGCTCGTTTGTTAACCGAATTCGCTCAAACCTTTTGCAAATTGAAGCTCTTCATCACTAACCGAATTTCGTGCTTATTTTGCTTTGTTTGTTGAATCTTATGCCACGAATTTACTTGTTTATGCTTGTATATTGTCTTGGGAGTGTTTTGAGACTTGTTTGACTCTATTTGGTGAGAAATGAACATTTTGCCATTGTTGAACCCTTTGAGTTCGTGAGAACAATGTGGCTCGTTCTTCATGTTTTTGCTAGCTATTCATGCTTAATTTGTCACAATATTTGTCATAGTATTGCAAGAAATTGTTTGATTGCTTGAAAATGTTATTTCTGCTTGAACTAAAATTCTGCTCTATTTTAGTACTACGTACTCTGTTTTTTCCGAAAATAGTATCGTGCGGCTAGGAGAACCTTAGATACTATAGAACCTTTGATTTATTATTGCTTTGCATAATTTAGCATGTCTCGACGTCATGGTTCTGGCTCTCGTTCTCGTGGGGCTCACTGGGAGGACAAGCCTGTTGACGCAGGCGAAGGAACTTCTACCAGTCTAGGGGAGTTCCCTGAGTGGGATGAGCGTACCCTATACTTTGCGCCCAAGTTTCACATCTCGGAGCGGGTACGGCTCGGGATGACCAGCGATCGGGTTCGTTGCCACAGCTCAGGCAATGTGGCCATTGGTCAGCTATACGATCTTCACTTCCGTGACAACAACGGGTTGCGCGAGTTATGGGAGTCTTGTGGTCTGACCTCTTTTCTTCAGGCCACTCGAGCTTTATACTCCTTTCCGTCGAGCCGTTCTCTGGTTTGAGCTTTGGTGGAGTTCTTTTAGGACACCACCAACACCTTCCACTTTCCTTGGGGTGAGATGACTGTCACTCCCCTTGACTTCACTCTGATCACTGGGCTGGAGTTCCGGTTAGCTGCAGTTCCATTTGGCAGCAACATCACAGTTTTCTCCCCGGAGGTAGAGGAGTTTCTCGGCCCCATCACTGTTCGAGCTCGCAGCGAAGCACGACCAACGCAGATCAGCGCACGGTGTATTCGTCGGACCATGCTGGCGGAGGCCTTTCAGGATGGTGCGACCACCCTAGAGCAGCGGGTGCGTATCTTTGCTCTGATTATTTTGTCGGGACCTTCTCCCCTGACAGGGGTAGCCGAGTGCTACTTAACTATCTGCATGCTCTTCGCGACCTTCGTATGGTCGGATCATATGATTGGGCCAGCTTGGCCTATGCTGACTTCCTGCTTGGATTGCGACTCTCTTGTCGCCATCGTAGGATCGATGAGGAGGTCACACTTTTTAGTTTCTGGAGACTCGTAGAGGTAGCTATAGTGACCAGACTGCTACTGCTCGTGTTCGAGAGTTGATTCTCTCAGTATGTTTTCTTAACATACTTGTTTGTATTACCCCTCCGTAGGATTTCATCTTATGGATGTTCGTTTTGTAGGAGCCTGATGTTCAGTTTTGGCCATAGGCTGATTTCGATTTCCCTACATTGGCCGTTCAGTACACCGCCCAGTGTCGGTATTTTCAGGGGACATACGACGCTGTGGTATACTTGGGTGAGAGAGTTGCGATTCAGCACTCTTCAGAGTCCCTTGTTGTTCCTTCTTACCATCCACGACACATGTTCGATCAGACGAGGCTGAGGGGTCGGGCGGCTAAGACGCCAGCGGGTACGGATTGGCGGAGTCATGTCCATCAGAACCGGAGTTATGGGGAGAGGCTTTTGTCGCATTTGGCCCCACCACCTTGCTTGCCAGAAAGGGCAGAGGTACCTTTTGTATTCTTTTATTCATTCTTTTGATAGCCCCCTAGCAAATTCTAATCACTTAGATTTATTTTGGCAGGCTTCGACTGCAGAGTTTGTGCCTTCGCGGATATTCATTGTCTACCACGACTCTTTTGGTCATGTTGAGGAGATGATTCCCCTGGCTCCCGAGCCATGGCGTTTGATAGAAGAGTCTATACCTCGACACCAGACTTCGGTAAGTCGCTTTATTTGTCATTTTATTTGCATATATACTTTGATTATCTCTGACTTTGTGACCTTGACAGTTTTCTCGTGAGGTGCTGACAAGGATGGCGAGAGGCATGGACGCCTTTGGTTACCAGCTCATGAGGTTGAGTCACCGAGCTATGTGTCGTTGTGGTGATGACGGCATGAAGGTATTTTTCTTGACCTCCTCTTATGTTTGTTTACATTTTTCCTTCTGTACTTAACTTAGCTTGCTTTTTACATTTCAGCCTGTTCCTATGATGCGCACTCGTACGATACCCGAGGCTAGGAGGGAGAGATCAGGGTCTGACTCGAGGCGTCGTCGTACCTTAGCTGGGAGTTAGGGCGGTCGAGCAGAGTCGGACCATACTGTCGCACTAGAGGGCTCTGGCTCTTCGTCTCTGGGTGCATCAGGGAGGCCGACCGGCCAAGGAGGCACGACATCAGCTCCTTTAGTGGACGGTGGGACGTACGAGGTTGGCTCGTCATCGCAGCAGCCACAGTAGCTTCAGCATTTGGGAGCTCAGCAGCAGGGTGAGCTTGGATGGGCTGGCCCTACTCTTTTCGATCCCGGCTATGGTGATTTAGGAGCTAGTGAGGAGCATACTCCACGGACTGTTCAATTTTTTGATATCTTCGGAGTTCCTTATCATCTGCATCCTCCGCCGTCATAGTTGTACCTGTGTATATTTTTATTTCGACTTTATAGGACATTGCTTTCTCGACTTATTACTTGTGTTAGACACTTTGTACATATATCTATGATTACTATGTCTATTTTAACCTTGCATTTTTTACTTTTCATTTTATGTGCATGTGAGTGTGAAAGTTATAACTAACTTTTTGCGCAATAATTTCCGTCATTTTTATTATCAATGGAGGGTAACTGACTTTCTCCCCTAAAAAAGAAAAAAATGAAAAATAAAAGTCGAGTTTGACTAAAAATAAGCTTAAATTTAATTAAACTCAAAATAATCAAATATGGGACAAGTGTTTGTCATAAAGTTGGATTTGAGTGTATAAGGCTTTGAAAAAAGGTAAAAACCGTAAAGTCATAGTGCGAAACCGAATCGAAGTCGAAAAAAAACACGGTAGCATAGAGCGTTAGGCTGGCGTGGCATGAGCCTGGCTGTCGTAGTGCGACAAGCTTGTCGCGATGCGACAAACATCACGCGATGCGTGATTTCTGTCGCATGGCACTGGTGATATTTTTCCGAATCCTCAAAGGATTCGGTTTGCGTCAGTTCTGTGCATAAATAGCCCCCAAATCTGTCGATTCTGTATACATCAAACAGATTAAAAATAATTATAGCTTCTATTTCTGATCAAGTAATCATGTCTAAGAGTTTTAGCGATTTTACTCGTGAGTGGTCCCGGTCTTTGACCGCTAAGGAGAGAAAAGAGCTTGACTTTTTTCACTTGGGGGTTATATATGGTATAAAGGGGGTAGATCTTGACATAGACTTTATTCATACCGCCTAAGAGTATTGGGATTTAGATACTCATTGCTTTAGACTTGGTTATGACGAAATTTGTCCTTTACCGGAAGAATTTGGTGCCATTCTAAGCTTCCCTTCCCTAAATCTTGCGGTAATTCCTAAAGTAAGAGAGTATTATTACAAAGATTTTGAGCATTTCCTTAACCTTAGGGATAAGGACTTAAAAGATATAGTGCATAGGAATGTGGTTAATTTGAAGGAATTTGTACGTTTTTATTTTGACAAACCACGCTCTGAGTCTTTTCATGTTTATAGGAGGAGAGCCTTCTTTTTTTGCATGTTAAACCAATATCTCCTTACTAGTGGTAATATGCAGGAGGGCCAAGCGATTTTAGCATCTATCATGGAGCAAATTGAATTAGGTAGAAATCAAATGCCTTTGATTGTCGGAGAAACCATGCTTGGTTTAGATGATTTAAAACGAAATCCAAAAACACCTCTTCGAGGTTCTCCAATTTTATTACAGGTAGAAAATTAATACTTTTAATTATAGAAATAAAAAATATTAAATTTTGTATAGTAATAATAATTATTTGCATTGACTTTTTGCAGATATGGCTAATGGAGAGACTTGAATCAGTTAGTCCTCTTGACAATGTTGACAAATATACACCAAATTGCTTTTCCATAAAGATGGGCCGCCGAGAGTGGAGTAGAATCTTCGAAACTCGCGACTTTGCCATCAAGTGGGTCGTTCCTTGGTGGAAAATTGAGAACATGGTTGGTGTCAACAGTCAACCTTTTTGCCGTCTTCCTAGCTTGTCAAAGTTGACTTTTTATTACCCTTCCAGGGTAAAGAGGCAATATGGTCTTGCTTAAACTGTTCCCTCTGGTGATTTTCGCCGTCCCTATGAATTTCCTATTTCACAAGATGTAGAGAGATTTGATGACTATTGGTGTGCTGGACCTTTATGGGAAGTTGTTACCCAAAAGGTCCTACCTTCTTTATCTAGGGATGTGAAGCAATGGCTACTTGGTAGATCTCAAAAGGACAAGAACAAGGCCCGGAAGCTGAGTAAGACCAATGTGGAAAATTCCTCCTAAGGAGCGCTTGGGTGAAAGAGTTGAATTCAAGACTCTTATTATGCCTAAGAAGAAAAATACTACTAAGGGTAAAGAGAAAAGAAAAGCTGACTCTTTAGAAAAGAAAGTGTGGGTTGAAAAGAAACACGGTGTAATAGCTATTGGAGAAACCATCAACACCAAAATCGAGTGTAGATCTTCTAAAGGATGTTTACTGGCAAAGGTGATGGATGGTGAGGAAGAGGCAGACAAGAATTGGAAAAGGGCTAGAAAAGAGAAGACAGATTAGAGCATTGCTTTACCTTCAACTTATTAAACAGTTTTAATTTTTAAATCAATTTTATTTTTAAGCTTTAAAATTCCATCAATAATGTAATTTTTACTTTATTTTATTAATGTAATTTTCAGCCTTTTATATTTCATTAAAAAAAATTAAAGCTATGAAAATGTCTTGAATTATTTCCGAAAATTATTCGAATACGGAAGTCGAAATTTTCCGAAAAACACCTAAATTCGCCCAGATTGATGCAGAACTCCTGGCGTTGCGGATTTGAATTTGTCGCAGCACGATGAGCTTGTCGCGATGCGCTGCAACCTGTCATTGCGCAACAGATGCGACGTGTCGCGCTGGACTGCCGGTTGTTCTGTTGTTGACGAATTGATTTTTGTGAAGATTAAAGTGGCCGCACCCTGTAGAAGGGTTGCCTACGTATCCTTTCCTAAGGAATCAGGCCAACCGTAGCTCTTTTGAGTATCTTACTCAAGTGATTATGGGTAATACCTCTTAAGTTGGTCAAGATTTGTCATATTTGAGAATATATTGTCAAAACCAATTAGGATGGTTTTGACAATATATGGTCCAGACCAATTAGGCCTAAATTTGCCTCTTGGATCTAGAACATTTTTCCTTAATGCCTTTAATACCAAGTCTCCTACTTTAATGTTTCTTATCTTGACCATCTTGTTAAATTGTCTAGCCATAAGTTTGGTAGCATTGAGTATGTTGTAGAGCTTCTAGTCGTATTTCATCAAGTAGAATTAGCTCCTCATATATTGCTCTAGTCCGTTCGACTTCATCGAGTTTACTTTCCAATGCAATGCGTAGGGAAAGTATTTCTAGCTCTACAGGTTGTACGGCATCCATTCCATAGACTAAGGAGAAAGGTGTATTTCCTGTTGATGAGCGAATTGACGTGCGATAACCCCAAAGAGTGAAATGGAGTTTTTCAGGCCAATCCTTGTAATTTTCTTTCATTTTCTCGATGATAGTCTTTAGATTCTTATTGGCTGCCTCTACTGCACCATTTGCTTGAGGCTTACATGGGAAGAGTGATGATGTTGAATGCCATACTTTTGTAACAATTCTTCACGTTCTGCTTGAAAGTGAGTTCCATTGTCACTTATCATTTCATGTGGGACTTCATATCGACATATAATGTTCCTTTCGATAAAGAGTGCCACATGCTTGGCAGTGAGTTTTGCATATGATGCTGCTTCGACCCACTTCGTGAAGTAATCGATTGCTACCAGGATGTATTCATGACCTCCTGTTCCAGGAGGGGTGATCTATCCAATGATATCTATTCCCCATGTTGAGAATGGCCATGGGGATGTGTAGGTGTAAAGGAGTGACGGAGGAACGTGCTGTAAGTTAGCGTATATATGGCATTTAGGGCATCTTTTTACATAATGATGATAGTCCCTATTCATGGTAGTCCAATAATATCCTTCGCGCATTATCTTTTGGACTAGCTGACGTGGGGAAAACTAGGTCGTTGAACTAATCCTCCCTACGGTCAAACAAATTTATAATCACTCAACTACCTAAATACAAGTATAGAGGTAAGTTAAGGGTCGAACCACTAGGAACGGTTATGTTCAAGTATTTCTAATTAACGCCTAAGCTAGGTCGAAGTCTAAAGTGAAAGGTAACATTATTCTACTTCCTAAATCAAGAACCAAACAAATGAAACACTAGGGAGTGGGGATCAACATGCATTCATGATAATCAAGCTAATTAGGGAGTCAAGCAATCCAAGTAATGCAAAGACAAATAGTAGGAGCAATTAGGGGCATTCAACTAATCATCCTCACACTCTCTAACATAGATTTCTCTAGTGCTAAACAATATGAAGAAACATAATCAAATACTCAACTAATTATGATCAAACCGATATCAAGTGGTCATGTCAATCAATTCAATCATGCAATCAATGCTAGCAATCATGGTTAGCTACTCCAATCAAACTTATGCAACTTGCAAACCTCTATGAATCAATTTAATCACAACACAAGAACTACTCAAATTCCCAAATCAACCTCAATCCATCAACCACACATGTTTACCCACACCCTAGCAAGTAAACTACTCAAGAAATATCATCAACAAATCTACTATCAACTATAGAGAACAAGAATCAACAAAATATCAAGAACAATTACTCTAATCAAACATCAAATATCAAAATCAAACCAAACAAACATCAAATTAAACAAAGCAATTGAATGAGATAGAGTTTAGAAATGCTCATTGATAATTAGGAAGATCTCCAACACAATTGTCACACTTGCATCTTCAATCTCTCAATCACCATTGAAATTCTTCACTTTCTCTCTCTAAAACTACTCCTAAGCTAGTCTAATCTAGAGAGAGAAGCTCTCAACCTAAGAGAGAGAAAACTATCCTAAAACTAAAGAATTACATGAATGAAGAATAAAGGAAACCAAAAACTATATAAACAAAAGGAGAAAAGAAGCTTAAAAATCGTAAAAGACCCGGAAACCCGCGCCCGCGGAGAAATCGGCCGCGCCCGCAGAGGGGAACGGACACCCCGATAGCCGCGCCCGCGGCCCAAGCCCGCGCCCGCGGGGCAAGGCCCGCACCCTCGGGGAGCCCTCGGGACAACCGCGGGTGCTTACTGCCCAAATACGGCAGTTTTGGAGCAGCAGCAACCCCGCGCCCGCGGGTACTGTAGCCCGCGCCCGCGGCAGTTTTCCTGACCAACTTCAGAAGGCTGTAACTTCTGATCTAAGAATCGTATGAAGGCGTGCGACCTATCATTGGAAAGCTCTTCAAGTCTAGCTTTCAACCCAACTTGAATCACCCTAATCCAATCTGTAGAACTTGAGATATGACTAAAACAATGCACAAAGGTCCTATTTGATACTTTGCAATCCTTCGTTTTCCTTTGTTTCAAACTCAAATTCAATTCCGAAAAGTGCATATTGATCCTAGTGGGTGCTATTTTCAATTCCCATGCATATAGCCCGCTACGTACCTACAAAACAAGACAAAGAAACGGAGAAGCAAGAGAAATAGCCGAGAAATGAATAAAATGATAAGAAAACCATTAAAAGCATGCATTTCTCTAAACTAACACAAAAACACGCGAATCGAGCATTATTCTCTAAAAACACGACATAAAAGACTACAAAGGAGCATAGAAATATAAAGAAAACATAGCCTAAAGGTGCCATAAATGGCACGGATCACTAGCATCTTGCCATTCACATGAGTTCTACATACTCCTTCGTGGCCTATTCTCATTGCCCTTTGGGCTTCCTTTTTGCCTACACATAAAAGAGCTCAACCTTTAGGTACCCTTTTGTGTAGCTCATTGTCTATGAGTACATATTGGGAAGCCAAAAGGCTTAAGGCTCGTTTTTCTCTCTTCGTAGGTATGTGTATTCTACCTTTTCTAACTGATTAGTGAGAGTTTCCAAATATGTTTGGTAAGGGGCCATGATTTCGCTCCTTACTTTCCATCTTTTTGGAAATTTGGTTGATGATCAAAGAATAGTCTCCGAATATTCGAAGTTTCTTTACTCCTAGTGCTAAAGCTGTTTCGAGGCCTACCATGCATGCTTCATATTCCGCAGCGTTGTTGGTAACATCAAAATCTAACTTTATGGAGATTGGGACATGTTCCTCTTTAGGTGATACTAATAATACTCCTACACCACAACCCTTTTGGTTTGTTTCTCCATCGAAGTATAACGTCCAAGTATCATCTTCTATAAGCATTAAATCTTCGTCTGAAAACTCATTTTCATGTATAGGCGTCGAATCTTCTATTGGAAATCCGCTAAGAAGTCCGAGATCACTGATCCTTTGATAGCTTTTTGAGGCATAAACCTTACATCAAATTGGGCTAAATTGACTATCCATCTTGATATTTGCCCATTAAGTGTAGATTTCTCGAAGAGATACTTTAGAGGATCCATCCGAGATACCACGTAGACTGTATGAACGAGCATATAGTGTCTTAACTTGGTTGTGGCCTACACTAATGCGAGGCACAATTTCTCAAGGGGTGTGTAGCGTACTTCATACTCAAGCATCTTTTTACTTAGGTAGTAGATGACGTTTTCTTTTCCTTCTACTTCTTGTGCGAGCATAGCCCCTATTGTCTCTTTGGTGACTGTTAATACAACCTAAGAGGGATTCCCGGGAGCGCTGGTGCTAATACGGGAGGATTAGCGAGATAGGCTTTGATCTTTTCAAAGGATTTTTTGACACTCATCATCCCAAATTACCGGCACATTCTTTTTAAGTTTCTTGAATATTGGTTCACATATTGTGGTTAACTTGGATATGAACCTACTTATGTATTGCAACCGGCCAATGAATCCTCGAATCTGTTTCTCGGTTTTGGCGGCGGCATTGACATGATTGCTTTAATCTTGGTTGGGTCTATCTCTATTCCTCTAGAGCTAATGACATACCCCAAGAGTTTTCTTGAGGTGACTCCAAAGGCACACTTAGATGGTTTTAACCTCATGTTGTATTTCCTTAGCCTTTCGAAGAACTTTCTTAAGGCTACTAGATGTCTTGGAAAATCTTTTGATTTTACGATCATATCATCCACGTAAACTTCAATTTCTTTGTGCATCATGTCATGTAGTAAGGCAGTCGCTGCTCTTTGGTAAGTGGCACCTGCGTTTTTCAACCCGAATGGCATTACTGTGTAACAGTAAGTGCCCTATGGCGTTATGAATGTAATCTTTTCCATATCTTCCTCTGCCATGAGAATCTGATTGTACCCCAGGTATCCATCCATAAATGAGAGAAGCGCGTGATTCGCTGTATTATCTACTAGAATGTCGATGTGTGGTAAAGGGAAGTCGTCCTTTGGACTTGCCTTATTTAGATCTCTATAGTCGACACACATTCTTACCCTTCCATCTTTCTTTGGAATTGGCACCACGTTTGCAACCCATTTGGGGTATTTAGATGCCCTGATAAAACCTGCAGTTATTTGTTTTTGAACTTCTTCTTTTATTTTAAGAGCTACGTCGGGTTTCATTCGACGTAACTTTTGTTTTACAGGTTTCATTCCTGGAATTAGTGGTATTGTGGGTTGAGCTATTTCTCTATTTATTCCTGGCATATCTTCATATGACCAAGCGAATACATCGATAAATTCTTTTAGTAGATTAATTAAACCGGTTCTTTCTTCTTTATTAAGAGTTAGTCCGATTTTAACTTCTCTTTTGATGTTTGGATCTTTTGAGATATCCACTGTTTTAGTATCTTCAATTAATGGTGTCTTATTCTCAAGTGTTTCCATTTCTCTAATTATTTCTTTGTCACTTTCATTATTAGTTAAGCAATGCTCGTCATCTTGGGTTACAGAATGACACGAGGAATAAGCGAAAGAAGACATATTATTGAATTCAGAAACCATTACATCAAATAAAGAAACGCCTGTCGGGACTTGGCTACTAACTATCCTAGGAGTAGGTGCTAAAGTAGAAGAGCTAGGGGGAGGTAATATAGCTAAAGACTTTTAAGACTCGATAGGGGAATACTCAGATTCAGACTCTGACTCAGACGACTCTTCAAACATGGGTCCTTGTCCTGTTATTATGGAGATCTTCCTTCCACTTGGTGTAGTCACCTTCACAGTCTTTCGCCATCCTTGGACTAATCCCTCTGCTAGAGTGATAATCTTTGAGGAGTCAAAGCCTTCACTTTGTAGTGTTGTTTGAATGAGCGCGGAGTTGTCTTCAACATATTTTGGCTCATTCTTCTCGTGCCCAAAAAGGAGTCCCATGACATTAAATTCAAAGCATGGAGGTGCTTTCTCCTTATTAATAGGAATTGGGATGTCATCTAAGAAATTGCAATCCAGAAAGATTTTGAACCCAGGTTGTCTTATCCTATTTTTGACAAAGGGCTCGAGAAATTCATAACATGGATACTCCTCACCTTCTCTTATGAATTGTCCATTTAGAGTGACAGGATATTGATCCATTGGGATTTCTTTCTTTTGGGTACGAGCGTTTCTCCGCGCATTAGCCTTTTCCCGGGCTTGCTTATAGTCTTTCGGAGTCGGTTCAAAACCAAGTCCAAAAGTATCCAATTTAGGAAGGCCAGGCGATCTTGTTTGCATTGCGACTCCTTTCTTCTTTTCTAGAGTCATTCCAAGAAAGTGCCTCTATTTTCGGAGTATACCATTAACTATCATATTTGAATAGAGGTCGTAGCAAAGAGGGGTCCTTTCATCTTCCTCGATTAAGGAGACCTCTTCTGCGTTAAAGCCCCATAGGTCTTCATCGTTGTCATCATGCTCCACATTTATGATAGGATTGTAAATTACCTTGATCCTCATTGGGGAAGCATCGATTGTTACAGGAATTCTTCCAACTATGGCCTTCACTTGTTGATGAAGGGATGAAGGGAAGGCCTTAAGGTCATGAAGCCAAGGGCGTCCTAACAATAGGTTGAAAGAAGCTTTAATATCTACCACTTGGAAAGTAGTAGCATGTTCAATAACTCCTACGGTGACATTCATAGTAATAGTCCCAAGAGATTGGCGACGAGTGTTGTCATAAGCTCTTATTCCTTGTGTGGATGGAGACAAGTCTTCATCCCTTAAACCTAACATCCTCCCAGTTCGTAGTGGGCAAACATTGATTGCTGACCCATTGTCTACAAGAGTCATTGGGACATTCATTCTCTTGAAGATTACTGTGAGATTTAAGGCCTTATTGTGCTTATCACCCTCCGGAGGTAGATCCTTGTCAGAAAAGGTGATTAAATTGATGGGACTCGTAAGATCACTCGTGAGAAAATTAGCTAATCCCTCAGGAGTGGTTTCGGAATCTATTCCCACTTTAGCCAAAGCACCCATTACTGCCATTCTATGCTCACGGGATGTGGCTAGTAGTTTCCATACATTCATTTCGACCTTAGTCTTTTTAAGTTGTTTGACAACATCGTTGTCTTCTATAATTGGTATGGGAACTTGTTGAGTAGTAGGAATAAGTTGTGTAGTGATGGAAGATTGCACTCTCCCTGATCTTGTGAGAACATCTATGGGTGAATCTTCTTCATCCCAAATGTCATCTACTGGGTATATCATGGAAAATGGAGTTTCTTCCACATCTTTGAGGTAGACGTCCTCATCATCACTTTCCCAAACTCCGTTGATGCTAACATCTTTTTCCGGTGTAATTTGGACCAACTTTTTACTGTCAATCAATCCCTGAATTAGATCTTTGAATTTGAAACAATGTTCTATGATATGTCCTCCAGTTTGATGGTATGAACAATAGAACCTATCTCTCCTTTTCAATGATTCAAATGGTCTTGGCTCGAGAGGTTTGATCTTCCCACTCTCGAAGAGCATTTTGAACATGTTTACATAAGAGGTCCCAATTGGAGTGTAAGGCTTGTTGTTCCTTTTGGGTGTTTCGACTACTTGGAGAGAAAATGGTTTTCTCTTAGTAGTCTCTGTAGGCGTCACCTCTTTAGTGACATGCTTATTTCGAACCATCTTTGCTCGATCGAGGGCCTCGCGACACATGTATATTGCTTCCCTCATTATTTGTATGAGGACCCATACTTCTTCTTTAGTGGCAGGTTGTTGACCTGTAGGGAAGTCATTTATGGCATCGAAAGAGGTTTCCTCCACTTCTTCGATAGCATGGGCTTCTTCTATTGGTTTGATGAGGGATGATGGGTCAACCTTGACTTTCCTCATCAGAAATAGCCAAATAATCTGAAAGGGGGGTGTTATTGATGCTTGGCTTCTTACTTGCAGGAGGCAGTGGAAGTTTGTTGCTATCAATCAGATCTTGAATAGCTTCCTTTAGTTTCAGCAATTTTCAGTAAGATGGCTCCTACCTTAATGGTATTTACAATGTGCATTTGGGTTCTAACTAGACGTCCTCCCTTCGGCTGGTGGATCTCCAAATGGTCCAATGGGAGTTATAAGACCTTTTGCATGAAGGCAATTAAATGCGGTGTCATAACTCATGCCAATAGGAGTAAAGTTCTTCCTAAATGGCTTCTTTTGTCTTTGATAATTCAGCAAGGACTTCATTCAGATTAAAGGTGCTAACGTTGTTTGAGTGGGTGATTTTAGAATAAGAAGGATTGTCGTTCTTCTTTCTTTTCCAGCCAAGGTTGGAGTTGTTAGCAGCTTTTTGTTTTGCAAGGTCATCTTCAATGTTAATTCCTATGTCATAGACGGCCTTGAAAGTGTTCAAATTACTTTGATATTTGAGATGCTTAGAATATTTTTCTTGAAGGTTCTTAATGAACATCCTTACAGATTCTTTCTCACTAGGCACCTCAACCATTTTAGCAGAAGTTTCCCTCCACTTATTAAAGAAAGAAGTAAAACCCTCATTTTCCTTTTGCTTTAATATTTCAAGTTCTCTATGGTCAGTTTCAACTTGAATGTTACATTTGTATCTATCAAAAAAAGCGTTTACTATTCCATCCCAAGTAGAGATCTTCTCTTTATCAAGAGAAAAGAACCATTGTTGGCAAACGGTTTCAAGAGATAGTGAGAATAAAGAGTGAAAGACTTTCTTATCAATCCCTTTTATGTTCATTATAGTTTCAAAAGCCCTTAAGTGGAAATAAGGATTATCAGTTGGTTTAAACCTAGGGATGTCATTAGCATTCAACTTCTGCGGAAGAAGCTCCTAGTCCACTGAGACCCCTTGTGAGCTAATGCCCTGGAACTTATAGTCATTGGAGAGCTTGCTCAAGCTTTCCTCCATTCGCTCCATCTGTTGTTGTTTTATAGGGTAATTGACTTGAAGGACCATAGCCTTCATCATTATAGTTAAATTGGCCAAGTTTTGCCTAAGTTCATTGACTTCTTCTTGAGTTGCCATTATCTTCTTAGCTTTTCTCTTTTGACGAATCAGTTTATCAAAAAGTAAAACTTGAACAAAAGCGTTGTCCTTGATTAGCCGCCCTTCTCTTCTTGACCAAGTACTGTAAATTAAACCATTTATTTTAATGACTTGACTCGAATTGAATTTGACTTTATTGGTTTTAAAATACAAAAAAGCAAAAATAGGGTGTATATTTTTGGGAATCGAGTATAGGGTTCAAATAAGTATGGTTTAATTGGAGGATTAATATTCGACCTACCCCCCTAAAAAAAATGACGGAAAACACGAGCACACAAGACTTTCTAGACATAGTCGAGGTGAAACATATATACAAAGTGTGTGCTTTAACAGTGAGTGAAAGTGACATGCTTCGACACTTGTGTAAGACCATGGGACTATGTGCTTTGACTCAATTAAGGACTAAATATAGCTTCTGCCATTAATAAACTAATTAATTAGACTCAACGTGAGGACTTGAGCAAAAAGCTGGATCGTCACTTAAGCAACGGGACTGTTGCCAAACGCCAGGACCAGCGCGATGCGATAATGATGTCGCATAACGCTTGACACTAGCGTGTCGCGCCACAGGCCAAACTCTTGCGCCATTACTGAAACATTAGTCTGGGTCTGTTTCTAGTGTTTTACTCTAAAAGTACAAGCTTATAGTCGTACTAAGTCAAGTTTGATCAATTTATTTAGACTTTAATTACTCATATTAATTTATTAATTAATTAAGAAAAGCCCTTTAGTCGTTAATTAGTTATTTTAGACTCATCCACTAGTCAAACAAACAGTTAATGTAAACACACACGAGTTATGCACAAGCAAAGAATGCACAAGTAGTCAAGTAAGCACAATATGATGCAATGAGTTTGCAATCTAACCATGGCTCTAATTCTCTAAAGTTCAAGGATAAGGGTTAGTCAAAGGGGGTCCATGGTTATGAGTCCAGATGCACCGCGCGGAAGCCTTACCTTTGGAAGGGTTGGCGCGTGTTGATGGGACCCCGCGAGTCAAACTCGCTTCCATGGTTTGGTGAATTCACAAACTCGGATGTACCCTTCGTTGCCATGAGCGTTTGATTGGGTAATTTGGAACGTGAATTCCCAGAGGGTTATGGCCATATGTAGAACACATATGGGTTCAGAAAGTGAGAAAAACTCAATTAGGAAGTAGAATTGAGCGAACAGTACTAGAACTGGTCGAAACAAAGAAGGTAGATTTCTGGCTCGGTATTGGAAGAACATGGCGCTAGACAACAGGGCCTGTCGCCAGACGATGACCCTGTCGTCAAGCGACATTGCTGTCGCACGACGACAGAGACATCGCATTGCGCTGGAACTGTTTTCTCGGCGCCGGTTCCTACATGCCTCAGCAGCTTTTTGTTCTTAGAATTTTCCAGTTTTTCGCAGCGTTTTTTCGATTCTATTTGTGAAAGATATTTCCCAAATTTCCTACGTGTAAAAATCCTATGTTTTTGACGCATTACGGATGGTCTATTCAATGCAAACCTTTTTTATGCATATTTCAATAATGTCAATCAAAATTACACATATGAATACTTAGAACTTTTCGAGTCTCACCCACTAATTCTAAATCATTGCCAAAATAAATTTTAGGAATTAAAATAGAAATCCTCCCCAGCGGAGTCGCCAAAAAGCTGTAGGGAATATTCTAGAAGATTAAAATCAATCCTAATAACTTTAGCAATAATAATTAATGGGTCCTCCACTAGATCATTGGGCCATAAAACCATTCCGAGCCCAACTTAGTATCTAGGCCATAACTTCCTCATTGTTCATCGGAATTAGGCTTATAATATATCGTTGGAAAACCCTTTTCGAGCCCGAACTAATTACACAATTATTGGACCCTTGTTATGGATCAAACTTAATTAGACTGGCTATTTTCATAAATAGAGTAGTTTTCAAAAACAGAAAGAAGTATATTTATTAAAAAAAACCGCCTCACTAAGACTTTTCACAGTTTCACTTCGTTCGATAATCAATGATGCGAGAAGTTTTCATCACTGGGTTTGGTTTGGGGAGACACATTTGGGTGTCTACACCCGTCATCTTAAATAACAGGTCTCTTGAAAGTTTTTACCCCTCCAACAAATGAAGTTAGAGACCCGTTATTAGTAATAAATGGTTTCTTAGGCCAAAGAGACCGCTTATGTAGATAACAGGCCTTTTATATTAGGTCTCTTTGGCCAATTTTGTAGTAGTGAAAGATAAGTACAGACGTTGATTAGTCTAATTTAGTTAGATTAAGGGCTCTGTATGGATTTTAGAAAACGCGTGAACCATCGCGAAACGACAAAGCTATCGCGTCGCGCCGCGAAAGAAGTAGTTTTATTCCAGATTGGATTCGATCTTTTTCTGATCGTTTCCAGACTATTTTCTCTATAAATAGGGTCGATATTCTCCGTTTTTAAATCATCAACAAGCTTGATAACCAACAATCATCAACAATCATCATTCCAATTCTCTTCTCTCTACAAGCTAGAAGCTTATTTTTTCTCCCTCTTTCTAAGCCTTCCTTTTTCAAATACAACATTCCTCCTTCACGAGACTTAGACACACCTAGCCAAGTTTGAAGTTACCTTCGCCCTAGACGTGAAAGGTTGATAATTTCTGAGGGTTTGGTCCCAAATCCCTATTTTAATTATTTAAATTAATCGTTTGATTTTATATTTTCATTGAAGTTACTAACGTGTGTATTGTTTTGATAGAAAGAGATACTAGGCAACAAAGTAAGTTGTTTTATTACTATATTTCTTTAGAAATCATGCTTAGATTATTTTAATTCCTAGTATCATGTTAGGATGTCTTATGAAACCTAGTATCATGTTTATGGTAATAACTAATATTTCTAATTTCATGTATATTCCAAGTATCATGCTAGGATGTTATTTATTGCTTTCTAATATCATGCTTAGGTTGCTTCCTATTTTTATTATCATGTTAGTATCATATTAGGGCTAAAACTTTGATCTTTAATGTATAGTGACATGCTAGGATTTGTTATTAATCATGTTAGTATCATGCCTAGGATCTTGCTAATATTATTATGCTTTGATGAGATTGAGATTATTATTATGATGATTTGTTAATATTATTATGTTGTTTGATATTATTGTTATTGCTTGACCACGCCCTCTCTTGCATGATTAAAGAGAATTTGTTCTTGAAATCACGCTTAATAAGATAATTAATAATCTTGTTTAGGCTAATGTGATTTTAATTTAAGTGATTGCCAATAATAGATTTGTTTGTGCATTAATATTCAACCAACATAGATTAAATATTCTTACGGATAATATATTGATTGTGTGTTAGTCAGAAAGCACACATGAATATGAGAAGAATAAAGTAGAGGCCTATTTTTATGGCAGGTTCAATCTCTTTTAGGTTGGATTTGTACCTTCATCCCCGAATATCAAGTCATGGTTCCAGACCACTATGGAGTTAGCGCATGGATAGTGAAGGGGTGTAACCTTCACCCTGTGAACGGTTTACAAGTTCTTAAAACTTGTTGGCGACTGTTTTGCTCTAGCTTCATTCCTTTTGGGTGCTACCATACTTAAGTGTATGATCACAGTGGGGCTCAAGTATTGGATGCTTGAAATATTCCCTATAGTTTTTTGGCGACTCCACTGGGGAGGATTTCTATTTTAATTCCTAAAATTTATTTTGGCAATAATTTAGAATGAGTGGATGAGACTCGAAAATTTCTAAGTGCGCAATTTTGATTGACATTATTGGCATAAGCATAATAAGGTCCGCATTGGATAGACCATCCGTAATGCGTCAAAAACATAGGATTTTTTACACGTAGGAAATTTAGGAAATATCTTTCACAACTAGAATCGAAATAACGCTACGAAAAACTGGAAAATTCTAAGAATAGAAAGCTGCTGAGGCATGTAAAAACAGCGCTCGTCGCAGTGCGATGGCGATATCGCTGTGCAACAGCAATGTCGCGTGGCGACAGATTCATCGTCTCGCGACAGGCCCTGTTGTCTCGCGTTAAGTTCTTCCAATACCGAGCCAGAAATCTACCTTCTTGCTTTGATCAGTTTTAGTACTGTTTGCTCGATTCTACTTCCTAATTGAGTTTTTTTCACTTTTCTGAACCCATGTGTTCTACATATGGCTATAACCCTCTGGGACTTCACGCTCCATCCACCCAATCGAACGCTCATTGCAACGACGGGTACATCCGAGTTTGTGAATTCACCAAACCATGGAAGCAAGTTTAACTTGCGGGGTCCCATCCATACGCGCCAACCCTTCCAAAGGTAAGGGTTCCGCGCGATGCATCTGGACTCATTACCATGGACCCTCTTTAACTAACCCTTATCCTTGAACTTTAGAGAACTAGACCCATGGTTAGGTTGCAAACTCATTGTATCATATTGTGCTTACTTGACTACTTGTGCATCTTTTGCTTGTGCATATTTACACTAACCATTTGTTTGGCTTGTGATTGAGTTTAAATAAACTAATTAATGACTAAAGGACTTTGCTTAATTAATTAACCAATTAATATAATTAATTAAAGCCTAAATAAATTGACCAAACCTGACTTAGTACGACTATAGGTTTTTCCCTCTAAGGTAGAACACTGGAAACAGGCCTAGACCAACATTTCAACAATTACATGGAGGTTTGGCCTATGGCGCAACACACTAGTGTCCTTCGCGACGCGATAGCAATGTCGCGCCGCGATGGTGCTGGTGCATCGCGACAGTCCCATTGTTTACGCGATGGTCCAGTTTCCTACTTGAGTCTTAACGCTAAGTCTAATCAATCAGTTTATTAATGGCAAAAACCATATTAAGTCCTTAATTGAGTTTAAGCGCATAGTCCCATGGTCTTACACAAGTGTCAAAGCATGCCATTTTCACTCACTAGTCAAAAGCACACACCTTGTATACGTGTCACCATGACGATGTCTTAGGTTCATGCATGAGTAGTCTTTTCCGTCATTTAAGTTAGGGGTCCACTCTATTCCTAAATTCTTCCACATCTCTCCATCTACATTCACATTCCTTCATCTTACATGCTTTATCCATGCATATCACACTCTTCATTCTTCCATACTCTTTCCCATCTATTGCATGTTGAATCGAGTGTGAGTCGAATAATTAACAAAAAGTATCCCTGACTTCCCTTTCTACAGCACTTGGTCAAGGAGAAAAGGGCAATTAATCAAGGACAACACTTTCATCCAAGTACTACTCTTTGATAAACCGATTCGATAAAGAATAAAAGCTAAAAAGAAAATGGCGTCTCAAGAAGAAGTCAATGAACTTAGGCAAAACTTAGCCAATTTAACTAAGATGATGAAAGCTATTGCTTTTCAAGTCAATGACCCTGCAAAACAACAACAGATGGAGCGAATGGAAGAAAGCTTGAGCAAGCTCTCCAATGACTATAAGTTTCAAGAGATTAGCTCACAAGGGGTCTCAGTGGACAAGGAACTTCTTCCGCAGAAGTTCAATGCCAATGACATCACTAAGTTCAAGCCAACTGACAACCCTTATTTCCATTTAAGAGCTTTTGAAACAATAATGAACATTAAGGGGATTGATAGGAAGGTTTTTCATTATTTGTTCTCACTATCTTTAGAAACCGTTTGTCAACAATGGTTCTTTTCCGTTGAAAAAGAGAAGAACTCTTCTTAGGATTCCATAATAAATGCTTTTATAGATAGATATAAGTGCAACATTCAAGTTGAAACAGACCATAGACAACTTGAGATGCTAAAGCAAAAAGAAAATGAAGGGTTCACCTCTTTCTTCAACAAGTGGAGGGAAACTTCCGCTAATATGGTTGAGGTTCCTACTGGAAAGGAGTCTGTAAGGATGTTAATAAAAAAACCTCCAAGAAAAATATTCAAAGCACTTAAAATACCAACACAACTTGGATACTTTCAAGGCTGTCTATGACATAGGCATTGATATCGAAGACGACCTTTTGAACGTTGATAATGCGAAAGGAAAGAAGAACGGCAATCCTTTTTCTTACTCTCCCATTAATGAAGTACACGCTACAAACACCTCTAAACAACGAATCCAAAGGTCGAAAAGAGTGTTCACTCCACTTGGTATGAGTTACGAGATAGCTTTCGAAAAGCTACACCACAAAGGACTAGTCATGCCCATAGGACCCATCAAAGACCCAAAACTAGAAGCTAGGCCACCTAAGTGGGGTCCTAATAAACACTGAAAATATCATCAAGGTAAGGGTCACGACACTGAGGAGTGTTGGAAACTCAAAGAAGCTATTCAAGACCTGATCGATAACAATAAAACTTCCGAGATTATAGCCATCACAAAAGATCAAACATTCTTTTATCCTCCGCTCCTTATCACACCTGTAGGTGAGCCCTTGATCAAGGCAGGCTGTATAACCTCTATCGATGAAGTGACCATTATTGAGGAGGATGAAGGAATTTCTTAGATGATACCAAGGAAAACTCGACAAGTCTAAAAGAAGACGTTCGAAAACTGCAAGATATCATCGCCATGCTCTTGAATATGGTGGAAGGCCTAGCAAACTGGATGTTAGTCATCGAACAACGCTATCATCACTAAGACCATAAGAATGAAAAGGACAAGCATCCTCCTTCTTCTTCTTCCCATCAAGAACTTAAAGGAAAATTCAATGCTCCTAAACCACGGGTGAAATGAACCATTGAAGAATACATACCAATAGGATTGACTTATAGTGAAGCCTATGAATATTTTCACGGTCAGGGTCTCATTCATCCCATTGGTCCAACTGGGATCCAAACTTCTATTGCAAATTTCATAGAGGCCATGGTCACACCACTTAAAAGTGCTTCACCCTCAAAGACCGAATTCAAGAGCTTCTTGATTCGAATTGCCTTCGTATTTCTCCAAGCGACAAGAAGGTCAAAATCAATAATAATGATGGCAAGAGTAGGAATAACGACAATCCTTCTTCTGTTTCTTCCTATCAGAATGGAAGTTGCATCGATAAAAAGACTTTAAAGGCAAAAGAACAAGAAAGAAAGTTCACCCCAATTAGGATGAGCTATAATATCGCCTTTAATCAACTCCTTGCTAAGGACTTATCACACCAATTGAACCTATTCCAGATCCTACTCTTGAAAAGAGAACACTCGAATGGAATCCAGACTCCTATTGCAAGTACAAAGCTGTAGCGCCACGCTGGACCCTGTCGTGCCGCGACAGAAGTAGTTTTATTCCAGATTGGATTCGATCTTTTTTTGATCGTTTTTGGACTATTTTCTCTATAAATAGGGTCGATATTCTCCGTTTTTAAATCATCAACAATCATCAACAAGCTTGATAACCAACAATCATCAACAATCATCATTCTATTTCTCTTCTCTTTACAAGCTAGAAGCTTATTCTTTCTCCCTCTTTCTAAGCCTTCCCTTTTTAAATACAACATTCCTCCTTCACGAGACTTAGACACACCTAGCCAGGTTCGAAGTTGCCTTCGCCCTAGACGTAAAAGGTTGACAATTTATGAGGGTTTGGTCCCAAATCCCTACTTCAATTATTTAAATTAATCGTTTTCTTTAATATTTTCATTGAAGTTACTAACATGTGTATTGTTTTGATAGAAAGAGATACGAGGCAACAAAATAAGTTTTTTTATTACTATATTTATTTAGAAATCATGCTTAGATTATTTTAATTCCTAGTATCATGTTTAGGGTAATAACTAATATTTCTAATATCATGTATGTTCCTAGTATCATGCTAGGATGTTATTTATTGCTTTCTAGTATTATGCTTAGGTTGCTTCCTATTTCTTCTATCATGTTAGTATCATGTTAGGGCTAAAGCTTTGATCTTTAATGTTAAGTGACATGCTATGATTTGTTATTAATCATGTTAGTATCATGCCTAGGATCTTGCTAATATTATTATGCTTTGATAAGATTGAGATTATTATTATGATGATTTGTTAATATTATTATGGTGCTTGATATTATTGTTATTGCTTGATCACGCCCTCTCTTGCTTGAAATCACGCTTAATAAGATAATTAATAATCTTGTTTAGGCTAATGTGATTTTAATTTAAGTGATCTCCAATAATAGATTTGTTTGTGAATTAATATTCAACCAACATAGATTAAATATGCTTAGGGATAATATATTGATTGTATGTTAGTCAGAAAGCGCACGTGAATATGAGAAGAATAAAGTAGAGGCCTATTTTTAGGGTAGGTTCAATCTTTTTTAGGTTGGATTTTTACCTTCATCCCCGAATATCCAATCATGGTTCCAGACCACTATGGAGTTAGCGCAAGGAACGCGAAGGGGTGTAACCTTCACCTTGTGAACGGTTTACAAGTTCCTAAAACTTGTTGGCGACTCTTTTGCTCTAGCTTCCTTCCCTTTGGGTGCCATAATACTTAAGTGTATGATCACAGTGGGGCTCAAGTGTGGGATGCTTGAAATATTCCCTACAATTGGGTTCGATTTTTTTTTTATTTGTGCGCATCTCTTGTGCGTGCTGTATTGCGGAGCTTTGAGTGAGGTGGTAAGGCTATTTGGTGTTGCTGTGTAGTTGGTGTACTGCGCTGCCAAGGGTGGTGTACTGGTTTGTGGTTCTCGGTGTGTGTGTGCTGCTTAGGGTGTTCCGTGGTGCTGCGATTGTTGTGTGGTGCTGTTGTGATTATTGCGTGTGTGTGCTGCGTGGGTTGTTGCTGCGCGGTACGGTTAGTGTTGTGTGTGGTGCTAATTGTTTTTGGTGCTGCGAATGTGTGTTGCACGTGTAGTGTGGTGCTTGTTGCGTGAGGTTGTTTGTGGCAGTCTCGGTTTGGTTAGTTCGATTGCGTGCTGCTTGTGTGTGTAGGCAGTTCGTGTGTTGCGAGTTGTTCTCTTTGTTTGTCTTTGGTGTATAGTTTGCCTCGTGTGTAGGTAAGCTATTGTTGGAGTTTATTTTATTATTGCTTGCTATTCTTTATTTGAAAGCAGCCATAATTAGTTGCTTTGCCTAGTTCTTTGTTGCTATCGCACACTATTGTTTTTGGGTTGGTTGATTCCACTAGTTGGTTTGTGGTTGTGTTTCCTTATCTATTCAAGGATATCATTATTAGTGGATCTTAATTGTTTTTTTTTATATACTTCTTGCTGACATTTATTTTGTGGGAGCACGTTCAGTATCTCTCGGTTTGTTCTCTTGGTTGTGTGTTGTGGTGGTGACATTTGGTAGTATTTGGTGGTTCTTGTGGTGCACGCCTTTTCATCTAATTGTTGCTCTACAGTATTTTGTGGAGGGTACCGACTTTCTCCCGAAAAAGAAAGACGCGAAAAAGAATCGAAGTGAAGTTTTTAAAGGTGTATGTTGAATGAGCTTAATCCGTTAATATTGTCTCTCACAGTACAAGGATTGTAACATCTTAGACTATCCTAGTTGACTTGATAATGAAAGTATTTAGGTAGCTTAGGCGCGGAGGCTAAGTACTTCATACTTTGTGATGCAATGATGATTGATCTTGATTTTGACATGACAAGGCATGCTTCAACGTTGTGTTAAGATTTCATGACAAAGGGTTCCTAAGGTAAGGACTATTTGGTCATGTATCTATGATGTGTGTGATAGTGACACTAAAGTTAGGTTGCAAAGGCTAAGTGTGTGGAAAAATATATTGAAAAAAGTCAAATGGTGGTGACTCTTAGGCTGGGTAGGCTAATAATGTAAGGATCAAGCCCCCAAGTCTAGCTCTAAATGGAAAAGGATGAGCATAGGAGATCCCTTGATATGATCATGATGAGTGAATGTGAATGTGAATGTGAATGCGAATGCATTTTATTACGGCCGCACCTCGATGTGAGGTTGCCTACGTATCCGTTAGGAATCAGGCCGAACGTAGCTCTAGCCGAACCTCGCACAAGTGTGTATACCTCAAAAAGGTCTTTTAAGGGTTGTAACGTGGTTAGGCTAAAGGTTTGAAGAAGAGGGGGATAAAGGCTCAACACCCTAGGTAAGCCCCCAAGGTGTGCAACCTTGCTTTTGAATCTTTGTATTTTTATGCTTGAGTATTTTAACTCTTTTTTCTTTTTTTTCTTTTGCATTTTTTTTATTTTTATAAGTGTGGGCAATCCCGATCATGCGGCCTATCACTCACTTGGCATTCATGTTTCTCAGGCACGGTACCGAGCACTCGATAAGAAACGCAATCTAAGACGTGCTCATATCAAAGACGTGTTCATGTCAAAGACATTGGAACACTTGCCCTTTTGTACACTTTTATTGTTTCTATTTTGCTATTTTAATCTTTTGAAGTCACTCAAGCTTTATATGAAATTGAAAATTGCATAAGTTGCACACCATCCCATCCCAAGGTTAGGTAGATATGGGTTGAAAAATGAAAGGTCTATCGTTAGACGAGGCTCAAAGTGGTTTATCAAAAAAGGATTGCATATTTGAAGGGTGAAAGGTGATATGATGAGGCTACAAGCGGTGCCTCAAATCATTGGTATATCTTGTGCTTAGTTTGACATGGATTTTTTTTTTTAATGCAATGCAATGCAATGATCATATGCAAGAAATAAAATGCTCACTTTATTGAAAGGGAGATAGAAAAAAATCTACAAAGTAAATCTAAAGAAAAAAAAGTGAAAAAAGTGCCTATGCTAGACTTATTGGGGAAAGGAAAAAATGAAAAAAGAAAAAAAGGTCATGAAATCTTGTCGTTGAAGCTCGCCTCTTGTCTTGTATCGTTTGCTTTATCATCACTCGCTCTTCTTGCTAGCTGGAGGTATGGGAAGCTTGTTATTATCGATCAAATGTTGGATAGCCTCTTTTAGCTTCCAACAACTCTCAGTAGTATGACCTCTACCTTGATGGTACTTGCAATGTGAATCTGGGTTCCAACTAGGCAATCTCTTCTCAGGTTCGGGATCTTGAATAGGTCCAATGGGAGTAATGAGTCCTTGGCATGGAGTCGGTCGAAAGCAGCATCATAGCTCATCCCAACGGGGGTGAAGTCTTTCCTTAGTTGTTTCTTAGATCCTTGGTTATCCATGGCTAAGACTTCACTGAGATCAAAGGTACTAACATTGTTACTAGAGTGGGCGTTTTCGGAAGAAGAAAGATTGTCGTTCTTCTTTCCTTTCCAGCCACTGTGGTTACTATTGTTAGCAGCTTTTTGCTTTGCGAGGTCATCTTCGATCTCGATGCCTATGTCATAGACGGCCTTGAAAGTATTCAAGTTGTGTTGATATTTTAAGTGCTTTGAATACTTTTCTTGGAGGTTCTTGACAAACATCCTCACAAATTCTTTTTCGAAGGGTACTTCAATCATCTTAGCGGAAGCTTCCCTCCACTTATTAAAGAAAGAAGTAAAGCCTTCATTCTATTTTTGTCTTAGCATCTCAAGTTGTCTATAATCGGTTTCGACTTGAATATTACATTTATATCTATCAATGAAAGCGTTTACAATAGCATCCTAAGTAGAGGTTTTCTCTTTATCAAGAGAAAAGTACCATTGCTGACAAACGGTTTCTAAAGATAGAGAAAACACAGAATGAAAAGCTTTCTTATCTATTCCCTTAATATTCATTACAGTTTCAAAGGCTCTTAAATGAAAATAAGGGTTATCCATTGCCTTGAATTTCGGGATGTCGTTGGCATTGAACTTCTGCGGAAGAAGATCCTTGTCCACCGAGACCCCTTGTGAGCTAATGTCCTGGAATTTATAGTCATTGGATAATCTGCTCAAACTTTCTTGCATGAGCTCCATTTATTGTTGTCTCACAGGGTCATTGATTTGGAGAGTCAGATTCTTCAACATTTCAGCCATGTTAGCCACTTGTCCCTTGAGTTTGTTGACTTCTTCCTGACTTGCCATTATCTTCTTAGCTTTCCTTTTTCGACCGATTGGCTTATCAAAAAGTTGAACTTGAATAAAGGTGTTGTCTTTGATTAATCGTCCTTCTCTCCTTGACCAAGTACTGTGGAAAGGGAAATTAAGGGATATTCATTGTTAATTATTTGACTCAACTCTATTCAATATGAAATGGATGGAAGAAGGTAGGAAGAATGAATATTGTGACATGGGGAAAGCATGTAGAGAATGGAAAGATGATGTAGATGGAGAGATATGAAAAAAATTAGGAATAGAATGTACCCCCAACTCAAATGACGGAAAAAAACCGACTCATGCATGAACCTAAGACATGGTCATAGTGACTATATAAAGCGTGTGCTAACACTAGTGAGTGTATGTGACATGTTAAGGCTCTTGTGTAAGACCATGCGGCTAGACTATGTGACTAAACTGAATTAAGGACTTAAACATGGCTAAAGCCATTAAAAAATTGGTTAAACTGATTAGCAGACTGTTTAATTAGACTCGTCGTGATGACTCGAGTAAGAATCTAGACTGTCGCCGGAACAACAAAACTGTCGCCACAGTTTGAAGCTTGTCACCAAACGACAAATATGTCGCCAGGCGACAAGCAATAAGCTGCGGCGCCACAGCCCAAACTCCTGCGCCATTGCTGGAACATTAATCTGGGACTGTTTCCAGTAAGCTTACTCTAAGGGGACATGCCTACAGTCGTACTAAATCAGATTGATTGCTTTATTAGTCTTTAATTAGTCAAATTAATTAATTAATTAGTTAGACAAAGTCCTTTTTAGTCATTAATTAATTTACTTAAACACAAGTCAAACAAACGGTTAGCACATATAGGGTATGCACAAGCAAAGAATGCACAAATAGTTCAAATAGTCACAATATGATGCAATGAGTTTGCAACCTAACCATGGCTCTAGTTCTCTAAAGTTCAAGGATATGGGTTAGTCAAAGAGGGTCCATGGTTATGAGTCCGGATGCACCGCGCGGAAGCCTTACCTTTGAAAGGGTTGGCGCGAGTGGATGGGACCCCGCAAGTTAAAAAACTTGCTTCCACGGTTTGGTGGATTCACAAACTCAGATGTACCCGTCGTTGCCAGTAGCGTTCGATTGGGTAGATGGAGCGTGAACCCCCAGAGGGTTATGTCCATATGTAGAACACATATGGGTTTCAGAAAAGAGAGAAAAAACTCAATCAGGAAGTAGAATCGAGCCAACAGTGCTAGAAATGGCCAAAACAAGAAGGCAGAGTTCTGGCTCGGTATTGGAAGAACTTCGCGCCAGACTACAGGGACTGTCGCCGCAAAAGTACCCCTGTCGCCAAGCGACATAAGCACTTTATAGGCGACAAGCCCTGTTTTCTAGACGCTAGTTCCTACATGCCTCAGCAGGTATCTACGTTCTTAGAATTTTCCAGATTTCGCAGTATTATTTCAATTCTAGTTGTGAAAGATATTTCTCAAGTTTCCTACGTGTAAAAAATCCTATGTTTTTGACTCATTTCAGATGGTCTATCCAATGAGGACCTTTTTTATGCATATGACAATAATGCTAATCAAAATTACGCACATGAAATACTTAGAACTTTTCGAGTCTCATCCACTCATTCTAAATCATTGCCAAAATAAATTTTAGGAATTAAAATAGAAATCCTCCCCAGTGGAGTCGCCAAAAACTATAGGGAATATTTCAAGCATTACCCCAAACATGAACCCCACTGTGGTCATACACTTAAGCATGGTGGCGTCCAAAGGGAAAGAAAGGAGGGCAAAAGAGTCGCCAACAAGTTTTAGGAACTTGTAAACCGTTCACAAGGTGAAGATTACACCCCTTAACGATCCATAAGATCGTCAACTCCAAAAGGTCTTGAACCAAATAGGGTTCGGGGATGAAGGTATAAATCCAACCTAAAAGAGATTGAACCTACCCTAAAAATAGGCCTCTACTTCATTCTTCTCGTATTCATGTGCGCTTTCTAACTAACATGCAATCAATAGGTTAACCCTAAACCTGTTTATCTATGTTGGTTGAATTTAATGCACAGACAAAACTATTATTGGTGATCACTTGAATTATAATCATATTAGCCCTAAACAAGATTATTAATTATCTTATTATGTGTGATTACAAGTACAAATTCCCTTTAGGTATGCATAAAAGGCGTGATCAAGCAATAACAATAATATATATCAAGCAACATAATAATCACAATCATAATTATAATCATAATCATAATAATAACCATAATCATATCAACGCTAAAGCATAATAATAGCAAGATCCTAGGCATGATACTAACAAGATTAATAACAAATCCTAGCATGTCACTATACAATAAAAATCAAAGCTTTAAACCTAACATGGTACTAACATGATATTAGAAAAGAGTAAAAGGCACCCTAAACATGATACTAGAAAGCAATAAAGACATCCTAACATGATACTAGGAATTAAACAAATTTAAACATGCTTTCCACAAGAATAGAGCAATAAGATTACATACTTTGATGCCTCGTATCTCTTTCTAATAACAAAATACACGCGTTAGTAACTTCAAGGAAAATATTAAAATTAAAGAATTAAATTAAATAAATTGAAATAGAGATTTGGGACCAAACCCTCAGAAATTATGACCTTTCACGTCTAGGGCGAAGGCAACTTCGAACTTGGCTAGGTGTGTCTAGATCTAATGTATGCGGAATTTTGTGAGAGAAAAAGGTTGGTTTAGAAAGAGAATAGAGAGAGAGAAAGAGAGAGAAGATTGTAGATGATTGTAGAATAAGAATTGATTGTAGATTGAATAAAAACGGAGGTTAAGGACCCTATTTATAAGAAAACAGTTCGAAAATAGGTAGAATTTGATAAGGAATAAAACTCCACTCTGTCGCCGCAAAACCGACTTGTCGCTTGGCGACAAGCTCTGTCGCGTGGCGACGAAGCTTGTCGCGTGGCGACAGCCTGGATTCCTACGCGCTTTCAAACACGGAGTCCACTTATCAATCAAAATCGACTTGTAAAGTCCGTATGAAAACTGAAATCGTATTTTTCATAAAATAATATTTTATTCCAGGTAAAACTTATCAAAATATAATTATTAATTTTAATCTTATTAGGACTTAAAAGAACCCTCTAGAGAATTCTAGAAGACTATAATTAATTCTAATAACTTTAGGAATAATAATTAACATTGGGCCCTCCCCTAGATCATTGGGCCGCATGTAAAGATCAAACCGGGCCCAGTTTAGTATTTTGGCCATAACTTCCTCATTATTCATCGGAATTGGGCTTATAATATATTGTTGGAAAGCTTTTTTCAAGCCCCATCCAACTACACTATTATTGGACCCTTGTCGTGGACCAAACTAAACTGGATTGGATGTTTTCATAAAATAGAGTTGTTTTCGAAAACAGAAATAAAGAATTTTTAATAAAACTAACCGCAACACCTGACCTTTCACACTTTCACCTCGTTCGATTATCATTCGACGCAAAAGGTATTCATCACTAGGTTTGGTTTTGGGGAGACACAGGGGTGTCTACAGTACTCGGAATCCTTAGGTAAACAAAGTGGTGATTTTAGATGCGAGTTTGTTATGGCACAAACGTCTTGGTCATCCATCGATGCAAGTGGTTAGCTCTCTTCCAGGAATTTCTCGTAATTCTCATGATCATAATAGTTCTTCTGGTTGTTAGTTTGATTGTCATATTTGTTTTATAGGGAAGCAACCCCGTAACTCTTTTTCTTTGAGTGCGAATAGAGCATCTGGAATATTTGATTTGAATCATTGTGATATTTGGGGTCCGAATAAAATTTTGTCTAGTTGTGATGCTTGGTATTTTCTTACCATTGTTGATGATTTTTCGCGTTCTACTTGGGTGTTCTTAATGGTTGGTAAATATGAAGCTTTTTAGTTGGTTTGTGAGTTTTGTGCTATGGCTAAGACTCAATTCGGTCGTAAGGTCAAGGTGGTTCATAGTGATAATGGTCAGGAGTTTCTCAGTTTCGGTTCTTTCTTTGCTAAGAAAGGAATTTGCATCAAACGTCATGTGTTGACACGGCTCAGCAGAATGGCAGGGTTGAACGTAAACATCGTCACATTTTGAATGTGGCTCGAGCTCTTCGGTTTCAGGCAAAGTTGCCAAAGTATTTTTGGGGTGAATGTGTTATGACTGCTATGCATTTGATTAATAGGACTCCGACTCCAGTTCTTAATGGTAAGACCCCTTATGAGTGTTTGTTTGGACAAGTGCCGTCTTATGATGGCTTACGGGTTTTTGGTTGCCTTGCTTATGCTGCGAATTGTCCTCGGGTTAAGGATAAGTTCGACTCTTGGAGTCGTAAGTGTATTTTTGTTGGTTACCCTCATGGAAAGAAGGGTTGGCGTCTCTATTATTTAAGTACGAATGAATTTTTTGTTAGTCGGGATGTACAATTTTTTGAAGATCAGTTTCCCTATCTTACTTCCCTTCCGGACGATCGCCGGTTGCAATGGGAAAAATATTTTACATCACCTCCGGTATAGGATGATGATACGGAGTTTGTAGAGACGCAAGATGGTGCTCAAGTTGGGGATGTCGCGGCCGAATCAGTCCACCTCGTAACTAGGCCGCGGGAGCAGCTGCCCAGCCGCAACCTAGCTGCGGAGCAGCCTGCTCCTCTCCTCGTACAACAGCCTGCGGGTGCTGGCAGCACAGCAGGCCGCCAACCCTAGGCCACTGACCAGCCCGCTGGGAAGTCAGCGTCAGCTGGTCAGCAGCCTAGCAGCCAGCCTGCTCCAGCTGGGCAGCCCAGTAGCCAGCATGCACCAGCTGGGCAGCAGGCTGGTGCTTCCCAAGTTGGGCAGTCCGCACCTCCTTTTGAGGCTGATCGGCAATCTTCGGTTAGTGTTGATGATGGTTCGCACCTAGTTAGTGGTGATGCGCAGCCTACTACTAACATTGAGCAAGAGATTGACGATGAAAATATTGTCATATCCCCGTTGTATTTGAGGGGTAGTTCGACGGATAATTTGGGTCGTGGTCAGCGTGAAAAACGACCTCCTTCGTGGCATCGTAATTATGTTACTCATACCATCATCACTGAAAATATAGACCCCGCTACATCAATTGTCGTCCCTACTCAATCACATTCCTCGGGTAAACCTTTCCCTATAGCTTGTCATGTTGAATATAATCGTTTTTCTATGAGACACAGGTGTTCTGGCGACGATCACTAAGGGAGAGGAACTGTCTTCATTCAAAGAGGCGGTTAAAGACGTCGGATGGCGTAAGGCGATGCAAGATGAGATTGACGCTTTAGAGCGTAATGGCGCATGGACTGTTGAGGATCTTCCTCCCGGTAAGAGGGCTATTGGTAGTGGTTGGGTATACAAGATCAAGTACACCGACAAATCGAAGGTGAAACGTCTCAAGGCTCGTTTAATTGTTCATGGCAACCGATAGGTTGAAGGTGTTGATTATAATGAGACGTTTGCTCCTATTGCAAAGATGGGTATGGTACGTATTTTATTAGCTATTGTTGTATCTTTGAATTGGGAGTTACATCAGATGGATGTTCATAATGCTTTTTTTCATAGTGATTTGGATGAAGAAGTATATATGTAGTTTCCTCCAGGGTACGATACTCCGACACCTGGCAAAGTTTGCACTTTGCAGGTTGCGGAAGTCTTTATATGGCTTGAAATAAGCCCCCCTGAGACAGTGATTTTCAAAGTTGTCTAGTGCTCTGCGAGGTTTTGGGTTTAAAAACTCATATGCTGATTACTCTTTATTTAGTTATGTACAAGGCAGTGTCTCTTTGCATGTTCTTGTATATGTCGATCACTTGATTATTGCAGGCTCCTCTCATGATGTTATTGTTCGGTTCAAAGCCTATTTGTGCAAATGCTTCTATATGAAGAATTTGGGTTTGCTTAAGTATTTCTTAGGCATTGAGGTTGCTCGGAGTCCAGAGAGCATCTTTCTTTCTTAACGAAAGTATGCTCTAGATATTTTGAATGAGGCGGGAATGTTGGGTTGTAAACCCATTAATACTCCGATGGAGCATAACCATCGTCTTGCACATGCTTCCGGTGAGCTGTTTGCTCAACCGGAACAATATCGTCGATTGGTTGAACGATTGGTATATTTGTCGGTCAATCGACCAGAGTTGAGTTATTTAGTGCATGTTTTGGCACATTTTTTTTAGTGTTCTGCAAGTTTCCCATTAGGATGTGACCGTTCGTGTCTTGCGCTACCTTAAGTGTAGTCCGAGACAAGGCATCTTGTTGCGAGCTATGTCGGATTTACGCTTGACGGCGTTTTGTGATAGTGATTGGGCGGCGTGTCCATTGACTCGGCGTTCCTTTGTTAGGTTATTTTGTTTTCTTAGGTCGTTTCCCTGTTTCTTGGAAGACTAAGAAACAGCCTACTGTAGCCACATCCGAATACAGGTCTATGGCTTTCACTACTCGTGAGTTGAAATAGTTGAAGCAGTTGTTGTTTGTTCTTGGTGTTAAGCATTCAAAGCCTATGCAGTTGTTTTGTGATAGTTAGTCAGCCTTGCATATAGCTAAGAATCCGGTATTTCATGAACGTACGAAGCATATTGAGGTGGATTGTCATTTTGTTCATGATGAGCTGTTAAACAGTAATATTTCTACCTCATATGTTTCGACTGGTCATCAGTTGGTAGATATTCTCACCAAGGCTCTTGGACGTCAGCAGTTTGGTTTTCTGTTACGCAAGTTGGGCATTCGTGATTTGCATGCTCCAACTTGAGGGGGAGTATTAGAGCCGGTTTGTATATTTATGCTATGTTTGTATATTTGGCAAGTTTATCTTGTTAGGAGTTTTAGGCAAGTTGGGTTATATTTTGTATTGTGTATATATATGTGATTAATATCAATACAAAGGTTAAGCCGTTTTCTCTACAGTATTTTTGAGTTTAACACTTGTGATCTTAACCTAGTGTTTGTATCCATTGTACCATATATATACATGCAAGTTATGCAACATCTCATTATATAAGGTGAAGTAGAGACTAGAGAGAGTGAAAGAATTTATGGGCTAAAATTTCTTGCAAAAATGATAAAGTTCTCTAGATTCATAAATCCGAATATCAAACTTAAATCGAAGCTCAAGTTCTTTAAATTCAGTAAACGAACTTATATATAGCAGTAGTTCCGATCTATTTTCATGCATCAATGCACATACAAATTGGAACCATAACGCCTATTATTATTACACAAAGAATAACAATATCATAAAATAAAAGTGTGATTATTTGTGGCATTTCTTTCAATCACTTCTTGGGAGGAACAATACAACAACAAATAGGAATTGCTCCTGGACTAGGCGGACGACATGTACCATCTTGGCCGAGCTCGGATTGACATTCGCTAGTACAAGCCGTTGGATCACATGGATTAGGACCCCCGCCAATACAAACGTACTGATCATCGTTAGTTTGGGCAGCTTCAACTTCCATAACTAATCAAATTATCACGTAAAAGAAATAACAATATAATTAGTAATGATTAACAAAAATAATCAATATATAATGTTATACGTAATGGTAAAAAATTGTACGAAGTGTTAGCTAATAGCTGGTGCAACCGATTTAAAGGTACGGAATATAACAATCATGTAATTAAAAACGAGAAAATCGACGTAGTAACAATACCTGAGCTAAAAATTAGAGCAACACATAAAAAGGCCAAGGGTATATATGTGTTGAAGAGGATCGTGTTCTTAGTTGCCATCTTAAAATTAATGGAGATTTAATAATTTTTCACTCTTTAATGTTTGTATGATGACTTTTTTTTTTTTTTTAGAAAGACACTAATTTTTCTGTTAAAGTAGGGTGCAAAACGTATGTATTTATAGGTAATGCTCGGATCTTACTAGAGTTAATTATTTGATACTCATAATATAAATTGTTATCAATGTAAAATATTTTAAAGGATCTACTAATGAAGGGGTTATTTCACTGAGATCTTGATAGAGTGAATTTTTTTTATATTAATTTATTTCGAATAAAGATAAATATATTAGAGGATCAACTTATTATGGGAATATCATATCATATCATATCATATCACTTCACTAATATATAAAGTCGGTCTCGCAACCAGGCATGAGATAGCGACACTTGACATTCTAATTTTTCGCCAAATATCGCGACACGTAGGAGATAAATAGGTATAATTGTGACACATATGATGCTAAGTAAGTAATATTTGGATAGATTTTTTAAAATAAAATTGTTGTATAGAGTTTTATTATCGTTAGAATTCTAATATTTCATATATATACAAAATTAATCACAACTTATAATAAATATTCTATAACTCAATTCTATTTCCATCATCAAATTCGTTTTAAGAAGTTCTTTAAAATAAGATCCATTTATAATACTCCCTCATTTCCTAAAAGTTCGACTCACTTTGCATTTGCGCGGTCTCCAATGAACATCTTTGACCACTAATAACTTCGGCTATGTATAAGTAAAAATTTTAAAAAGTTAATACTTGAAAAATTTATCATAAGGGGAATCTAATAAGATCAAACTTGTTAATTTATTTTGATTGTATATATCATAAAATGTGGTCAAAGTTATTTTATTTTGACCACATATATAGTAAGTGAGTCGAACTTTTAGGAACGGAGGTAGTATATTTAATCACAAACTTTTATATGTAGCTGGCCAAATTGTGTTACCAACTATTACAAGAGTTACTTCGTTAGTGCTATAAGGGTTACTTGGTCAATATTATAATGGTTACTCAATCAGTGTTACAGATAGGGGTTACTTAGTCGGTGTTAGAGGTTGCTCAATTAGTATCAAAGGGGTTACTCGGTCAGTTTTATAGGGATTACTTTGTTCGGCCAAATGGTGTAGCTAGCCACATACAATATGCATTATTATTTAATTTATTTAAAATAATATTAGAGAATCAGTAAAAATAAGTTTAATCAGTAAAAATAATTTTAGTTTGGTAAAAATAATTTCAGTTCAATGAAACTAATTTTATTTTGGTAAAAATAATTTCAGTTCGGTGAAAATAATTTTAAGTTCAATAAAAATAATTTCAAGTCGATAATAATATAGATATTTATTTACAAACAAAACTACAAAAAGTACACTCCATATGATATTGTATGTCCAAGTATCTTACTTTATGAGAATGAATTATTTGATCGTATATAACATTTAAGTTAAAATGTTATGTAACACCCCCAAATCTCCCTCTACGGAAATACTAGTATAATACGTATAATTATACCGTAGAGATAAACTTAGGCGTATTACCGTCGCGTGATTACGCAAGGCTACTCAACTTACTAACAAAACAATACTTTGCAGCGGAAACTTCAAAACTCTCCTTTATTAATAATAACTATGAATAGAAACCAATGTTATGAGTACTCAATTTAAATACAAGACCAAAATTCCTAATTTAGTGAAACCAAATCCCCGGACTCCAATGCATCGATTATGGGTTTCAACCTGAAAATAAGCAACACTGCTTACCATTACGGTAAACAGGGCGAACCAAAACAAATAAGAAGTACGGGTTAGCAAAATATGCTAAGTACGGTAAGTGTAAGATAATTAAACTCAATTTATTTGCAAACATGCTTTTGAAATCAATTCAAATAATTAATCCAATAATTCCAAACTCATGATTCAAAACCAATTCTCAATATTCAAATCCCAATAATCAATAAAACCAATTCCAATTATTTTAAAACCAATTAAACCAATTTAACCAATTCCTCTCCCAAGTGTGCACACCCCCCAAGCTAGTCTCCTTATGTTACAAGGCTATTCTTGAGGAAAGACCCGGTCATACAAAGTCCAAGGCCTTATCAATATACCAAATCCGCATAGTGGGATTACCAACATGCTTATAAAGCATTAATAATAAATTTAATTCAATGATTAAATAAATCCTCTTTAAATCCAATAATTCCAACCTTTAATAATAATAATTCAAACTCCCTTTTTTTTTATAAATCCAACATGCTTTCAAAACCAATCCTTTTTAAACATGAATAATAAATTAATTAATCAAAACATGTTATAAAAATCAATACTCCAATTTAATTATTAAAACCAATCTTTTAAACATACTTTTATGTCATAAACCATAATTTAATTCAATCATCACAAGAAAATCATTCAAACATGCTTATTCAAACCAATTTTTTTCAAGGTATCTAACCACCTAACGTACCTTGATCCTCGCTTAGCAAAAACACACAAAAGGAACCTCAAGATTCTGGATCGAACACACCCTACAAATAAATATAACCTTAATCAATATAAGGTTAACAAATAATCACAAATAATGAAATTAAACCCCCCCCCCCCCAACTATATGTACATGAACCTTTTAAATTAATTTTCATAAACATCATTAAAAATCTAATTTTATATAATTAAAACTACTCATAATAATTTTTATAAATCTCCCATAATAATAATAATAATAATAATAATAATTGAATAAGAGAAGAGAAGAGATAAGAAACCAAGGAAAAGAGAAGAATTGGATTTTCGTTGGAAAGAATAGGCAGAACTTGCAGAGGCTATAACTCTTTTGATATAACTCCGAATTGGGTGATTCTTGAGCCTAACCTCAAGGATTTTTTGAGAGGAACAATCTTTTGTGAAACAGCAATACCCCAAAAACTGACCAGAAGTGCCCGAAAATTGGCTTCAAAGATAAACGGGATGATTTGTGTAAAAAGAAGAGAAGAAAAGAAGAGAATTGGTGTGAAGAATGTGAGAGGTATGGAGGGGTATTTATAGGCTAGCTCATGCAAGAATTATGGCAAGAGAATTTGGGAAGAATTATGGTAAGTAGGGTTTAAGGGATTACTTGGAGAAGTGAGTAAAGATTTAAGGAAAGTTTTGATATTGAAGAGATTGTATATAATTGAATATGGAAGGTATGTATGTCATGAAAAATATTAAGGAAATTGGAATTACTTGGGGAATAATTAAGAAGAATGGATGGCAAGAAAATATAATGATTGGATACTAAAAAGATAGAGAATTAGATTTAAGAAAAATAGGAGATTTTAAGGGGATAATTAAAAATACAAATTACCGAAATATTTTTCCCAAAATCTACATGGGATGGCCGAAATTTTTGAGCTTTCCCAAGCTCATATTTTCGGCCCTCCTATTTAGTATTTTGCTAGTTTTAAGGATTTAATAATTGTGTAAATAATATTTATTGTAATAAATAATTAAATAATAAAATACCAAATATTCACCAAATAATTTAACTAATAAAAATCAGATTTTCACATAGGAAAATCCGAAATTTATTAGCCAAATAATTGGATTTTTTGGACTTATTAAAATAATAATAAAATATAGCTTTTGCCTTAATTAAAATATCCAAAATATATAAATAATCCGGTTTTTAAAATAAATAAATGGATAATAAATCTTATCCAAAATAATAATTTATTTTTAAAATACTTTTGGCGCCAAAATTCAAATATCATTTTGGCTCCAAGATTTAAATAGTAAGTTGAATTACTAAAATACCCTTTTTAGAAAATAATAATTAATTAATTAGGAAAATACGTATAAAAATACGGGGTATTACATGTTATCTTAAATTTTATCAACCATCTAGGCATCGTCCGGGCACAAAACTAGTAACTTATATATAAAGCTAAACTTTTAGCAAAGCTACGAGACAATGACACTTAGTGTTTTAAATTTTCGCCAAGTGTCGCGTCACATAGGCAACAATTAAATATTAGTATGACATGTAGGATTTATTTGAATATATTTTTTATGAATAAAAAAGTTGTGTTTTGGGTAAAAACACCCTTGCTACGTGGCCCAACCAGAAGGGACACGTGTTGACCCAGGACAGGTCCAATGTGGGCCACTCACGTCTTGACACGTGGCATCCCTAATCAGCCAAGGAAATGGCGACCTTCAGGGCCCAATTTCCAAAAAAAGCCGCGAAGCGGGCTGCGGCTCAGCCCATTAGGTCAGAATGACCTAAGGGGTACATCTTCCAATGACCCCTATAAACAGGGAGATTTCCCCCATTAATGGGACACATTATTCACTTATTACAAAACACCTTAATTCTCTCACATCAGAGAAAACATCTGATCTCGGAATCTGAATAGATCTCACTTTTACCTTTTCCGCACTCTCTTTACTTTCTCCGAACACGTTCTAACTTGATCGTCAGAGGCGGAGCTCCTACCAACCGGAGTCTCCGTTATTTTGCAGGTACAGACAGAAGACTCCGGACTTAGTGACGTAACTCTCCCGAGGGACCAGAAAAAACCCCGAAACAAGTTGTACTTTTTAATAAGATAAAAACTAAGAGAGAAAAAAAAAGTTTGTCTAGAGTTTTATTTTCAATAAAATTTTGATATATTTATAGGATAAAAAGTGTTGGTTTAGAGATTTATTTTCGATAAAATACCTATATTTCACATGTACAAATAAATTATAAGTTTAGTCAGATCACAAGACAGTGACATTTGGCGTTTCAACATTTCACCAAATGTTGTGCCACGTAGACAAGCAACAATTAAATAATTTATCATATAAAACTATTTTTATATCATAAATTTTTTTGGAGTGAAGGAAATAATTCAAAACATACAACATTTATGTATTATATATCCTAATTGATTGAAATAAAATACTTCATAATCTAAAATGATTTTGTTTCTTTATGTAAAACTGTCAATAATCTGGTCGGGTCACGAGTCATTTCGGGTCGAGTCACTTCAGGTCATCACGGGTAAAGAAATGTTCACACTAGTCTAAAGTTTCGGATTCGGGTCAACTCAATGGGCTTATAACAATTTTTTGTTTACTTTATTTTTGGCTAATTTTAAGAAATTTTTTTAATATTTCAAGCATACTTTGCTATTTTTTTTAATAATTTTTTTAAATCAAACATTTTCACCAATATTATTATTAGTCATTACATGTCTACTATATAATTTATATCGTCACAAAATCACATCAATTTCTAACTAATTTTTTATCAATGATAAATTTTAAAACCGGTACATAGATAAAAAGTTTATAATAAAATTCAATAAACAACCCAACATCGCACGAGGCACCAAACACATTTCATAAATTTTATATAAGGATGTTAATATATTTTATCGAACGGTTTCCTAACATAGTGTTAGAAATAAAATAAAATAAAAAAATCTCAATCTAGTATTGTGTCAAAATAAATTCCATATTCTAGCGTTCAAGCAGGTTCGAATACACAAAGCTTGTATATTTTTTGGGTTGGTGTGATTAACTAAATAAAATATTTTACAACTCTTACTCTACTAGAAAAGGGTCGTTGTTTCTCTAGATTTCCTCCCTCCTCCGCCCACCACTGCAAGCCAACAAAATTCACGATCTCAAGTAGTCATTGTCAACACTACAATTTATCTACTGAATTTTGATTAAAAAGAAAATGGTATGTTCTAATTTCCCCAAATCTTAGTTTGTACCCTCAATTTAAAATTATGTTCCAACTTGGATTATATGTTTGTTTTATGATTTTGCATAATTTTATGTATAAACTCCCCCCAAATCTGAAATTATATCCCACATTGTAAACTATTATATGTCGATTCATTACCGCCAGTGCCGTGTTAAACATTTTTGGGGCCTGGAGGAGAAACTAAAAAAGGGGTTCTAAACAATAGTCATATTTCATAACTAAGGACAAAGTTATATCTACTCACCGAATGAACTACCCATTACTACTACATGATTAAAATACGAAACGAAGTATCATTAATCTTGCTAATTTGTATTCGACTATTACTACTCTTTATAAGAAGTGGGTAATTGTAGTTTATTCATCCGGTGGGTAGACAAAGAATTTTCCCATAAAAATACATAGCATGAATTTTATACTTTGTATTAAAAAGTTCAGCAAAATTACTAATTACATAACATGAATGCAAGATATTCACTTAGATTGGGCAAAACTATTCTTTACTGGAGTATTTTTTTTTCTTTTTATGGCTTAATTTGCATTATGACTCATCTTTACTCTTAACTAGCCTTCTAGCCCGTGCAATACACGGGATTGTTTATAGGTATACAATATATATATATTATTATTTCATAAAATATGTTTTAATTGGATAATGAATAGTTATAAAGGAGAAGGTGAAAATAAAATGTAATTGCAGAAAATATTAAGTTGGAGGAAAGCGAATCAAATAACATTCATACATGTATTGAATTAGAGTTAGTGATTTTTTTTTTTAATAAAATATGAGAAAAGGGATTAATTAATGAAAAGATGAGATGACATGTTGCATCGGTGAAACATAAAGATTACATATGGCATGATGGGCATGATGGTTTGTGTTTTTAAATATTAATAAGTATAGAAAAATAATTAAGAATTTTAAGAGAAGAATACATAGTAATTTTAAATATGAGTATTTTTTAAATATTTTCATAATAATTAGAAAAATAATTAAGAATTTTAACTTATATAGTGATAATTGAGAAGAAAATAAAATGAGAGAATTCGAGAAAAAGGCTTGAACGACAATAGAGTAGTACCATTACTTTGTAAATATTTTAGCTTTGGTTTTGTTTTTATATATATATATATATATATATATATATATATATATATATATATATATATATATATATTTTTGTTGGTAAATCAGATTTTTTTTTTTCAAAAAAAAAATATATGATATGGGTCCCTCAAAGTGGGGCCCTGAGCCATTGCTCAACCTGCTCCCCCTATGAGCCAGCCCTGATTACCGCTATCAACATAAACAAAAGAGGTGGACAAAAGCAATTATAGCGATCAATTGAACTTATTATGGGTACTTTGCCTAAAAATTACGAGTGGTAGAGCAACACTTAAAGGGGTGAATTGGTATTTGACTCATATACAATGGGTAAATTGGAACAAAAGCAATCAACTATATAGGAGTTTAAGTTTGACTATATAAAAAACCCCACAAAGAGAGTATAGGAGTTTAAGCTTCTTACAGGAGCTGAATCAAATTAAACTTGTATTTTGTTATCCCCTCTTGTCTATAATGAGGCCTATCACAAGGACCTATCTTTTGTTGGCTCTATGCCTTTTGATTACTGAAACTGGTGATGTCTCAACTGCTACTGTTAACTTTGTATTAAACAATTTAAGCAATTATCTAGCATCTTTTCCGTCAAAAAATTAAAATAAAATGCAAACTCTTTGTCTCCAATTACCTTGGTTATATTTTGTTTGACATTATTAAAAAATAATAATGATAAAAAAAAATAAAAAAAGTTAATCACACCAACCTAAGAAATACATTAACTTTGTGTATCCGAACCTCCATAGACCTTAGAATATGGAATTTATTTTGACACAATACTAGATTGGGAATTTTTTTAGGTTTTAATAGGTCCCTGACCTATTGGTAACCGGTTCTAATAGGTGAATATGTTACGTGTCACTTAAATTAAAAAAAAAAAAAAAAAAATTACCCATTAGGTAAGTAACCGGTCAAAAGAGACCATTATAAGAGAATCTTATATAAAGGGATTATTAACAGTGAACCGGCTAAAGGTGGGGTTATTAGACGCAAAGTTTTAGCTAGTCTCGTGACCAGCCATAGTTGGCTGATCCCGCACTATAAAAATGAACATTTACTAGAAACAAAATGAACATTTATTGATGCTGCTCTGAATGTTGAAAGTTGGATTGGGCTTAAATCGGTTGCAAGTGGCTCTGATGGAGAGGAGATCTTTGCTGCTGTGAGAAGACAAAAGGCGTGGTGGTCTCCCAGTATTGCTGAAGCAAAGAGTATAGTGACGGGTCTACAGCTTGGCAAAAAGTATAGCTTGAGGGATGTTGTTGTGGAGTCTGACTGTGAGCTGATTGTGCAAAAACTTTCGAAGGCTTCAATTTATAGTGCTGAGCTTGATGCAATCTTGGAAGACATCCTGTTTGTAACTTTAACTCTATTTGTTTTTCACCTGTAAAGAGGGAGGGAACAGTGTCGGAGTTTCATAGTCCCCGAGAAATTTCTTCCACTAGTGATGGATAAACTTCCTATGAATTAAATAAAATTTGCTCATGTTTCGTAAAAAAAAAAAAATAATTGAACATTTACTAGAAAAAAAAACAACATTTAATAATTGAACATTGCAATATATAAAATTGAACATTTATAATATAAGAATAAAATAAAGAGAGTTTGAAACTGAAAAAAAAAAATTATACATCTAATATTATATAAATGAACATTTAAGTTGTAAATAAATATGAACATAACATTTTGTTGCTTATTCATCAACATTTTTTTAAGCTTCAAGTGAAATAGCTTGATTTGTTCAATCCTCTTGAATGAATATCTTGCAATTTGCTGAAATATATGATTTAATATCAATTAAATAACTCAACAATATGTTTTTCAATAATGAACAAATTGCTAATGTCTAACATTTGTTAATGTTAATTGAACATCTTTTACTATAATAACGAACATTTTATACAACTGGACAAATACAAAAAATTGTATTAATTAAAAAAGAAAATGAACATCATACGACATGAAAATAAACATTTACTTTTACGAATGAACATCATACGGCATAAAAAATGAACATTTAATTACTGAGAAATACAAAATTATTGTAAAATAAGGTTAGGGTTTTGACCTGAACATCGATATAAAAGAGTAATGGGTATATGGAAAAGTGGAGAAAAAGAAAGGGCCGGCGATCGAAGGAAAAGAAAAGAGCGGAAATGTAATGAGTCCAGAGAAAGAGAAGATATTGTTGCGAGTAAAGGTCTTAGCCCTAGTCCTGCCATGGTTGCGTTTCAAGGCAAGATCTACCTTTTCCACCGCGGCGGGCAGTCAGTCAGTGCTAATGTTTTTTATACAATTTCAAGTGAATATTCGACCTTGTTTCCACCACCTCAAGTCGGGTATTTCGACGCCCTATATGATACTTCTGCTGTTGCCGACCCTGACAATAACAGGATTCTCGTCCACTTCTCTACCATCAATTCCGTCTTCGCTTTCTACCCTGAAACTTGTGAATGGGATTTGTTCCTTGAATCTTTCGCTTGGTCTTCGCCGCTAGTTTTAGTCGATGGTGTTATCTATTACTACTTGGTCTACTTCCCCGAGACCCCTGAATTGGTGGGCGCATACGATATTGCCACCAAACAGCGGCTTAATATTGTATTTACCTCTGAGCTCTCTCACCGTGTTTGGAGATACGAGTTTGATGCTATGATAAAATAATTTATGATATAGAGTAATATAATATTATGAGTGGGTGAATAATTTATTATAGTAAAAGTTAAGATATGAACCATGAAAAAGAAAGAATGTGAGGGAGAGTGAATATTTTTATTATATAAGTGGAGACCATAGAGAAGAGAGAAATGATAAAATAATTTAAGCGGGTTTAAAGTAAGAGAGATAAATAATAAAATATAATATAAAGTTATCAAATAAGAAAGTGATGCATTTATAAAAAAAAACACCCGTAAAACAAAAGTGATGCATTTAAAAAAATAACGGAGGGGGTACAACAAATTATGTAGTATTTGCATACAACTTGTACAAGTCATTCGTATATGGAAATCAATTACCAAAGGGTCCAACTAAACAGCTCGTGCAGTCAAATAGTGACACAAATTTGGAATACCAAAATGCAAGTAATCCACTCTGTTATAAGATGTATTTTTCAACTTGATTTAATTTGTCTAAAAGGTACTTATATGTCCATTTTTTGTGAAAAATGACCTTATATGTTCAAAGTGGTAAAAAAGGTCCTTATAAGTTAGTTTTGTTGTGCGGAGGGACATTGACATCAAAGTATGGTCGCTGACTTCACTTTTCCCGCATTGACCATCATGTTACATGCACGTGATGTTTAAAATGTGTTTTCCTTCTTTTTTTTCCCATGATTTTGAGGAAAGAGAAAGAATTTTGAGAGAAAATTTGGGAATAGAAAGAGAGATAATGTGAAAACGTGGGGAAAAAATGAACGAAAGACTATTAAAAACATCACATGCCACGTGCGTGATGGTCAACACCGGAAAAGTAAAGTCAAGGACCATATTCCGACGTCAAAGTCCCTCCTCACAACAAATGTGATTTATAGGGATCTTTTTCACCAATTTGAACATATAAGGTCTTTCTTCGTAAAAAAGTGAACATATAAATACATTTCTAACAAATTTTCCTTTAACAAACTATGATAAAAAAAATTAATAATTTCCCTATTCCCGCTGTAAAATAGATACTATCACCAATTAAATTGGTTCATCAAGGAAATATTTCAAAATGGATATATTAAACCACTAGTATACAAACTTCTACATTCATTCATGAAAATGATACTCAGATTAAGCTTAATAAAACCACAACAAAACTTTCAAGTTTAGAAATTATCTGTATAATGAAGCAAGTAAAATTAGACCATTACAGATGTATTATACTTGAAGTGATTTTTGAGATGATACTCTTTGATCTGACATTATAGTAGCTTATAATCTTTAAAAAAAAAAAAAAAAAAAAAAAAAAAAAAAAAAAAAAAAAAAAAAAAAATCAACAAAATAAATTAAAGCAAATTTTAGGTGAGGAAACTTACCAAACACTTTGTGGGCATGATAAAAACATGTAAAATATATGAATGAAAATAAAATTTCCAGCAAGTAGAATGCATCGAATAACATATTTTCAAATCATAATCATCTTTAGAAAATTTAATCACATCAGAAAAGTAATTTCGAATTGAATTAACAAAATTTATGCAAAAAAAACCCTAAAATAATTAAAATATGTACAAAAAATACCCTAAAATAATCAAATTTTAAATCAAATTAAACCCTAGATTAATAATTAAGTCAAGAAGAGAAAGATCATTCCCAATTTGCAGCAAGAGATTGAGTGAGGATGATTCCTGAGTTTTCAGCTTTGGAGGAGAAGGGGAAAGATTGGAAGGGAGTGAAAAACACGACTTCCCTTCTAATTTGGGGAAAAACGTTTTCTTGTATAAAGAACAATAGGTTTTTAACCCAAATTTTCTTTTTCGTATCCGGTCCAAACCAAACAATGTAAATAAGGAAAGGCTCATTAGCAATAGAACAATGTGTGTGGGGTTAATTTGTGAAAGATTATAAATATTCATGTGATTTTGACCGATGACTTAAGAAATTAAAGTATCTATTAATTGTGAAATAAATCAATTCGAGTCGATTTTCAGTTTTCAAAAAGCAGGTTCTTAACGGTTCAGTTCCTTTCTAGTTCATTTTTGGAACGGACATGTTCATAGGTTGGGTTACAAATTGGCAACTCTAGTTGATCACTGAAATTTTTTCCATGGAGGCGGATGCACGATGCTTCTTGCATCCGGTTTTTTTTTTAAAAAAAAAAAGGTAGAATGAACATATAGTTATTCAGTAAAGAACATATAATTGTTTTGTAAAGAACATATAGGTATTTAAAAAGAACATCACATATCGCTGTTTTGTAAAGAACATATAGGTATTTAAAAAGAACATCACATAGCGTTGTTTTGTAAAGAACATATAGCTATTTTGTAAAAAAAATCTAGCTTTATTTTCTTTATATATATCTAATGAACATCCGTAGTATTAATAAAGAACATGATAATATAATGTAATGTAATGAACATTATTTTTATTCAACCACCATAATCTAAAGACAAATTTCAAAGAACATTTCAAAATAAACAATTAACATTATGTCACAAATAAAAGTACATTATACTGATAATCAAAGAACATGTATATAAAGAAGGGTTTTTTGTCATAAACTACCTAATACAACCTAAAATTTGTGAGAAACTACCTAATAAAAAAAATATTGTAAGAAACTACCTTATAAAAGGTAAAATGTTGTAAGGTACTACCTTTGGCCAAATTTCCACAATTAATCTAATTTTAAGGCGTTGACCTACCTCAAAACACCCCTGAAACCACCATAGGGTTGCTTTTCAAGGTGGTAAGGTTATTTTGGGGTGGTTAGATGATATTCCAAATTGGTGAGGGTAGTTTAATTTCGTGATTCAGATATTTATTTTTGGGGTTAGAGGTGGTGGTTTTGGGATTGGAAGGTGGTTGCTTTGGCTTGGTGGAGACAATTTCAAGTAGGTTGTGTTGGTTTTGGGGTGAAAGCGATGGTTTTGGAGGTGTTTTGAGGTGGGTCAACGGTGTCTTCCCCGCGGAGGTAGTATTTTACAACAATTAATATTTTGTTAGGTAGTTTCTTACAACATTTTACCTTTTATTAGGTAGTTTTTTACAATATTTTTTTATTAGGTAGTTTCTCACAAAATCTGAGCTTTATTAGGTGGTTTTTGACAAAAAGTCCTATAAAGAACATGATTTAATAGCATGTATGTTATTCACAATTCTATAACATGTTTTTTTCACTTTAACTAAATGTTCTTTACATTTCTATACAATGTTCTTTCTTTCTTTTTTGTTTTTTTTTTTTTAAAGAAGAGATCGACGCACCATGAGAATCATGCATCTGACTGTAGGAACCACGCGTTGGTTGATCACAAAGTTGTCACTTAGAAATGAGTGTTATACAACATCATATATTACATCTAACATTAAATAATCAAGATCAATAATTCGATTTATTTTATTTCATTTATAATACATTTTTGTGTAAATTATTGTTAAATAAATAAATGAATCATAATAACTAATTATTCTTTTAGTAAGAGCAACTGTGCAAGGACCAAAGCTAAATATATAATTCAAAAAACACAGAAACATTGCCCTTCAAGTCTTCAATAACGCGGTGAATTAACAACGTTCTAAATGAACGGTGTGTTTGGTAGAGGAATGGGAATGAAAGAAAAGAAGGTGAGGTAGGGAAGGGAAGGGGAAGGAATTAATGATGAATTTTCCTCCAAAATATGATCTTTTTATTATTGGAGAGATTAATTTCTTATTACGGTTTAATTCTTGTATCTTCTTTCCTCTATTTCTCTTCCCTCTTCATTTGTTTTGCAAATAAGATAATTCTTCTCTCCATTTTTCTTTCCTTCCTTTCCCTCCATTTCATTCAATCCAAACAAAATAGTGTAAGTTATTTTTTTCACATTGGTAAATAACTATATATATTGCTTAAATTATTATTCAATCTTAACTGATATTCTTGTTTTCATGAACTTCACAAAACAACACTGCCATCAAATAAGCTCCTATTGTTAAATTTTACACATGAATATATTTTATGATATCAATAATATGCGTACAGTTAATTAGCAAATACATTATCACAAAATTAAATAAGACTTTTTATAAAGAACTACCTTATACAAGTCAATTTTTGTGAAAAACTACCTTATTAAAATAATATTGCAATAGCATCTCCAATGGCAAGTTACAAGCCTACAATGCTCTGTAGCTTGCTTTTCCACATCAATTTTTAAGCTACAAAACTTTTTAGCAACAAAGTGTTCCAATGGTAAACTACAAAGTCTTTTAGTTTGCAAAAAATAAAATTTTTTAAAAAATAAAATAATTATAGACATGTTACAATATGAGTAGAGTTTTTTTTTTTGTCTCTTTTTCAATCAAGCATGTAGCTTGTTTGGGCTACAGTAACTTGCATGTTGCTCAATTTTTTGTTCTCCAATGATAAGCATGTAGCTAGGAACTTTATTTATATTACAAGCAAGTCCTTACAATTAAACCATTGAAAATGCTCTAAGAAACTACCTTTTAAATAATAAATGTTGTAAGAAACTACCTTATAAAACAATTAATGTTGTAAAAAGCTACCTTTTGCCGAATTATTTCATTGAATAAGAGACGTTTAATGACCCATTTCAGTCATTTTTTTCTCCTTTTTCCACCCAATTTCTCCATAGCCCTCTTATAACCCCTAATACCCCTTCTCTTTCATTGTTAAATTAAGCACATGCATGGTAGCAAATTACAACATTTAGTTTTTATAAGGTAGTTTCTTACAACAATTTTTTTATAAGGTAGTTTTTCACAAAATTTGATGTATATAAGGTAGTTTTTTCACAAAAAGTCCAATTAAATACTAGCATTTTTCAAAATAATATCCGTGTATAATAATTAGAAGCACACATATATTACTTGAAACACTAAAGTTACATTATTATCTTCATGTTTACATTATTTTCTTCATGTGTAAATCACTTATTTCTCAAGTTATACACGTAATTGTTTACAACACCTTAATACATAAACAATGCATACTACTGATATTAAGTACTGAGAGTGCTACGTATATATCATTTCTCTCCCAATCATAGGGTAGAAACCATGCATGCATACAATTAGGGTTTATAATGTTTTTTAGCAAGAAACGTTAGGACCAGGAGTAATTTTGAACTTCTTGCAATAGCTCTTATAGTACTTAACACGGTTTTTTACTGCGGCAGGGCTTCCACCATTGCATTCGCCTCCATTTATAGCACGGATAGTAGCTCCAAATCCTTTGCTCACTTTAGAATGAACCCTAGTGTTCCAGTACCAAAGTGCTGTCTTGAAGGACACACTAGGGCTTGTCGATGCGAGTTCGGGATGTTTCAACAAGTCAAGTCCAAGGTATTTCCCAGCAGCTCCATAGTTGCAGTTCCATGTCAATTGAATCGGCCCTCTTCCATGGTAGCTTTTTGCTTTGCAAGGATACTTTGTACAAGAGTGGTCACAATATGGTTTAGATGATGCACCAATCTCATCTATGTAGCAAAAATCTACAATGCAAAGAAGTAAACATTTTTGTAAACTTTGTACATTTTTTTTAAAATGGTGAGGACCTTGACCTGACTTTAATCCTCACAGTTTTGTTTGGTCTAGTATTTGCGGGTCAGGCACTTGGGAGTGGAAGGGAAGGGTAAAGAGAATCCCTATCCCCCAAATTCCCTCATTTAGTAGGATTTAAACCCCAAACCGCTAGGATCTTAGGTAAGAATCTTACTAAGTGAGCCAACACTTTATTGGTTGTAAACTTCCAACATTAGTTTGTTTGAATTCGTACACTAAATATTACTATGAGTTTAAAATGCGTATTAATTACTATGCATAAAATTTTTAGTAATTTGTAGTTGGGAAATTACTCCTTGTTAAAAATAATAGTCCCTCCTCAATCGGGCGATCGGTTAGGTTTAACTTTATAAAATATGAGCATTATTGATCAAATTAAACAATGATTGACTTATAGAACAATGTATAATAATAAATATTTTGAATTTTTACATTCTTATAATTTTTTATCATCATTTATAGTGCAAGAAATATAAGATTGAGCTAGCTAGCTCAGCTAATAATAATACTACGGAGTACTAATTCATAAGTCTAGATATGTAAAATTTGATGAAAATATAGACGAAGAAGCTAAGTTCAGGTGACTTACGACCAGTCTCGTGGGTGGCATGAGCAAAGAAGGCAGCGATCTCCCTCTTGGCAGCAAGAGTGGAACCACTTCCAAACTTAGGAAAGGCTTTAGCAGCATTAAGAAATCCTGCACGAGTGTAGAAGTGTTTACCCTTACACGACGACGAAGCTTGGTTGATGATACTATTGAAGAATGATGGTGTTACTAGACTTGATACTTTTATAGCATCTACCACAATAAGGTTATTACTGAGGTGAGTAAAAAGTATTCCCACCATCATCACTAGCCCTAATTGTATTTTCATCTTGCCCTCTAATCTTATTGTTATTATTCCACTTAAGCTATATTTTACCTCAAACTTGTTTGAGATTTGTGTTGGAAAATGATGAATTAATTTAGCAATAATAGGGGCTATTTATAAGCTAAAGTTTAGTTTAGTAAGGAGTACATTACAAAGATTAATTAATACAATGTAATAAATTATAAGATATTATAAGATTTTTAAGACTTTGTTTATTACATAATAGAAGGCCAATAATAAGAATTTTAGAGCATTGGCCAATAAGATCTTGCCAAAGATGATTTTATTGTCTTATTATTAGTCAATAGTTGACCATTGACATTTTCCATGTTTTTATCGGCAACATATGTGCAACATAATACGCTAATACGCTATGTATGTGATTATAATAATTGGCCAATGTTATTCATATCATGATAATCCTATTTTTTCAAAATAAGTTTTTTGTTCTAAGTCAAAGTTTCATGATTATATCATCATTGATTCATTGTAATAGATTAGAACCTATTTAGTTAAGCTTATACGAGTATTATACAGATATTCCTTGTCAACAAAAAAAGAAAAAAAAAAAATCTATAGATATTCTTGTTTGATTAGTCCTTAGATCAACTCCAATATTAAGCTAATTAGCAAATTGGCTTGACATGTGACATAAAATTTTAAGCTAAATTCTTTTGTAACTAGTTTGTGCCCCCAAAGGTTAGGCGCTATTAGCTTGTGATTTAAATGAACCTTATTAATTTCTTAGTTATCTTTTTAGATTTAATTTTATTAATACTAGTTTTGTTCCCCCTGCGATGTCCGGTTGTTTATTGAATTTTAAGATAAATTTTTTAATCTATATATCAAATTTTAAAATATATCATTAATACAAAATTAGTTAGGAATTGATGTGCTTTTGTGACGATTTGTTATCTAACAGGCATGTAATGACTAATAATAATGTTGGAGGAAATGTTCGGTTTAATACATTAAAAAAAATTAAAAAATTAGCAAAAAATAAATTAAATAAAATAAATGTTCAAAGCCCGTTGGGTTGACCCGAACCCAAAACTTTGGGTAAGGTTGATCATTTCTTCACTCGTAACTTGAAGTGACCCAATCTGAGATGACTCATGACCCAACCCTAATTTACATAGTAATAAAATTTTATTAGATTGTGAAGTATATGAATTTAATCGATTAGTATATATTATAAATGGATGTTTTACGCTTTGAACTACTTCCTTTGCTCCAAAAAATATTATGATATAAAAAATAAATTTATATGATAATTTTTGAGAATTATAATCTAATAATTTTTTTGAATAAAATAATAATTCAATTTGTACGTCTAAAATATTGGTATTTTATCGAAAATAAAACTTTAAACTAACAAATTTATCTTAAAATTCTATCCAAATAGAATTCTAAACTAACTTTTTTATCTTATGAAATCTATTTAAATCTATTTAACTTTTTTATCTTAACATTTACAGTTTGCACAAAAATTACGAAAAAGAAAACAGCGCTTATTGGATAGTAATCAAAAAGTTAAGTTGTGTAAGGAAAAATGTACATAAAGCTAGAGAAAATGAGTGAAAATGTGTAAATATTATAGGGTTAGAGAGGTAAGGTAGTAAAGCAGCTAGGTTTTCTAAAAACGAATTAAAATAATGAATGTAGCTTTAATTTTAAATATAGATGGAAAAAACATGGTCATGTCTCAATTTTTGTTAAATGGTTGCATTTAATTAATTAATAAAAAGTCATTCGACATCTACAAAAGATTACGTTAACATTTTATTAATGGAGTAATTTTACTATTCCTAAAAAAAAAAAGGAAAAAAAATCATGACCATATTTAATTTTAAAGGTTTGCTAAAGGTGTATTAACTAAGAAATATCAACTTTTTGTAATTTTTACCTCACTACATACTGTATTGATCTCATTATTTTAACTTTTACATTGGCAAATGTGCCTATTCAAGATCGAGCATTTATTTTGAAACAGGTGGAGTACCATCTAAGCTTGAGGGGTGGGAATTAATAAAATGGATGTTTAATAATAAAAAAATAAAAAATAATAATAACTTTGAGGATGAAATTGGATTATCATGGACGCTAGTAATCTTATATATTCGAATAACCCTTATTCTTTTGTTTTGATTATTACTCCGTAATAATTAACTTTAACTGTTTGTTTATAAGGGTACCCTCAAACACATACATATGTAATAATAATGATTGTTTAAATCATTTGACTAACAAAAGAGTCTAAATTTAACCAAATTTATTTCCTTTTGTTTTATACAAAGTAATAAATACTTTATATATTTATAATATGAACAAAAAAATTGAATATTATATTAAATCCTTTCAGCAACTTTTTGGTGCAACATGCTACACCATGCGACATGGGTTATCCGAGATTTTTTATCAGAGATTACTCGAGTTTTTTTTGTCATGGGTTACTCGGTTAGGGGTTACTTGAGTGGCTCAGACAGGGGTTACTCGAAGGATTCACTCGGTCAAGGGTTACTTGAGGGGTTACTCAGTTATGGGTTACTCGAGTTACTAGATCAAGGGTTACTCGAGTTACTCGGTTAGAGATTACTCGAGGGTTATTCGATCATGGGTTACCCGAGTTACCCGGTCAGGGGTTACTTGAGTTACTCGGTCAGGGGTTATTTAACGAGTTCGGTTAGGGGTTACTCGAGTAATTCGGTCAGGGGTTACTTAAGGAGTTTGGTTAGGAGTTACTCGGTTAAGGCTTCAGGGGTTACTTGAGGGTTCACTCAGGAGTTACTCAGTCAGGAGCTACTTGAGGGGTTACTTGGTCAGGGGTTACTTGAGGATTCACTCAGGGGTTACTCGAGGGATCGATTTGGTCATGGATTACTCGATATTTACTCGGTCAGGGGTTACTTGAGGGGTTACTCGGTCAGGAGTAACTCAAGTAACCTCTGACCAAGTAACTTGAGTAACCCCAACAACTCGAGTAACCCTTAACCGTGTAACCCCTGACAGAGAAACTCGAGTAACCCTTGACCGAGAAATTCGAGTAACCCCGCCAACTCGAGTAATCCCGGACCAAGTAATTCGAGTAACCCCTAACCGAGAGACTCGAGTAACCTTTGACCGAGAAACTCGAGTAATTCCTAACCGAGAAACTTGAATGAACCCCAGAAACTCAAGTAATTCTTGACCGAGAAACTCGAGTAACTCCTGTTACACGGTATATTAGGCCGCATACAAAAATATGTGAAAACCTTTTTTATTATTTTTTTTTTTTTTTTTTTTGAAGAAAAACTTTTAATATTTATTGGTTTACTTTCAATGATAATAAAAAAAAGTATAAAAATAAATAAGATCTTTTATTGGATAGCATTGTGGCGCTAACCAAAAATAATCCGAATTACATGCATGGCCAACAAACACTGCTCCATAACTTGCTTATAAATTGGTAGAGAAGCTTGCAATATCTTTCATTCTCCAAAAAAAAAAAAAAGAAAAAAACCTCTCTCAGTTAAGTGCATTTGTTTTTCTATATATTTCATGGCGAACAAGACTACGGTCCTTTCTTTTACCCTCATGCTCATGGTCATCTTGCCTACAGGTATATATAATATAGTTCACCCTCCTTCAACTTTGCAAAGTCCTTTAAACATATTTGAAAGGTGCCCCATTTCAATTTTGCATGCACTTGATGCATTATGTGTATAATATTTAAAATTATAGGTATCTTTTTATTCAAGCATAATGCTACCTATAGCATTTTCTAATTTTAAAAAGAAAAATCATAATCCCTACTAAGGATAGCCTTTGCCTAATTTTATTTACTCCGCCATTCAATAATAAAGTGTAAATAGTCACGTACTCATGTGATATACGAGTACAGTTTATCATCTCGAGTGTACTTTTATAATCTCAGCTTCTTAAAATTTTGGTTAATTTGTTACTTAAAATATTGATGGTCAAGTTTATGTTTGTAGACTATAAAAATTGAAATAGGTATTACTCTGATCTCTCTATCCCTTGATTCTTGTCCCATTGCTTTTTTTAGGTCAAAATTAGAAACTTTGACTACAAATTACTATTAATCTATAAGAGATAATATAGTTATATAGGATTTTTTAAATTCATTTCATTGTATATTTTATTAATATCACATTTTTATAATTTATACGTGTATGAAAATGATGATATATAAGTTTTAAAATGCGCTAGAAAATCGTAAAAAGTCATATATATATATATATATATATATATATATATGAAACAGGGACAATGAGAGTATCTCCCTTTGTATTTAAATAAGTGAAACGTTTTGACTTTTTGTAATATTAATCTAATTCAACTTAACTAATGTTTGTGATTTATACATAAGAATAAATATAGTCTTATATAGGTATTTGTTGAAATTATCTCAATGAATAATTTATCAATATTATCAGTCAAAGTTATAAGACCGAGGAAGTAGTATGTTTTGGACAACTAAAATGTGTTGGAAATATGATTCTAATGGAGTTTTTTTTTTTTTTCATTAATAAATGTGACTTGACTTTTTTACATAAAATCTGAGATTTCGAACTCATAGATCAAATGATTTTTTTTTTTTTTTTTTTGATGTTTTGAAAGCCACAAGCTAAGGGCAAGTGATAAGAATCGATCTCAGGATCACATGGAACCAAGAGAGAAGCTTTAACCACTTGATCATTCCCTCACTCTCGATGAATTATTATTATGGAATAATCATTAAGCGTTAGGGTAAAATAAGATATTTTCATGAGGACACTAAACCTCCAGGTTTCTTTATACTCCCTCCATCCCAAAACTTCTATCCTTTTGGCCTAATTTTAGTCCCGAAATGATCGACCCATTTGCATAAAATACCCACCAATTTACAACAATATTTGTGCAAAATTAGCTTCCCCGTATAAAATTTTGTTTTTTCATATATTTTTAATACTTTATCTCTCTACTTTTTTACAAACCCCATGTAAAATTTATCTTTCCAATATATTTTTATTTCTTTTTATTTAAGTTTCTTAATAACCACGAAATCAACCCAAAAGGGTCGAAGTTTTGGGGACAGAGGGAGTAGTTGCCTGCACGCGATGCATGCGATAAAGACAATAGATGTTAATTTAATTAAATATGTTTTTTAATATACAAAAAGTATTGAAGTTTGAATCATGTTAAATGACTAATACAGAGTAATAATTATGTGAAATTGTATTTGTAGGAATCAAAGGACAGGGTGCGACATGCAACGATAACTATCAAATGACACAGGAATTGTGCAATAGTGACGACGATTGCCAGAAGTTATGTCAAACTAAGCAGTTTTCCAGATTGTTGAATTCAAGATGTCAATCAATTCTTGAATGTCAATGCACTCACCTTTGTAGGAAAAAGAGGAGGCCTAGGCCTAGGAACCCTTGAAAACTTGAATAGTTTAGATATTCTCAAAGAAGTGACACTATAAGTCACGGTAAAGGGTAGGGGTACACATGGTGTACAAAAGCATCAATCAAAATTTGTCAAGTCAGCATTGAAGTTAGGGAAAGGAAAAAAAGAAGAGGGAAAAACGAGCGGCAATATTTTCAGGTTGGGTGCCACTGTGATGTAGACCTGGCAATCCTGACCCAGACCCGATGACCCGACCCATGACCCGAAATCGACCCGAAACCAGTGACCCAAAATTGACCCAAAACCCGAATCAACCTGACCCGACCCATACCCGACCCGAAGTGGAACTGACCCGACCTTGACCCGAAACCCGAAATGACCCAACCCGAAACGACCAGACCCGAAGTGGACCCGAGACCCGAAACGACCCGACCCGAAATTGACCCGAGACTCGAAGTTGACACGACCCGAAGTTGACCCGACCTTCAACTTGAATTAATTGACCAAAATAGACTTGAAACCCAAAGTGACCCGAACCAAAATTATCTTATACCTGAAATGACCAGAATCTATTTAAGTTAAAGACTTGTCCTTAGCAAACCGAAATAGAAAAAAACCGCAATCAAATTGAATTAATTGACCTAAATCTATTTAAGCTAAATATTTTTTTTTTCCTTCTTATTGTTTTACTTTTATTTTTGTTTTTCTGTATTTTAGAATTTAGTCACTTTACTTTTACTTGTGGAAATTTGGAGGGAGTATTCCCGCTCATAATTTACCTCTTGTCCTCATAATGAAATACTTTTGTAGTTTTAGCCATTTGGGGGGAAGAATTTCCCACTATTTTAACCAAGTTAAAAGTTTTATTTTGTTTCCCTCTTAAATCTTCACTATTAAGTTGTAACTTTGTTAAATTGAAATTTTGAAAAATTTTAATTGATCAACAACTGTGTCCGTAATCTTACATCTAAATATGAGAATATTTCACTTAATTAGTAATACCTCCGTTTTTTTAGTTGACACATTTTGACTTTATTCACACACTCCTCTTTGACCGTATTTTGTGTTTTATATGTAATGAAAAATATAGTCATGTAGGATCTTGAGTTCTTTAATTGGATAGTAGACTAGTCAATAGATACAAGCATAGTTGCATAACTGCAATACTTCATAATTCATTAGTTCATTATATACTAATAGTGATGAGACATCCTATGAAGTAATTTGAACCGGAGAGTCGGAGACTGAGCTATTAAGTAGCCCAGAAAAGGTTTAATCTAATCCTATCAAGTTTGAATTTCAGATCAAATTACCTTGAAAAAGAAAAACCTTATTATGAGTTTCATTTGAAAAAACTTGAACAAGAAAAACCTTATTATGAGGTATAAGCCGTATAACTCAATTAGTTAGAGCATCCCTCTTAGTTTCAGGAGATCCTGAAATTGATTCTCAATCTAAACAAAAAAAAAAAAAAAAAAAAAAAAAAACACAAGTTCAATAAAAGTCAAACAATTACTATATTCCATGAAAAAAGTAGCCTTAATAAATGTAGTGAGTTTTTCATCAAAAAATAAATAAATATATACACAGAGTTGAATTTAACCCAATGCATTGACCCGAATATGACCCGACTCGAAGTTGACCCAACCCGAAGTTGACCCGAAAATTGGACCCGAAAATTGACCGACCCGAACTGACCTGACCCGAACTGACCCGACCCAAACTTGACCCGACCCGAACTCGACCAGAAGTGTTGACCCGATTATCAGTCGACCCGAAATCAACCCGAAACCCGAAATAACCCGACCCGAACATGAACCGATAACTTTTTTACCCGAACTTGACCCGACCCATACCCGACCCGAATGACCCATTTGTCAGGTCTACTGTGATGGAGCTGAGCGGCAAAAATTTCAATGGGCGGCAACAGTTAATACAACAATTAATGGATAATACAGAATTAATTACCTAATTTAGGTTCAAAATTTACCATCTTCTTCCCCAAAATTTCATCTTTTCCCCCAAAATTCCTTGACAAAGAACACAATTTGAATAAGAAACGAATTATGACAAAATTATTCAAGTGTGGATGTTAATTTCATCAATCAGCTACAAGTATTAGGAGGTAATTTTGTTTCTTGTCGAATTATTTCGATCAAATTTCCTAATTTGATGATTTTGATGATTTAGGGTTTTAATTGTTAGATTTTGGGTAAAAATTTATTTTGGGTAAAAATTAGAATTGTTATAATGATTGATTTGAAAGGGTAAATCGTGTAGATTAATATATTGATTTGTATGTTGGGTTTGGGATTTGTTTATGGTATACTTTTTTATTGTGAAATGTTATTGAAGTTTAGGAGTATTTCTGGGTTGCGTACTGGTATCAATTGTTAAATGGAATCGTTGTTTATTTGCCGCCAATAATAAATTATTTTATAGGATCTGTTTGTTGTATGTAGTGTCATTTTGTCAATATTAAATTAAAATATTATTTCATAGCATCTTTTTTATTTTTTAGCATCTGAAATTAAATACAGTAGTGTGTTTGGCATTTTGGCAGTGAAATGGAAAGCGAAAACCAATCCCCTCATTTGCACATTGATATTAGTGAAGTGATAAACGATGTAGTTAGCTCAATCGTAGATTCAGAATCAAACGATGTAACAGAAGACGAAGCAGCAATGCCATTCGATCTCAATGAAGATGCTGAGTATAATAACATTGATAATGAAGAGGTTGAGGCTAACAACAATATAAATGAACATGATTCTCCGAATCGGTCAAACAGAGAAGAACAATCCAACCGTACTCCATCTGTGGGTATGTATTTTTCAAGTGGTGAAGAGTTTACAAAGTTTTGCCATACGTATGCCTTTGAGAAAGGGTTTCAATTTTTTGTTCGATCAAGTATAATAATGAACGATTATCGTGAAAAAGGAGGAGTAAATCGTCTAGGTGTTGGGGAGATAGAGCCTAAAGGTCACGTGATGTCTCGTATTAGACTAGTGTGTAAGATGGGTACAAAAGACAAGAGGAAAAAGAAATCGAGAAGGAAGATATCATGTGCTCCTACAAACTGCAAGGTGTGTGTTGAGGCACGATTCTCAAATGGTTGGTTTTACATTAAGAATTGTGTGTTGTCCCACGATCATGTACTATTTCCAAATGATAGTCGGCTGATGGTGAATTATCGGGGCATTGATGACGGTGCTTATGAGAACATAGTCTTAAATGACTCAGCTGGAATTTCAATGACCAAAAGCTACAATTCGATTGTTATTGCCAGAGGAGGACAAGAGAATTTAACTTTCAACAAGAGTGATTTGAGAAATACAGTAAACATTGTTCGACGACGTGTCATATTCGATGGGGATGCTGATGCAGTACAAGAATATTTTGAAAAGATGTCAGAAGCAAACTCTGATTTTTATAGTGCAATCCAAACAGATGAAGAGGGCAAACTTATGAATGTATTTTGGGCTGATGCAAGGGCTCGTTCGCAGTATAAAGACTTTGGAGATATAGTTACATTTGATACAACATTTTTATGCAACAAGTAAGAGCTGCTTTTACTGCATATGTTTGGTTGTTTGTATAATTTAAGTAGATTAATGCAGCTTGTTTGTTTGCGATTTATTTATAATAGTCAAAATATTTTAAAGAGTTGTTTTATAATTTACAGAATCTGATTATAAATTATAACATCTTGTTTAAAAATTAATAGAATAGAACTGTACGTGGCAAGGATTTGTGTTTATAAACTAGGAAAAAGATTGTTGTAAAGAGTTGTTTTATAATTTGTAGTTTGTGTTTATAATTTATATCAAGAAAAGAACCATCTTCAATTCTTGTAAACGGTGAAGTTCTTTTTACTGGTTTATTCTTTGTACTATAATGTATCTTTAAGAATCAATGAGTATGTTTAAAGATTCATTTTCTAATTTAAAGTATCATGTTGAATTTTGTTGTAAGTTATTGAATAAAATTATATTACCTTGTTCAGGTACCATATGTCATTTGCTCCTTTTATTGGGTGAAATCATCACGGGTCGTCGATCATTTTAGGTGTAGCCTTAGTTACTAATGAAAACGCAAAAACATTTGAGTGGGTATTTAAACAATGGCTGCAGTGTATGGGGAAGCCGCCAAAAGGTATCATCACCGACCAATGTAAAGCTATAGGGAAGGCGATTAAAATAGTATTTCCTGATGTGCCACACCGGCTATGTATATGGCACATTTTGCAGAATGCTCACAGGAATTTAGGAAAATTAGAGAAATTTAAGGAGATCAAAGCTGATTTGAGAATTGTCGTGCATGATTCGCTGTCTGCAGAAGAATTTGAGGATTCTTGGAAACAAATGGTGATAAAACATCGGTTGCAAAACAACGATTGGATTAATGACACCTACGAAAATAGGGAACACTGGGCCCCCAGTTTCTGGAGGGGTATTTTTTGGGCTGGAATGTCATCAACCCAGCGGAGTGAAGGACAAAAACGATACATTAAGGGATATGTTGGTGTGAACACTGGGCTGTTGCAATTCATGCAGCAGCTTGAGCAAAGCAATAAGAAGAAAGTCGAAGATGAGAAGGAATTGAATTTCCTTTCACATAGTAAACCTTGTGGTTATGATAACACAATTTTGGCCGAGTGCGTATTTAGCAAGGCGTACACAAATAAGAAATTTCTTGAGGTAAGGGATGAGGTGATATGCCTAAGGCTAACAAATGTGTTGAGGACAGGAAATGAGGGGACAAAAGTTATGTATGATGCAGAAGAGAAGATTCTGATTCTTGTTTGGAAAGCAAGGCGAAAAATGTTCAAGGTTTCTGTGGACAAGGAAAAAGGTGAATTTTTATGTTCATGCAAACTATTTGAGTTCTGTGGAATACTTTGTAGACATATTATAAGGGCTGTTGAGCAAGAAGACATTGACTGTATCCCTTCAAAATACATTTTGGATCGTTGACGGAAGAATATAGTAAGGGATTATGAAGGCATTACTGTGTCGTACTACGACCCTAACGATTCGATGAAGTTGAAAAAGCAGAACGAAATTCACGCAAGACATCAATACCTGTCAACACTTGCACTCCATAGCGATGAGACACTGAAATTGTATAAGGAAGCAACCGATAAAATCTGTGGTACTCTAGAAGCAATTATTGGTATTCGATCCACGAAAGATGGAAAGGACTGGTCAGACCCTTCAGTGAACAGGATGTTCGGCCGGCGCAGGCTTAGGCCGAAGGAGCAAAACTAAGAAAACCTTCAACGTAATGCAAAACCACCTGAAGAAAGGAACATTAAGGATCCAGTAGTCAAAAGAGGTGTGGGAAGGGGACAAACTACAAGGAATAAACACCTATTAGAGAAAGGATCGAAGAAAAGGAAGAGGAAAAATGACCAGGTTAGAAATTTTTGTTGTTCATTAGGTGCATTGATTAAACTACAATTATTCTTGTTTGTTTTAATTCGTGGTATCAGTAACAGATTTTTTTTTTAAATGATTTTTTTGAATTGTTGGTATCATTAATTTTTTTAAAAAAATGTTCTTTGTTTTAGGAACCTGAGGATGACGGTGATGGGGATGATAATTTTGACAATGATATGTTTGGTGACGCAAACCAGTTTTATGGAGTAAATCTGCGGCAACATACTGGTAATTTCAGTTCTGTTTAGGGTGGTCCAGTTCAGTATGGTTCAGTCAACCCCCAACGCATGTACCAGTACAACCCATACCGAGGACTAAACCAAAGCCCCCCTGTTGGTCAAGTATTTCAACAGCCTGGAACAAATATGAACCTACATAGTGTTGGCAGAGGCGTTCCCGGACAAGTAGCCATGAATTCTCAGAATAGTTCTCAACAATCGAATGTTAATACCCACATCCATCCAATGTTTCTGAGTTGAATGACTAAGTAATATGTAAGATATGAATCAGCAATCAAATATTTGTACTGCTCCTATAAATATCTTTTTGATGCTGTAAATACAATTTTGATGCTATTAAAACTCGAAAAAACCTTGTTTTATGGAATTTAAAGAAATCAGACTGGTATACAATTCCGATATGTGTTAGAGCTTGGAAAAACCTTTTATGGAATTTAAAGATGTGTTATTTGTTTTTATAACTTGTAATGATTTCATCTAATTGATATGTATATACTAATAATGAACTAGTGTAATGTTTACATTATGAAAAGTTTTTTTTTGTTTTTATTATGAAACCAGACCTCGATTAGTTGTATTGATAATTACAAACATTAGTATTTTTGGCTATTATGTGAATGAAACCTAAAAATAAAACCTATATATATATATATATATATATATATATGTGTGTGTGTGTGTGTGTGTGTGTGTGGGGGGGGGGGGGGGGGGGGAAGGTTTTTGTGTTGAAGTGGGATTCTCATAATATCGGATTTAAACATTTCAGACCTTGGATTGATTTTATTGACGATTGGTAACATTAATATTTAAAAGTAATAATTATGACTAATAGGAGATTAAAATGTAAACAAGAATTATAGGTAGTGTATTGACTTTAAAGCAATCATGGCTGAAATTGTTTGAAGTATAATTAGTATATTTAAAGTCTAAATTAAACCTTAATAAAATCCAAAAAAAAAAATGGTGTAGTCGGGAATCGAACACGGCTCACTTGTGATTAATAAAGACATATTCACCAACTACACCGGAGGGTATCAGCAAATTCAGCACGTCTGTTATAGTATTATTTATGTTTTTGCACCATATGTATTTATATAAAAAGAATGGGGTGATTATATTAAATATAATATTACTCGTTAAATGTTAATAGGATGCTTATTTACGTTGGGTTTGAAATTATACATTGATTAAATCTATCATATTCAAAAACATTTACTATTTAATTAAATCATTTGGTAATTGATACAATACTTAAAACAATTGTTGTTATCAACCCCATCCTAGAGAGTTTCATGTTGGTCTCTTCGCACTTGGACAACTTTATACGTAATAATTCACTATCAACCCTCATTTCCGATATTTTGTCTCGGAGAAGCTTATTTTTTCAACTTTTAGATTGACCGCCTCGCAAATCATCGCCATGCACTGCTCCTTCAATTGTGCCACTAGATCTCTTAGGCTTTGGGATTCATGTTGGTTTGCTTCTTCTTCTCAGCAAAAGAATCCACAATTATCATCTTATCAAAAAATTTAAACATTTGGGTATATCATACTCCACAGCACTTCATAAACCGAAATAAAGGGGAAATTAAGGGTACAGCTGGAAATTACCTTCCAATTCAGACATGAATAAAACTTGCGCCCTGCATTTTCAGTTTTTTTGCACACTTGTACTTTGGGTAGTAGACTATGATTGCATACAACAACACGTTCACCAACGTTCATGTTCCAAGTAGAGGATGAACATGATTCATTTTTTTTATTTTTATCCTCTACAACTGTCATCTTCACTCACAATACGAATTTGTTGGCATTCGCTCTCTACTACTTTATAGGTTTGACACGTGGACTATTTGGATTTTGAAATTAAAGCAATTAATACTGTTACCGTTGGGTTTATCATGAAATATTCACTTTTAAAAACTACAAATATATCATGTAACATAATTTAGTTTACAGGATCATTATAATTGTTATAGAATTAAAATTGTTTACTTTGAATCTGAAAAATACAAGTATTAGGTCCTTGGTACACCCGTTGATCAATTTGTTAGTGCATTAAATACTATACCCGTTGGTAAATTTAGAGTGCATATTTCAAAATAGTTATCGTTAGTGACGTAACACTTACTTGTAGTACCAAATACCTATTTATATTATCGGATAATTAATTGTAGTATCAAATGCATGTTTATAATAGCCAGAACAAATTCATAATAGAAACACAAATTTAACTACTGATCATCATATAATACTGTTAATTAAATGAAGCTAATAAGTAAGTTATTGTGCACAAAACAACTTCTCATATACATTTAATTTTTACTTTGGTGACGCGTTTACTTGGATGAATTGACCGGGTATGCGATCCCATAAACAACACATCGACAGCCTAATAAATCAAATAAGGAGTTTAATTTATGAAAACTGAAAATACTATTATTACTATGTAATTAGGAATAAACCTTTGCTTTGCTGTAAACACCGTTGTATTGAAGGTCAGACTATATTGCCACAGAAACATTGTCCTTGCTCCATGAACAAATCATGCAACCATTAACATTCCACTCCACCTTGCTTGAATAGCTAATCCTGTCTAAGTATATAAGTTGCACCAAACAGGTTATTTATATCATCTATTTTGTGCATAAACAATAATCAAGAGAAAAACGTCAAGTATAAACAAACCACGATTAGAAGTATTCCACAACCTTGCTTATCCTAACTGTCACTGTACATCGTAAGCCAGTCCAACATATACTTGCCCCAGTTATACTTATATGCCAAGTTGCATAGTGCAGTACATAAACATGAGCAAAACTTATCAAGCCGTCTTTCATCGTTGGACAAAGCAACACACCTAGAGTATAGAGTAGAAAGTGTTGCTTGAACATGGCCTTATTATATTTCTCAGCACATATGTCACCATACACTTTTGACTCTTTGATAGCACCGTGAAAGGAATGACCCTTATACTTTTTTCACGTTTGAATGTTTCAGCAGAAGCTTTTCCGGATAAAACAAGAAATCAAAACCAGGAACTCCGAGGACCCACCCAACCATCTCACAATCAACAACAACATATAAGTTCTCCCTAATTTTTAGGGTGCGTGAAACGGGATCAAACCTTAAAACAATCCAACTTTTAAAGGATGGGTCTATACTTGCAACGGACAAATAGAGCAGATTGACAAATCCCATTTCATCAACCCAACCTCTTTGAGTAGGATTCAACTTCCCAACGAGTTCAACAAACCAAATTAGATTTTTTGTGCAAGTTGAGTATTGTACCACAAGTTTTACAAAAAATAAAATTGATCAACATACACCCATCAGAATAACAAATAACTTATTTCTTTTAAAGTATCATAAGTTAGTTTATGAAATAATAATTTAGTGAATGAAAGCATAAGTTGTTACTATACACAGGACAAATATTTTATTTCTTTTACAGTATCATTAGTTGATTAATGAAAGAATAAGTTAGTTACTATACACCAGGAGAAATAATTTATTTCTTTACCATCATTTTATTTAATTTACTTAATATAATTTTAAACCATAATTTATTTAAATTTATATTAATTTATTTTACAGAATCATTTGTCCCTAACTAACTGTAAACAATAACTAATTTATTTCTTTTACAGTATCATAAACTACATAGTGTAAGGAGCTTATCTTAATTTGCATAAAATAAACTGCAATAATTAACTAAAACTAGAGTGTTACAAAACCATTAAAATTGAAAGTGAATTTTAAATTACCATGCAAATTTAGATACGAATTTGAAAGTTAATTTCAAATTTATAATTGAAATGCTTCAAATCAAAGGTGTACCTTCGGATTTGGTTTCCAAACAGCAATATGCTTTTCAGATCTTCGTACCCTATCCCCCTTCAATTTCTGGTTATGTTTGATTAATATGTGCACAGATCAATTTGACAATGCAACCCTTTTCAAGTTGATGAAATCATCATCATCCACGAGATCAAATAATTCACTCATTGAACAATCAAACGAAGGAATATAACTTACATTACATGGTTCATACCCAACCCTTCAATTATGGCAGCCAATTTGTCTGGTTCGAATTCATTGTCAAAGATGTGAACAACAAGGTGTTCTCCATCTTTGTACTTCAATTTAGGATAACATACAAGCCTCCCACCATGCCAGATTGTACAACTTATTGAATTTCATCCTGCCATTCTGAACTTTAAATGCATGTACTAAAAATGGATCTAAAAAAGAAAAAATATTTAATAGGAAAACAAACAGCAAAGTGGACTGGGAGGTGATGGCGGTTTGAAGTTTGGTCCACATGTTCCACAATATATACCATTATTTTTATTAATTTCATTTAAAGCTATAGTGTGTACTAGAGTTTAAAACATTGTGTACGCGGATCTGAAAGTATTACTTTTATTAATTTAGATTTTATAAACAAAAGAATGATTCTTTAAAATAAAAAAAAATGTTTCAAATGAAAAAAACAAAAAAAAAAAAAAGGTTTTTTCAAGGTCGCAAGGTTCGAACACTGAATGGCTTTGCTTAATACGCTATTTCGATAATGTCTAGACCATTGGACTAAGGGGGTATCAGCACATTCATTGGATTACATATTAATATATATTATTAAATGAATAGGTTCTTTTTTAAATTTATCAAATTTGAAAATTTTTTACTTATTAAAATACTTTTTAAATTTTGGATAGAAAAATAAAATAGTTATTTAAATATAGAAAGTTACATCTAAAGGAATAAGTTTGTTTCCTTCACAGAAATATAAAAAAAATAAAAAATATGTTTTTGTTATTTTGATATTTTAAAATTAGATATGATTCTGTAAATTGAAAAGTTATGAAACCAAAAATAAATAAAAAAAAAAATTTATGTACCTTGTCGACAGAGTTCGAACTGTGGTATCCTGCAGACAAATACACACGAAACTAGTATTCTAAACCATTGGACTAAGGGGTATCAGCACGTTCATTATGTGAAAATAAATTTATTTATTGAAATGTATCTATGGCAATTCCGGCAAAACTTTAGTGTCTCCCACTACAATTTCGGCGAAAGTTTGATGTCAATTACAATTCTGGAAATTTTTTTTTTGTGTCCAATTTCAATTTCTAACAGCAAACATTAAACCAATTTCCAGCTACAATTTCTACGAAAATATTACAACATCGACATTAACCAAATTAATTTACTTACAGCATATAGTTCCAAATCTTTTTTTTTTTTTTTTTTTGAAACATCAACCAAACTTGTATTCAAATAAGTTTATTCTTCATAAGTATTATCATTAAAATTCATTTTAATAATTTTAACCCACCGCGAGTACGGCCGGAAACAACAGGAAGAAATAACATAATTGACCGACGACGTTCAAATTTTCACCGGAGAAATCAGTAGAAATCGCAGCGGGGTCAAATTATTCAATGAAGAAACTAAGAATTTAAGATTTCTTCAGTATTCTTCATTCGTTATGAAGAGAGTAAAAATTGGACAGAAGAAAAAAATTAGGAGACAGAAAAAAAAAATTAGGAGAGAGAAAAAAAAATGAGGGGAAAAAACCAGAGACATTTTTATTTAGGGATTATATACTATATTAATTTGGGTAGTTGAAAGGTTAGATAAATTTGAAATTCAAAATTGAAAATTTAAAAAATATGGTTTGAAATTCAAATGAAAATGAGGGTGGCCCACAAATTAATAAGATTCATTTTCAACCAATAAGGTGCTTGTGTACAAGATTCTTTTGTACACATCACAATTTGAGATGAATATAATAAATTTGTCACAATTATTAGTGTCACAAGACTACATAAGATTTGTTTTTAGTCCCTCAAAAAAAAAAAAAAGAGAGAGAGAGAGAGAGATTTGTTTTTAGTGCGGAGTAGCAAAATAAATTTTGTTGTACAACGGATTATAAGAATGAGTACTATCATTGTTTTATAATAAGTGTTACATTTTGACTTTTTTTCACATTACATAATTGTTTTGACTTGAGCAATATATATATATATATAAAATAAAAAACAAATATTATTATATAATATATGAATATTGTTGGATTTGTTAAAATATATACTTCCATAATATCAATTTTCTAATTGCTTAACATATAACTAGATAATTTAATGGTCAAAGTCTTGTCTCAACACACGTCTTATTACTCCGGAGTATAATTTTACTAAGTGCCATGGTATCACTATTTATTTATAATATCAAAATATAACCATATAAATTATAAGGATCTTGCTATGAACGCCCCGGGGCGTTTGATAAGCATTGAAAATATTTCCTAAAGTGGTATTAACTTGGGAATGCATGCCGAAATCACTCGTCGATCGCTATAATTAATGTTCATTTTAATCTAATTTTTCTACTTTTAGCTAACTTATCCAATGTCCGGGGTGTTTGTTAGTATTTGCCAAATGATAAATAATGTAGTATTAAAAATTTGCATCTTCCACATTAATGAAAGCAATGATACATTATAACAAATGATCATACTTAAGATTGAGAACCAAGGACAAGTTGAAGTTGTGAATATAATAGGTTTTGATGTTTATCATAGATTTTGTAGTGTTAGTTCCAGTACGTAAAGTAAATGGTAGAGACTTAGCTTGGCTAAGGGGCATTTGCCTAGGGGACTAGTACCCCCAGTGTAATGTTTTGGTTTGTGTGATTAATAAATTTTGCCTTTTCTCAAAAAAAAAATGATCATACATGCAAATAAAAGTTCACGTCTATCATCATCTATGTCTTTCTCAATGTCATATTAAGTTTTGTTTGCAAAAAGCTACTGATTGAGTCACCATTTTTTCAGATCTCATGAACTTCCTTGTTCAACTTGTATTTCCTTGCACCATTGGTTTGCAAGAACATTGTTTCAATCATGTTGTTTCCAGATCGCTACAGCAGTGCTCGAGAATACTAAAGATCTTTTGACTAAGTCAATCATGTTAAGCTATATATGTAAATATATTTTTGTTATGTTAAGTAAATATTCATGTATAGCTTTTCCTAATTTATAACCTTAGGTTATGCCTTGTATATGGTTATATATTGTACGACAGTCAATGAGAATCACTTGAGGAAAATATTCCATACATTCTTTCATGGTATCAGTTGCCTAGGGCACGATTTCTTCATCTCTTCCACTGCTATCCTCGGCTTACCACTCACCATTATTGTTTTCTCTTCTTTCTATTCTTTTCTTCTTTCTCAATAGGTTATTCTAAATCATCTTTCCATCCCCGGCTCTTGCCGTTCCCAATATCAAGAACTGCATTTCCATTACCCTAGAAATGGAAAATGTAAAATACTCTACGTGGGCAGAGTTGTTCAAACTTCACGCAAAATCTCACCGGGTCCTTCACCATATCATTTCCCCCCTTCCAAAGGCAAGGAGAAAGTTCCTACCGAGGAAGAAAAGGAACTATGGCAGACCCTTGATGCCGCGGTTTTATCGTGGATCTATGGTTCTATCTCAAGTGACCTTATCAACACCATTATCGAACCAAAAGCTACAGCCATGGACGCCTGGAATAGGTTGCGTGACCTATTTCAAGACAATCAACATTCCAAGGCTGTCACTCTTGAGCAGGAGTTTTCCACCACGAATTTGGAGGACTTCCCTAATGTCTCGTCATACTGTTAGCATTTGAAATCTCTCGCTGATCAACTCAAGAATGTAGGTGCACCTGTTTCGGACAGCATAATGGTTCTTTAGTTGGTTGGGGGCCTTACGAAAGCGTATAGTGGTGTGGGTACGCTTATTAGGCAGAGCAATCCCCTGCCCGCTTTTTATCAGGCGCGATCAATGCTCACCTTAGAGGAGGCCGGCATGGCCAAGGACGCGTAGACGGGGGTCTAATTCGGCGATGGTTGCTGCATCTCCTGATAATTTGCAATTTGATTCCGGCTCCCATGGCCATTCAAAAGGGAAAAATCAGAAAAAGGATAAGTCCGGTGGCAACCGAAAAAATTCTGGCGGTGGTTCCGGCGGTGCAAGATGCGGTTCCAGCGATGGCAAGGCTAATCAGGGGTCCGGCGGTGCAGGTCGTGGTTCAGGTGGGCAGCAGCAATATCCGACTTGGGGGTGGATGCCTCAAGGGTGGTCCATTCCACCATGTCCCTATCCAACTCAGGGATGGGCTAAGCCCTCTTTTCAACAAAGGCAGCCAAGTCTGTTGGGCCCATGCCCACAACAAAGTCAGCAGGCCTATGCAACTTCCTCTCCTGGGTAGCCCAGGTCTTATGCTCCTTCTTATGCTCCAACAGACATCGAGTCTGCAATGCATACTAGACTCTTTCTCAACCCGATCCGTCGTGGTACATGGACACTGGAGCTACTTCTTATATGACCTCCTCTCCCAGTAATTTCTCGTCTTATTTTAATTTGAGCACTCATCCTAATAATGGAATTATTGTTGGTAATGGTCATACTATTCCTATACTTGGTTATGGTCACACTAAATATCCTTCCCCTACTACTCCTCTAGCTTTAAAAAATGTTCTCTATACTCCTAAACTCATCAAAAAATCTCATTTCTGTTAGAAAATTTACCATTGTTAATTCTGTGACATTTGAGTTTGATCCTTTTGGGTTTTCTGTGAAGGATTTTCGGACGGGGATGCCAATCATGAGGTGTGATAGCCACGGGGACCTTTATCCTATTACCAACAATCAAGCTTATCCTTCTACCTTCGCCGCCATATCTCCTAAGCTTTGGCATGATCGGTTGGGTCATCCGGGTGCTCCTATCTTAGACGTTCTTAGGCATAATAAAAGCATTGATTGTAATAAACATTCTAGTTCTAGCATTTGTGATTCTTGTGTTTATGGCAAGCATGTTAAATTGCCTTTCGTTCCATCTACTTCAAACACTCTTATGCCATTTGATATTATTCATAGTGGCTTATGGACATCTCCTATTTTGAGTTCTACATGACATCGTTATTACATTATGTTATTGGATGATTTTTTAAAATATTTATGGACTTTTCCTATAGCCAAGAAATCGGATGTTTATGACACTTTTCTAGATTTTAAACCCATATCCTAACCCAATTTGAACGAAACGTCAAAAATATTCAATGTGATAATGGGAGGGAGTTTGATAATGGTCCATTTTGGGATTTTTGCAAACGTAATGGCCTTCTTGTCCCCATACTTCTTCTCAAAATGAGAAAACCGAACGAAAAATTAGAACTATTAATAATGTCAGTAGAACTCTTCTTGCTCATGCATCCCTACCACCTTAGTTTTGGCATCATGCTTTGCAAATGGCTACATACCTCCTTAATATTCTTCCGAGTAAGTTGTTGGGTAATAAGTCTCCTTTAGAGATCCTTTATCAACGAGTTCCCTCTTATTCTCACTTACAGGTTTTTGGGTGTTTATGCTACCCTCTTATTCCTTCTACCACCATTAATAAGTTAAAACCAACGTCTACTCCTTGTGTGTTTTTGGGTTTTCCTCCTAATAATCGTGGCTACAAGTGTTTTGATTTATCGTCTAATAAAATCGTTGTTTGTCGCCATGTCTTGTTTGATGAGAATGTGTTACCTTTGGTAAACTTCATACTCCAACTACTCACTCGTATGCTTTTTTGGGTAATGGATTGCATCCTTCTATTATTCACCACTTAACCCAAGCTGGTGATAATTCTACACATGCCCAGCCCAATTCTCCTCCTACATCACCTGCGGCCCAACCCCACTCCCCTCTCTCACCTACTGTCCATTCTCCTTTGGGTACACAAGAGGCAGTTGGGCCTCCCTCTCCTTCCAGCCCATGCCGTGCCTCACCTCCACCTTCTCCCTCGACACAGCTACAAAACGGCCCACTTGCACCCATTCCTGCCCACATTCCAGTCCAGCAACCTTCCATTGTGACTCATAGTTAGAATGGCATTTTTAAGCCAAATAAAAAAATATTTTTCCAATGTTGTTGTCACGAGGTCTCCCTTACCTCGTAATCTTGTCACGGCTTTACGTGATCCTAATTGGAAAATTGCCATGGATGATGAATATAATGCTTTTATTAAAAATAAGACGTGGGAGTTGGTGCCCCATCCGCCTAATGTGAATGTTATTAGATCTGTGGATTTTTACTCATAAACTTAAGTCTAACGGTGATTTTGAGAGGCATAAAACCCGTCTTGCAGATGATGGTAAAACTCAGTAGGTTGGCATCGATTGTGGTGAGACATTTAGTCCGGTTGTCAAACCGGATACAATCCGTACTGTTCTTAGTATTTCATTATCGAAGGCATGGTCTATCCATCAGTTGGATGTCAAAAATTCTTTCTTACATAGTGAGCCGCAAGAAACAGTTTATATGCATCAACCAGTTGGTTACAGAGATTGGGTTCATCCAGATTATGTTTGTCTCTTGCGTAAGTCACTTTATGGACTTAAGCAAGCACCTCGGGCTTGGTATAAGCGCTTTGCTGATTGTGTGTTGCTCTTGGATTTACTAACAGCAAGATGGATAACTCTTTGTTTATCTACCGCAAAGGGTCTGATATGGCTTACATTTTATTATATGTTGATGATATTATTCTGTCTGCTTCTTCTGAAGCTCTCCGACGTTCTATCCTGTCTCTTCTTAGCTCTAAGTTTGCTATGAAGGACCTTGGTCCTCTGAATTATTTTTTTAGGTATTGTTGTGACTCGACATGAGGGTGTTTTGAATCTCTCACAGCGCAAATATGCCGAGGAAATAATTTACCGTGCAGGATGTCATCGTGTAAACCGTCTCAGACACCAGTTGACACGAAATCAAAGGTAGGCGCTACTGCTAGTGCTAATTTTGATGGCCCATCTTTGTATAGGAGCCTTGTAAGGGCTTTACAATACCTTACATTCACCACATCGGATACTTCTTATGTCGTTCAGCATATTTATCTGCTCTCAAACGAATTATTCGATATGTTCAGGGTACTCTTGGTTATGGCCTACATTTATATCCTGATGCGGATCAAGGATCTTGGTGTAGATTTATTTTGTTTAGGACTTATTTTTTCTTATTTTATCATGTTAGTAGTTGGTTCAATATTATTAGAGTTTGTTAGAATTTAATATTATCTTTTTAGTTATAGTTATCCTATCGGGCATGGGATTGTATGCCTATAAATAGATTATTTTCATTAATAGAATCATATGTTTTTGAGTTTAAAATAATTAATTGTGAGATTGATTCGTGTGAGTTAATTTCGAAACGTTGCTTTTCTTCTCCTTGGAATCGAAAATATCAAAATTTATTGAATTAGGTTTAACCCTAATTGCTAGTATCCCTTATCGTAGTTTAATCCACATCATATCCATCTTCTATTTCTTCTCTGGTCACATATACTGGTGCACATTAGGGGGGGTGCCCTAATATGAGACGCTCGACGTCTGGTTATTGTGTACTTTTGGGTGATAATTTGATCTCTTGGTCTTCCAAACGCCAACCCACATTGTCAAAATCTTGTACACAGGTCGAATATCGTGGGGTGGCAAATGTTGTCTCCGAATCATGCTGGATTCGGAATCTTCTCTTGGAATTATATTGTCCGGTTAAAAAGGCTACAATTGTTTATTGTGACAATGTTAGTGCTATTTATTTATTTGGAAATCCAGTACAACATTAACGTACAAAACACATTGAAATGGATATTCATTTTGTCCGAGAGAAGGTTGCATGTGGGGAAGTTCGAGTTCTACATGTGCCTTCCCGATAGCAGATATCTTCACTAAGGGTCACCACGAGTCTTGTTTGAGGATTTTCGGGACAGTCTTAGCTTATTTGGCCCTCCCGCTTCAACTGTGGGGGTGTGTTAAGATATATACTTCTTCCATTTTTTTATAGTTGTAACAGTTTGACTTTTACACTATTCATGTGTTTTACTTTGACTAGCTTTGACGATTTATACATAAATAAAAATATAGTCATGTGGATCTTGTTAGATTCGGCTCTATTTGTACAATTTTAATATCTAAAATTTATAATTTTTACACATTGGTAATCAAAGATATTAACGATTCAAGACATAGATTGGCAAGCGTGAAAAAAATGAGAATCCCTTGAGGAAAATATTCCATACATTCTTTCAAATCATGTTACTGGTTGGCGATGCTATAACCATGATGTTACGAGTAATGATGGCTTAAAGGCCTAAGTTCCCAGTACATGGGCTGCCAACAGCAACATGTCTAGTACACTTACAGAATGAAAACACAGGAGCTCCACAAATGTACTGCTCCTTCATGTCAAAGATAACTCAACCAACAATTCACTGATATTGTATAAAAAGGCGACAATTCTAAAAGGTAGAGGTTAATCTAAGAAAGCAACATCTTCAAGTTTGAACTTGGCCTAGCACTAGAGGGAATAAAATCAAGATTTCCTTAGCTGCTTTTTTTTTTTTCTTTTCAGTTTATACATTTGTACTTTTGTTATACTACGTCGAAAATTCAGAATATACTCATCATAATTCTTCCTGCAATTCAGCACTTAAGGTTAATTGATTCGATTTACTAGTTTGCATATGACCATATTCAATATCAAATCAAATCACATACCATATTTTGCATTAAAAGAGAATTTCTTTATCCCAAATTCCCAATTAAACTTCAAATTATTTATCAATCCACTAAATTTCTTATTCATTACGAGTATCAATTAGTGCTTTTTTTTTTTTTTTTTAGGAAGTTAGTGCCGTTATTAAATGGCTAATTTGCAAAAATTATACTACAACTTCAACACATGAAATTAATTTGATAATTTACAATTAATGTAAAAAATTTCACAAATATTGTTCAATAATTTACAATTCCACAATATTCAATCAAACATCAATGTATTGTATAAGAGATTTCGGCAAGAAATTTAACAATTAACTCCACAAATAATCAAAGAATTAAAAAATAGGACAAATGCTATTAACTCCACAAATAACTCCACAAACAATTAACTCCACAAATAATTCTATTTCCTGTATTCATCCAAATAATTCTATTTAACAAATAACCAATTAACTCCACAAATAACTCCACAAACAATTAACTCCACAACTAATTCTATTTCCTGTATTCATCCAAAATTCCAAGTTAATGATAAAAAAAAAAATAGGACAAAGGCAGAAATTGAACTAATTCATCAAATTAACCAACAAAATGTGATAACTCCATTGATATCCAAGCAAAACTATACACCAATTCCATAATAATCCAACAACATCAACTGAAAAAACGAAAAACATTAAAATTCAAAACCCTAAATTAAGAGCTAGTAAACTTAGTAACAGCCTTAGTTCCCTCAGAAACAGCATGCTTAGCCAATTCACCAGGCAAAACAAGCCTAACAGCAGTCTGAATTTCACGAGAAGTAATAGTAGGCTTCTTATTGTATCGAGCAAGACGAGCAGATTCTTGAGCAAGCTTCTCAAAGATATCATTTATAAAGCTGTTCATTATGCTCATTGCCTTACTCGATATTCCGATATCGGGATGAACTTGTTTCAGAACCTTGAAGATGTAGATTTTGTAGGTTTCTACACTCTTCTTTGATCTCTTCTTCTTTTTCTCCCCTAGTGCTGCTTCTTTGGGGAGTTTCTTTTCGGCTTTCGGCTTCTTTTCAGCATCAGCAGGTTTCTTCTCTGCTGGCTTCTTGTCTGCCTTTGGCGCCATTTATGGATGAATTTTAAGGTCTTTGAGAGAGAAATTTGTGAGAAATGTGTTGTGTTTTGGAGTGAAGTAGTGGAGTTCTGAGACAGAGGATTTGGGTATTTATAGAAAAGTGTAGTGGAAGGCGATTGGTTGGATTTCAGTGACACGGATCGAGGGTATTTTGCCGTTGATTTTTTGAGATATGGTATAAATGGATGGTTGAGATTGGTTTGTGATTTTTAGCAGGAGAGTTTATAAATGAACTGAAATTTTAAAATGGGGGTGGGTTTTGAAATGGCGGTTTAATTTTGAACTTTGTGAACGACTCAATTTTTATTTTTCTTTAAGAAACCCAAGGAGGGCTACTATTTTATTAAATCACTAGTTTTGGCTCCGTATAATGCACAATAAGATTATTATTAATAATAATAGTCAATTAAAATTAAATGATTTATATAATTTTTTTTTTTTTTTAAACGTGAATTTATTAATATTTACCCTTTAAATTCTTATGTGTTACATATGCTAGTTTTGTGTCCTGGGCGATACCCAGGTTATTTGTTGAATTTTAGGATAAACCTATTGGTTAAATATGGTTATATAATCACTTTTGATAATGTAGGATATTTAGACATGTGATATTATACTTAAATTATTTTTACCTATTAAAACTTATTTTTGCTAATTCCCTATTATTTTAAATATATTATAAATGGAACTTATTTTAAATAACTTTTTAAAACGAATTTGATGATGGAAATAGAACCGAGTTATTAGATTTTTATTAAAAGTTAGGATTAATTTTGTATGTGTGAAATATTAAAATTATATCGATAATAAAACTTTATACAACAATTTTATCTTAAAATCTATCCAAAAATCACTTACTTAGTATCATATGTGTCACAATAATACCTATTTTTCGTCTATGTGGCGCAACGCTTGGCGAAAAAGTAGAACGCCAAGTGTCACTGTCTCGTGGCTTGGCTGCGAGACCGGCTTTATATATTAGTGATATGATATATATAAATAAATAAATAAAATTATTTTTTTTGATAAAATTTTAAAAATAAAAATAATAGCATTTTGGAAGGAAAATTTTTCACAAATTATACCAAGTGTCCCCTCCAATAATTACTTTAGTTTAAGTATATGGACTAGTTTACTTTTTTTCTTTTTATGGTTTTTTTTTGACAAAAAGAAAATGGATTTCAATAATATAAGATAGTCAAACAGCGAGAAAATACAAGTTAATATCCTATATATATTAACAAAACTTGTTAATATCAAGGCTACTTTTGTAAATTTAGCATCCACACTAAGGGTAATCTTGTAAATTTAATGGCCAACTGTAGACACCTGATTGTGTCTCCCCAAAAATCAAACCCAATGATGAGTACTTTTCACGTCATTAATTATCGAATGAGGTGAAATATGAAAGAGTCTCGTGGTGCACTTGTTTTTAATAAAAATACTTCTTTCTGTTTTCAAAATCTTTCTTTTCGTACCTTATTTATGAAAAATGTCCAGTCCTATTTATTTTGGTCTTTGATATAGGTCCAATAACTGTGTAGTTGGATGGGGCTCAAAAAGAGCTTTCCAACGATATATTATAAGCCCAATTCCGATGAATAATGAGAAAGTTATGACCAAAATACTAAATTGGCCCCAAAATGATTTTATATACGGCTCAATGATCAATTGGAGGGCCCATTAATTATTATTCATTAAATTATTAGAATTGCCAATTTTCTAGAATAATCTAGGAGGTTATTTTAAGTTCTAATTGAATTAGGATTAATAATTACACTTTTATTTTATTTTAGAAAAGATAATAAATTTAATTTGGAATAAAACAAATATTTTAATGATAAAATTGATCTAAGAATAATGATAATTACGGAGTCTAATCGTCTAATTATATTAGAGGGAGGACTCCCACTACAAAAAAAAATGAGAATAGGCAACACTTAAGATTGCAACACTTACAGAAATGTTACTCTTTATAATCTAACACAACAATATTTATTTCTTACCTTGAACTAAAGTAACAGGAAAAAAAAAAAAAAAAAAAAAAAAAAAAAAAAAAAAAAGTGTTGCTCTAGACTATATAAGGCAATAGTCGCTTAAAGTGTTACCTTTTTCTTGTCTAAGACAACAAACATAATAATTGTTGCATGAAAAGATAACAATAACAAAACTATTGTTTGAAAATATAATATTAATATCTATGTTGCCATCTATGGCAACATTTATATTAAAAAGACAACATAATTTAAGATGTTGCTTTTATGGCGAGTGTTATGTGTGTGGGTGTATATGTATATATACATACATATATATGTATATACATATATGTATATGTATATATATATATACATATATATACATTCGATGGTGTTCCCTAGCTTGCGGAGGACTGTCACAGCAGAAAATTGAAGACAGCTACAAGCGGAGGTGTCTTCAACAATATCCCCTAGCTTGAGGAAGGTCGTCACAAATGCAGCAATAAATTGGTTATCCCGGAGACGTGTGCTCGACGGTGCAAGATACACGTTTCTTAACTCTTATATCTGTTTAACTAATGCTAGTTTGCAGGTATCGGAGTTAAAAGAATGATTTAGGATCGCAGAACGTTCTGAATCATTCTCCGTCCCTATCGCTACTTTGGCTTTTGTTTTCGAAACTTATGTTTCTCCAAACTCAGTCAAAGTGGGGGCTTCTATAGACACCTTATTGTGTTTCCCCAAAAACCAAACCCAGTGATGAGTATTTTTCACGTCGTTGATTATCGAACGAGGTGAAATGTGAAAGAGTCTCGTGGTGCACTTGTTTTTAATAAAAATACTTATTTCTGTTTTCAAAATCTTTCTTTTCGTACCATGTTTATGAAAAATGTCCAGTCCTATTTAGTTTGGTCCATGATATGGGGTCCAATAATTGTGTAGTTGGATAGGGCTCGAAAAAAGCTTTCCGACGATATATTATAAGCCCAATCCCGATGAATAATGAGGAAGTTATGACCAAAATATTAAACTGGGCCCAAAATGATTTTATATACGGCCCAATGATCAAGTGGAGGGCCCATTAATTATTATTCATTAAGTTATTAGAATTGACTTTAATTTTCTAGAATAATCTAGGAGGTTATTTTAAATTCTAATTGAATTAGGATTAATAATTATACTTTTATTTTATTTTAGAAAAGATAATAAATTTAATTTGGAATAAAATAAATATTTTAATGGTAAAATTGATCTAAGAATAATGATAATTACGGAGTCTAATCGTCTAATTATATTAGAGGGAGGACTCCGTACAGTTTTTTATCACAGTCGCGCCATCGAGCTGCGAGGAGTATATCGCGTTGCGATAGTCTTATCGCAATAGGAGCAGTTTTACTCCGAGTCGAATTCTGACTCTTTTCTATTGTTCCGGATGTTTTTCTCTATAAATAGGGTCGTTATTTCCCCGTTTTCAATCATCAACAATCATCTATTCTCTTCTCTCTTTAAGCTAGAAGCTTATTCTTTCTCTCTCTTGCTTTCTAAACCTAGTCTTCTAAACACAATACCGCATTCACGAGTCTTAGACGCACATAACTAAGCTCGAAGTTGCCTTCGCCCTAGACGTGAAAGGTTGATAATTTTTGAGGGTTTGGTCCCAAATCCCTATTTCCATTATTTAAATTAATTGTTTGATTTAATATTTCATTGAAGTTACTAACGTGTGTATTGTTTTGATAGAAAGAGATACGAGGCAACAAAGTAAGTTGTTATATTTTAACAGAAAGCATGCTTAGATTGTTATAATTCCTAGTATCATGTTAGGATGCTTTTATTGCTTTCTAGTATCATGTTTAGGTTGCTTCCTATTTCTTATATCATGCTAGTATCATGTTAGGAATAAAGCTTTGATCTTTATTGTTTAGTGACATGCTAGGATTTGTTATTAATCTTGTTAGTATCATGCCTAGGATCTTGCTAATATTATTATGCTTTATTAAGATTATTATGATGATAATTTGTTGATTTATTATGTTGCTTGATATTATTGTTATTGCTTTATCACGCCCTCTCTTGCAGGTTTACAGGGAATTTGTACTTGAAATCACGCTTAATAAGATAATTAATAATTTTATTTAGAGTAATATGATTTTAATTCAAGTGATCGCCAATAATAGATTCGTTTGTGCATTAATAATCATCCAACATAGATTAAACAGGTTTAGGGTTAATATATTGATTGTATGTTAGTCAGAAAGCGCACATGAATATGAGAAGAATAAAGTAGAGGCCTATTTTTAAGGCAGGTTCAATCTCTTTTTGGTTGGATTTGTACCTTCATCCCCGAATATCCAGTCCTAGTTCAAGACCACTATGGAGTTAGCGATCTCATGGATCGTGAAGGGGTGTAACCTTCACCTTATGAACGGTTTACAAGTTCCTAAAACTTGTTGGCGACTCTTTTGCTCTAGCTTCTTTCCCTTTAAACGCCACCATACTTAAGTGTATGATCACAGTGGGGCTCAAGTATGGGATGCTTGAAATATTCCCTACAACAACCCCCCTTTCTCTCCCCCTATCACCACCACACAACCACTAGTACCACCTGCTGCACCATCGTACGACCCTTAGCTTTGCCAGCCGACCACCACACAATCATTAGCACCACCGGCCGACCCTCACTGAGCATTAGCACCACCATTATTCGACTGTCGCATCACCGCGATGAACACCACTAGCATGAGTGAATCCCTTTCCCTAAGGGGTTAGTATGACCTACTTTTAATAATTTGCTACTATGATGTCGTTTCTGATTTAGAACCGTGAAGGTGGTCAATCTTGAGCATGGCCATGGGAGGGGAGGAGAGAGAAGGAAATAGTGGCCATGAGAATGGAGGAGAGTGAAGGAAATAATATCATGTGAGCGGGAGGAGAGAGAAAAATTGGTGATATAAACATGGCTTTGTTAATATAGGATATCAACTGGGTTTGCCTCCCAATCAGCACTTACAAACAATTTCTTGGAAATCTAAAATTCCATCACAAGTACAAATCACTTTAGAACTAATTACGTCGTAGATTCAATGAACAATTGCCTTAATAAAAAATTTCATGCGAAACGATACAATCTGTGAGTTAGCACTAATTCGACTTGAAATCCACTTATGAATAATTGTTTATGTGAAAATACTCATATGGTTTTCTGGATTCTTTCGGAGATTATGAAACCCTAAATATTAAATCCTCGACAGACAAAAAAATAAAGAAATTAAGTCTAATAGAATATTCACTATATGCTTTCAAAAAAAAAAAACGAATAACCACTATATTAAAGATGGGATCCATTTATTAAAAGCAATTAAAAAAATTTTGGGGCTTATCGCCAATAAAAACACCGGTGAAAGCCCCACAAAAATTCACTATTGAGACTAGAAGAACAGGGATGAAAGTGAAGGAGAGAAGAAGGAGAAGAGTGACGAAAAACTTTAAAAAATAAAAAATAAAAAATAAAAATAAAAATAAAAAAATAAAAAACAACAACAACAATTAGCAATGAAGGCTAGAAAAACCTCCAAAGGGGGAAACCTTAAAAAGAATTAGCATTGGTATATTTTATTATCTTTGTAATAGTAATAGTAATAGTAATAGTAATAGTAATAGTAATATTAATAATAATAATAATAATAATAATAGAGAAAATACAAGTTTATAACCTTGATAAGCAAAAATCGTTTATCACAGGATAGCGCTGTCTTTTCATGTGGTTTAGTAAGGGCATTTACGTCCATCAGCTGATGAAATCTAACTTGTGTCGAAAACGTCGTTTACCCACTACACAAGCAGCATTATCCCATTTTTTTTAACGACGTTATCCCTTGGAGTTAACGAAGTAATGGAACGTCCGTTACTCGTAACTTTACCCATGAGGTAAATTTTCTCACTATAGCACTCCTTCTGCTTTTGTTCATGTGACTTTTCATTCGAATTAGAATCTAGTCTACAATTTCAAAGTGTGGAAGTTGTTTTAAGGAATTTTCCGCCACCCCCAAATCGAAATTCGTGGAATTTGTGTCGTGCTACTACTGTACGGTTTCTGACCACCAGTTTGATACGATTATCTAAGGTAATTGATTGTAGTTGATTATACGTTTGGATGGACCCATACAAGTAACTTAACATTCTGTATTCACATGGATTTGTTTCTATGTGTGTGGTTTTCAATACAGATTGTTAAAGCTAATCTGATATGAGTTAATCTATATATAACATAAATGTTCATTCCCAGAATGTGTATTAATTGAAACAACTTTGTTATGTTCACGGCTCTTTAGGGTTTGGGTTGGCTATATTTTAGTTTGCTTATATTATTCGGATGTGCAAAGGTTGAAAATTCGAGATAATTTGATTATTTTCTTTTCACATTGTTAATGAATTTGGAATTTCGGTGCGAGTGATCACCCCCTATACAACTTGATTTGGTACTTTATTTGATTTATTCTCAATTGCATTGAATTAAATTAGGGTTATGCGTCTAAATAGATTGATTTTATTATTTTGAACTTCATACCAATAAATAGGCATTGGGTTGGCCGTCAAAGCGATTAAGGAATGACAACCAGGTAATATTGTATATATGGATCAAATATTTAATTGGATGTATGTCATGAATATTTTAGTTTTGTTTCGTTGTTCATCAATTAGACAATTACATCTTTATTGTCTAGCATATTTGCGGATCAAAGAGGAATTCGAAGGTTGTTCGACTTTCTCTCAAGTTATTTATTAAGGTAACATACGGTCCGTGTATGGTTGGGAAATTGGAAGTTGTATTAGTGTGTTAGTTTATTTTGTTGTTTTCTTATAAGACCTTTTAATTTAAAGCACCGTACTTTTAATCGTCATTATGAAGGAAAACTGGCTTAGTGTTGGCAGTGGAGTCAAGGAAAGGAGGGAAGTACTGAAAATCATTATTTTGGTAGCTATAAGGTAGGCATTAATCCGACTTTTTCCTTTAAATGTAATGCGTAAAAGGGGAAGTTCTGATTTAGTTGTTGGGCTGATTTCTTTCCAGTCTTGTAGGCACCTAACTTGACTTATCAAATTGAGTCTTTTGGAAGAATACGTCAAAAGTTTGATGGTAGACGTGTGATGAAGTGGGTTATGGAGATTGGCTTTGGTGGTTTATTTACCTTAGCTTAATGCATCTGCCCATGCAGCTTGCGTACTGGTTGCTCATTCATGTTGATCCGATTAATAACATCTTCACTTCTCCAGATGGGATGGAGTTTAGATTCTCATCGATCCAAGTTGTTACGGGGTTTTTCTGTGTCCTTCGGGAGAGTTACAACACCAAGACTGGAATCAGCTGCCTGAACTCGCAAAACCACGGGGACTCCGGTTGGTTGGAGCTCCGCCTCCGACTATCAAGTTAGAACCGGTCGAAGAATGTAAAAAGGTGCGGAAAAGGTAAAAGTGAGATTTTCTCGGATTTCGAGATCAGGTGATTTCTCTAATGTAAGAGAATTCTTATATGTTGTAATAAATTAACGTACCCCAGAAATGGGGGAAATCTCCCTATTTATAGGGTCATCGGGAATTGTGCCCCTGCCTAGGTTACGAAAACCTAGGACCGATGGGATATGTCGTTTTGAGGATTTCTAGGGAATTGGGCCATGAAGGCTGTCTTTTTTCCAATAACTGGGAGGGACACATGTCAAAGGGAGATTGATCCACTTGGAACCCCTCCTAAGGTGACACGTGTCGCACTCTAATAGGGCAACGTGTTATTGGTATTTTTACCCAAAACACAAGTGAACTGGGTATTAGGGATACCTATTGGTGAAAATGTTGTTCCAACGAAGAAAATGATAAACGCTAATATGAAAGTCAAGGTAGAAGGATTGTAGAAGCAATACGGGCAATCATCGGAGACCAGATCCACTGAATATGAAGGGCGTGTCTACATTGCAAAGGGTATTGTAACACCCTAGAATTGAAATTCCTTTATTTTAAAATACTTGTTTTGCTCTTTTTAAAACTCAAATAGGAAAATCTTAGACATTACCGCCACTGTGAAAACGGCTAAGGCAACTATCAAAGACACACAGCGGAAGACTATCTTTTAAAACATTCAAAACAACTCAACGTAAAACGTCAACCAACGAAAGTAAAGTCAAACCAAAGTAAAAAAAAAGTCAACCTACAACTTGGAACCATTGTAGGCCCTTAACAAAACCGAACCAATTCAAAACCTTTGCGTTAGTCTTACAAGCATAACATAATAAAAATAATTAAAGCAATAAAACATCATAAACTTATGGAAACTAGCATGATTCGCTCTTCACTCATGCCCATCATGAATATGCTTCATCACCTGAAAAGCTTCTCTCTACTTGTTTCCACTGTTCTCCATTAAGTCATCATAGGGCCAAGGTAAAGACAAGGCCAACAAACACACAAACACACAATCAAGAATGCTGAGTACATAAGCGTAATTAAACACACTAACATGCTATCACCTATCAACACACAACTTACCTTGTTGCACCTGTTTACAAGCATACAACATACAACACAACTCTCAATTAAGTAACTAATTGATTCATTTAGCATTGATTACGCATCAAACGTGTTTCCCCCTAACCTGCCCCAATAAAGGGGTACTAACACGGGAGCTAACCGTTCCAGTATAAAATAACCACTCGTAAGTGGCGGAATTCCTGCGCATAATAATAAAAGGAAAATACAGTGTCCTGTACTCCCAGTAGAAGTTATGGTCAAATATAAAGTCGCATAACTCCCCCCATATGTTCATACTCAAGGTATATACGTTCCAAGAGTTTTGGTGCGTAATCTCTTTCACTTTACGTTATTTACATTTTATTAAACTTGGTGATGACTCTCAAACCATAACACAATCAAACATTATAATTATCCAAACAATTTAACATTCTGATATGTCTAGTTTATGTAGTATTTTACCCCCGTCCCTTGGTCATTATTAGTAGTGTTTTTGGCTCTTTAGAGCCACTTTTATTACTAATATGTGTTTTCTAGTGTTTTCGTAGTTTTGGTTGAGTTTTGTAAGGAATTGCACCTTTGGAGTACTTTCCCGGGATTTTATGGAGCAACTACGAGCATTGGAGGAGCACGACCATCTTTCCTAGCCCAAGATCGGTTAGAGTAATCAAACCGGTGAATAAGGGATCGACTTGTGTGAAGACGAGGCATTTGGACCGAATGATTAAAGCCCCAAAGAGGATATTTGGTTTGGGCCAAGTTACGAGCCTAAACGAGGAGTCCAAGCGGCCCAAGGGTGTCCACCCGATGGTCCGCCCGGTGGTCCGCTCGATGGTCCGCCCGATGGTCCGCCCGGTGGTCCGCCCGATGGTCCGCCCGATGGCGCGCCCGATCGGGCAAAGAAGACTTATATCGTAACAGCCCTTCGCCCGATCAAAAAGGCGCGCCCGGTCGGGCGGTGTGGCGCCCGGTCGGGCGCGTGTCTCTGATAGATCTTTTAAGCATCGTTTAGTTTGTTTTAGTTTAGGATTCTTGCTGATTATAAATATGTTTTCGTTAAGCAAGTTTGGGATTCCTTCTTTTCTTTTACACTTCCTTATTCTCTCTTTACTTTTGTAATTCTTTCTCTTAGACTTTCTCTCTCTACTTAAGCTTATTTTCTCTCTCTACACTATATACTTTGTTCTTTACTCAACTCTTTATTCTGATTACTTTGGTAACGATTTCTTTTCTCTTAATCTCAGTTATTTATTTTATTCCTTCTATCATGTTTTATTTTATTGCTTTGATTAGTTTAGATTTAATTATGTGTGAGTAGTTCTTTTTCTAGGGTTTATGGGGATCCATAAATAATATGAAGGGGTAATTTATTGTTGTTAATTATCAATGCTATATTAATTTCCTATTGATTGATTTAATGCTCTGTGACTAGATTAGGCCTGATCTTTTATACATTGACATGAATATTTTGACTTTGCTTTCCGTTCGCTGAACAACCTCCCTGTTGCACCCTCCCGAAAAACTGCAGATCTAGATGCGAGATGATCCCGAACCTATTTCATAACCACCAACTTCGCTCGAGGGGGAACTCAGGAGTAGGACGCGAACGAGCAGATTTCCGGCCTCTTGCATTGCATTACCATAACGACAAGAAAAATTCATTAAAAAAAGAAAGATTGCTCTTGTGACTTGGATATTTTTGTTCCAAATTCTTCCTCTTCTTCTCCCGCTGAATCAAACTTTTCCTTGCTTGACAATATTGATTCGAGATTCGAGAGATGAGAATTGATGTTTAGGTCTAGTTTCAATAGGCAGGTTAATCTATAAATGGTTAAGTCGAGATTCGAGAGATGAGATTTAATACCGGTAGATTAATTCTGTGATTGTAATACGTAGCGAAAGCCCTTTATTATCTGGTTAATTGATGTATTAATGATTGGTTATTATGTTTTACCCTGGAATATTATTTATTGGTGAACCTATGCCCTAGGTCTTTAATTCATTGATTCCTCTTATTTTATTCTCCCTACTTATATTCTTCGTAGTATAATCTTTAAATCACAACAAATTGTTACTAATAATTTAGATTGCTATTAATTAATTAGGAATAGAAAGACTAGTTTCCCTGTGGATTCGACCCTACTTCCCTGTCTGCATAAGTTAGTGGATTTAGGTAATTGTTTTTGATTAGGTGATACGACTTTAGCCTGTCAAAATTTGGCGCCGTTGCCGGGGAAACGGTTATATTTTTTATTTCTAATTGTTTTTGTAGTCTAGATTATTTTCCTTCGTCCCGGAGAACATAAGTTCTTTGGGACAGTTCTCATATTTGTTGTTTAGTTCTTTGTTTATGCCCAGGTGTTCCAGATCAGGCTACATTCCATTCGATCCTGAGATCGAGCGCTCTTTCCATAGGCAAAAGAATTTATACAAGCAAATACCGGCGAGTTCTGGTGGTGAAATTCCTAGAGACCCTTCATCTGATTCTAGTGATCCAGACACTTCTTCAGAATCAGAATTAGAGATGGGAGAAAATCCATCTAAAAAGCTCAGCGACTATTCCCAGCCATCTTTGGCGCATTTTCCCCACCTTTCTCCTACGCCAGATCTCGAGGGAGTTCAATTCGAGATCAAGCCCCAGTTCATCACGATGATAGAAAGGAAGCAATTTAGTGGAGCTAAGGGTGAAGACCCAAATCTACACATTGCTGACTACTGTCAATATTGTAACACTATAAGGCAAGATGGGGTCACGCAAGACCAAATAAGGGAGATTCTCTTCCCTTTCTCTTTATGTGGAAAAGCTAAACTGTGGTTTAATGGTTTAAATAGAACTGCACTTGGCATTACTAATTGGGAGACTCTTGTTTTGAATTTTTATAACAAGTATTATCCTGCAGAGAAAACAGCTCTATTGAGAAGCGCAATTCAAAATTTCGCCCAAGAGCCAGATGAGTCACTATATGAAGCTTGGGAGAGATTCAAAGACCTGCAGAGAGAGTGCCCTCATCATAACTTAGCACAGTGGCAGTTGATACAAGCTTTCTACAATGGGATCGGAAATTCTTCTACAGCAATTTTGGATTCTGCAGCTAATGGGAGGTTTATGAACCTCAATGTTGATGATGCAGGTCAGGTTATTGAAGATATGGCGATCCATAATTCCCAATATGGGAATCCTAGAGGTTTTGCAAACAAGGGAAAACACCACGTCGATTCTGTATCCTTTTTGCAATCTCAATTAACCTCTATTTGTCAGAAATTGGATAACCTTACTACTGCTAATTCTAAAATAACTAATGTTTCTGCAATTGATAATAATGCTAATGATGCTTTCTGTGAAAATTGTGGAATTGTAGGTCATTGGGAACATGAGTGTAGGAGTTCTATGGAGCAGGTTAACGCTTTTCAGTCCATCAAGCAAAATAACCCATACTCCAACACCTATAATCCCGGGTATCGGAACCATCCTTACCTTTCCTATAGGAGCAGTAATGTGCAAAATCCCACACCTCCACCTCCACAACAACCAGCACCACCACCTCAGCAGAAATATTACCATCCCAATGCTGGCCAGAAAAACCAACCGCAAACTCCTCCACCACCTTCTGACCCAGCTTTATCAGAAATTAGAGCGATGTTAACTAGTATGCAAAAGCATATGGAGAGTAGAGACTCACAAATTGACTCGATTGTAGCCCACAATAAAGTCATAGATACTCAAATTGCACAGTTAGCCGCTGCTCTTCAGGTTCGTCCACAAGGAGCCCTACCATCGCAACCAGTACAACCCACAGATCAGGCGTTTGCAATTACCCTTAGGAGTGGTTCACACTATGATGGGCCTCCTATGCCCAAAGAAGATGAACCTGTTTCAACAGAAATTGCTAATCCTGATTCCTTTATACCAAGGGATATTAATCCTAGCCCTGCAGGGCTAAAGGGTAGTACTAATATTTCTGATGTTATATTGCAGGGTAAAACTCCAGGGAAGGTTGTAACTCAAGACAGGAGTAATGATGTGCAACAACCAATTATCAAACTACCATTCCCAAATCGAAATTTGAAAACCAAGGTGGATAAGCAGTTTGGTAAGTTCCTTGACATAGTGAAGGATTTGCAGGTAACAGTTCCCTTTACAGAATTAATCACGCAAATACCTTCATATGCAAAATTCATGAAAGAAATATTGACTAGGAAAAGGTCTATTAGTGAGGTAGAGACTGTCGCTTTTACTGCTGAATGCAGTGCCGTACTACAAAATAAATCTCCACCCAAACTAAAAGATCCTGGTAGTTTTTCTATCCCTTGTCATATTGGAAATTTAATGATTGATAATGCATTGTGTGATTTGGGCGCTAGTGTTAGTGTCATGCCATTATCTATGTGTTTAAAGCTAAAAATGGGTAAATTAAAGTCTACTAATATTACTCTGCAAATGGCTGATCGTTCTTCTAAATACCCCATAGGCATTCTAGAAGACGTCCCTGTTAGAGTAGGTAAATTTTATATACCTGTGGATTTTGTTGTTCTTGATATGGCTGAGGATTTGCATACCCCAATTATCTTGGGTAGACCCTTCCTTAATACTGCTGGAGCAATTATAGATGTAAAATGTGGTAAATTGACACTATCAGTAGGGGATGATAAAATTGTTTTTAATTTGAATAATACCCCTAACAGCCCCATGCTAGAGGAGAAGTGTTATAAAATTGATGTGGTTAGTAATTGTTCCAATAAGCCCCAAGCTTTTGTTAAAGATCCCTTGGAGGCGGTATCGTGTGTTGCATCTTCTACAGGTACAACTAACCGATGGAAAGAGGAAGTGGACGCAATAGAGAAAGCCTTATACTGTGAAGGTCTTGGTTTTGAAGATGAGAAGGTGGAAATGAGTACACAAGTTGCGGAAACTGAGCCTATAGTGAGAGTTCCACCAGATCGTGTTGTAATAGCTCAACAAAGTGATAAATCGAGGCAACCAACGGTCAAAAAGGGTTCTCAATCGAACAAAAGTAAAGACCCACCAGTTCAAGCCAATGAGGATCCACCCAATAGGGTGAATTGGCGCCTTACAGGGCGTGTTAGGAAGCCGAGTCGTGGTTTAAAAATCGCTCAACCGGGTGAAGAACCACTTGACCAGGCGATAGGCCAAGGGGCTTAACTTCCCGACATGTAGTAAGAGGGTCGTGCGGGACCTAAATAAACCAGCGCTTTGCGGGAGGCAACCCGTATTTTTCTTGTTTTTTTAGTCTTCTTTCTATTTCTTGTGAGAGGAGAGAGGAGAGAGTTTAATGAGTTTATTGAGTTGTACAGGTTAGAAGGAAAAGAGTTAGTCAAATTTGGAAAAAAGATAAGGAGTCTCTCGTACCAAACATTGCCTCGGGCCCGACCGGGCGAAAGACCGCCCGACCGGGCGCGAGAGCAAGGGTGAAAATTTGACAATTTTTGCCCGACCGGGCGAAGGACCGCCCGACCGGGCGCGAGAGTTGACGAGTACGGACATTTCGACCGCCCGACCGGGCGCGAGAACAAAGAGAATTTAGAGGGTTTATACCGCCCTACCGGGCGGTGTGGCGCCCGACCGGGCGCGAGAGCGGATCAGCAAAACTGCTCCACTTTGACAGGCCATAACTTTTGCGTTTCTTATCCGTTTTTGGCGTGTGACCTATCGTTGGAAATCTCTTCAAGTCTACTTTCCAATGCAATTGGAATCATTGAATTATCAATTATACATAAAAAGTTATGATCAGAATAGTGCACCTGACTCAATTTTTATCTTTTTTCCACTAACACTTTGTTTCTTTCTTGCCCAATTTTGTTCCAAAGAGATGCATTACAATCTTGAGGCTTTGGTGACATTGATGTGGTTATGATGAAGAGTAGTCACCTTGAATACTTGCTTCCCCTTAAGACAATGAGGACATTGTCTGATTTAGCTTGGGGGGAGGTTCTCGTGTTCATATGGTATATCTTTCACTCTCTCTCTTGGTATGCTTAGTGTAGTTTTACTGCTTTCCTAGTGTAGTTTTATTGCTTTCTTATAAGAAAAATACAAAAAAATTGAAAAAATAAAAAAATCCAAAAATACGTTCCAATGAATTGTAAATCATGCTTCTCTATGCCCCATACTTGAGAAAATTTGTTTTGATTCTTGGTTATTGATGATAAGCATTGTGGACTTGTTGGTCATGATTTGAAGTTTAATTGCTTGGATGCCTAAACATGCGTCAATTTTGTCCAACTACTTGTGAATATAGTGCTTGACTAGTTGATTTGGTTAGGAATGTGTGTTTAGTTCCTGGTATGTCAATGAATTTGAGTATTGGTTTGCAACTATGAGTAGTATTTCATGACTCACCTATTATGCACATGAGGAGGACGAAGGCGTTCATTCTTTTAGGTAGCCTTCAAACGATATTAGATACATTTGTTCCCTTCTTGCTACCCATGTTGTTGCTTGTGCCCTTTTATTGTTTATTTAGCCACATTACAAGCCTTTTTAGCCCCATTGGTTACTAGTCCCAAGCTTGGCTTGGGGAGCTATAGTTAGTGAGGTGAGGGATTTGTAGTGTGCACATTATTTGCACAATGTGGAGGTATAAGAAGAGTAATTTGTTCTTTGATTTTTGTGATTGAAAAAAATAAGAATTTGTGTTTCAAAGTTGAAATTTCCAATGTGGAATAAAAGGAAAAAAAAAAAGCAAAAGGAAAAAATTGTTATATGTTCAAATTATCTATATGAAAGTTGCCCAAGAAAAATTCAAAGAAAAAAAAGTATCAAGTTTGAAAAAGGAATGAGTTCAAAGTTTGTTTATTCACTCAAGTTCTACATTGTCATATTTTTATGAGTGAAATTGTAAGTGTTGGGATTGTTTATATTGATTGGAGTATATTTGGTGGATTTGTGTTGGAGTTAGTTTTGTTGGAGATGTTTATGATCATTATATTTGATCATGGGTTTATTAGGATATGGCTCCCTTTTAGCAAGGCTTTTCTCTCACATATTCCCAAATTTATCTTACCCTTTACCCTAGCCTTACATTACAAGCTTTAAAGACCTTCCGACCTTGTGCATAGAGTTGTGTAGATGTGAAAGTGTTGTTTATCAATGCAAATTATGAATTGACATATTCCGAGTCGACTATTAGGTTGAGTGCTTATCTTTTTAAACACACGAGTGTGAGTTTGGGAGGGCATTGTTCACATAAAAGGGTGGTTGGAGAGCGATCGAGTACATCTTTTACTCGCCACATAAATGAGAGTTGAGTGTGTGAGCACTAGTCTTGAATTCTATATGCTCGTGTGGTTTGCTCTATTTGACAATTGTTGGGGAGGAAGAGTGATTGGATGAATGAGATTGATTGATATTGAAGCATGCTCATTAGATTTTCCTTGAATCGTCTGTGCTTGATTTGATTATTGGGGTGAGGAATGTTTTATATGTTCATTGATGAGCTCTTTGCTTAGGGACAAGCAAAGGTTTGGCTTGGGGGAGTTTGATATGTCTAGTTTATGTAGTATTTTACCCCCGTCCCTTGGTCATTATTAGTAGTGTTTTTGGCTCTTTAGAGCCACTTTTATTACTAATATGTGTTTTCTAGTGTTTTCGTAGTTTTGGTTGAGTTTTGTAAGGAATTGCACCTTTGGAGTACTTTCCCGGGATTTTATGGAGCAACTACGAGCATTGGAGGAGCACGACCATCTTTCCTAGCCCAAGATCGGTTAGAGTAATCAAACCGGTGAATAAGGGATCGACTTGTGTGAAGACGAGGCATTTGGACCGAATGATTAAAGCCCCAAAGAGGATATTTGGTTTGGGCCAAGTTACGAGCCTAAACGAGGAGTCCAAGCGGCCCAAGGGTGTCCGCCCGATGGTCCGCCCGGTGGTCCGCCCGATGGTCCGCCCGATGGTCCGCCCGGTGGTCCGCCCGATGGTCCGCCCGATGGCGCGCCCGATCGGGCAAAGAAGACTTATATCGTAACAGCCCTTCGCCCGATCAAAAAGGCGCGCCCGGTCGGGCGGTGTGGCGCCCGGTCGGGCGCGTGTCTCTGATAGATCTTTTAAGCATCGTTTAGTTTGTTTTAGTTTAGGATTCTTGCTGATTATAAATATGTTTTCGTTAAGCAAGTTTGGGATTCCTTCTTTTCTTTTACACTTCCTTATTCTCTCTTTACTTTTGTAATTCTTTCTCTTAGACTTTCTCTCTCTACTTAAGCTTATTTTCTCTCTCTACACTATATACTTTGTTCTTTACTCAACTCTTTATTCTGATTACTTTGGTAACGATTTCTTTTCTCTTAATCTCAGTTATTTATTTTATTCCTTCTATCATGTTTTATTTTATTGCTTTGATTAGTTTAGATTTAATTATGTGTGAGTAGTTCTTTTTCTAGGGTTTATGGGGATCCATAAATAATATGAAGGGGTAATTTATTGTTGTTAATTATCAATGCTATATTAATTTCCTATTGATTGATTTAATGCTCTGTGACTAGATTAGGCCTGATCTTTTATGCATGAGTTTGACAATATTGATTCGAGATTCGAGAGATGAGAATTGATGTTTAGGTCTAGTTTCAATAGGCAGGTTAATCTATAAATGGTTAAGTCGAGATTCGAGAGATGAGATTTAATACCGGTAGATTAATTCTGTGATTGTAATACGTAGCGAAAGCCCTTTATTATCTGGTTAATTGATGTATTAATGATTGGTTATTATGTTTTACCCTGGAATATTATTTATTGGTGAACCTATGCCCTAGGTCTTTAATTCATTGATTCCTCTTATTTTATTCTCCCTACTTATATTCTTCGTAGTATAATCTTTAAATCACAACAAATTGTTACTAATAATTTAGATTGCTATTAATTAATTAGGAATAGAAAGACTAGTTTCCCTGTGGATTCGACCCTACTTCCCTGTCTGCATAAGTTAGTGGATTTAGGTAATTGTTTTTGATTAGGTGATACGACTTTAGCCTGTCACATTCCAATTTAATTCTTGAATAATTAGTGACCGCATAATATTTAATGTTGAACCCTTTTTAAATCTACCTCGGTGTCAAAGACACCTTAAATGCGTAATGCGCCACAATTCCTATCCTTCGGTGTTAGAAACACCTTAATGCACTAAGGCACCAATATATAATTTATTCCTCGTGTACATAGACACTTACATAGCTATTTTCTCATGCTTATAGCATCAATAAAAATTATATGAACCATAATAAAATTCCTTTTTAATATTCCAAACCAAATTAAACATTTAGTTTAATTAAACATGCTCTCTATCATGCCAATAATAAAAGTGTGGTTCATATACAACATGCCAAAATAATTATTTCCATTCAATAATCCATCACAAATAATTCATGCTTCATATTTCAATCACCAACATCAACCAAATAATAAATTCCAATCAAAATCTATCATGATACTATTTGGAATCAATTATTCAAAGCCTAGCATGTTCCTATATCACCAAATAAATACCAAGTACGCGAACGTACCTTAAATAGGATCTTAAAATCGCCAAGACTAACAGAAATCACTCACTTGGAAGTCTCCTACAATCCAAAATCATAATAGGGCATTAAAATCTACTCCACACAAATTTCCAGCAATATATACTCTTATCAAATCACTAATAATTTAATTAAAACAAGCTGAAAATTAATTTTAAACCTCTTACTTGAATCCCAATTAATGGGTAGTCAAAATTCCTTCAAGAAACTTAATTTTTAGCTTACTAACAAAATTTCCAGCAATATTAATTCATGAAAACTTGCTGTAATTATATTTTAAAACCCTCAAATTAAAGGTTTAAACCACCCTAAATTATACAAATCTAGGGTTTCAAATTTAGGGCTTTTTAAAAATTAAAATCTGAAAATTAATTTGCATCATGCTTAAAATCAAACATAATAAAATCATCAAAAAACCCATAATTAATAATTAGATTTAGGATTAAACAAAAGAAATAAAAAAAGAATAATGTTTTTTTTTGAATGGTGGCCGGACAGCAGCCACGGCACCACAACCGTCTGCTGCCGTGCTGCTGGTGGCGTTGCTGCTACTGGTGGTGCGCCGGTGGTGTGGTGGTGGCCGACGGTGGTGCGTGCAAAAAGGGGAAGGGGAAAAGAAAGAAAAAGAAAAAGAAATAAAGGAGAAGGGAGAGAATGTTTACCTTGGGTATTCTCTACTCTGAGCAAAGTTTAATTTGCCCATGTGTTAAATATTTATACCCTTTTCTCTAGAAACCCTTCTTACCTTAATTTCCCTTTCTATCTTTACTAATCCCTTTCCTAGTTTCCTAAAATAAATCCCAACTTAATAAAATAATTAATTAAATAAAACTTTCCTTTTATAAAATATTTTCAAACTTATTTAAAATAAATAATTAAAATACCATAAATAATTCATTTCGAATTATTTAAATACTTCACAAAATACTTATTTAAAATAAAATACGTATAAAAATACGGGGTATTACAGGTATACATGTGAATTCACTAATGATGGTGTAGGGATGAAAATTTTAGCCATGTTGGATGTTATGTGAGTCAAAGGTCAAATTATTGACTCATTAATTATTGACATTTAATTAAGGTGAATTAATTCGGGTGAACAACTAAATAATTAGCCCATTTTAATTTGGTTTATATAAATGTCAAGCCCAACATCCAATACACATCAAACCCTGACCTTAGGGGATTCTTCACTCTATAAATAGAGCACTCTTCACATCATTTGGGGGGTGGGAGAGGAAATCCTAGAGAAAAACAAGTTGAATAAAAAGTACAGAGAAAGCCTCTAAAATAATCTAAACCTATCCGAAGAAAATCTCTCATCAAATACTCTAAACCTCTCCAAAGAAAACCTCTCAAAACCTAGAAGAACAACAAGCATTCGACATATTGTTCTACTCTAGAAGATCATCCGTGGAAGAGATCAAGCCTCGACGACCCTTAACACAAAGGAAAGATGGACTTCAAATCATCAAGAACATCAGTTCAACCTCTACATCAAATAGTCATTGATCGAGATCAAGCCTCGTCGGCCCTCAATCAAGAATTCAAGTCAAAGGTCTACGTTAACATAAGTACAGTTCCGCATCAAATCTTCGATCGAGATCAAGCTTCGACGACCCTCGTTCGAGAATCAAGTCAATCTGTGAATTACGTCAAAGTCAAAGTGGAGATCAAATCAGAGGAGAAGATTAGAGATTGTACCCAAAATTATCAAATTAATAAAATAAAATTAACATTTTGTTACATTTGTTTTGAATCTATATTTTGCATATTTAAAATTTGTGTTTACAAATGGAAAAAGTTGAGGGTGATTGAGACGAGAGTGAGGAAGCTGAATTCAAAACGTGATTCCTCATATTGTCTCTTCACATGGTCCTTGTCCAACCCAATCACCACAGCTATCATTTGATTTCATTCGCGCGCTGACTTGTGCCCTGAGTTGTAAGGAATACGACTAGTGCAGCCTGGTATTATTGAAGCTAGTTGATAGTGTGTCATCCTTTGCTAAGAGGTTTTATGCGAATGGGTCAGCAAGAGGATGTGGTGGTTGTTTGTTGTTTTTAGTAGTAGTTGATATGTTACTCTGTCATATGTAAATGTATTTTTGACTGTTTATGCATGCTAATGGTAGTAGTGTAATGGTTTCATAGTACATTGAGCCATTGTGTTATCTGATAATTCTTGGGTAGGTGTTTTATTTGGACAGTGTAATACCCGAATATTTTATAATTTTATATAATATATTTTTATGAACTTTCCTAATCTCATATTTTTATTTTAGAATTCGGAAAGTTTTAAAACCCTATTATAATAATAATTTTCATCTATAAGAAACTATAAATACCTTTCACGGCTTCACCCTATATTATTATTATTTTGATCTCTACAATTCAACTCTAATAGAATTGGTTTTGCGCTTCACCATTATCAGTCATTGGCATTATCATATTAAGTGCCTTTGATTAATCTTTATTAAAACCTTTTATATCAAAGAGCACTAACAATCAGTCTAATGGAAGATATAGCAATGATGCCGTCATGCATTGTCTTCTATAATTATTTTTTGATATGTTTTGGCGAGGTAATCACACGATCCTTGGAGTTGTTTGTATACTTGTTTTATTTTATATAATTATTGTGTGATTTGCTATTCATATGTATGATTCATGTATATAATTATATGATTTGATCAAATTTATTGTCTTGTTACTATTGTTGTATATGATTGATTTTATTATTAATGCTAGGGTTTTTAATGTTGTCGCTCTAGTGAGTATTATTATTGAGGTATTAGGGTTATTAATGCAGATTCTTATTTTTGGGTTAAGATTTTATTATATTTGGGTTATTAGTATTATTTCCCTAAGAGTTAAGATATTTATGAATCAAATTGTTATGTTATTTAATTTGGGAACCTGTGCCATTATTGAGATATTATCTATTAGTTTGTGAATGATTATTTGATCAATGTATGAGATCAAAAGGTTGAGAATGATTATTTTGTTCTTGGTTTGAGGCTCAGCGTTATATAATTTAGTCCTTGTCATGTTGGTAAAAGGATGATAATCATGGGTTAAGTATGAGATACAATCTTTATATTATTTATTTTTCTATGGTCCCCTAAATTGGGATTTGACCCTTATGTGGTCTGGTTCAAGGTGTTTTTTTTTTTTCTGGTTATTGAGAGTATTCAAGTTTTTATACTTGTTGATTTGTTATTCAAATTACCCATGTCCAAGGCTAGGTATAAAACAAAGAGCGTGACACACTTTATGGGACAGATGAGAGTAAAGGTTCGTATTATTATTCGAGGTTGACTCTGACAAAGGTCATTTCCAGAGTACAATGTGTAATGTAGTTCTAAACTACATTGTTTAAGTGAGCTAGTAAAGTTAATTATTTTATTATTTTTCTCTGTATTCTGATATGTGGTGATTACTCAGCTTTTTGCTGACGTGTGTGTTGTTTTGTTGTGCTACTTGTGTTTGTGGCCATGTCTTTTTCTTATGGTGGCCCTGCGACGATCTATTTTGGAATTTTTCCTTAATAGTAAGCAGTTAAGATTTTCTAAGCAGGTTTAACAAGTGATAGTAGCTAAAGGAGCTCAAGTGTTTCGATTAGTATGTTGTACGAGTTCGTAAAATTGTACTAATAGCTCACCTAGTTTATTGAGTTGTAATTATTGGGATTTTGTAAGCCTTAACACTTGATAGGTTGTTGAGTGTGGGGGTGATACCTCCGATTTAGGTGTATGCTTCCGCTATTTTATTTAAAAGTAGTTACTCTTACTTTAATTCTTGTTTATTATCAGTTAGTAAATCGGGGGTGTTACAGACAGGCTCATCAATAGGGATCCCCTAGGTTGGGGGGCTTCTCCCAGGCTAAATGTTCGGACGATAAGAGAAATAACTGTTGCTGCAAGGCTTGATAGGATCTCTCTGTCTGGTGATTATGGAAAACTTGGGGTACTGGATACATCACATCTTGTCTTAGCGCTGTTATCTTTATTTGAAATGCTTATAGGTTGTCGTACACCTGTCAAAAATAAATTCCTAACAAAACCAACTAACAATGTAGTAGGGTAAGTAGGGTCGAATCCACAGAGAGATGACTATTTAATCTAACCTCTAAGAATTTGGTGAAACTAAACAAGCCACGAAATTGGGATAAGAATATAGTCTAAATTAAAATACGAATAAGGATCAATAAAAAGACCTAGGGTTATGGTTCACTGTGATTATAGATCTAAATCTATCAAATATCATAAAAAAATCAATCAATCAATTATCTAGAGCAATTGTTAAGCCTACGATCGGGTCTGAACGCTCTCAATTCAACATATGTAGTTCGGTCGCTAACATAATCAGAATTGCTAATTGAAGGTAAGCCTCTAAAAGTAAGATCTTTCGATTCAAACTCTTATTAACAATAATTAATCAAACAATTGATTAGGTTGCAAGATTAACATTATAACACTATCAATTAGAGATATGAATAATCAAAATATCAATAACATCAATCAAATTAAAATTCATTGTATGAACATGGATTCCCAAACTGTAGAAATAAACTACTCTAGCATGAAATAAATAATTAAAACTAAATCTAATAAAGAAAGCATAATTAAAAGAGAGAAATAAAATACCTTAATGGGCTAATGTAACAAACTCAAGGGCAATCCATGGAGGAATCAATGGAATTGCCCTAGAGAAACTATGGCTATGGAGAAAAGAAACAAACGTAAAACAATATAAAAAGCATAAGGAGAAAATAAGTCTCCTTGAGTATTTATAATTCCCTCAAATTCTAATCTCAAAATAAATAAAGAAAAGAAATAAGAAATATAAATTACACAAGTTGTCAAATGATTGGATGATAGAAGATGACATGGCATGAAAATGCTCGATGGATCGAAGGCCAGGCGAAAGACATGCTACGATGCCCATTGCTTGCTTCTTTCATGGGTAAGTTAGAGCTATAGCTCCCTGGTTGAGTGAGCTATCGCTCATTGCTGTTGTTACTCTCGGCATATGTGAGCTAGCTCACGAGCTCTCGTTCACTCTCTGCTGGGCATTATGTCGACTTCACAGGCTTGTAACTTCAGATTCGATAGTCTTATATAGACATTTAACCTATAGTTGGAAATCTCTTCAAGTCTAGTTTCCAACATAATTTGAATCGCTTCAATCCAATTTGTAGAACTCAAGTTATGATCAAAAGAGTGGACAAAGGTCAGTTTTACCACTTTGTAAAACATCGTTTTTCTTCGTTTCTAACTCAAATGCAATTTTGAAAAGTGTATAATGACCCTTGTGGATGCTATATTCATTAATCATTCATATAAATCTCAACTTAAGCTTCCACAAACACATATCCTTCATTGAGCGACCTCGATTCATCGACTTTTTATCCTTTCATAGTCCGATTCTTCCAAAACCACTCTGAAAGCGCCCAAATAGTTATAGAAACTTCCTGAAACATTAAAAAAACACAAACGAAGCGTAATAGAGCACAAAATGAACAACTTATGCAATTGCGACCTAAAAAGCAACAAAAGACTCAAAAAGCAACTATAAAACTAGCATAAACATGCCTATAAATCCTATATAAATGTGATTCATCAAATGCCTATTGTAAGTTATATTTATTGTGATTGGTAGATGTTGGATGTGGCCTATGGACAAAAGCATCCTAGGGAGGCTTGAGACATCCTAGGGGTACTTGGAACTGATACTAGACAGGTACTAATGTATGTATTTCAATGCGTCTCTGTATTTGTTATTGTGCATTTTTATGTATAAACCTATTATATATGTGCCTGGTTGCAGATAGGTCAGTTCATTCATCCCTTCTACATGGGATAGTAAGCCAAGAATAACGAGAAATAGTGGGGCTCCATGCTTTACTAGGAGCTCAAAAACGTGTATTTGCGTTGGTGAGAAACGACTATGTTCTTGTATAATACCTTGGAAATTTCCTTTTTTTAAAATACTCTTTTTCCTCTAAATAAAACTCATTTTAGGAAATATCCAAAATATTACCATCACCGTGATAACGGCTAAGGCTATTTTCAAAGTCACATAGTGGAAGACTAACTTTTAAAAACTAAAATGAAATAAAGTTTAATAAAACCAAACTCAACTTTAAACCAACTTACATTAAACAAATGACTTGGAACCATTAAAGACCCTTTTTCAAACCAAATTAAAATATTAAAACAATAATTATATGTTAGTGTCAACAATTAAATAAATAATTCAATTCATTAAATAATAAACTAAGGAACATATAATCCTCTTCGCTCAATCCCATCATCCTTGATACGCTCCTTCTACTTGTACTTTTCTTTATTTCAACCTCACTACTCGCCCTATAAAATAGGTCATAGTAGGGTCATTATAAAGAAAAGCCAACACACAAACAACAAAGTACGAATCACCAAAAGCTGAGAACATATATATGCACCAATAGGAATAATCACACTAACATGAATATCCTAGCAATAGACAATAAATAAATAGATAAATAAAAACATGCTCGCCATACAACACAAGGCAACTTACCTTTGACTCATGACTCTACTTTAATTTATTAATAAATAGCTTTGGATAACACATATAATGGGTTTCCTTCCTTAACTATCCCTTAATAATAAGGGCCCCTTCACTTAGGAGCTAACCAAGTGAGTACCAACTAGTGTCACCTTGTGACGGAATTCCAGCGCATAATATTAATAATAAAAGAAAGTACATCGTCCTGTACCCCTGTAGAAGCTATGGTTAAATATACAACCCCATAACTCCCCCTATATGTTCATACTCAAGGTATATACGTTCCAAGAGTTTTGATGCATATCCTCTTACACTTTACGTGATTTACCATTTTAACTTGTGATGACTCCAACCAATCAATCAGGAATACAACACAACAATCATCAACACATACTTCAATTTAATTATTGAATTAATTAGTGAGCACATACTATATTTATTTTAATTAAGGTTCCTTGCCTAGTTTTGTACATAAAATTGCACGATTACTACCTTGGTGCATAAAATGCATTATTAAACTTCCTTGACCCAATCTAACTTATGTGAGTGAGTAATAAACTAACTTCCTTGACTCAAAACTTATGTGGATAAGTAAATAAAATAAACTAACTTTCTTGACTCAACTCCAATAATAAATGGGTGAGAATAAAATGATAAATCATGCTCAATAAATATAACTTTAGCTCTTTAAACATATATAAGCCTTACTTAATAAATTCATGCCTTCTTGATAATGAATAATAAATAACATACAGTAGACACCCAAATGTGTCTCCCCAAAACCAAACCCAGTGATGAATACCTTTTGCGTCGAATGATTATCGAATGAGGTGAAAGTGTGAAAGGTCAAGTGTTGCGGTTAGTTTTATTAAATTCTTTCTTTCTGTTTTCGAAAACAACTCTATTTTATGAAAGCAGCCAATCCAGTTTAGTTTGGTCCACGACTAGGGTCCAATAATAGTGTAGTTGGATGGGTCTTGCAAAGAGCTTTCCAACGATATATTATAAGCCCAATTCCGATGAATAATGAGGAAGTTATGGCCAAAATACTAAACTGGGCCCGGTTTGATCTTTACATGCGGCCCAATGATCTAGGGGAGGGTCCAATGTTAATTGTTATTCCTAAAGTTATTAGAATTGATTATAGTCTTCTAGAATTCTTTAGAAGGTTCTTTTTAATCCTAATAAGATTAGAATTAATAATTAGATTTTGATAAAGTTTTATTTGGAATAAAATATTATTTTATGAAAAATACGATTTCGGTTTTCATACGGACTTTATAAATCGATTTTGATTCATATGAGGACTCCGTGTTTGAAAGCGCGTAGGAATCCAGGCTGTCGCCACGCGACAGACCCTGTCGCCTGGCGACAAGGTCGGTTTTGCAGCGACAAAGTGGAGTTTTATTCCTTATCAAATTCTACCTATTTTCCGGACTGTTTTCTTATAAATAGGGTCCTGAACCTCCGTTTTCAATAATTTTGAATCAATCATCTCTCTCTAAAGCTAGAAGCTTTCTTTCTCGATTCTTTTTCTAAACCTTCCCTCTTACAAAATTCCGCATACATTAGTTCTAGAAACACCTAGCCGAGTTCGAAGTTGCCTTCGCCCTAGACGTGAAAGGTTATAATTTCTGAGGGTTTGGTCCCTAATCTGTATTTCAATTATTTAATTTGATTGTTTGATTTTATATTTTCCTTGAAGTTACTAACGCGTGTATTTTGTTATTAGAAAGAGGCACGAGGCATCAAAGTATGTAATCTTATTGCTCTATTCTTGTAGAAAGCATGTTTAAATTTGTTTAATTCCTAGCATCATGTTAGGATGTTATTATTGCTTTCTAGTATCATGTTTAGGGTTCTTCCTATGCTTTCTAATATCATATCAATATCATGTTAGTATCATGTTAGGGCTAAAGCTTTGATCTTTAATATTTAGTGACATGCTAGGGTTTGTTATTAATCTTGTTAGTATCATGCCTAGGATCTTGCTATTATATTTAAGCTTTATTATTAACATGATTATAATTGTTATGGTTATTATTATGATTGTTATTATGTTGCTTGATATATCATTGTTATTACTTGATCACGCCCTCTCTTGCAGGATTAAAGGGAATTTGTATTTGTAATCACGCTTAATAAGATAATTAATAATCTTGTTTAGGCTAATTTGATTATAATTCAAGTGATCGCCAATAATAGTTTTATTTGTGCATTAAATTCAACCAACATAGATTAAACAGGTTTAGGGTTAATCTAATGTTTGCATGTTAGTCAGAAAGCGCACATGAATACGAGAAGAATGAAGTAGAGGCCTATTTAGGGCAGGTTCAATCTCTTTTAGGTTGGATTTGTACCCTTTATCCCCGAACCCTATTTGGTTCCAGACCTTTTGGAGTTGATGATCTCCTGGATCGTTAAGGGGTGTAATCTTCACCTTGTGAACGGTTTACAAGTTCCTAAAAACTTGTTGGCGACTTTTTTGCTCTAGCTTCCTTCCCTTTGGACGCCACCATGCTTAAGTGTATGATCACAGTGGGGTTCAAGTTTGGGGTAATGGCTTGAAATATTCCCTACACATACAAAATTCAATCTCTTTCAACTTATATCAAGCTCATAATAATAATTTCAACATATTCACATGCTTACGTATAAGGCATGGGTAATCATCAATCAATCATTCTAAGTATCACAACAACAACTTAATATGATACTAATCTCATACTTGATACCAATTTAACTTTCTAATATGGTACTATGCATAATTAACACATCCTACACGCATACATACCTTAGATCGTCTTTCCAACTAGCCACAATGCTAGAAATTACAGAAACTTAAAGTCTCCTACAATACCAAGTACATAAACGCAATTAATCCCTTGATTATACAAATTTCCAAAAATTTTTAAATACTTTAAAATCTTTCTAACAAGCTTAAATTTTGGTTTAAAACCATCAAAGCTCTTTCTTTAAGTAGGTAATTAAAATCACAAACTAAAAACTTAATTATAGTGTTTATATAAAAATTCCAGCATACTTTTAAGGTTTAAACCCCTCAAATTAACCTGAAAATTCCATTAGAACCAATTAAAACCTTATCTACTTATGGGTATCAACCCTTTTTATTGAAACACAAAATTAAATTAAAGAGGAGCTTAAATAAAATTCCAGCAATATTATCTTGGTAAAAACTCATCAAAACTCCATAAAAATATAATCTTTAAGCTTTATTATCACTTACAATCATTAGGTATACAAAACCCCCAAATCAATTGCAAGTTAGAACCCTAAAAATCAACTCTTTTATAATTAAATACCCTAGCTTTTAATACTTTATAAAATCCAAAATTAAAACCCTTTTACAATCTGAAATTTATACTCTTTAATCATTAAAACACAATTATATAACATACTTGTAGACGCCCAAATGTGTCTCCCCAAAACCAAACCCAATGATGAATACCTTTCACGTCATTTGATTGTCGAACGAGGTGAAAGTGTGAAAAGTCTAGTGATGTGGTTGTTTTTATTAAAATATCTCTCTTTCTGTTTTTGAAAATATTTCTTTTTATACTCTATTTATGAAAACGTCCAGTATAGTTTAGTTTGGTCCATTATAAGGGTCCAATAATGGTGTAGTTGAATGGGACTTGAAAAGACCTTTCCAACGATATATTATAAGCCCAATTCCGATGAATAATGAGGAAGTTATGGCCAAAATACTAAACCGGGCCCAAACCAGATTTTACCTACGACCCAATGATCATGTGGAGGGTCCAAAGGTTTAATCCTATTCCTAAACTAATTAGGATTAATTAGAAGCTTCCATGAGTTTCTAAAAGATCTTAATTATCCTTTTTAAAAAGATAAAATCAAAGAGTTTGAAATTGAATAAAAACTTTCCTTTTTTTTTAAAATCCTAATTCTATTTGAATTTAAAGATGTTCAAAGACAGTCATATATTGTTTTTGTGTCTCATAATTTTTATTCATATCTTATATTTTTGGATAGATCATGAAATTATCTTTCCAATGATATATTATAATATTAATTCCGAGCTATAACGAAAAAGATATGAAAGGAATACGAAACTCTATCCAAAACTGACACCGTCCCACTATTTCGGCCATATCTTTTTATCTACAAAGTAGTTTAATCTGATTCTAATTGGGTTGGAAAGTAGACGTCAAGAGCTTTCCAACGACATATTATATGACTTATTTGGACTTCTGGATCAAAAGATATGATAACAACAAAATTCGTAAAAACTGTCTTGTATCGCCAAACGACAGGTTTGTCACTTGGCGACAAAGCCTGTCGCCTGGCGACGAGCTCTGTCATTGGCGACAGAAGCGTGTTTTATTCCTTTTCGAACTCTGATCCGTTTCTATCTGTTTCCGAACTATTTTCTTTTAAATAGGGTCCCTGGACCTCCGTTTTCAATCATCAACTCTCATCTACAATCAACAACCAGAATTCTCTAATTCTCTTCTCTCTCTAAAAGCTAGAAGCTTCCCTTCTCTCTCTATTTTTTTTCTAAACCTTCCCTCTTACAAAATTCCTCATACATTAGTTCTAGACACACCTAGCCAAGTTCGAAGTTGCCTTCGCCATAGACGTGAAAGGTTTGATAATTTCTGAGGGTTTAGTCCTAAATCCCTATTTTAATTATTTAATTTAATTGTTTGATTTTATATTTTCCTTGAAGTTACTAATGTGTGTATTTTGTTATTAGAAAGAGGTACGAGGCATCCAAGTAAGTAATTTAATTGTTTTATTGATATTATGATATAGAAATCATGCTAGATTGTTTTGTTGATTCCTAGTATCATGTTAGGGTTGAAGCTTTATTGTTTAGTGACATGCTAGGGTTTGTTATTAATCTTGTTAGTATCATGCCTAGGGTCTTGCTATTATTATTATGCTTTGAGATTGAATATTATTATTGATGATGATTGTGATTATTATGTTGCTTGATGTGTATTATTGTTGTTGCTTGATCATGCCTTTTATGCATGTTTAAAGGGAATTTGTACTTGTAATCACGCTTAATAAGATAATTAATAATCTTGTTTAGGGTTAATTTGATTATAATTCAAGTGATCGCCAATAATAGATTTGTTTGTGCATTAAATTCAACCAACATAAATTAAACAGGTTTAGGGTTAATCTGTTGATTGCATGTTAGTCAGAAAGCGCACATGAATACGAGAAGAATAAAGTAGGGGCCTATTATTAGGGCAGGTTCAATCTCTTTTAGGTTGGATTTGTACCCTCATCCCCGAACTTCCAGTCTTGGTTCCAAAACTATTGGAGTTGACGATCTCATGGATCGTTAAGGGGTGTAACCTTCACCCTGTGAACGGTTTACAAGTTCCTAAAACTTGTTGGCGACTTTTTTGCTCTAGCTTCCTTCCCTTTGGACGCCACCATACTTAAGTGTATGATCACAGTGGGGCTCAAGTGTGGATGGCTTGAAATATTCCCTACAATACTAATCATGTTTTAACAAATAAAATCAAAACCCAAAATACATACTACATAAAACAAATTAAAAACAAGAGGAGAGAGAAGGGAGAACCACTGTGAGTGGCTGACCTAGGGGTAATCTCACTTGGATTATGATTAACTCAGATTTGCTCGCAACCGAAAGGAATAAGCTTAGTGAGGTGGTGAGCAACAAAGTTTCTCTACCGCTTTGCATGAGACCATGACACAAAGTTAAAATATGACACATTAAGTCACATCTTGGAGAATAATTGTAGAAGTAAGATATAAAAAAAGTATAAACTATTGGCCATTAAAAAAAATTAAAAAAAAAAAAGAAAAAAAAGTGTACCTGCTCTAATGTATGGGATCACATCTCTAAAGTTCTTTAAACTTTGTTATTAAAAATTTTAAGTGAATTGAGATTTGATGTATGAGGACATGATAACTATATACTATTTTAATTAGAGCTGTCAATTTGGGTATTCAAGTCGGGTTCGGGTCGGGTCAAATCAGGTTTCGGGTTGAATTAGGATTAGGTTATGTCGGGTCAATCTAGCCTCAGATCAGGTTCAGGCCGGGTCAATTTCGGCTTAGATTATTCCGGGTCGTTAACCTTTTCGGGTATAGGTCGGGTTCGATTCGATTCAAATTTAGATTGGGTTCAATTTCAGGTACGGGTTGTGTTGAGTCGGGTTTGGCCGGTTAATAGATGGTACATTCGGGTTCGGGTTAGGGTTGAGTTAGATAATTATTTGGTCGGATAATCTTAAAGTTAGATCATTTTTGGTTTTAGTTCAAGTTCAATTCGAATAAATATCGATGTGGTGAAACTGAACCTATATAATTACACCTTTTATAATTTGATCAAACATTATCAAGATTTTATTAAGCCTATATGCAAAGTAATAGAGAACAAAAGGTATATAAGCTGAACAAATTGTATCAAAATTTTGTTAAGGATTGAGTGTAATACCTAGAAATTCCTTTCTTTTAAAATACTTGTTTTGCCCTGTTTAAAAATCAAAATAGGAAAATCTACGACATTACCGCCACCGTGAAAACGGCTAAGGCAACTATCAAAGACACACAACGGAAGACTCTCCTTTAAAATATTTAAAACGACTCAACTTAAAAAATCAACCAAAGTAAAACAAAGTCAAACCTACAACTTGGAACCATTGTAGGCCCTTAACAAAACCAAACCAAATTCAAAACCTTTACGTTAGTCTCGCAAACAATAATATCATAAAATAATTAAAGCAATAACACTTCATAAACTTATGGAAACTATCATGATTCGTTCTTCACTTATGCCCATCATGAATATGCTTCATCACCTGAAAAGCTTCTCTCTACTTGTTTCCACTACTCTCCATTAAAAAATGGGTCATCATAGGGCCAAGGTAAAGACAAGGCTAACAAACACACAATCAGCAAAGCTGAGTACATAAGCGTAGTTAAACACACTAACATGCTTTTACCTATCAACACACAACTTACCTCGTTGCACCTGTTTTCAAACACACAACATACAAACTTCTCAACTAAGTAACTAAATAATTTATTTAGTTTTGATTACGCATCGAACGAGTTTCCCCCCCTAATCTGCCCCAATAAAGGGGTACTAACACGGGAGCTAACCGTGTCAGTATAAAAGAACCACTCGTAAGTAGCGGAATTCCTGCGCATAATAATAAAAGGAAAATACAGCGTCCTATACTCCCAGTAGAAGTTATGGTCAAATATAAAGTTGCATAACTCCCCCATATGTTCATACTCAAGGTATATACGTTCCAAGAGTTTTGGTGCGTAATCTCTTTCACTTTACGTTATTTACATATTATTAAACTTGGTGATGACTCTCAAATCATAACAAAATCAATCATTATAATTATTCAAACAATTAAACATTCCAATTTAATTCTTAAATAATTAGTGACCACATAATATTTAATGTTGAACCCTTTTTAAATCTACCTCTGTGTCAAAGACACCTTAAACGCATAATGCGCCACAAATCCTATCCCTCGGTGTTAAAAACACCTTAAGTGCACTAAGACACCAACATACAATTTATTCCTCGTGTACATATACACTTACATTGCTCCTTTGCCATGCTTATAGCATCAATAAAAATTATATGAACCATAATAAAATTCCCTTTTAATAATCCAAACCAAATTAAACATTTAGTTTAATTAAACATGCTTTCTATCATGCCATAAATAAAAGTGTGGTTCATATTCAACATGCCAAACTATTATTTTCCAATCATTAATCCATCACAAATAAATCATGCTTCATAATTCAATCACCGGTATCAACCAAATCACAATTCCCAATCATAATCTAGCATGATACTACTTGTAATTTATTAATCAAATCTAGCATGCTACTACATCATCAAAAATATGCTAAGTACGCGAACGTACCTTTAATACGATCTTAATATCGCCACGACTAGCAGAAATCACTCACTTTAAAGTCTCCTACAAACCAAAATCATAATAGAGCATTAACAACCACTCCATACAAATTTTCAGAAATATATACTCTTATTAAACCACTCATAATTTAATTATAACAAGCTGAAATTTTATTTAAAATCTCATACTTTAATCCCATTAATGGGTAATTAAAATTCTTTCAAGAAACTTGATTTTTAGCATATTACCAAAAATTCCAGCAATATATATTAATAAAAACTTATTGTAATTATGTTTTTTAAACCCTTAAATTAAAGGTTTAAACCACCCTAAATCATATTCCTCCAATAATCAATTATTTATGAATGTAGGGTTTCAAAATTGGGGCTTTTTAATTAGAATTAAAATCTGAAAATTAATTTGCACCATACATAATATCAATCATCATAAAATTAACACAAAACCCTTAACTTATAATTAGATCTAGGATTTAAACAAAAATAAAAACAAAAGATTTAATTTTTTCTTTCGAAGAAGGGGCGACCGGATAGCAAGCCGGCGCCACAGCCGGCTAGTGCTGGGTGGGTGGTGGTGGCCGGCGGTGGTGAACCGAAAAAAGGGAAGGGAAAAAAAAGAAAGAAAAAAAAGAGAGAAAAATAAAGGAGAAGGGAGAGAAAGTTTACCTTGGGTATTCTCCACTCTGGGCAAATTTTAATTTGCCTAAGTGTTGAATATTTATACCCCTTTCTCTAGAAACCCTTCTTACCTAAACTTTCCCTTTTTACTCTTTCCTAATCCTTTTTCTAACTAAACTTTACTAAAATAAAACTTTCCTAAATTAAATTCCAACTTAGTAAAATAATTAATTAAATAAAACTTTCCTTTTATAAAATATTTCCAAACTTGTTTAAAATTAATAATTAAAATATCATAAATAATTCGTTTCAAATTATTTAAATACCCCACAAAATACTTACTTTAAATAAAATACGTATAAAAATACGGGGTATTACAATCTACCCCCTTAAAAGAAGTTTCGTCCCGAAACTTTGGTAAACAAAATTCAAACTTTTTCCTCACTTTGTATAATATTGCTTTATTTTTTGTCATACCTTTACCTTTTTGTGTCTCTTTGAGAACACAATTACTCAAAATACTTGTTAAAATTGTGCAAAAAGCACAAAAATAACTAAAAATATAGGGAAAAAGCGTGAAATTCTATCGCATTCTACCCCCCTTAAAGAAAACGAGTTACGTCCCCGTAACTCAACATACTTGAAACAACTCCGGGTATTTCTTTTTCATTTCATCCTCGGCTTCCCAAGTGACTTCCTCATATTCTTGGTTAGACCATAGCACTTTTACAATTTTAACATTCTTATTGCGTGTACTACGCACTTTACTGTCGAGAATCTTGACAAGTCGTTCCTCATAGGTTAAGCTTTGGTCTAACTCAATTGTTTCAGGTTGTAACACATGAGACTTATCAGGGATATATCTTCTCAATTGAGACACATGAAATACATCATGCACTTTGCTTAGCTCCATAGGTAAGGCCAACCTATAGACTACCTTGCCTATCCTTTGCAGTATCTCATATGGAACAATATACTTTGGACTAAGCTTTCCTTTCTTTCCAAACCTCATTACTCCCTTCATTGGTGACAACCTTTAACAACACCTTATCGCCAACTTCAAACTCTTCTTCTCTACGCTTCAAATCTGCGTAGCTATTTTGGCGATCTTGAGCTGCTTGGATTTTATCTTGAATTTCCTTTACTTACTTCACTGTATCCTCAATCATTTGAGGCCCTAGAATCGTTGTTTCACCTATGTCGTTCCAACAAATGGGACTACGACACTTTATCCCATACAAAGCCTCAAATGGAGCCATTCCTATGCTCGCATGATAACTATTATTATAGAAAAATTCAATCAAATCCTATCTATCTTCCCATCCTCCTTGGAAATCTATAACACAAGCTCTCAGCATGTCATCTAAGGTTTGAATGGTTCTCTCAGTTTGTCCATCTATGGCAGGGTGAAACGCTGTACTCATCTAAAGTGTTGTACCAAAGTTTTCCTGTACACTTTTCCAGAATTTTGAAAGAAACCTGGAATCTCTATCAGACACAATATCTTTTGGAACGCCTTGTAACCTCACAACATTTTTGATGTAAGCTTTTGCAGGTTGCTCTATCTCCCAAGTCTCCTTCATTGGTATGAACACTGCAGATTTTGTAAGCCTGTCTACCACTACCCAAATGGTGTCAACACTTTGACTTAGGAAGGCAAGTCACAAAATCCATTGAAATACAATCCCACTTCCATCCAGGAATTTCCAATGATTGCATAGTCCCTTGGGGTCTCTTGTGCTCTATTTTCACCTTTTGACAAGTCAAGCATTTTGCTACAAATTCCGCAACTTCATTCTTCATTCTAGGCCACCAATACACCTTTTTTCAAATCCTTGTATAGCTTGTCCCCTCCTGGGTGCACTGAGTAGGGTGTATTGTGACCCTCTTCCATTAACTTCCTTTTAACTTCCTCACATTTCTGTGGTACACACCATCGACCTTTGTACCTTAAACTCCCATCCTCATGACTTTTGAAATCTGTAGCTTTTCCTTGTTTTATTTTCTCGCGAATCTTATACAACTTCACGTCTCCTACCTGATTTTCCCTTATTTCATCGAATATCGTTGGTTGGATAGTTAGGTTCGCAAGTATGCCTACTGGTACTCCCCATTCTACAACTTCTAAATTCATTTTCCTCGTTTCTCTACATAACTCATTAGCCACTACTAAAGTATTCAATCCATGACTGGTCTTACGACTTAGAGAATCTGCAACTACATTTGCTTTCCCTTCATGATACTGCATGTCCAAGTCATAATCCGTCGTATACTCTAACCATCTCATTTGGCGAGAGTTCAAATCATTTTGAGTGAAGATGTATTTCAAGCTTTTATGGTCTGTGTAAATTCTACATTTCACTCCATATAAGTAATGGCGCCAAATCTTTAGTGCAAATATAATTGTAGCTTATTCTAAATCATGGGTTGGGTAATTACTTCATGAGTCTTTAACTGCCTTGATGCATATGCAATCACCTTCCCATTTTGCATAAGCACACATCCCAAGCCATTCTTTGATGCATCACTATACACATCAGAGATTCCACTATCGTCTGGCAGTGTAAGCACTGATGCTATAACCAGCTTTTGTTTCAAGAGTTGGAATGCTTCTTCACACTTTTCATCCCACTCGAACTTCTTGTCCTTCTTCATCAGAGTAGTCATAGGTTTAGCAATCTTTGAAAAATCCTTCATAAAACGCCTATAATACCCTGCTAAACCTAAGAAACTCCGAACATCAGATACTGTTTTGGGCGTAGGCCATCCCTTCACAGCTTCGATCTTTGCTGGATCTACTTCTACTCCATCCTTAGACACAAAATGACCTAGGAATTCTACCTTCTCCAACCAGAATTCACACTTAGAGAACTTTGCATAAAGGTTGTTTTCTCTTAGTGTTTGTAGAATTGCCCTTAGGTGTTTTAAATGTTCCTCTTTGCTCTTTGTAGGGAATATTTCAAGCATCCCACACTTGAGCCCCACTGTGATCGTAAACTTAAGTATGGTGGAGTCCAAAGGGAAGGAAGCTAGAGTAAAAGAGCCGCCAACAAGTTTTAGGAACTTGTAAACCGTTCACAGGGTGAAGGTTACACCCCTTCACGATTCATGAGATCGCTAACTCCATAGTGGTCTGGAACCATGACTGGATATTCGGGGATGAAGGTACAAATCCAATCTAAAAGAGATTGAACCTGCCCTAAAATTAGGCCTCTACTTTATTCTTCTCATATTCATGTGCGCTTTCTGACTAACATACAATCAATATATTAATCCTAAACCTGTTTAATCTATGTTGGTTGAATATTAATGTACAAACAAATCTATTATTGGCGAACACTTGAATTATAACCATATTAGCCTAAAAAAGATTATTAATTATCTTATTAAGCGTGATTACAAGTACAAATTCCCTTTAATCCTGCAAGAGAGGGCGTGATCAAGCAATAACAATAAATAATATATCAAGAATCATAATAATTAATTGATACAACAAATCATCATCATCATAATATTCAATCTCAAAGCATAATAATATTAGCAAGATCCTAGGCATGATACTAACAAGATTAATAACAAATCCTAGCATGTCACTAAACAATAAAGATCAAAGCTTTAACCCTAACATGATACTAACATGATAGAAGAAAATAGGAAGCAACCTAAGCATGATACTAGGAAGCAATAAAAGCATCCTAACATGATACTAGGAATTAATATAATCAAAGGAACATGATTTCTATATCAAAAGAATAATTAAGTAATTAAATTACTTACTTCGATGCCTCATATCTCTTTCTAGTAACAATATACACGTGTTAGTAACTTCAAGAAAAATATTAAATTAAACAATTAATTTAAATAATTGAAATAGGGATTTGGGACCAAACCCTCAGAAATTATCAACCTTTCACGTTTAGGGCGAAGGCAACTTTGAACTTGGCTAGGTGTGTCTAAGACTCGCGAATGCGGTATTTTTATTGGAAAAAGCTAGGCTTAGAAAGAGGGAGAAAGAATAAGCTATTAGCTTTGAGAGAGAAGAGAAAGATGATTGTAGATGATTGTGAATGATTGAAAACAGAGAATATCGACCCTATTTATAAGAAAAATAGCCCGAGAACGATAAAAAAAGATCGAATCCTATCTGGAATAAAACTATCTCTGTCGCGGCGCGACAACCTTGTTACTGTGCGACAGCTACGTCGCGGCGCGCTAGTTCTGTCGTTTTGCGATGGTTCACACGTTTTCTAAAAAACGTACGGAATCCTTAATCTAATTAAATTCGATTAATTAACGTCCATACTTATCTTTGAAAATCAGATTTAATCTCTTTAAACACTTATTTTAATCCAAATAGAATTCTTTATTTTCATAAAAGATATAATTATTAATCGTAATCCCATTAGAATTCAAAATAACCTTCTAGATTATTCACCTTCTAGATTATTCTAGAAGATTAAAATCAATCCTAATAAGAATATTACTTAATGGGTCCTCCACTTGATCATTGGGCCATATAAAACCATTTCAGGCCCAATTTAGTATTTTGGTCATAACTTCCTCATTATTCTTCGGAATTGGGCTTATAATATATCGTTGGAAAGCTCTTTTTGAACCCAATCCAACTACACCATTATTGGACCCTTATCATGGACCAAAGTAAATTGTACTGGCCATTTTCATAAATAGAGTACATTTTCGAAAACCAAAAGAAAGAGTTATTTTATTAAAACAACCGCATCACGAGACTTTTCACACTTTCACTTCATTCGTCAATCAATGACGTGAAAGGTATTCATCACTGGGTTTGGTTTTTGGGGAGACACAATCAGATGTCTACAGAAGCCCCCACTTTGACTGAGTTTGGATAAACGCATGTTTCGAAAATAAAAGTCAAAGTAGCGATAGGGACGGAGAATGATTCAGAACGTTCTGCGATCCTAAATCATTCTTATAATGCTGATACCTGCAAAATAGCGTTAGTTAAACATATAAAAAAGTTAAGAAATGCGTATCTTGCACCGTTGAGTACACGCCTCTGGAGTTATCCACTTTTGTTTGACGACCTCCGCAAGTAGGGGACATCGCCTGAGACTGCTTCGCTTGTAGCTGCCTTTAATTTCCGCTTGTAGATTGCTCTGCTTGTAACAATCCTCTACTGTTTTGTGACCATCTTCCACATCCTAGGGAACATGATCGAAGATAACTCTGCTTGTAGTCATCTTCCGATTTATGACAATTCCTCTCATCCTAGGAAAAACTGTCGAAGATAACTTTGCTTGTAGCCATCTTCAGCTTTTATGACGATTTTCCACATCCTAGGGAACATCGTCGAAGATCGCTCTGCTTGTAGCAATCTCCTATTTTTGCGTGATAACCTTCTTAGGAAAGTTATCGAAGATCACTGCTTGTTGATCCTCAGTTTGCTGGTGCTTTGCTGGAATGCTTGCTGTGCCGTTGCTTGTAATTTTGCTGTGCGTTTGAGGTTTGTGTTTGCTTTATGAACCAATATCTTGGTGCTTGCGATGAGCCAATGTTTAGGCGCTTAAACTAAGTGAGACGATCATCATTAGGTCGATCACCTTTTGCGATTGTTAATCGAGCTGACTACTAATCATGTCAATTTGCTTATAGAGGCTAACTGGCGTACCAAGGAACCCAAAATTGCTGGATGAGGTTCGCATAAATCAATATGGGGGCCACAAATTGCATCGCTGAGGAAAGAGAGCCAGCGCACGCTGCCACGCATTGTCGCAGCGCGCTAGGCTTGTCGCGGCGCGACGGAGTCGGGTTTTTCGGATTTAAACCCCTTCTCCTTCCTCATTCCACTGCTGCCTCTTTTTTGCTCGGTTTCGCTCGAAACTTCAAATCATTCGTTCTTACTTGTTTCTCAACCAATTTCGCTCAAATTTGTTGCAAATCGAAGCTCTCGATCTCTAGTTTGCCGATCTATGTAAGTTTTGCTCAAACTCACTTTATTTTGTGCGAATTTTATGCGTGTTTACTCATAGTTTTCCGAAAAAATCAGAACTTATATTGCTTAATTCTCTTTGTTTGTTGAATTTTATGCCATGAAATTGTTTATTTATGCTTGTATATCACCTTGGGAGTGTTTTGAGAGTTGTTTGACTTAATTTGGTGAAGAAATGAACGATTTGCCATTGTTGAACTCTTTGAGTTTTTGAGAACAATGTGACTTGTTCTTCATGTTTTTGCCAACTATTCATGCTCAATTTGTCACAATATTTGTCCTAGTATTGCAAGAAATTGTTTGATTGCTTGAAAATGTTGTTTTTGCTCGAATAAAAAACATGCTCTGTTTTGGTACTACATACTCTGTTTTTTATGAACATAGTATCATGCGGTTAGGCGAACCTTAGATACTATATAACCTTTGATTTACTGTTTGCTTGCATAATTAGCATGACTCGACGACGCGGTTCCGGCTCATGCACTCGTAGGACTCATTGAGAGGACAGGCTTGTCAACGCCGGCGAGGATACTTCTACCAATCTAGGGGAGTTCCCTGAGTGGGATGGGCGTACCCTGTACTTTGCCCCTTTGTTTCACATCTCGGAGTGAGTTCGACTCGGGATGACCGACGAGCGAGTTTGTTGCCATGGTTCGGGCAACAAAACCATCGGGCAGCTGTACGAGTCTTATTTTCGCAACAACGAGGAGTTGCGCGGACTGTGGGAGTCTTGTGGTCTAAATCCATTATTGTAGGCCACTCAAGCTCTCTATTCTTTGACATCGAGTCGTTTCTTGATTCAAGCCTTGGTGGAGTTCTTTTGGGACACCACCAACACTTTTCATTTTCCTTGGGGTGAGATGACAATCACTCCTGTCGACTTCACTCTCATCACCGGACTAGAGTTCCGGACAGCTGCAGTTCCATTCGGAAGTGATATCACTGTTTTCTCTCCCGAGGTAGAGGAGTTGATCGGTCCTATCGCTGTTCGAGCTCGCGACGAAGCTCGGCCGTTACAAATTAGTAGCTGATGCATTCGTTGAACTATGCTCGTAGAGGCTTTCTGAGATGATGCGACCACCCCGGAGCAGCGGGTGCGCATCTTTGCTTTGATCTTTTTGTCAGGGACTTTCTCTCCTGACAAGGGTAGCCGAGTGCTACTCTACTACCTGCCTGCTCTTCGTGACCTTCATTTGGTCGGGACATATGATTGGGCCAGCATAGCCTATGCCGACTTCCTGCTTGGATTGCGACTCGCTTGTCGCCATCGTAGCTTTGATGAGGAAGTCACACTTTCTAGTTTCTAGAGGATCGTAGAGGTATACCTTGTTTCTCTTTATTAAAGTTTACTTTAGATATGTGTTAGAACTTGCTAACGCTTCCCTGTTATTATAGGTCTGGCTCTACGAGTACTTCCCGTCTCTTTCACCGGCGAGGCCTTCGCCTCGAGGGCTCCCCATTGCTGCCAGTTGGGGAGGCCGTTACAGTGACCAGACTGCTACCGCCCATGTTTGAGAGTTGATTCTCTCGGTATGCTTTGCTTAACTTTTTTGTTTTCTGGTCCTTAGTAGGATCCTATCTCATGGGTATTCGTTTTGTAGGGACTTGAGATCCAATTCTGGCCATGGGCCAATTTTGATCTTCCTGTACGGGTTGTCCAGTATACAGCTCAACGTCGCTATTTTCAGGGGACATATGATGTTGTGGCATATTTGGGCGAGAGAGTTGCGATTCAGCACTCTTCAGATTCCTTTGTCGTTCTTACTCGTCCGCCACGGCACATGTTGGACTAGACGGGCATGAGAGTCCATCTAGGTAGATCGCCAGCTTGTACGGATTGGCAGTGTCATAGCCATCCGAACCGGAGTTATGGCGAGAGTCACTTGCCGCGTTTGGCTCCACCACATTGTATATCAGAGGAGGCAGAGGTACGTTTCGTGCCTTTTGATTTATTCCCTTGATAGCCCCCTAGCAAATTTTAATCACCTAGATTTTACTTTGACAGGCTGCAGCAGTGACTTACGGAGTTTGTGCCTCCACCGGTGTCTATCACCTACCAAGGGTCCTTCGGCCCGGTCGAGGAGATGATTCCTCTGGCCCCTGAGCCCTATCGCTTGGTAGAGAGGTCGACACCTCGCCACCAGATCTCGGTAAGTCTTTTATCTTTATTTTGTTTGCATACATGTTCTTTGATTGTTCCTGACTTTATTGCATGACAGTTTTCCCACGAGGTGATAACGAGGATGGCGAGAGCCATGGATGTCTTTCATTACCAGCTTGTGAGATTGAGTCACCGAGCTACTTGTTGTCGTGGTGATGACGGCATGGAGGTATTTCTCTTGACAGCATTGCTTACTTCATTTGCTTATTTTCCCAAGCTTGACTTGATTTGTTTTTCTATTTCAGCCTATTTCTTCGACACGCACTCGTATGAGACCCGAGGATCGGAGGGAGATATCCGAATCCGGCTCGAGGCATCGACGTACTTCGGTAGGGAGCCAAGGTGGTCGAGCGGAGTCGAACCACACTGTAGTAGTGGAGGATTCTGGCTCTTCTTTTAAGGGTGCTTCGAGGAGGCCAACTGGCCAAAGAGGCGCGACATCGGCTCTTTTAGCGAGTGGTGGGACGTATGAGGTTGGCTCGTCGTCGCAGCAGCCACAACAGTTGGGAGTGCAGCAACGGGGTGAGGCAGGATGGACTGGCCCCACTCTTTCGTTCCCGACCATCAGTGATCCTGATACTGGTGAGGGATTGACTCCTCGGACTGTACAGTTCTTTGACATGTTTGGAGTTCCTCCACATTTGCGTCCCCCGCCATCATAGTTGTACCTGTATATATTTTTTATTTTGACTTTGTAGGACTTTGCTTATTTGTATTATATGACTCGACACTTAGACATATTGTATATATATCCTATAATTACTATGTCTATTTTATCTTTTATACTTTTATTTTTCATTTTATGTGCATATGAGTGTGTGAAAAAAAAAAGAAAATTGTGACTAATTTTTGCGCAAAAATTTCCGTCATTTTTATTATTAATGGAGGGTATCCGACTTTCTCTCCCAAAAAGTAAAAATGAAAAATTAAATTAAATTTGACTAAAAATAAGCTTAAATTTAATTAAGCTCAAAATAATCAAATATGGGATAAGTGTTTGAAATAAATTTGCCAAAAATAATGTTTGGATAAGGCTTTGAAAAGGATCAAAACTGTAAAGTCAAAGTACAAATCCGAGTCAAAGTCGGATAACATATGGTCAGCTAAGTGCGTAATTCTGACGCGGGAAGAATTAAACTGTCGCGGCGCGCTTGCCCTGTCGCGGCGTGAGATCCTTGTCTCGGCGCGCTGGTTTTATTTTTCCGAATCCTTTCGGGATTCGATTTGTGTCAGTTCTGTTTATAAATAGCCCCCAAATCCGTCGATTTTTGTATAATCCAAACTGAAAAATAATCTCATATTTAATTTTCCATCATGTCTAAGAGTTTTAGCGATTTTACTCGTGAGTGGTGTCGGTCTTTTGGTAAAGAGAGGAAAAAGCTTGACTTTTTCCATTTGGGGGGGTTTGTATGGCATTAAGGGGGTAGATCTTGACATAGACTTTATTCATACCACCTTAGAGTATTGGGATTCAGACACTCATTGCTTTAGATTAGGTCATGATGAAATTTTCCCTTTACCGGAAGAATTTGGTGCCATTCTTGGCTTCCTTTCTTTAGATCTTGCGGTAATTCCTAAAGTGAGCGAATATTATTATAAAGATTTTTAGCGTTTCCTTAACCTTAGGGATAGGGATTTAAAAGATATAGTGCATGGGAATGTGGTTAATTTGAAAGAATTTGCACGTTTTTATTTTGATAGACCACGCTCGGAGTCTTTTCATGTTTATAAGAGAAGGGTTTTCCTCTTTTGCATGTTTAGTCAATATATCCTTACTAGTGGTAATATTCGTGAGGGCCAAGCAATATTAGTGTCTGTCATGGAGCAAATTGAATCAAGAAGAAATCCAATGCCATTAATTGTTGGAGAAACTATGCTTAGTTTAGATGAGCTAAAAAGAGATCCAAAAGCACCTCTTCGAGGTTCTCCGATATTATTACAGGTAGAAAATTAATACTTTTAATTGTAGAAATCAAAAATATTTAATTTTGTATAGTAATACTAATTATTTGCATAGAATTTTTGCAGATATGGCTAATGGAGAGGCTTGAATTAATCAGCCCTCCCGACAATATTGTAAAATATACACCAAATTGCTTTGTGAGAAGGAAGAAGCGCTTTTCCATAAAGATGGGCCGCCAGGAGTGGAGTAGAATCTTTGAAACTTGCGACTTTGCCATCAAATAGGTTGTTACTTGGTGGAAGATTAAGAAGATGTTTGGTGTCAATAGCCAACCTTTTTGTCGTCTTCCTAGTTTGTCCAAGTTGACCTTTTATTACCCTTCTAGAGTGAAAAGACAATATGGACTTGCTCAAACCATTCCCTCCGAAGATCTTCGTCGCCCTTATGAATTTCCAGTTTCACAAGACATAGAGAGGTTTGATGACTATTGGTGTGCTAGACCTTTGTGAGAAGTTGTCACCCAAAAGGCTCCTCGTTCTTTATCTAGGGATGTGAAGTAGTGGTTAGTTGATAGATCTTAAAAGGACAAGAACAAAGCCCGAAAAAATGAGCATGACTAATGTGAAAGACCGCCTAGGAGATAAGAAAATTCCTCCTAAGGAACGCTTAGGTGAAAGAGTTGAATTCAATACCCCAATTATGCCTAAGAAGAAAAGTACTGCCAAGGGCAAAAAGAAAAGAAAAACTGACTCTTCAGAAAAAAAAAGTATGGGTCGAAAAGAAACATGGTGTAATGGCTATTGGAGAAACTATTGATACTAAAATTATGTGCAGATTTTCTAAGGAATGCCTATTGGTGAAAGAGATGGAAGATGAAGAAGAGGCGGAGAAGAATTGGAAAAGGGTCAGAACAGAGAAGACAGATTAGAGCATAGCTTTTACTATCAATTTATTAGTCAATTTTTATTGTCAAGTCAATTTTATTTTTAATCCTTTATTTTTAATTCCATCAATAATGTAATTTTACTTTATTAATGCAATTTTTAGCTTTTTAAATTAAATTGACTTTTTTTACATTGAATTATTTATTAAAGAAATGAAAACGACTTGAATTAATTTTGAAAATTCTCGAAATACACCGAAATTCGCACAGATTGATGAAGAAATATTGGCGCTGGAGTTTTGAACTTGTCGCAGCGCGACGACCCTGTCGCGTTGCGCTGAATCCTGTGGTTGGACGACAGATGCTGTCGTGCTGCGCTGGTCTAGAATTCTGCGTGTCGTTTCCTCTGTGTTGGAGAAATTATGCGGGGATTCGAGATTTGTAAAAATTAAAGTGGCCGCACCTTGTAAAGGGTTGCCTACATATCCTTTCCTAAGGAATCAGGCCAAACGTAACTCTCTTGAGTATGTTACTCAATTTATCATGGGTAGAACTTCTTAAGATGGTCAATATTTGTCATATTTGAGAATTCATTACCATCCATATCAGATATTTTTGCGGCACCTTCTAATAGGATAGTCTTGACAATATATGGTTCGGACCAATTAGGCCTAAATTTGCCTCTTGGGTCTAGAACATTTTTCTTTAATGCTTTTAACACTAAGTCTCCTACTTTGATGTTTCTTGTCTTGACCTTCTTGTTAAAGTGTCTAGCCATGCAAGTTTGATAGCATTGAGAATGATGTAGAGCTTCTAGTCGTTTTTCATCGAGTAGAATTAGCTCCTCATATCTTGCTCTAGTCCATTCGACTTCATCGAGTTTACTCTCCAACGCAATGCGTAGGGAAGGTATTTTTAGCTCTACAGGTTGTACGACATCCATTCCATAGACTAAGGAGAATGGCGTATGTCATGTGGATGAGCGAATCGACGTGCGATAACCCCAAATAGCAAAATGGAGTTTGTCAGGCCAATCCTTGTAATTTTCTATCATTTTTTCGATGATAGTCTTTAAATTCTTATTGGTTGCTTCTACTGCACCATTTGCTTGAGGCCTATATAGGGAAGAATGATGATGTTGAATACCCATATTTTTGAAGCAATTCTTTACATTCCGCTTGAAAGTAAGTTCCATTGTCAATTATGTTTCTTTTGATAAAGAGTGCTACATGTTTTGTGGTGAGTTTTGCATATGAGGCTGCTTCAACCCATTTTGTGAAGTAATCAATTGCCACTAGGATGTATTCGTGACCTCCTGTCCCGGGAGGGGTGATTTTTCCAATAATTTCTATACCCCATGTTGAGAATGGCCATGGTGATGTATAGGTGTAAAGGAATGATGGAGGAACATGTTGCAAGTTAGCATATATTTGGCATTTAGGGCATCTTTTTACGTATTGATGGCAATCCCTATTCATGGTAGTCCAACAGTATCCTTGACGCATTAGTTTTTGGGCTAGCATTTTGCCATTCATATGAGTTCCACATACTTCTTCGTGGATTATTCTCATTGCTTTTTAAGCTTCCTTTTTGCCTACACATAGGAGAGCTCTACCTTTAGGTACCTTTTTATGAAGCTCATCGTTTATGAGTACATATTGGGAAGCTAAAAGTCTTAGAGCTCAGTTTGCTCTCTTGTCAGCGTGAGGTGGATATTCTCCATTGGTGACATAGTTAAGGATGTCAGTATACCAAGGCTCTTCCTCTTCTTCTTGTTCTTGAACTACCTATGGCTTGGATGTAAGCTGGTTTATGCATTTTCTCTATTGTTAGAGGCATTTGCTCAATTTCCTTAGGAATTCTAACCATTGAGGCTAGTCTTTCCAAGGCATCGGCAAATTGATTTTCCTCTCTTGGTAGATATGTGTATTCCACCTTTTCGAGTTGATCAGTAAGAGTTTCCAAGTATGTTTGATAAGGAGCTAAGCTTTCACTCCTTACTTTCCATCTTTTGGAAATCTGATTAATGATTAAAGAAGAATCTCCGAATATTCGAAGTTTCTTTACTCCTAATGCTAAAGCAGTTTCGAGGCCTACCACACATGCTTCATATTCCGCAGCATTGTTGGTAACGTCGAAGTCTAGCTTTATGGAGATTGGGACGTGTTCTTCCTTAGGTGCTACTAATAGTACTCCTACACCACAACCCTTTTCGTAGTACATTTTTTATTTTATTATTTTTTTTAACAAAGCTGAAAAAAAAATTCAAAAAAAAAAAAAAAAAAAAAAAACTGTAAAAGGCAAACAAGGTAGTTACAAACCTAACATATAATCCAAAAGTCAATTATCACCAATTCACCCTTGCTCTATTCCGTGATACAATTTTCAAACAAAACTTCATAATACTAAACGACATGATAATACTTTGGAAAATTCTCTTTAGTAAACTCCAACTTTTTAATTTTCTAAGTGGTAAACGTTTTAAAATTTTATTATCAGTGGTAAACCTAAATTATTGATTACCATTGATAAGTGTTATTTCAATAAAAATCCTTAACTATAGTTAGTTTTTTTATTTTTTTATTAAAAAAAATTAACCCATTTCCAATAAACCCCAGCCACCTCTCCCCACCCCCACCAACGCCGGCGCCGGCTCCCAGCTCCACCTTCGCTGATGCGCCGGCCTCCCCTAGCGCTGTGACCTCCCCCAACCATGCCAGTGACGCCCCGCCTCCCCCGTCCCCACCTCCTATCTCTCTCCCCTTTTCGACCCTTCTTATTTCCCCCACCCAACGCCCCACCGCCGACCAATCTAACCACCACAAAATCGGCACCCTTCCCTGACGACCCCCCCTCCCTTGTTCACCGGCCAAAAATCCTAAAAACCACCCCAAAACACCCGAAAATACCCAAACCCGTTTAGGGTTTCGAAACCAAACCCAAGAAATGGGTTTCGGTTTTCTAGTGGTTTTGTGTAATACCCGAATTTTCCTAACTTTAAGTTTCGGGACGAAACTTGTTTTAAGGAGGGTAGATTGTAATACCCGAATATTTTACGATTTTATACAATATATTTTATGAAAAAAAAAATTATAGTTTATTTTTATTTATTAAATAACTTTCCTAATCTCATTTTTTTTTTAATTCAGAGTTCGGAAAGTTTTAAACCCTATTTTGTTTAAATAGGACTCTATAATTTAAAGCGTACATGAAATATGTTAAACCCTAATATTCTCTTTAGTTATTCTAATATTATGATTATTAAATAAAAAAGTAAATTAAAGCAGCGGAAGCCGGCGTTTTCTTGTTCTTGGATGCGTGGGATTTATCAACCAAATCCCAAAATTATTTCATGAGTTTTGTACTTTTGTTTCATTGACCAATCTCCATCAATTCTTCTATAAACATTCATCTCAAAGAGGTAATCACACGATTATTCCCTGCAATTTGGAGTTAATTGATCATTTTTTTTTATATGTGTAATCAAACAATTTCTAAACTGTTGCAGTTGATTGATATATATATTCTTGTGTTTTATTCTATTTGGAGTTGAAGTGTTTACCGTGTAATCAACTATGACTAAGATGATAATATTCATTATTTTATAATTTTATGCGTAATATAGAATTCGTTTGTTTCTATTGATTTCACATGTTATTTTGGCGATTATGTGCTGCTCCTATACTATTGATGATATGGATGATTCTAAATTTGTTATCAAACGAAACTTTTTGGAGATGTTTGTGATATTCTTTTGTATAATTATGTGCAAATATTATAATTTGTTGTTATTCTATGATGATCAAGTTTTGTGTATATATTGGTTAATATGTCTTGATATATAAGTTAATTGTTGTATTATTTTGTTGTATGATTGATTATTTCTAGGGTTTTAATGTTGTTGCTATAGGGAGTATTGTTTTATTGAGGTTTTAGGGTTATTAGTGCAGAGTATAATTTTTGGGTTGTGAGTTAATTATATTTGGGTATTAGTTTTATTGTTTTATAAGAGTTGAGATATACTATGATTGAACAGAGTTCGAATTGTTATATTATTTGGGTACATGTGCCATTGTTAAGATACTATCTAAGTTTGTCAATGATTATTTGATCAAAGTATGAGATCAAAAGGGAGAATATTATTATTTTGTTCTTGGTTTGAGGCTCGATGTTATATACCTTAGTCCTTGGCATGTTGGTAAGAAGATGATAATCATGAGTTAAGAATGAGGTACAATCTTTACTATTTATTTTTCTATGGTCCCCTACAGTGGGAATTGACCCGTATGTGGTCTGGTTCAAGGTGTTTTCTGGTTATTGGGAGTATTCAAGTTTTTATACTTGTTGGTTTGTTATTCGAATTACCCTTGTCCAAGGCTAGGTATAAAGCAAAGAGCGTGGCACACTTATTGGTTATGAGTTAATTGAGTGAAGGGTTGTATTATATTATTCGAGGTTGAGTTGATAAAGGTTATTTTTTTTCAGAGTACAATGTGTAATGTAGTTTCGAACTACATTATTTAATTGAGCTAGTAATATAGATTATTCAATTATTCTTTGTATTCTGATATGTGGTGATTACTCAGCTTTTTGCTGACGTGTGTGTGTTGTTTTGTTGTGCTACTTGTGTTTGCGGCCATGTCTTTTTCTTATGGTGGCCCTGCGACGATCTATTTTGGAATTTGTCCTTAATGGTGAGCAGAAAAGATTGTTTAAACAGGTTGATGAAGTGATCGTAGCTAAAGGAGCTCAAGTGTTTTGATTAGTATGCTATAACGAGTTTATAAAGTTGTATAAATAGCTCACTTAGATTTATTGGGTTGTAATTATTGGGATTTTTGTAAGCCTTAACACTCGACAGGTTGTGAGTGTGGCGGTAATACCTCCGATTTAGGTGTATGCTTCCGCAATTTTATTTAAAGGTCGTTTATTTTCCTTTAAATTCTTGTTTATTATCAGCTAGTAAATTGGGGGTGTTACATTTTGGGTAGGTTTTAGGATTTCTATGGTCGACTCACATAGAAGGGGGTTCGTCGGGGAAGGGTGCTGATTTTCGTGGTGGTTTGGGGTGCGATTAGGGCCCGGCGGGCGGTGGTGGGGGAAATAGGAAAGAGAGGAGGTGGGGCGGGCGATGATGGGGGAAATGGGAAAGAGAGGAGGTACGGGCCAAGGCGTCGCCGACCGGAGATGGGAAGGCAGGCTGGTTGGGGGTTGGCCGCCGGCAGTGGTGCTGGTGGCTAGGTGAAGGGTTTGGTTTTTTTTTTTTTTTTTTTTTTTTTTTTTTTTTTTTGTATAAAAAAATATTTCTCATATAAATGTAAAAAAAAAAATAACTAAAGTTAAATATCTAGTTAAAATTTATCATTAATATTATAATTGACTTAATATAAATAATTTAGGTTTACCATTGATAATAAAATTTTAAAAAGTATACCACTTAGAAAATTAAAAAGTTGGAGTTCACCAAAGAGAATTTTCCTAATACTTTAAAACGACATTGATAACTTTTAAAAAAAAAAACATGAAACATGATAATGCTACTAAAAAAATACTACACTACATAATTAGACATAGAGCTTGTACTCGAGAGGCAATGGGAATGAATCTTGTACTTGAGGTGAAATTTAAGTGGCTTAAGTGGTGGTAGTTTGATCGTAATATCCACATTCATAAGACGTGTCGTAACACTTTGGGTGATATGTGAGGCCACAATTGTCACATTTGATGTCAGGATTAGGATAAATTTCCTTCAAGCAGCACACATTAGATGGGTTTATGGTGCCAACGACTTGGTTGTACTCCGGTGGAGAATCCGACAAATTATTATCACGAAGTTGAATGTGATTTGGATCAACAAATATTTTGCACAAAGGACAATGAACTCCTTGTGGATTATAGTAAGTTAGTTATCATAACACCCCTATAAATAGCATGATTGCAATTTCTATAGCTAACTATAAAAGTGGGATGATACTTGTCCATAACATAAACAAATCATATAAAAAAATATTCATAAATTAACAAATAACGTAAATTTCATATATATTATATATTTCACACACATCGTTGACATATACTATATATATAATTAGAAAAAAATGACAGTATGTCAGTAATCATTCTAATTTTGCTCGATTCGCCTAAAATAACTCTTCGTAAGTGTTACCACCAAGTTGGATCCAACTATTCAAACAATATTAGAACACTTCTCACACGGTCCCTGTCCCTGTCTGAGTTATATTGGTATATATGACACTCATGCCGTCCAAGGGCCATGCCAACAAAGCCTGCAATATCATATTGTGTTCCCGTCTTCTGTATTATGCTTGAAAGTTCCTTTTATTTCAACCGTCTATGGCAAATGTCTAATATGATGTATATAAAATGTATTTGAATCTTTTCCTACATTTGCAAAAGAAATCACATCGGACTGTTGCCATCGAAATAGAAAATATCCCTTTTTAAACAAACAAAATTAGTATAATTGAAGTGGTTAAATAAACAAAGCAAAAACAAATCCCTAAAAACTACAAACAAAAAACATTATTAAGAACAACTCAAATTATTGTAAAAGGACTAATCTCATCCTACATCTATCATCTCTAGGCAATAACACTGATTTCATTGCAACATATTATACAACAAACAGCCAATCTAACACTAAACAAAGCAAAAACTAATTATCATTATTTTAAGAGATTTATTTGTTACTAGATATATGGTCAAACAAATAGCAGAGCTATCAAACCCCGAAAGGATACTCCCTTCGTGTTTTAATAAGTGTTACAGTTTGACTTTTTTCACTATCCACATAATGGTTTTGACTTGAATAATTCACTAATATATATATAAAAAAAAAACAAATAATATTGTATAATACATAGTTGGATTCGTTATAATGTATACTTTAATAATTTTCGTTTAATTTTATTAACATATGATCAGATAAATTAATGGTCAAAGTCATTAGTCAAATTATAACATTTATTAAAACATGAAGGGAGTATAAGATTTTAAAACTGTAAACTTTCCAACTTGCTACATATTATGAAATGAGAAAATCTAAAAAAAAAATCCCGAAAAAAAAATCGAGTTTCTCAAGCAAGCAAACTCCCCTCCCTTCCCCCCTCCCCCTCCTCCTCCTCCTCCTAAAAAATGTTGGAAATAAAGAAAGGAAATTCAGAGGGTCAGATATGGGCGCCCGATCAGGTGCCTGATCGAGAAAACCCTGCCCGATCGGGCGCGAGAAGAGTCGTAAAATTCTAGAGTTCCCCCGCCCGATCGGGCGAGCTCCGCCCAATCAGGCGCGAGAAGACGTCTGGAAAAAGGGAGTGTCCGCCCGATCGGGCGCGTGTTTGTCCGTTGGACTCCAACGGTTTCCCTTGGATTCATCTTCTTATTTGATTTCTTGTAACCCCCCATTTAAGAGGTTGATTATGGTGTTTTAATCATCATAATATTTCTGATTTCATTTCCTTGTTCATAGAAGATTCCTCCATCATCTTTCATCTTCTTCCATCATTCATTTCTACGAATTGGAGGATGTATTCTGATTTTGAGATATACAAGAAATACATATCAAACACAAGCTTGCTTAAACACATACTCTATATTGGGCATAAGTTACTTGGCTCCAACCTTCCACCCAAAAGTGCCTTTGTGTGGAAGTGGTGTGTTAACCTTAGGGAACGTGCCGGCGAATACAATTGTGCACCCCGGTTGCGCCGGAATTTCGTTTTCAAGTCAGTGATTTGCATCACGACACACCGTACTCTTTCATTGTCATAAGATCATCTTTTCGATCTTCTTATTTTAATTTCAATATAGCCTTGAAAATGCTTCTTATATTACAACAATTTGAAAACGAAATTATATATTTTCATTGGCTACTAATTGGGTATTGATCGAAAGATTAAATGTGCAAGGAAAATTATTTTTTGAAGAAAAATTCTATTCACGTTTTTCTGGGAACAGTCCCGGAAATGGTCCCCGATCAAAGGTCAATTGTTCTCCGTTTGGGCCGAAATTTTGGGAGCTTGTTCGGGACATATGAGGCTTCATTTTCAACGGTTGGATCGTTGATAGCTGCTCACGTTTGAGAATTATGGCTTCAAAGTTGAGCTGCATTTTTGGAGAGGAAATTTGGGCGTACTACGGAGAATGCTCATCTTTGACACTTGAATTAATTCAAGGGAGGTCCTCTCTAAACTAATTTTAATTTTTAGTATGCTTAGCATGTGATTTTAATTCTAATAATCATCGTGGCAAATACATGAGTTGTGACTTTTGGCATTATAATATTAGATGATTATTTTGTCCATAATGTAGTATTTGTTACATGATTATTAGTTTATAGGCTAATGTATAATCCATGTTATATATGTGTGATATTACATGGTATGATTGGTTATTTCTATGTCCTTGTTCTAAGATTGTGGTTTGGACTTAGTACTTAGAAATATGTTAATTGGTTTTATAACCAATTTGTTGGTTCTTTGAACATATATGTTGTTTTGTTCATTGAGAAAGTAAATGTTAGGTTATTGTTTTAGATTAAATTTCTTTTAGCAATATGTTGTGTTCCTAATGTTTACATGCCTATTTTAATAGATAGTTCATGGTTGTTTAAGACTTGTTAATTGTAAGTTTTATAAGTTTTACCATGAATTTTGTGATTATGTGGAGTATGATGCAATGTCAAAGTCTATTACTTTTGGTACATATGTGTTGATATACATATATATGTTTATGTTGCTTGTGGAGACTTTGTTCATGCTCATGATAACGCTCTTTTTGCATACTTCTTTTCAAAAACTTGTGTTAATTCTATCAATTTATTAACTATGACAAGTTTTGAATGAGAATCATGTGATTATTTTGTGAAGCTAAGAGTCATATGTGTATCATTTCCATGGAGAACATCCTTAGTAGTTGTTGTATTTGTGACTCTTAGTGGTGTCATAGTTCTTGTTGGGAATGGATGACTACTTTTATTAATTTTTTTTTTAATACTCTTGAAACACTTTTGGTGACTATTTTTGATATTTTAGTATGTTAACTAAGTTGTGTTAACCTTGCGATGAATTTTTGAAGTATGATAATGTTTGAATTATTATTCAATGGTTAGATTATTTTACTTCTTTAATTGTCCACCTTAAGAGAGAGTTTTCAAGAGTTGTTAATTCTTATTGCATGTTTTGTTCATTCTTGTTCTTACTTGGTTCGATTTGGTTTATTATTAGCATTTGTTTAAAGTATCATTATCGATCTCTTTTTGTGTGGAATGTGATTCTTAAGAATTTTATTTTTTTTGATGCTATGCCTAGTAAAACTCCACATAATGTCAATATGTTTCAAGTAAAGAACATGGATCCAAATGTGCTTCAAGAAGCTAAAAATGCTTAGTGGATGTACAATCACTACAAGTGGTGGTCATTTGGTTTTTCGTCATTGATCGCTAAGGTAAATTATTAGAGGTACTATGGAGGTATGTTCACATATTCCTTTTCTCCATTATCAACTATATTTTGATTTTAGACTTAACTTTGGCATGTGGGGGGTTATGGTTCTATGAGTATATAGATTTTTCTTGTAGGAATTTAGTTCTTATGAACCCCATGTGAAATGTGTAGAGTTTTTTATGTCTAATTTCAATACGTAGTGAAAGACCTTTGTCATCCAATGTGGGGGAAAGAGTAATATGATGAATTAGTGTTGGACTCAAAGTCTTAGGTGGTGGAATATTTTGTTTTTGCTTTTAAGCAATTGATTTATGCTCCATGACTTTGTATGTGAATGTTGGTTTATCTCCATACACCACAATGTTGGATTATTGTATGTGATTGTTGGATTATCTCCATGTACCACAATATTTGGCAATCTCCATGCATCACAATTGAATTATCTCTTTTACTATAATAATTCGTTTTAGCAATTTTGTGCTTATGCCATGTTTATACATATAACGAGTGATTGGCTATGCATATTGGAATTCTCATGTCTCTTGATTGCTATATTTTCTTCTATGTATTTATTTTGTTTATTGAGTGAAAAAGTTGATTACATGAGGAATAAGGGGCATTAATATTAAACCTTTCTATTATTTGATGCAAAGCATGAAAGTGACTACTAGCTATGCTAAAGACTATTATTTGTTTACTTTGATTTGTTGTTTTGATATCTCTATGTTTGAAGAGTGTTTCCTTAACTTAATGAATTGATGACGTGAGTGATTTTTTTATCTTGGAAGAAACTATTGAGGATAAGTTAGTTTATTTCTAACATGATTAAAGTTCTCCTATCTTCTTATGGAGTATGCTTCTCAAAACTTCTTCTAAAAGTTTTTCAATATCAATTCTCTAAGTGTTGTTGAAAGTGTTCAAGGCTAAACTTGTGAGTAAAGGTTACTTTAGTTTTCTTGTCTTAATGGAATGTAGGTCTTACTTAGATGACTTATTTATTTTGGATTCTTGTCCTTGATGATAAGCTTCCTTCTAGTGGTTGAAGTTTGTTAAGCCTTCTAAGTGGTGACCTATGTGAATTTATTGGAGAGTTTCATTTTGAAGATAAGAAATGTGAGTTGAAAGTTCAAGTGTGAGTTGACTTAGGTTTATTACCTAAAAAGTGGTACAAGGATTTGGTTAGTAACTTGTGATTAAGTTTGATACTAATGATTAAATTTGCTTCTCACTACTTGCTTTAAGGTAATATATTTGTTGTATGTCTACAATGTGAATAATGTGGTGGTGTTGAGAATCACATGTGATTTGTAGTTAACAACTTTCTTGAACTTCTTATCTTTCTAATTTTGTTGAGCATTTTCACGATTTGGAATATGACAATATGTTTTATTATTTTGAAAATAATAAATCATTATGAGATTTTGGTTTTTCCCAAAGTGTCGGTGATTGGAAAGATTTTTGCGATGATATAATATTTGTTATTTATATCATCAATGAGTAGAATATGTTTTGCATTAGCATGATCTATGTGTACCTTAAAGAGGTCTTAGAGAATTTCTTGAGTGGAGTATGCTAATACGCTTAGCAATGTGATAAATAGTGACATGCATTGCAATTTATTTTAACATAGCATATATTTGTGAAATAATGGTGTGCAATATTTTACAAATTTTATTAGTGAATGATTTTTAACATTGTTTAATTTTGCTTCATCTTTTACTAAGTATCTTTTTAGGTACAAAGGTTGTGAAATACACTAGCTTACAGGAAAAGTTGTTCATAAAATTTCCGGAAGGCAAGTGTTGGAGATTGGTGGTTGATGAAGTATGTTCACTAATGCGCTATGTTATTTTCAAGGATTGGACTTGATTAATTAAGGTTTTAACAATTCAAGTTTTGGGTTGTCTTGTTACTTTATTCACATAATGGTGAAAGTGACATATTTTCTAACCATTTGTGCAAATTAAGTTGATGTTGGTAACATGCTAGTTTTCCTTATTGGCAAAGTATTCTAGCAAAATAATTTTGCACTATGGTAAGGAAATTTGGGACATGTAACAATCCTTGATAAACTTGTGGAAATGTCGAGGGGGATAGGCCTTAAGCTCGTGTGGAAAGATTAAAAGCATTATTTTCCTATCCCTATGGCATGTGTTGTAATGCTTGATTGAGGGCTCTTTTGAGTTTTCAATGGGTCAACAAACCATTTAGGTTGGTGCTATTTGAGACGCACTTGGTTGATCTACCGCTTGAGGTTGAGTCCTTTGACACTCTTAATGAATCCAAATGTTTGAGTGGACGCACTAAAACTTTGGAATCACCGTTGTTTATGATTATTGTGAGGTTGAGCATTAAGCTCTTAATGAATCCATGGTCTTGTGGGGGTTAATGGCTACAATGTAGCGTTTGTTGAGTTCTTAGGAACATATTTTAACCCCATTGACTAAGTGCTTTTGAGAAGTGCTTGTGATTCACCTATGTGGTTGTGAAGACTAGCCATCTTCTATGGAAAACTTGGGCGGATTTCCTAGAGCTTCCACTAGACCTAGGGTGAATATGCTTGGCTATAAAAGAGCATATCTCTTCGCGGAGTTCAAGTAAATTTTGGAGTGATGTATGTGTTGTGGGGTCTTGCACTAAATCTTGGAGTTTCAAGGTTCGTCCACTCCATCATCAAGAGTCTTAAGGGTTTCAAGGTTTGTCCACCCTTAGACTTGTAGTTCATTGCCTCATTTCACTAAGCACTAGATTTCAAATTACTTATGTAATATCTAAGTGTTATGTATTGATCTCCTCTTATGCCCAATATGTTGCTTATCCTCATCTTTTGTTGGCTTTTCTTCCCTTCCTTTACCGGGGGATTGTTTGAAATAAAGAAAGGAAATTCAAAGGGTCAGATATGGGCGCCCGATCAGGTGTCCGATTGGGCGAACCCCGCCCGATCGGGCGCGAGAAGAGTCGTAAAATTCTAGAGTTCCGCCGCCCGAATGGGCGCGAGAAGACGTCTGGAAAAAGGGAGTGTCCGCCCGATCGGGCGAGCTCTGCCCGATCGAGCGCGTGTTTGTCCATTGGACTCCAATGGTTCCCTTGGATTCCTCTTCTTGTTTGATTTCTTGTAACCCCCCATTTAAGAGGTTGATATAGTGTTTTAATCACCATAATATTTCTGATTTCATTTCCTTGTTCATAGAAGATTCCTCCATCATCTTTCATCTTCTTCCATCATTCATTTCTACGAATTGGAGGATGTATTCTAATTTTGAGATATACAAGAAATACATATCAAACACAAGCTTGCTTAAACACATACTCTATATTGGGCATAAGTTAGTTGGCTCCAACCTTCCACCCAAAAGTGCCTTTGTGTGGAAGTGGTGTGTTAACCTTAGGGAACGTGCCGGCAAATACAATTGTGCACCCCGATTGCGCCGGAATTTCGTTTTCATGTCAGTGATTTGCATCACAACACACCGTACTCTTTCATTGTCATAAGATCATCTTTTCGATCTTCTTATTTTAATTTCAATATAGCCTTGAAAATACTTCTTATATTACAACAAAACAATCATCGTTCTTGACAAAGTGCATTTCTATCAGATCTTAAGAAGTAACATAGGTACATGTAAATCAGAAAAATGAGTGGAAAGAGGTAAAAGGTGATGATTTATTTATTTAAATTAATAATAAGTGGTAATTCAAAATAAATTATTTTTGAGTGGTCATTTCAAAATGTGTGTATTTGGTGGGTGGGAAAATACAAAATTTCCTTCAAAAAATCCTTAATAAAATGTAGGAGGAAAGATAAAGTTGATAGACAAGCTATTATTTTCCTATTTTCTCTAATAATAAATAGTGTAACCATGATTACGTAGATAACATTGTTTAGTTGGTTAAAGTTTTGGTTCATACTCTAAATTTGATTTTAAACTCCACCTCCATGGCTACGTCACTACTTTTGTAGCTTTCTCTACTACAAAAAAGAAATAAAGAAAAAAAAGGTTTTTCACCATATACCCTTAAATTTTATGTTTATTCACCATATACCTATAAACTTTTTAAAATTTATCATATACTCCTGAGTTTTCAAAAAAATACACCATATACCCTTGATGATTAATGATTGTTAACTTTGACAATCATTAGGGTTAATTAGGACCCGAAACCACCTTAAATACATTCCCCTACCTTCGAAATCACCCATATTTCTTTTTTCCACCCCCAAAACTATCCTAAATTTCCTTTTCTCACTCGTAAATCAATAATACGGATATGGTTACGGAGATTTGGAGTGGTTTTAGGAATTGAACAAATGAGAAAAGTGGTTTCGAGGATAAGGGCAGAGATCTAAAGTGGTTACGATGCATAATTAATCAAATTTTACTCATCTTGTTGCCATTAGGGGTATATGGTGAAGTTTTATAAAATTCAGGGGTATATAGTGAATTTGAAAAATTTCCTGAGTATACGGTGAATAAACAAAAAATTCAAGGCTAAATGGTGAAAAATCCAAAAAAAAATTAACTACTACTACCTTCACCTTAGTCAAATATCCTGCATGTACTCCTCTAGAGAGTTCATAAATTTACATTTCATTTTCAGTCACTTTTTGTTGTAACATACTTGAAGGTTAGGCAATTTAATGTTTACTATTCTAATAAATGATGTTTCGACATTAATTAAGGAACTAATATTGTCCAAGTAATTAATAAAACTAGCATCATGAGTACCTAACTTAAATTATTAAGCAATGTAATCTCCGTATTAGTACTTTAGTATATAACATTGACAAATATTTATTTGCTGTTGAATATAACAATAACAGAATTGTCTTTTTCCTGTTGGCTTCTTAATTATATTCTCTCATAATAATACACACCTGGAAGTTAGTTCACTTACATGCCTAAATTAGAAATTTTAGGTGACCAACATAATTATTTTGACTTCTCTTTGCAAGTAACCTCACTATATAACTCAACTCCAATATTATTATCTAGCATTCAATCTACTCCTACTCTCAAGGATAAAAACTTACAACAAAGAAAAAAAAAACTTTGTTTCAGTTGTTTTATACACAAAAAAATGGCTTCTTCACTAGTCGCGGTGGTGCTAGTCATGAGCATGTTATCGGGTGGAGCTTTGGCTCAGTCAGGGTGCACATCTGCAATAGTGGGATTAGCCCCATGTCTTAATTATATCTCAGGAAGCTCTTCCACCCCATCCTCTTCGTGCTGCTCGCAACTATCTAGTGTTGTTAAATCACAACCTCAGTGCCTTTGTCAAGTGCTTAATGGCGGTGCCTCCAACTTTGGAGTCACCATCAATCAGACCCAGGCTCTAGCCCTCCCAACCGCCTGCAACGTTCAAACTCCTCCTGTTAGCAAGTGCAATGGTAAGCTTCCTCTCTTCCTTTTTCTGCTGGTGAAGTTGATAAAAGTTTGCACCCAAAATTAAGGGTCTTAACTTTAAAAGTGTGCATAATATATGATTAAACTTAATGTATTATGAATTTTAACAAAGATATTGTATGATATGTTGCAGCTGCGAACCAGCCATCATCAGGAGGAACCTCTGCAGCATCCCCTGTTGGTTCCCCAACAGCTTCGCCTGCTGATGCCTCGACACCTGAGGGTTCAGTCAATCCTGATGACTCTCCAACATCGCCAACAGTTTCTAGCACTCCTTCAGCTGGTACTCCAAAGCTTATTTATGCGCATTTTCACATTTTATTTCTTGCTAAGTTAATGAAAATATCCATTAATAATTGATATATGATTGCAGGAGCTGGATCGAAATCAACTACAGGGAGTACATCAAACGGGAACATGACCAAATTTTCATTTCATTTCACCCTCTTCCTTCTCTTCATCACTTCAAGCGTTTCTGCTATCATTGCAGTTTGAAATAAGAATACTCCATAGTGCTTAAGAGATTGAAAGGTTTCGGTTTTGATCAATATGTTCATTTGATCTATAACATTATACTCCATAGATGATTACTTTTGTATAATCATATACTTCTTGTATCATTTACTCCTACTTAATAACAATTCTTTTGTACGAAAACATTGTTATTATTAGATCCGAGCTTTGTTACAATTCTACAAGTAGACATGTACTATATAGTTGCATGCAGTCAATGCAAGTAAATAAACACTTGAAAAAGGGGCTAACTTTACATATTTAGAAAGTACCATGAAGAGGAAAAAAAAGGACTTAAAAAGTAACAAGTACGCAATAATAAAATCTAAAAGAGGGGTTAAAGGTTGTAAGCTAGTAAAAGAAAGAAGAAGAGTGTACACAATTTTATAGCTAATTAAGGTGTTAAGTGTGTTGATCATGAACCCTAAGAGTTTTTTTTCTAAAACAATTTAATGCATCACAGAAGGTGCAAGTGTGTTATGCATGTTACCATGATCAAATGAAAAATGATGCAAAGTGTTGTAGGAAACAAGATTTTTGCCTTAAATAAGGAGTAAGCCGCGTATTAATTTGTGAGCAACTTACCACATAGACTATTGTGAAATTACCCCTATTACTTATATATAACAACATTACAACAGGTTAGTAGTTCAACAGGCATGCAGGAGTGCAGGACCATCCAAAAACACTACATTTCTGCCTACTTGTTCTTTCCCAGCAGCTCTTACTCCCAAACCAGAAACATATACTCTCCATATTTCTTCGTCTAAATAGGATATTATGAAGCCATATATGAATATTATTGCACACGTAATCACGTGTAATATGTTCCACACCCATGGCCTACACCATGGGCAAGATGCAATCTGCAAAACACCACAGGCACCTGCGCCATGTTATAGGTGTGTAAAGCAAGCGCCTATGCCATAGTTTAGGCATGTAAAGCAAGTGCCTCAACGTTTAAAACATACTACATATATATTACCTGTCGTGCCAACGACAAAGGTTCATCATCACCCCACAGACCCACAGCATAGCCTCCCTGAGATGTACACAAATCGTCATCACCAAAATTGTATCCATAGTACCAATTGAAAAGTTGGGTTGTTTGCAGGAAATTATGTTGGCATTTTGCATGACAGAGGCAACTAAATATGGCGTTAAGAGTAATATTTTGGTTGCAAATAGCAATTCAATTTACAATACAAAATAATACTCCATTTGTTTATCAACATATTCAACAAGTTGACTTTATTACACATTAAAAATCAACTTGCAGCATGTATTAAGAAACTGAAAAGGTAACAAGTTACATTGGAGATTCACTAAGTACACGCGAGTGATGCTGCTACTTAATACTATTCAATATGGAGTATAAATGAACTCTTATTAGAATTTTCAAACAAAACAAACATAAAATAGATAGATAGAAGACAATTCAATAAAGACGAGTTAAGGAAATTAATTAAACCACTATGAATTAAAATAAATTAAACCACTTAGAGATTTAATGGTCAAGAATTTTATAGCCTAAAGCACACGAGTTCATGAAATTTCAAATCACACGGTGCTCAATTATTAACCAAAAACAAGGTGCTCAATTATTAACAAAAACTCTCAATTGAGAACTCTTCGCTGTCTGAAAGAGGTAGAGGAGAGCAAGAAAGGACAAAACTGATTTCAATCGAAGAATGATTATTGTTGCTTCATCAATTGACGAATGACGTATGGAAGGATTCCACCATGGTCGAAATAGGCCAGCTCAACCTACAAAACAATTACATACGATTAGTATTCCATAATTTAGCCGCTCAAGTACCCAAGCAAAATAAATTATAACAAGCAAATCAAAATGAAAAGATGTTATTAAGCACCTCTGTGTCGAAGCGGAGGGTGCAAACAAAGGACTTTCCATTGTCAGTTGTAACTGTGACATCTTGTCCTGGTCTAATCTCGCTAACTTTAGAAGGAAGGTCAATTGTGTATCTCTCATGACCGGTTAGCCCTAATGTTTCGGCATCCTCACCAGCCTTGAAGCATAGCGGGATAACTCCCATACCTACAAGATTACTACGGTGGATCCTCTCAAAACTCTTAGAGATCACAGCTTTCACGCCCTGTCATCAAATCATTTATTTCCATTACTAAGCAACAATTTCATAAAAACAAGAGCAAAGGAATTCATACACCATTTAACACTTACCTGCAACATTGGACCTTTAGCAGCCCAATCCCTTGAACTACCACTTCCATACTCAGCACCAGCTAGGACAATGGTGTCATGACCAGCCTCCTTGTACCTCTGCAATTGAGATTGAGATTGAGATTGAGATTAATTTTACACATCTCATGCAATTAACTTCAATTACTAGGCACTAGCAAAACGGAAGATTCACCATAAATGTCAAAAGCAAAAAATAATGAGTTAGGTTTTACCATTGCAGCATCAAAAACATACAACTTCTCCCCAGTTGGAATGTGAATTGTTTTTGGACCCACTTCTCCATTCAAAAGCTTGTTTACAATGCGAATGTTTGCGAAGGTACCCCTTGCCATCACTTCATCATTGCCTCTACGGCTACCATATGAGTTGAAATCTTTGCGATCAACCCCACGTTCTAGTAAAAACTTGGCTGCAGGACTATCCTTGTGGATGCTCCCTGCTGGTGAGATATGATCGGTAGTGATACTGTCGCCGAAATTGAGAAGACAATAGGCATCCTTTACTCCAAAAGGTCCAGGTGGATTCAAGCTCATATTCTTGAAATATGGGGGTTCATGTATATATGTGGAGTTTGAGTCCCACTTGTAGAGGGTGCCAGCAGGAACTTCAAGAGAATTCCACATTGGGTTCCCCTTAGTGATAGCTTCATAGGTACTTTTGAACATGTCGGGCAATACACTTGATTGCACAACCTAAATCAGCATATAGAGCATTAAAATTCATTGCCCATCACAAAAAGAATGCATACAGAGAGCCTATTACAAAGGTCATGTACCTGAGCTATCTCATCATTGCTAGGCCAAATGTCTCTGAAATAAACACTCTTCCCATCCTTTCCAGTACCAATAGGATCTTTATCAAAGTCAATATCAACCTATAAAATGCAAGATTGATTGGGTCAATCAATACTGTCAACTGCTATCCCCTTCAATAAAATAAACATCTGAAGACGAAAGAAAAGACCAAAAGAAAATGGTACTGAGAAAAATAGTGAATTCTGTATTTATTGGCTCTGCCCCTGATAAAATGAATTAATGGTCATAATTTATTTCACTGTGTATAAACCACACACTGCACAGATATGTGGAGACATCCAGAAGATAAAACTTATAATGATAACTTTTTTTTAATTAAAAAGCATGTAGATAAGCTCATTTTTCCAGGATACATATGTATTATGTAACACATGACCCATGCAGGACAGTAAAGAAGCATGGATTACTAGTATACACAAGCACCAGACAAGGTTGCCTTATGAAGTACAAACCCCTGACAACAGTGACAGCTAGATTCATACCAATTCTACATGAGTTGTCCCACAAAATCCCTAGAATCAAGGCACTAAAACCACAGGAGGATGAGATCACCATCAAATACAATGCATATATAGCACTCATAGGAGCAAAATCCTTCCACAAAATTCTGGACACATCATTTTAATTCAATTCACCCAAGGATGTTTCAAGATTGCAAAACATGTCAAACTTTATTTAGCTCTATATACCTACAGAGTTCTAGGGTTGTTCCTCACATTCACCAAACCAGACGCATCATTACAATCCGATTCACCCAAGGATGTATCCAGATAGCAAGATAAGTAAAATGTTCTTTATATATATTCCTTCAGGGTTCTAGGGTTGTTCTTTTTTTGTCCCATTTGTAGCAGATCGAGTGCGCTAACAGAACAACTTAGAACAAATATAGCATCCTACCCTTGTTCATTAATACTAAAGTTTAAATCCTGATGGCCTCATCAAAACAGTTTCTTTTTGATACTTACAGACTCGATGTTAAAACTCCAACAGAGCTAGAATTATCAAAATGATGCAGTTGCATGATTTATCAAACTTCCTCAAGGTATTATTGCATTATCAAATACAAAACTGATAATTAGACACCTTTAGATACCATAAACAATCAGAGCTCAAACCTGCATCTGTTTCAAGGTCTATATTTTGACTATCATATACAACCATTAAATCCATATACCGTGCGTATCAGGAATCAGTAGGTAATTATGCGCACTTACAGTTCCAGCCAATGCATAAGCAACAACCAATGGAGGAGAAGCAAGATAGTTGGCTCGTGTCAGAGGGTGAACACGACCTTCAAAATTACGGTTACCAGAAAGCACAGCTGCTGCAACAATATCTGCATAAAGAAACCAGGCATACCACATTAGATTATAAGAATGTCTTAGCACAAAAGTACCCCTAATATGAGCATTCATGTTACAAACCAGGTTATATAAATGTCAGTCACTGAATATCCATACTATATATAAGCAAGCTTTACACATTTTTACATTTTAAAGAGCTAGTCATATGTAGCTCTGTGCATTTCAGGGTAACCACACAAGCAGACTTGTAGCAAAATTCAAGAAATAGAAAATCAAATGTGATATGAACCAGGATACAGAGACTGAACTACATATGAAAAATTTCATCAAAAAGGTTTACACTAGAATGTAGCATTACAGACAAAGCTAAAGCATAAATTTACATTTATACAAAGAACGTACCATTCTCAGAAATAGCAGCAGAAACAGATTCATCTAGATCACCAGAGTTTCCAATACAAGTTGTGCAACCATACCCGACAATATTGAAGCCCTGTTGATCCAAGTACTTCTGCAGACCACTATATAAAACACAAACCCAAAAAAAAAATGACCCATAAACATACATTTTGATTAACTTAATTAAAAAATTTTTGTCATCAATAAATAACAAAAATCATTACCTCTTTTCCAGATATTTTGTAACTACTCCAGATCCGGGAGCAAGACTGGTTTTAACCCAGGGCTTGACCTGTTGAAAAAATCATCAAATAATTGGCTTTTGGATGATTGAAAAAAAACAATCTGCCAAATAGTATCAAAAAAATTGCCAAACAAAACAAAATATTGTACATTATCCCCCACCCTCTCTAGAGGAGGAACTGAATGAGGCACTTTAACTAGAATAGTAACAAATTCAGAAACAAAAAACCAGACAACATAAACATCCAACAAAATAAATCTTAAGGTTTTGGCACAAAATAAACTAGATTAATGGTTTTACTACTTATCACCATAAGTCAATTACTTTTCCCTTTCAAAATAATTTATGCGATAAGTTATAGCTGCAAACAAGAAAACATTGGATACAAACCTTGTTACTAGGCCCTCTAATAAGTTTAATTTACTTAACCAACTAAAACAAGCCATTATGCAGAAACTAGACAGTTGTTCACTTGTTTTAATTCTAAAACAACAAAAGCCATATACAAGCAGAATATTAAGTGCAAGACATCAGAATTGGTAAAATAAAAATCTATACTAAAACCACCAATCCTGTTCACAACAGTTTATACTTGCTGCATTGGTAAACATTAAACAAGTACTTGCATAATCTAATGTAATACAAGAATAAACAAGTTTTATTTAATAAAAGAAATATCACTCAAAGAACTTGTTCAATTCATATAAATGACCATCTTTCAAATGCCATTGAACCAAGGAATATAAACAAACATATCACAAATATGTGGATATCATCATCAGGATAATAAAGGTAAATAGCCAATCCCTGCACACAGAGGTAGGTAAAGCATCATCTTTAAAGTCAAATCTACTGACCTCCAAACCCAACTCAGTAGCTTTCTTTGCGACCAAAGCAGCACCCAACATAACACTTGGGTTTGATGTGTTTGTGCAACTTGTTATAGCTGCTATGACAACACTACCATGCTTCAATTCAGCAGGCTGGCCATGGAATGAAAATTTAGCAACTTTATCCTGCTCTTCTTTGGGAATAGCAAAACCCTACAAAATAACAATGTAATTAGGAATATTTGAACACCAAAAGTAAGTCCATAACAATCAATATGTATTGTGTAAATCAGAGTGGAGTCGTGAAATGAATAGTACAAACTAATTAGAAAAATAAGTTAACAATATTTGTGGATGGTTTTACCTTGAAACCAACTTTGTTGTTAAGACACGAATTCCAATCAGCCTTCATTTCCTTCAGGGGAACGCGGTCATGTGGCCTATCGTTAAAAGGTTACATCAGCATCAAATCAGATATAAAATGGAATATAACAAGTTTAAACTATGAGAAGCGTACCGTTTTGGTCCTGATATGCATGGCTCAACTTCTGCTAAATCCAGCTCAAGATATGATGAATAAACTCTATCTTGTTGAGGCTGATGCAAACAAAATTTTATTTATATCAGAATGTAAATGCCAATATTACAGGTATTTGGAATGACAAAAAATGACAAGTTTCAACCTCACTGTAGTCAACAAACATCTTATTTGCCCGTAGATATTGCTCAATCATAGAAACCTGTAATTAAAAGAAACACAAATTTTAGTGATAGTCAACCTGATGTAAAAACTAATATGGTTTTGAAAATATACAATAATAAAAGAGACTAAGGTATGTGATGTAACTCACAGTCTCATCACTTCTTCCAGTCAATTTTAGGTAATCCAAAGTAACATGATCCACAGGGAAGAAACCCATAGTTGCTCCATATTCAGGAGACATGTTGGCAATAGTAGCCCTATCAGCAAGTGACAATTGACCCACTCCCTGACCTGTACGTGCAAGAAGAAACATAAACTTCCATAATGACCCCCTGCTAACTTAATAACCACCCTCTACATCTTTTGTGTAACCGTCCAATAACTTACCATGAAACTCGACAAACTTCCCAACAACACCATGCTTCCTCAACATTTGTGTTGCTGTCAAAACCAGATCTGTGGCTGTGACACCATCACGTAGTTTACCAGTCATCTTGAATCCAACAACACCAGGTAAAACCATGCTCATAGGCTGTACACTCAAATCCACACAATGTAAGGGGGTAAATTTCAAACCCTCTTTCAAAGGACTTCTAAATTTAAAATAAATAGGGGGGGGGGGGGGGGGGGGGGACACCATGTAAAGTTAGGTACTTTTTACATATTTAAGTATTAATCACAGCGAATAGAATATAATTATAAATTTGCATGTAAATCCTGTTAACTTCTTTTAACACTACATATTATTATTATTATTATTACTACTAATACACAAACCAGCCGCTTATATAAAAAAAAATAAAAAATATATATAAATTAGTTAAATAGGAGGATAACACATGGTTAAGCAGCTCATTTTATACAAAGCCACTCCTATACAAAAGGGTAGGTATATAAATCAACTAAACAAAAAACTTTTTACCCCTTATTTCTTATGACAACATTTACTGATAATAAATATTTATTACAAATGGTAATTGGAAAGCAAGAAAAACTGTTAAGCACCACCTACCTGACCAAGCATAGTTGCCTCAGCTTCGATTCCTCCAACACCCCAACCAGCAACACCTAGCCCATCAATCATGGTTGTGTGTGAATCAGTACCAACAACACTATCTGGATATAGAAGTCCCTCGTTGTTGAAAACCACCCGTCCAAGATACTCCAAATTGACCTGTATTTTCATGAAAAACACAGCCAGTATAATTAACATGGTTTGCTAAAAACATCAAGTCCAAATCAAGATTTCAAGGAACTTTAAGAAGAAAAGTAAAGAACAAAAAGGACAAAAGAGGAAAGAACAAAAGGACAAGACGATGAGGCCAGTATGTTGCATGACAGTAAATAAACTAAACAATACGTTAAAAAAAAAATCATAACGTCAAAAAAAAACTCCAGTAACATAAATTAGGCCTAGCAGGTAATCAAAATCCAGGATTACTCGTACCTGGTGCACAATTCCAGAACCAGGTGGAACAACAAGCATGTTACGGAAAGCAGTTGATCCCCATTTTAGGAAACCAAACCTCTCTCCATTCCTCTTAAACTCGAGTTCCATGTTTGCCTGAACTGCGTTCTCAGACCTTGCTACATCAACTTGTACTGAATGATCAATGACAAGATCCACAGGAACCTGTCATGCAAAGTAAGGGAAGTAAATTTAATACAGGACAATTTTTTTAAAAAATGGAATTACTAGTTATATGCAACTCAAGAAATAAAATGTGTGCAAGAAAAGCACAAATCCTAGTCTAAGGCACAACATTTCTTTGTTGGATTAAGGGCATAAATAAAAAACATGACTTCTATTAGAGATAACAGCGAATGATTTATATAATATTCTTTATCACCGCCACTGAACTATGATTTTCCGGCTCATCATAAATATAGAATAAGAAACGAACCAATGGATTGATCTTGTTAGGGTCATTGTTAAGGTTCTTCATGGCATCTCTCATTGCAGCCAAATCAACCACAGCTGGCACACCAGTAAAATCCTGGAAAATAAAAACAAAGTTGATGTATCCGTACGTTGAATAGACATTCAGCAAATATATGTCAATATAATACCGAAACTTTGTAACAAACCTGTAAAAGGACACGAGCGGGTTTAAAGGGGATTTCAACTAGCTTAGGTGCTGAGTTTTCCCAGTCAATGATTTTCTCAACATCCTCCTTTGTAACTTGAAAGCCATCACAGTTACGAATGGCAGACTCCAAGAGGATCCGAATAGAGTAAGGCAACTTCTCTGGGAAATCAAACAATTGAGTCAATAGAAGAATGTTAGTGTAACGAAATATGCAATACGTCAAAGTTATTGACTATACCAACAGAGTTCTAAAACCAAACTTACCAACTCTTGGATCGTTTAGACCTGGAAGACTGTAATACTTTCCAAATTCACCACCACCCGGTTTGGGCAAACTAGTGAAGATTTCCTTGTAAGGATGCTCAGCAGCTGAAGAATTATAGAATCAAAAGATCAGACAATTATAAATCAGTTTTGTTAAAGGTGATTCAATTTATTTAGTTCTTCGACAAAATTGCATAACTTTCAATAGTTTTTTTCATTTTACTTTCAACTAGAAAATTCAACAAATACCGAAAATTCAAAATTCCACAAATTCACAGCAGCAATTCAACAACAAGCGGATTCCCACATTATATTGTGAGGTACCTCTGAAGTTTTGGCCTAGTGGCAAAGATTAAGCGACGATATATAACAGGTCAAAAGTTCAAATCCCCCTCCCCATTTGTAATTTGCAATGCCATTGTTGCTCATTTATAACATTACAAACATCATGCGGTAAAAAAATGAATCAAAATTCAATTCCGGAAACCTAAATAGTGCATCTACCTTTCCATCAACATCAAAATAAATAATATAGTCAATAAATTAAAGTCAATTACTTAAAAAATAAGCCATCCACGATTTATTTATCAATTTTAATTACTTTTGGATCAAATCATACACATCAATTATTATAAACAATCCAATAATTACAACTTTTCTTGCGAATAATTACCAAAAAAAAATGAAATTAAATTACAAAAATAGATAAAATTATACCCATAGTTGCGATTCTACGTTGAAATCGTTCAAGAGGAGTAGGAGGAGAAGAAGCAATCTGAGACCGAATAGTGACCGGAGATCGCCAGTCAGTACCGTGACTCCACCGGGAAGTGGAGGAAGCAATAGATCGGAGACCAGATGAAAAACGGTAACCGGGAACCGGCTGAGATTGAACGGCCGAGAAGATTCTAGAAGAAGGAGAATAATACGACGATGATGAAGAAGCAGAGGAGAGAGAAAGTAAACGTGCTGCTCTTAGCAATGGAGATAGAGACGACGTCGTTCCACTCATGACGATATTTTTGGGAAATGAAATTAAATTTTTCAGAGAAAAAATGGGGAAGAAGAAGAAGGAAAATGGTGGTATTTATGTCTGTTTTTGTTATTTTTGGGGAATATTTTTTCAGCTTTTCGAGGAGTTATCTGGTGTGACGCGGGTAGTTTTGATGTGGTAGAATGAAGAGGTTTCTGCCGTCAATGGATGAAGAAGGATGAAATTGACGGATGTGATGTAATGAGAAAGTTTGACTTTTTTTTTTTTTTTTTTTTTTTTTAAGAATGGAATTGAGAATATTATTGTAGGCGGTGTTGTTTTTTTTAGGTTGTAAAGGTCGGGCAAGCCAGTAAAAGGGGCGCGTGGTTTGCACAAGTTAGGGAAGAAGAAATATTTTTAAATTGGATTTTGACTATTCATCAATTAAGAAAAAAGAAAAATGTTTTTATTTTGAGAGTTGCCCCATGACGATAGAATTTGTACTTTGTGATGGTTGATGGTGACGATAGAAATTGTCAAGGGTCAAATGAAAATTCCAAATTGTTCTCTCATGAGTTGAATAGTTGAGAGGGAGAGTAATAGAAATCCCTAGTAGGATGGGATCATAAATTGATAGTCATCTTTCTTTTAATCTTTTTAAGTGTATCGGTTTAATCAATTTGTAGTTTTAGGATGGTAAATTGTAGGATTTTTTTTTTAAATAATCACCCCTAAATGTACCGTATGTTGAATTAAACATTTTTTTTTTTTGAAATTAATATATACCACCCATAATTTACAAAATCGATAGGTTTCACCACCCCTCTCATATTCCGGCCAGTTTTCCAATTAAGGGCCCACGTGACACCACCCTATTGGTCTTAAATAACAACATATAAAAAATAAAAAAAAAAATCAACTTTTTTAAGAAAAATAAAAAGCAACCATCCCTTCCCCTTCTCCTGCCACCGAGACAGCCAACCTCCTACCGGACCACCCACATCAACCAGTGTCGCCCTCTCCCCCTCCCCTTTCATTACAAGCGTCCAACACAGCCTCCTTGTCGGCGCCAAATCTTCCCCCAACTGCCCGCAAACAAAATCGCCTAAAACCCTCTAGCCTCGGGCCCTCCACCCTGACCACCGCTTGAAACTCGCATCAGGCTGGTTGAACCCCCCGAAGAAGCACCAATCACTATACCCCCACACTCACCTGATACCCGTAACCCATCCCTAATCCCTCGCCTGAAACTCGTATCCCACCCCTCGCTTGAAACCAAAACCCTAAGCCACCCTCCACAGAAATCCCCTATTAGCCTAAAACTCCAACCCTCACTTGAAACCCTAACTCCGAAATTATCCTAAACCAAACCAAGGAGGGGGATTGCAATTGTCGAGGGGGAAAGGAAGGGGACCGGAAATAAGAACGGAAAAAGAAGGGTGTGTAATAAACGGAGACGGGAATTGAAAGGGAAGGGGTACCGGAGGTGGTAGGGATGCCGCCCACCGGAGGTGACATGTTTGGGTTTTTATTTATTTTTTCAGTTTAATTTTTTATTTTAAAACAATAACTCAAAATTTGGCCGGAAAACAGATGACCGGAATAGTGGTAGGAGTGGTAAAACCTATTGGTTTTGTAAATTAGGGGTGGTAATTTTTAATTTCAAAAAAAAAGGTGGTTAATTCAACACAGGGAACATTTAAGGGCGGTTATTTACAAAAAAAGCCTAAATTATATTAAGTAAAATATTTCTTCCAATCTATTTTAAATGCGACCCTTTGATTTTACACTATTTATATATATATACTCTACTTTGATTAGTAGTGATGATTTATAGTTAAGAAAATAGATTGGAAGAAATATTTTACTTGATGATAAATAGTCATGTGAGTTTTTGTAAGATTATCCTAATTTATACTCTATTAATAAGATATTAATGATTGAAATGACGGCATCGACAATCTTGTATTGAGAAGTGTTGCAGTTAAAAGAAAACAGAGACAATTAAATGGGGTTGTCCTCCCTTTATAAATAAAGCACTCTCTAACTCAGCTTAGAGGGAGGAAAATGGAGTAGGGCTAGGCAAAAAATCCGATCCGATTAATTCGATTGGTGATCTGACTGATTCGATTCAAAAAATTGGATACCGATCCGGTTTTTTTAACTTTCAGATATTTCGGATCACGAATCTAGAAAATTCAGATATCCGATCCGATCCGATTTTCTATATTAGAAAAAAAAAGTCTTTAACTAAAAATAAACCAACCATAAATATTCCCCTAGATTCAGTCACTCGCCTAAACCCAAAAACCCAAAGTCCCAAACTGACAAACTCCCTCGCGCAGTCGCACTTTAGTTCCACCCACACCACTTCCACTAATTCCTTCAGCCACACCGGAGCAGCGTTGTAGTGAAGCCACATATCACCACGCACACATAGTTTTACCTAGTCACCACCACTTCCTCACGGCCTTCATCACCTCACTGGAGCAGTAGTGCCACAGTGGAGCATTACTTGGTCCTTCGTCTTCTAATAGTAGATCTCTTTCAAATAAAGCTAGCATAGAGTAATCCGCCGCTTGTATTCCTAGCTTAGCATTTTAATTTAGAGGTTATGCATCTTAGTTTGATGTTTGCTAATTATAAATAACATTTTAGGTTTGATATTTTGCTAATTATAAATAGCACTAACAACAAATTTGTTACCTTGTAATGGTTGAACATTAGATACAGTATTGTTTATGTACTTTATAAAAGCAATCCCCTAAAATAAAGCTAAATTTGTACACTTATAATGCCTCTGTCGCGTTTATTTATATTCATAATTTCGGATCGGATATCTGAAAAATTGGATATTTGTTTTTTCGAATAGGATTCTGATTGATTATTTGCCGATCCGAAATTTTCAGATCGGATCGGATATCCGATTTCGTCAGCCCTAAAAATGAGAAGACATTTAGAAATTTCAGAGAAAACTTCGATATAGATTAGCTTCTCAAAACCTATATCATATATATATATATATATATATATATATATATATATATATATATATATATATATATATATATGAAAAAAGCCTCTCAAAACCTATAAAGATGATTAACAAGCATCCAACAGTTCCACTCTAAAACACCATCTTTGGATGAGATTAAACCTCCATGGCCTTAAACAAGAGAAAAAAAAAAGAAATTCGGAACATTAAGCACATACTAAGGCCTTGTTTGGTTGACAAACAAATTCATAGGAAGTTTGATTTCCTAGGAATAAATGTATGCAGAATTGTTTGGTTTACAATAATAATGTAGGAATTGGGATTTCCTACTTCCCACAAAATGGATGAATTAAGGCCTTGTTTGGTAGATGTAAGAAGTAAATTCCCGTGAGAAATTCTAAATAATGGGAAATTACTTCATTTATTATAATTCCTAGGAATTACATAAATATGTTTGGTTGTCATGTGGGAATTTGTAAATCTTAGGAATTGTGAATGACCAAGGGAAGGGTGAGTAAGTAACTTCCCATGTTTTGTGGGAAGTGAAAATTCCCATAAATTGTAATTTCCCCCGTTTTTGCTTTTTAATGTCAATCAAATAACATACCCAAAAGGAAATTCATGGGAATTTTAAGAGCTTATGGAAACTAAAGGCAACCAAACAATCTGTAACTTACCTATAGTCCCCTAGGTAAGTGGAACTTCCCATGGGAAGTGAAAATTCCTACATCAAACCAAGTAATTTTTTGGGATTCCTAGGAATTACAATTTCATAGGAATTGAGATTTCAAGGAATTTCTATTTCATACATCCAACCAAACAAGGCTTAAGTTCATGAGTTCAACCATTACATCAAGATCAAGATTAAGCCTCAGTGGCCCTCAATTAAGAATTGAAGACAACTAGTGAAAACAAGTTAAAGTCCTGCATCAACCATCTTTGAGCGAGATCAAGCCTCAATGAACCTCAATTAAGAACTCAAATCTATCCGTGAATCAAGTTAAAGTCAAGGGGGAGATTAAATTAGGGGATCAATTAGATATTTCATGTAGACATTATCAAATTACCTAGGGCAGCTAAAGTGTGCATCGCTCGCGTTAAAGCTAGCCATATCCAAAGAGCTTTTTTGATTGGGCCTCATGTCGCAAATATACTTGTCAGCATCATTAATGAAGGAAAATATGTAAACAAATTTTTTAAAGGTATAAATGTTCACACACTATTCTTAAGAATTAATTTTAAAAAATATGGCAATTAACATGAATGAGGACACATAAGTAAATTAACATTTTAAAGATATAATTGTCCGAACGCTACACAAGTCATCACAATTTTTTGGGCCTAATAATTTGATACGAAGTATTTTGGAATATAAAGTATATAATAAAATAATATACCATAAGTGTTAATAATTGAGATAGAAGCATGAACTTGGTCTAGTTGATAAAATCGTTTAGAAAAAATAGTAAAAAAATAATAATTATACAAGGTGACTTTTTTTTTAAAAAGTTGAATCGATCTAGCCAAAAAGTAACAAAAGCCAATTAAATGAGTTTTCTAGGGGCGTTGACTTTCTCTCTTCTTTTTCCTCGCCATTGTTCCTAATTTTGATGGTTTCTCTTCCTTGAGATTGGTAATAATGGGGAAAAAGAAGAAACAAGCTACTCTTCCCCCCCCCCCCCCCCCAAAATGCATCTAATAAGAACACTTTAGCTTCTGGTAATAACTTCCTTGATAATTTGAGGAATTCTATAACCTTATTTAACCCAACTATGCTAGATGAATAGGATGAACTTGTTACTCCGATTCCTGGAACGATTCACCCATCAATTGGATTACTGCCGTGTAGTGATGTTGAGACGATTGCTGCTTTTCATGGAGTGAACTTTGGCTCGATTTCGAAGGAGCTCAATCAAACAGTACCTAGGGTTTCTACGGGTACTATTTCATTGAATCCTAAAGCCGATCCTATAGCAAATGCTGCTACGATAGGTGGTGCTAACTCAAATCCCCCCCTGAACAACCAGAAGTGAGTTCAGAGGTATCTAAGGGGAAGATCACTGCTAAAGGATTCTCTTTATCCTTTGTTGCTCCTCTGATTAGAGATGGAAAAACTGTGGCTCAATTAAAGAGTGCAGAGCTTGAAAAAGGAAGCAATAAATGGAAGCATACAATTGTTTTCTATGTCCTGGGATTCTACCCAACCATAGCTATTGTTGCAAGGTACATTTCTGGAAATTGGAGTAGTGTCCTTAAACCTGAAATCTATTGGCATGATGACGGTTACTTCTTGATTAAGTTGCAAAATGGTGATGATTTGAATACCATATTGAGTGTTGGCCCTCACATGTTTAATGGCAGACCTGCAATTGTTAAACCGCGGTGTGAGAAATTTAACTTTCATGATGAAGTGCTGAGAACTATACCCATTTGGGTCAAATTCCCAAATCTTCCTCTAAATTGCTGGGATGTTGAGACCCTAAGTAGACTTGGCAGTGTCATTGGTGTTCCTATCTGTGCAGATGAATGCACATTTAAGTAGTTAAGGGTCTCTTTTGCTATACTCCTTATAAAGTGATACTACTAAACCTCTTCCTACTAGTGTGTGGGTTGAGAGCCCTGCTGGAGGTTTAGTTGAGCAGAACATAATTTTTGAATGGGCTCCTCCATTCTGCAAGAAGTGCAGCAAAGTTGGTCATGATTGTGATAAACCTGTTAAACCTACAGCACAGGAAAAACAGTAGAAGCAGACTGGGAAACAACAGACTATGATTTGGGTTCCTAAGGCTCTACTTGTGGCTGCTGCTAGTCTTGTTCCTGTTACTGCTGCTACTAGTGATGCTACTGTTCATGGTGTTGCAACTGTTACTCCTGCTCCAAATATTCAACAGAATAACTCAGATAAGGACTAGAGAGTTGTTGGAAGGAAGCATAAAAGTCACAGTTCCTATTTTGTGCCTGGTGTGGTAAATTCTAACCCCTTTTTTGCTTTAACTGCTAATGGTAATGAAGGAACTTCTGCTGGACCTACCGGGGGTGATGGTTATCCCCTCTAGGGTCATGATTGTTCTTTCTTGGAATATTAGGGGTCTTAATGACCCTGGGAAAGTAGCTGATATTAAGAAGCTGCTTTTTAGTTCTCATTGTGATATTATTGGAATTTTGGAAACTAAAGTCAAACAACATAAGAGTAGTTTGTTGCAAAGGAAATTTGGGGTTGCTTGGTCTTGGCACTGTAATTATTCTAATTCTCTTAAGGGTAGAATTTGGATAGGGTGGAAGCCTGATTGCATAAATCTCAATGTTCTGTCCTCTGCTGAACACTATATTCATTGTTTGATTTCTTCTAAGGATTTGCAGACTCAATTGTATATTACTTTTGTCTATGGTTTGCATACTGTTTCTGATAGGTTGCAGCTCTGGAATGGGCTTAATAATTTATCTGTTATCTCTCAACCCTGGCTCTATACTGGAGATTTTAACTCTATTCTCTCTTCTGATGATAGAATGAATGGGGCCGCTGTTACTGATTATGAGACCAGGGATTTTCAGAACTGTATTGATGAGTTAGCTTTGACTGAGATCAAGAGTAAAGGTTCCTTTTTCTCTTGGTGCAACAAAGCTCATACTGGTCCTAGAACTTACTCTAGAATTGACAGAGGTCTGGTAAATCAGGAGTGGATTGACTGTTATGGGCATGTTGAAGCTTACTATCTGTCTCCCTCTCTCTTTGATCATAGTCCCCTTTTGTTTAATATTTGTGCATCTCAGCCAGAGAAGGGTAGGCCCTTTAGATTCCTTAACTTCCTTGTTGATCATGATTCTTTTTCTGACACTGTTATAAAGGCTTGGTCTGAGTTTGGGTCTGAGATTGGTATAGATAATGTATAGTTAAAACTTAACAGGGCGAAACATTTCTTGAAAGCTTTGAATAATCAGAAGATTGGTGATATTTCTCAGAAGATTGATACAGCTCAGAGTATAGTATTCAAACCTAGATTTCCAGTGATCTGAATAATGAAGCTCTTATTTCTCAGGAAATGGAAGCTATCACTCAAGTTAAGCACTGGTTAAGCATTCAAGAAAGTATATATAGACAAAAGTCTAGAGTTGACTGGATTCAGCTTGGAGACAACAACAACAAGTACTTCTTTTCTATGATGAAACATAGGCAAAGCAGAAATAGAATTGATTCTATATGTAATGACCAAGGAGTTCTCCTTAAGACCCCTACTGACATTGAAGTTGAAATTACTAGCTTTTACAAAAATCTCCTTGGTTCTAAAGCTACCTCCATCCCTGGTATTGATCTTTCTATTATGAGAAGGGGGAGACAACTCTTTAGAGAAGCTCAGCAGATTCTGACTGCTTCAGTTACTACCGAGGAAATTGATTTAGTTCTTAAATGTATTGATAACTCTAAAGCTTCTGGGATAGATGGTTTTAACTCCTATTTTTTTTTAAGAAGACTTGGGATATTGTAAAATATGATATTTATGCTAGAGTTTTTGAGTTTTTCTCTTCTGGGAGAATGGTGAAGCAATGGAACTGCACTACTGTCACTCTAGTCCCCAAAGTCAAGAACCCTTCTCATGCCAAAGAGTTTAGGCCTATTGCTTGTTGTACTGTCCTGAATAAGCTGATTTCTAAGATCTTAATTGCTAGGCTTGCTAGAGTTTTGGGGGATGTTATTGATGATGCTCAAGTTGGTTTTATCCCTGGTAAGCATTTTGGGCATCATATTCTTCTTGCTACTGAACTCATAAAAGGGTACACTCATAAGAATATCACCCCTAGGTGTATGTTAAAGATTGACCTCAAGAAAGTTTATGACTCTATGGAATAGGGTTTTCTTGAAGTTGTTATGGCTGAGCTTAGTTTTCCTGCTCAATTCATTAGTTGGATTATGGGATGCTTAACTTCTGTCTCCTTCTCTATTCTCATTAATGGCATTCCTTCAAAGCCTTTTCCTACTAAAAAAGGTCTTAGACAGGGTGATCCCATGTCTCCTTTTCTCTTTGTTATTGGAATGGAGTATCTCACTAGATGCCTTGCTGATCTCTCTTTGAATCCTAATTTCAATTATCATCCAAGATGTGAGAAACTCAATTTGACTCATCTGATGTTTGCAGATGATTTGTTGTTGTTTGCCAGGGCTGACACCGAGTCTATTGTTTTACTGTTCCAAGCTTTTAAAAAGTTCTCTCAGGCTTCAGGGTTGGCTGCCAATCTAGACAAGAGTTAAGTTTATTTTGGTGGAATTTCCTTTGATGATCAAGATGCCCTTAGAGGTCTGCTTGGGGTTGCTGCTGGTTCTATCCTTTTTAGATACCTAGGTGTTCCCCTCTCTTCTAAAAAGCTTAATATAAGCCAATGCAAACCTCTAGTTGAGAGAGTTACTTCCAGAATTGAAGGTTGGGTTGCTAAGCACCTTTCTTATTCTAGTAGGCTTCAGTTGATTAAAAGTGTGCTATTTGGAGTTCAAACTTATTGGGCACAAATTATTGTTCTTTCTAAGAAGATCTTAAAGGATATTATAAATTTAGAGCTTTCCTTTGGACAGGGAAAGCTAACCCTTCAAAAAGGTCTTTTGTCTCCTGGTCTCAAGTGTGTCTTCCCAAAGTTAGTGGTGGTTGGAACCTTATTTCTCTTCCTGAATGGAATCATGCTACTTTCACTAGATTGCTTTGGGATCTTGCTCATAAAGCAGACAACTTATGGGTAAAATGGGTTCATGTGTACTATTTCAAGAATAAGCCATGGTGGGACCTTCCAGCACCTAGAAATTGCTCTTGAGTGCTGAAAAAGATTTTGAAATGTAGAGATCTTGTGGAGAAGATTGGAGGCTAGGATACTGTTATGCCTGTTGGTAAAATGAAGATTAAAAAGGTTTATCAGAAAACTTTTGTGCAGGTGCCCAAAGTTGCTTGGAAAAGAATTATCTGCAATAACCTTGCCTCTCCAAAGAGTCTTTTTATCACTTGGCTAGCCTTAAGAGACAGGTTTCTCACTAAAGATAGACTGCAAACTTGGAATATCCAAGTTGATCGTACCTGTTTTCTTTGTTCTCAGGAAGCTGAAACTGTTCAGCATTTGTTTTTTAGTTGCTCTTTTGCTAAGGGTATTTGATAGAGGGTACTGAATCTTTTTGGTTATAACAAAACTGTCTGTTCCTTTGATTTTGAAGCTCAGTGGGTTGCTAAGGTCTGTAGGAAAGCTAATGCTAAATACAGGCTTATTAGTATGTGTTTTGCTGAAACAGTTTACAACATTTGGCTTTAGAGAAATTTCTTGGTCTTTACTGATGATTATAAACCTGCTGAAGTGGTGTTTAGAGATGTTTTGTTTGCAGTTGCTTGTAGATGCCCTGTTGCTGACAGAAGTCTGCTTATCCTTGATTAGATTTGTTTTCTTTTCTGGCTTTGTTCTAGTCCTGAGTAAGCCTGCTGTCTAGTCAATGCTAGCTTACTTTGAGGCTAGGTTTGGTTTTCTCTGTCTCTTGTGGTTTCTTTGCTGTTTTTCTGGTCCTTTTTCTTTCTTTTTGTTTTCTCTAGTGGGTCCTTTCTGGAAGGTTTCATCAGTTTAGATAGGAAGTTTGAAAATTTGGGGGCTGAAGACTTCCTGGAACCCTTCCTAGAAGGTGGCCAGGGTAGTCCTTGCTCCTGGTTTTGTTTGATTGTCCTGTCAAAGGCTTGTGGTGTCTTGGTGGTGGTTGTTTGGTCCATTTGGATCTTATGGTGTTTTGGAGTTGTGCGTCTTAGCTTTGTTTGTAAGATGTAACTATTTCTCTTGGTAATAAAATCTCTATTTACCAAAAAAAAAAAAAAAGTTGAATCGATCTATCTATCTTTGAATTTTATACTACCTCTATTACATATTAGTTGCAACTTTTTCCAAAACGGGGTGCTGCACATTAGTTGCAACTTTCATTTTTTTCCCCCTATTTTAGTATGTTTTTTTAAATAAAAGTGCAAAAATACCCTTACTAAAAAATTCATAAACACAATTAACTACCTAAATTAGATTTTATTAAATTCTTAATTGAACTTATTAACATAATATTTTCACCTAATTTAACTCATCTAAAACATAAATTCAATCAACAATTCAATTTCAAAAATCAATCAATTCAATCACCTCCCATGAACACCACCTTCTCAATGTCTGTGGTACCTGATTTTTAGTGGACAAAGATTAGTCTATAAAAGGTTCCACTTAAGTGTCTAATAAGACTTATAATTAAAGACTTAGTGTCGCCACCTTATTTTTATTCGAATAAGGACGGATTTTAAAACAATCAATTTAAATAAATAAAAAATCAACTGCTAACTCCATAAAAAGAAATAAGGCACAAGGTTCGGGGTTTAGGTTAAGAGAATTGAACGTCAGGAACTCGTCTTCCCTTCCGTTCTAAGGAACGGGCTCGAACTATTGCGTTGTTAAAAATCAAGTTTTAAGGCATGTAAACCACATAAAAAAAAATTAATATGAGGTAGGTTTGAGCACCAAAGTTGCACTACGTACCGATCATAGTGAGATTTTTAATTCACTAACGGATCAAAACCTTCGTAGTTCTGATAAGTGACTTTTATGTCACTTTTAGGGTGTCTATTGAGTCGTTTTTCGGCTTATTTTTCCAATAATTTAACCCTTTTTGTCCTTTATTTCTTTATTTACTTATTCTCGTCTTTTATCTTTATTTCGAGTATTTAAGTAGTTTTTGATAGTTTTTAGCTTATTTTCTTAATTTATTTATTTTATCTTATTTTCTTTGTTTTTATTTTAAGTTTTTAGTTCTTGTTATTTAATAAGCTCCTAGTTTCTTTTATTTTCTTATTTTATTTTATTTTCTTATTTGTTTTACTTTATTTTATTTAATCTCTTTTGATTTTATTTTTAAGTTTATTTTATTTTATTTTATTTTTATTTTATTTTATTTTATTTTCCAATTCACCCTCGTGTTTTTAATTGTAGGTGTTCCGGGTTTCAAAGTCAAGTTTGTGTTCGGGGTCCAAGGTTCGAGCACAATTCACAAGCTTCCAAGCAACACCTATCCTTCACCCCACCACACCTATCCTCCACCACACCAAAACACAAGCTCCCTGCTACACCACCCCTGCTCCAACCTCACGCAAGCAACAATAAACCAACAACCACCAACAACCACCAACATCAACAGCAGCAACCCCAAACCACCTCCAATCACACACTCACGCAACTCCACCAATCACATCCACCACAGTTCACCAACATCAACAACAGCCCACCAAATTCGCAACACCACAAAACAACCAGCAGCCACCCCGCAATCAACCACTTTCAGCCACCCAAATCAGCAGCAAGCCCATCTCAACCACATCCACTCAATTACAACAACAGCAACGCAACTAACACCGCAGCACCTGCTGCGCCTCCCTTTTCGCCACCAAAACCAGCAGCCAAGCAGTACCCCTCTCCATTCACCAGCCACCGCCAAAACCACCATCAATCACCACCAAACTACTCACCAATTACACCCCACAAACCACAACAACACTCCCCTCTTTCCCTCTCCTTCTCTCACGATTATCAGCAGCAACCAGCGTCACCACCGCAACAATTGCAGCTACCCTGACCTTCGCGGCCGCGCAGCCCTGTCAGAAGGCGCACGTAATTGAAGTCCAAAAACAGAGTCGAGGCAGAAGCAATTGCGCGACCTCTGTGCGATGTCTGCGCGGGCGCACAAACGAGGGTCAATCACGAGCTTTTCACGTGATTTTTAATGAGAATTGGACGGCCACGGTTTCTTGATTGAGTGATAATTGCTGATGATGATGGAGTATGAACAAAGATGATGATGTGTGAAGTTGGATGAAGGTTCATAGCAGCCAAGATTGAAGAGGAAGGGGAAATCGGGTTTCTGAGGTTTTAGGGGATTTGTGGGTTTATTTTAATTTCTTTTTCTTTTATTTTATTTTATTTTCTTAATTCTTTTTATATTTTCCTTTTCCTTTTCTTATTTCCTTTCTCTTTTATTTTTCTTTTATTTTTCCTTATTTTCTCTTTCTTTTATTTCTTTTATTTTTCCTAGTTTTACGGGCTTTGTATAAATACCCATTTTTGGGGTAATTAAGGGGGATATCATCTATTATGCTATTTTCTTAGTTAGTTTAGGAGAGCTTCTCTCTCTAAGGGTTAGATTAGATAATTTTTAGCGAGATAAAGTAGATTATTGCTCAATTTACTTCCAAGTACTCAATTTTGGTCAAGTTTAATTTTCAATCAAGCAATTCCTTCAAGTTTTCATCTTTCATTAATCCTCTCTCTAGTAATCTCTAATCCTTTCCTTTAGCTTTATTTATTTGCTTTATTGTTGCTTATTTTTGTTAATCTTTTTAGTTCATCTAGTTATTATTATTTTCATTGCTTTTAATCATGTTTTGTTTTGAGTTTCTTGAGTTTGTTTCTAGTATTGTTATTATGTTTAATCTCCTTTCTCTAGGATAATCTTTTAGCTAGGGGAAGGGGGTGGAAAATATGTGTTGAATGTTGGATGAATGATGATGGTTGGATTGAATACATACCTTAAATTGATGAAAGACATGATTTTTAATGGCTTGAGATTATTGTTGCACTAAATTTGATTGCCATCTAGTTTAAATGCATGAAAATGATTTGAACTAGATTAAGATCACCTCTATTTTAATGATTGCATGAGAATGAGTTGTTAAAATGGAGTTTTATGGATTGTGCTTCTTTATTCTCTTGATTTGCTTGTGTCTAATAGGATGCATGAGAATGATCCTAGTTAGCATAGACCTCTTTCATTGATTTGCCTAGACTATTGCATGAGAATGGGTTGTTTAGGTAGGATCTTGTGTTCTTTGGCATGTTCCTCATGATAACTATCATTATTCCCCTTTTTCTTATCATGTTTGACACCCCTATATCCCTAGCGTTGTTCTCTCTTGATTTTAATCTTCTTTATATTTGCTTGTTTGTAGTCTTAGTGCTTTTTATCCAAAAACCAACAAAAATATTCCCCATTTGACTCTTGCATTAGTGATATTGATGTTGGACGAGTGAGCTTCCTTAGTGGTTCGACCCTTTACTTGTATTAGGGTAGTTTAGGTTATAAATAATTAATTTGATTTGGGGTAGTAGCTTAACGACCTATCCTAGCCCGATCAAGTTCAGACAGATGCCATGTTTTAAATAACCAATTCCATTGGGTTTTTGACTTGGGTTGTTGACATAAACGTCATAAAAGTAAAATGAACCACCTTGGTTGAGGAAAATCACCCCAATTAGTGATTACCAAAAATGTCTTTTGAATAAGACAATTCAACAAATGCGTCCCAATTGACGATTTTTAGTGGATCGGTATTTTTGGGAGTGAAACTGTAAGGGTTCACTATATAATCTCACTTTGGGTTTCAAATTCACTCGAAGGTAATTTTTGTAAGGTTTTAAGGGTTATGTGTTTAGGCTTAATGGAATTGACCAAATAAAACACGACACCTGTCAAGGCCTTACTTCCAAATAAAAGGGAACAATAAACTATTTAATTATATTCGATTGTCAATTAATCCATCGGGTAATTATAATGGGATATAAGCTTATTTTTATGGAGATGGATAATTAATATAACCTTATACAACTAAATAATTAATCTTAACCTCATGTTTGGAAATGAGGCCATAACCTTATATTAACTATCATTAATTATTAGGAATAAACAAGCAAAGTTATGATTCATTCTTGTGTCACAAAAGGGTTTGAAATAAAAAGGTTCACAAAATTATAAAGAAAACAATGTTTGTTAAAACTTTTATTTCTGAAGTCATCTTGAAATAAAATTAAAGTGCTTAAGACATCATTTAATAAGATTAAAGATTTTTAAAACAACGACATTTAGAATTAAAGGCTCTTATTTCTGAAGTCTTCTTCTTTAAAATAAGATTAAAGTTTCTTGAAATAATACTTAGAATTAAAGCTTGTTAAAACTCTTATTTCTAAAGTCGTTTTTAAAATAAGATTAAAGACATTTTAATTAAAATTCCATAAGTTAAGAAGTATATATATAATATAGTATAATATAGGTTTCATACCACCATTAGTTCCTTAAAAATAAATTAATACAATTTTAAAAAGCAATTAAGAGAAAAATGTGCACATTTCATCTCTTTGATAGCTTGAACTAAAAAAATCATTAAAAATCATAGAAAAATCGAAAAAATTATTGTGAGATGTGGTTGGAAAGCTCTTGAAAAGTTCTATCACTTGAGCTAAAGAAATGGAACTGGCTCTGGTCGTAAGGGTTGTTTTACTGGCCATCTTTGGGTCGTGGTAAGTAATTCTTTACTCTTGAACAACCTTTGCTTAAACTCGTAATTCCTTAGGTCTTTAAGCTCACTTTAAGAAATAAATCAGTCTTTAAAATATACATGAGGCTGTCACATGAATGTATTAATCTTTCATATTTAAAATGTATTAAAAAAAAAGATGCAATGCAAAATGCAATTAACCCCCCTCTTTGTAACCTATCACCTCACCAATAGGCTTGGCTTTCTAATGTGGAGTAATGAAAGATTTAGGGCTAATTTAGCACCTAATATCGTCATTACCCCTATTGGTAAAATCACATGAAAACAAACACATTAGTTAGCATAATAATAATAATTAAGGAAATTAAGAAAGGAATAAAGATAATACCTTGAACTAGATGTAGCAATTTTTTGGATAACCCTTCTTACTTATCAAGGATGAAAAGATGATCACTCCTTAATTAAAGTGCAATAAAAGAGACTAAGTGATTTTTTTTTGAGTTTTGAGATATTAAAGGAAATTAATGCAAAAATAAAGCTAAAGAACTTTTTTTTTTTATTTTTGATTAGAGAAAATAAACTTGAAAAATAAAGCTAAATCTTGAGAACCTGTAGGGAATATTTCAAGCCATTAACCCCAAGCTTGAACTCCACTGTGATCATACACTTAAGCATGGTGGCGTCCAAAGGGAAGGAAGCTAGAGCAAAAGAGTCGCCAACAAGTTTTAGGAACTTGTAAACCGTTCACAAGGTGAAGATTACACCCCTTAACGATCCAGGAGATCGTCAACTCTAAAAGATCTTGAACCAAATAGGGTTCGGGGATGAAGGTACAAATCCAACCTAAAAGAGATTGAACCTGCCCTATAAAATAGGCCTCTACTTCATTCTTCTCGTATTCATGTGCGCTTTCTGACTAACATGCAAACAATAGGTTAACCCTAAACCTATTTATCTATGTTGGTTGAATATTAATGCACAAATAAAACTATTATTGGCGATCACTTGAATTATAATCATATTAGCCCTAAACAAGATTATTAATTATCTTATTAAGCGTGATTACAAGTACAAATTCCCTTTAAACATGCATAAAAGGTGTGATCAAGCAATAACAATAAATAAGCATCAAGCAACATAATAATCATAAAAATAATAATCATAATCATGATAACAATCATAATAATCATAATTATCATAATCATGTTAAAGCATAATATTAATAGCAAGATCCTAGGCATAATACTAACAAGATTAATAACAAACCCTAGCATGTCACTAAGCAATAAAGATCAAAGCTTTATCCCTAACATGATACTAACATGATTTTAGAAAAGAGAATAGGAAGCATCGCAGGAATCATAATTGATATAAGCAAATCACCCTAAATATCATACTAAGGAAAGCATCCTAACATGATACTAGGAACCAAAATAACAATCTTAACATGATTTCTATATCATAAGATCAATTAAACAATTAAAGTACTTACTTCGATGCCTCGTACCTCTTTCTAATAACAAAATACACACGTTAGTAACTTCAAGGAAAATATAAAATCAAACAATAAAATTAAATAATTGAAATAGAGATTTGGGACCAAACCCTCAGAAATTATAACCTTTCACGTCTAGGGCGAAGGCAACTTCGAACTCAACTAGGTGTATCTAGTGCTCGTGAATGCGGAATTTTGTAAGAGGGAAGGTTTAGAAAAAGAGATAGAGAAAGCTGATTGTTGGTGATTGTAGATGAGAATTGATGATGAGAACGGAGGTTCAGGACCCTATTTATAAAAAAACAGTCCGGACATAGGTAGAATTTGATAAGGAATAAAACTCCACGCTGTCGCTGCAAAACGACCTTGTCGCCAGGTGACAAGGTCTGTCGCTTGGCGACAGCCTGGATTCCTACGCTCTTTCAAACACGGAGTCCACTTATCAATCAAAATCTATTTGTAAAGTCCGTATGAAAATTGAAATCGTATTTTTCATAAAATAATATTTTATTCCAAATAAAACTTTATCAAAATATAATTATTAATTCTAATCTTATTAGGATTAAAGAGAACCTTCTAGAGAATTCTAGAAGACTATAATCAATTCTAATAACTTTAGGAATAATAATTAACATTGGGCCCTCCCCTAGATTATTGGGCCGCAAGTAAAGATCAAACCGGGCCTAGTGTAGTGTTTTGGCCATAACTTCCTCATTATTCATCGGAATTGGGCTTATAATATATTGTTGGAAATCTCTTTGCAAGCCCCATCTAACTACACTATTATTGGACCCTTGTCGTGGACCAAACTAAACTGGATTGGCTGTTTTCATAAAATAGAGTTGTTTTCGAAAACAGAAAGAAAGAATTTTAATAAAAACTAACCGCAACACTTGACCTTTCACACTTTCACCTCATTCGATTATCATTCGAGGCAAAAGGCATTCATCACTGGGTTTGGTTTTGGAGAGACACATTTGGGTGTCTACAGAAACAAACCCTTTTTTTTGGTTTTTAATATAGACTAGGAATACTTAAGCAATTAAACTAATATTTTTTAACAAGGATAATAAAGAAAAATAATGCTTGAACTTGAAATATTTTTGTGTTTTTTTTTATAGGAATTAAAGATGATAACAACACTTAAATAAAAATAACAACTTAATTGTAAGATGCTTTTAATAAGCTAATAATTTAAGAATAAAGCTAAATTAGAGAGATTTTAACTAAAGCAAAGATTAGAGGAGAAAAAAATTAGAGAGAATTTTTAGAGAGACAATTTGTAGGAATTTTTTGGTGTCTAAAACTTGAGAATTAGGGGGTATTTATAGGAAAATAAAGGGGTTAATTTGTAAATTAAAAAAGTAAATAAATTAAAAATCAAAGATTATTTTGGTAAATATCAAGATTTTGGTAATAATGAGAATCTTGATATTAAATTCTTTCGTTTTATATGTAACAAACTTACTTAATCTGTTTTGTAACACTTAAACCGATAAAATAAAGAAAACCGTAATAAAATCAACTCTAATATTCACATAAAAAGGTTCTAAAATGCCATGGTATTACAAAAAAAGAAAATATATGATCAAGTTATGTCACAACTCAGTAATACTCACATGGCATACGATAGCAAAGTGCCTAAATTTATTAAGTGACTATTATACTTACCAAGGTATTAAAACAAACACTTATAAAATAAATATCAGCTCTGAAAGTTACACAAAGACATTAGGTTACAATACTAATAGGATTGGACAAAATATTTCAGAGCTTATATAAAAAAAGTAAAAACAATAACCCCTGCCTTTATTAGACAGCACATATAGATTTACCCAAGAACATCTAAACATACGGCAAAACCTTAAAAGTACGAGCATTACAAATAATAACCCTTACTAAAAGTATAAAGTATGGTAAATCATATAAAATCATAAGATTGACATGGTCAAAGTGAAAATACACCATGTAAAATCATACAATATTAAGTCATACGACATAAATTTCAGGTAGTCAAGAGTAAACTATATTCCCTTGACCGAATGACTTTAAAAAAAAAAGGTGAACCCTTATCTTGCTTTACTCTACTAAAACACAAATTTATATTTATCATAGTCGTAAAAAAAAGATAAAAGATACAAAACTAGATCAAAACAACAGGAAAACAAATAAAACAGAAGACCAAATTCACGTCGGCAACGTAAATTAACGTAACGGAAATTAGTATTTGGAATAGTGTCAAATAGTGTTTGAATAGTGTCAAATAGTGTTTTGAATAGTGAAATGCAATACATGACACGTCTGAAATCCAGCTGTCCCAATTAGCGTCAGATAAATATTGATGCAATTGGTCCAAATTGAAATTTATTGGATACAATATTAACCGCGGGGGATAAAAAAAGGTGACGTTATTTCACTATTGACAATTGCTTATCAAAACCGACGAAAGAATACACAAACTAGACTGAGTAAACAAACCATAAAAAAAGATAAAGAACAAAAAAAAACGTGAATGTCATAACTCATTTTTTTTTTGGTGAAATGAATGTCAGAACTCATAAGTGATAAGAATTCTCAGAAAAGCAAAATATCATTGAAATGATATGAAGCACGATCCTATTTTTTAGGAACAAACACTATTATCTATACGTACAATTATACATTTCCATCCATACGTATCCCTCTTTGATTCTCATCCATACAATACTCAATTATCCTTAGATAAGTTTTGATGGGTTTGGTCCGAACTTATATTTATCGGATCAAGTATTAACTAAGGAACAAAAAGACAAGGACATTATAACAAGCGTACATAAAAGGAGGTCCCTTTAGCACTACAACATATAGTACCCATTTAGGTGTGGGGATGTTTGTCATTTCCTATATTGGTTGGGCATGAGTCTTTAGAGTAGTGGACTTTATAGCTTAGGTAAACTGGTCATATAATAGAGTAGTGCACAAATCGCAAAAATCACTAGATAAAATAAAAAGAATAAAACTTACTCTAACAGTTTAAGTGAACATACGATATACTTATTATACTCTAAAGGAGTAAACAATGCTTGTTTATAAAGAAAATGACATATTCCCCCGGCGAGACAAAAAATATTGTACTTTATATTACACGATTATTATACATATACGTATAAAAATACGGTCTAAAATACTTACTTTTTACTATAAAAAGAAATTACCCTTATCCAAAATCTCCACTCACCACTTAATTCTTATCTTCTTCCATCTTCCTCCTTACCCGAAAAAACCAAACAAAAAGAAAACCTCCATTAAAACTCGGCCACCATGTTTCGAGAAAACCAGGAAGATCAACCTGTCTTCACCTTTGAGGAAGACATGAGGATGATAAGGGTGTACTTCATGTACATTGTGGGGTTAGTGGTCCTCCTAATGGCTGTATTAATTTACTTGTTAATCCACAAGTAAAGCCCGAAAATTATTTCGGTGGAGTAGGGTAAAAATACATGTAGTGTTAGCTGTACTTCTATATTTTGTAATTTAGTAGTTTAGAAGTACAAATTGTAACATGTATTTTGAAAATTATAAATAAAAATCATTATTATTACTTGTTTTCTTCGTTTTAAATAATAAAACAAACTTCATTAAGTTTATAAAAAATATTTAGCAAAATAATAATAATTATTTGCAAAAAACGATAAGTATAATAATAAAAGATAATTAATAGTGATAATTACAAAAGTAAGATCAAAATTTGGTGTCTACAATGTCGCCGCCGCATCTAGCCAACATCGTCAACGTTGCCGCTGCATACCACCACCGTCAAAATCGTTGCTGCTCATCACCATATTCAAAGTCTCTGCTACCGCATCTAACCTTCTTCAGTGTTCCTTTCTCACTCCCTTCTCTCTCTCTCGCTCTTTTTTTTTTATTTTTTATTTTTTTATGTTAAATCGATTAGATCTGATGGTATGAGTGGTGAGTGGGCTAGTTTGGGGTGGTTTAAGGATGGTTTTGGGTGGATTCAGTGTGGTTCAAGGTAAGTGAGGGTAGTGGTTTGGTTTTGGGGCAAAGTGAGGGTGGTTGTTTTGGGTGGTTTATTGTGAGTGTTGGTGGTTTTGGGACGGTTCGGCTGAGAGGAGTTGGTTTCGGTGTGGTTCGAGTTGAGATGGGGTGGTTTCGGGATCATTTGGGTTGATAGGGGGTGATTTTGGGGTTATTCGGGCCGCGGGGGTGGTTTTAGGGTTGTTTGGAGTGTTTGTGGTTGGATTCTAGGTGGTCCGCTTGAGAAGGCGCTGGTTTCGGGCTGAGAGGTAGTGATTTTGGGGTTGTTCGGGCTAAGATCTGGTGGTTTTAGGATTTTTTGGGCTGCACCTGGGTGGTTCGGGCTGCGCTTGGGTGGTTCGTGGGTGATTCGGACTGCGCCTTGTGGTTCCTAGCAGCTTGGGGTGGTTTTGTGGTCGCTACTTGTAGACACTTAAAATTGTCTCCCCAAAACCAAACCCGATGATGAATAACCTTTCACCGCCATTATTGGTCAGGTTGAGTATTTAACCTTTGGAGTGCTTAAATCCATATTCATTCCCTATACATTTCATAAACTTCCAATTCCTAGCTCATTTCCCTAAACCATAACTTACTTTCCACTTTTCGTGTCCATATCACAAAACCGAGAGAAACTAATTTTGTGGCCCTATGATTGTGATCCAATTATTATTTGGTTGGATAGGACTTGAAATAAGCTTTCCAACGATATATCATAAGCCCAATTCCGTTTTAAAACGAAGAAGATATGAGCATAATACTAAACTCGGCTCAAAACCGATACCCTTTCACTAAAATGACTATATCATAAAATCTACAAATGATTTTGACCTGATTCCAATTGGGTTGGAAAGCAGCCTTGATAAGATTTCCAATGATATATTATATGCCTTATTCTGAGTTACGGATCAAAAGTTATCGTAGTTTCAAAAACGCGTAAAAAACTGGAATACCGGGCAGCAGCTAAAATGCCGCGACGCGGCAAAAGCTGACGTGGCACGGTGCATATTACCGTGACAAGGTATTCTACACCGTGTCACGGTGCTTTTTTCGTGTATTTTCCACGTTCCCTCACGCGTTTATGAACCTGGACGCGTTTCGGAAAAAACAGTACACCGTGACACGGGGCCACGTGCCGCGCCACGGTAGACTTTGCCGCGTCACGACATTTTCAGCCGTGTCACGGGATTTCCCGCGTTTTCTCCGCATAAACCCTACGCACGTTTTATCATTTTAGGGCAGCTATTGCACCGCGACGCGGTATTATGTATAGTATTACGGCAGACACTGACCATGTCACGGTGCCCCGAATTAGGGTTTTTATCTTTTCTAGGGTTCCGTGTGATCCCCTACTTATTTCCTCTATATATACAAACCTCCTTTCTACAGTTCAGGGCACCAAATCATTCTGTCTTCCTCTCTTCTACACCAAAAATCATTCTTTTCTCTCTCTCTTTCATACTCTAAGCCTTAAACCTATATTCCTAACTACATCATTTCTAGGGTTCCGTGTGATCCCCTACTTATTTCCTCTAAAAATACAAGCCTCCTTTCTGCAGTTCGGGGCACCAAATCATTCTCTCTTCCTCTCTTCTACACCAAAAATCATTCTTTTCTCTCTCTCTCTTTTATACTCTAAGCCTTAAACCTATATTCCTAACTATATCATTCCTTCCTTAAGCACTCCAAGGAGTCCATACAACACCTGAGGTTCCGTCCTTAAACCAAGGCGTGAAAGGTAGAATTAACTGAGGGTTTGGACCAAATCAACTCTACTTTTAATTTAATTTAATTTCAATTTGATTTATATTTTTATTGAAGTTACTAACAATTTATTCATGATGTAACAATTTAAAGGAGCGCGTGAAATGTGAGTAATTAATTAATTTAATTACTTATTTTATTTTTATGTTTCTAGTATCATGATTCGGTTAATTTATATTTGATTTGAGTAACGTTTATAGACACCTTATTATGTCTCCCCAAAAACCAAACCCAGTGATGAATATCTTTCACGTCATTGTTTATCGAACAAGGTTATTTGTGAAAGAGACTTGTGAATGCTTCTGTTTTAACAAAAATATTTCTTTTTGTTTTTGAAAATTTTCCTTTTTATACCCTATTTATGAAAAACGTCCATTGCTGTTTAGTTTGGTCCATGATAAGGGTCCAATAATGGTGTAATTGGATGGCGTTTGAAAAGAGTTTTCCAACGATATATTATAAGCCCAACTCTGATAAATAATGAGGAAGTTATGGCCAAAATACTAAACTGGGCCCAAACCGGATTTCACCTACGATCCAATGATCATGTGGAGGGTCCAAAGGTTTAATCCCATTCCTAAACTAATTAGGATTAATTAGAAGGTTCTATAAGTTTCTAAAAGATCTTAATTATCCTTTTTGAAAAGATAAGATTAAAGAATTTGAAATTGAATAAAAACTTTCCTTTTTTAAGTCCTAATTCTATTCGAATTTAAAGATGTTCAAAGACAGTCAGATATTATTTTCGTGACTCATAATTTTTATACAAATCTTATATGGTTGGATAGATCTTGAAATTATCTTTCCAATGATATATATAATATTAATTCCGAGCTATAACGAAAAAGATATGAAAGAAATATGAAACTCTATCCAAAAACTGACACCCTTCCACTATTTTGGCCATATCTTTTATTCTAAAAATATTTTAATCTGATTCTAATTGGGTTGGAAAGTAAACTTCAAGAGCTTTTCAATGACATATTATATGACTTATTTCGACTTTTGGATCAAAAGTTATGATAAAAACAATATCCGCAAAAAACTGTCTCGTTGCGCCGCGCTGGACCCTGTCGCTCTGCGACATATTCAATTTTATTCCAATTCGAATTCTAACTCTTTTCTATTGTTTTCGGACTATTTTCTCTATAAATAGGGTCAATATTCTCCATTTTTAAATTATCAACAATCATCTAATTCTATTATCTTCTATCTCTTATGTTAGAAGCTTATTCTTTCTCGCTCTTTTTAAGCCTTCCTTTTTCAAATAAAAATACCGCATTCACGAGACTTAGACACACATAACCAAGCTCGAAGTTGCCTTTGCCCTTGACGTGTAAGGTTGATAGTTTCTGAGAGTTTGGTCCCAAATCTTATTTCAATTCTTTGATTAGATTTATTATTTAATATTTTCCTTGAAGTTACTAACGTGTGTATTGTTTTGATAGAAAAAGATACGAGGCAAAAATATAACTGAAAAAAAAACACAAAAACACCTGGAACTGATCACCGCGCCACGGCAAAAATGCCGCGTCACGGCAATCAGTGTCGTGTCACGGCAATCAGTGCCGTCAGGTTGTACCGCGACACGGTACAGTTTGCCGTGTCACGGTGCCCAAGGAATAAGTCCAGTCAGCTTTTTTTTAGTCTTTCGTGCTAATTTGGTCCTCGCATCAGTCATTTTGGTTACTGTTCACATATCTAGCCATATGATCATACCACGAGTCTTATAACATCACTTAATCACTCACGAGTGAAGTATAGTCCACACACTTTATTTATTTTCCGACTCGAGTCGTGCACCATGTCATTTATGATCGTATACTAGGTTCATGCACCCCTTTTTACGTCACAATAAAAAAACGAGTGGAGTTTTTTTCTCACATGTTTTCAAATGCCCATTTTTTCCCTTCCTTTCCTATCTTGAGCAATGAGTCAAACAATTAAGTGAATTGTTTTATTTCAGTACTTGGTCAAGGAGTAGGGGTAGATTAATACGGTTCGAGTCATCACCGCAACAATCTCTTAGATCTAAGAGGAGTTCACCTTCAAACTATTTTCAGTTTGTTCCAATGGCCACTAAGGAAGATATTGAGAACATCAACACATCAATCGAGACACTGTCTGCCATGATGAAAACCCTTACCACTAGAGTCACTACCATGGAACAAAACAAGGTCACTGTTTATACCCTTGACAAATTGAAGGAACAGATGAGTAAGATTTATGAGGATTTCACTTATGTGGAACAGCCTCCCACTCATTTGGATGTGAAAGACACACTAGGCGAAAATATCAATTGGCCACCGGTTCAAAACCCCCCTATGCCACCGGTTTTGAACCGGTGGTCAGTTGGGGGGTGGCAATACTCGGTTGAAAAGGCCACCGGTTCAAAACCGGTGGCAAAATTAAGTATTGCCACCGGTTAACCGGTGGCAATAGTCGTTCCCGCAATATTTTTTTTTTGTTTTAACAACTATTGCCACCGGTTAACCGGTGGCAATGAACATATATATATATATATATATATTTGTTTTACTTGAAATATAACTGAACATAAATCAAAAAAAAAAATGACAGCATCTAAATATAAATCGAACAATATCATTCAATTTAATCGAAAAATTACAACATTTAATTAAAAAAAAAAATTTCCAATATAATCCAACAATTATTACATCAAATAAATCAGTAAAAAATTACAATATAAATCATAAAAAATTACAACATCAAAATCACAAAAACCCCATACAACATCTAAATCAAAATCTTGATTCTTCACTTTCACATCCAAATCAATATACCTGCATCAATTAAAACAAAAATATAAATTGAATAATAAAAAAAAAAGAACACTAATCTCTGAATTAAAAAAAAACAGAAGACTAATCAGTTTAAATTAAGCTGATGAAAAAAAAAACAAACACTAATCTCAGAATTAAAAAAAAAAAGAACACTAATCAGTTTTTTAAAACCCAGAAAAAAATCCAAAAAAAAAAAACGATAAATATCCTAAAAAACACAGAAATCATAAATTATTAAAACTAAAAAAAAAAATTGCGAAAAAAAACCCAAAAATCATGCATGTACCTATAAACTGTCGAAAATCAATCACAATTAAACCCAAATCAATCAAACCCGGCAAATCAATTACCCCCAAAACTTTCGAAAATCAATTAAACCCAGAAATTTCGAAAATCAATTAAACCCAGAAATTTCGAAAATCAATTTCGAACAATATTACAACAATCAAATCCATAAAAATCAAGGCATTTACCTGTAGACCCATAAACATGCACAAATCAAGGCGAAAAGTGGTGTTGATGATGTAGATCTGTCGGTGTTGTTGATGTTGGTGTTGCTGGTGTGGTGGTGGCGCGGTGGTGATTTCGTGGGTTGATGGTGGCGAAGGAGGAGAACGGAGGAGAGAGGACGAGAGGGAACAGAGAGGGAGAGAAGGAGAGAGAGAGATCGAGAGAAGGAGAAAGAGAAGGAGGAGAGGGAAGAGATGAGAGAGAAAGAGAAGGAGGAGAGGATGAAGGAGAAGAGGGGAGAGGGGATCGGAGTTGAGGCCGAAAGAGAAGGAGGAGATCAGAGGTGGATGTTTGGTTGAGGAGAGAGGATGGAGAGAGGAGAGAGGATGGAGGAAACGGCTGGGAGAAGAAATGGTAGGGTTTGGGTATATAAAGGGCCGGTTTTTTTTTTTTTTTAATATACTAAGTTATTGCCACCGGTTCAAAACCGGTGGCCTTTCAAATTTTTGCCACGGGTTTGGTTGAACCGGTGGCAATAACTCTTTGCCTCATCCCGCCACTAATTTTTGCCACGGGTTTTCAAAAACCGGTGGCCAATGAGCGTTGTATTTTTCAATTTTTCTACTAGTGACAAGCTCCCTAAAAAGTTCTCCTTTGCTAATATTCTAAAGTTCAAGCCTATTGACAATCCAATATTCCATTTGAAGGCATTCTCTATAACCATGGCTCTTAAGGTATTGGACGTAACACTCTTCCCTACGGTGTTCCCTCTCTCCTTAGAGCATGCTTGCCAACAATGGTTTTATTCCCTAGATGCCAAGCGTACTGCGATTTGGCAAGATGTCACCGACAGTTTCATGAATCGTTACAAGTGTAACATTCAAACCAAAACTTCTAAACGTGAACTCTCCATTCTCAAACAGAAAGAGAATGAAGGCTTCACCGCTTATCTAAACAGGTGGAGGGAAACAGCTTCACTCTTGGTAGATCCTCCCAAAGAAAGAGAGATGGTTTGCCTCTTCATCCAAAATCTGACTCACAAGTATAGGGAACATCTCAAATTTCTTCCACTGAACACTTTCGAAGTTGTATACGACATCGGCATCAATATCGAGGATGAGCTAATAAAGACTGCTGGTAGTAACAATAATAACACTTGGAAAAAAAAGAAGAACGACCTTCCTTCTTCTTCGTCTTCTAAGCGCGAAAATACTACCAACAATATAAGCCAAGTTGATCTCAATGAAGTGTTAGCTCTTGATGCTCCATTGCCCAAGGAAAGGAGAACTTACGCTCCTTTAGGAATGACTTATGATGCGGCCTTTGATCGCCTCTACGGTCAAGGCTTGATCGCACCTATTGAGCCATTTCTAGAGCCAAAACCTGAAGAAAGGAGCGCCAAATGGAATCCCAATGCCCATTGCTAGTACCATCAAGAAAGGGGTCACTCTATTGAACAATGCTGGAATTTGAAGGACACCATTCAAGACTTAGTAGATGCCAACAAACTTACCGTCCCTCCAGGTGGTAAGAAGTGACAAGCAGTAATGAAGACAAGGCACATGGTGAGCCCTTCGCGCGAGATTTCATGATTTCTTCTTTTTATTAGTTTCCCTTTCCCCAATTTAAGTCTAGCATAGATTTCCCTTTCTATAATTTGATAATTTTGTTAGCTTGTTCACCATTTTCATCAATAAATTGAGTATTCTTTACATAAAAAAAAAATCAATTACCGAACTAAACACAAGGTACACCAATGACTTGAGGCACCTTTGCAACCCTGTCATTCCCTATTAACCATTCAATCACATATCCATTTATTTGTCAACCGCTTTGGACCTCGTCTAACGATTGACCTTATTTATTCAACCCACATTCACTTAACCCTGGGATGGGAAGGTGTGCAATTTGTGTAACAGTCAGAAAGCAAGTTCAAATTAAAAAAAAAAACAAAAAGAAAAAAAAAGAATAAGTAAATAAAAAAACAATGTCTAAAGGCAAGTGTTCCAATGTCTTTGATATGAATACGTCTCAAATTGCGTCTCTCATCGAGTGCCTGGTACCGTGCATGAGAAACATGAATGCTAAGTGAGTGATGGACCGCATGATCTGAGATTGTCTACATTGATTCAAAAGAATGAAAAAAAAGAATAGAAATTCAAATAAAAAAATATATGAAAAATAAAACTTGCAAAGTCCAAATTTTCAAATACACAATTGCATATCTTGGGGGCTTTGCTCGGGTCTTGAGCCTTTTACCCCTTTCTTCCTTAAACCTTCAGCTTAACCACATTACAACCTTTGAAAGATCTCTTTGAGGTGTACATACACTTGTGTAAAGTTCGGTTAGAGCTACATTCGGCCTGATTCCTAACGGATAGGTAGGCAACCTCACATTGAGGTGCGGCCACATTCATATGCATGATCGAGTCGAAGAATATCCAATGCTTATCCCTATGACCTTATCCATCTAGAGGTAGACTTGGGGGCTTGAACCCACATCATTTAGCCTACCTAGCCTAAAGGGTCACCATTTTGACTCTTCTTACATCTCTTTCCATCACCATAGCCTTTGCAGCCTCACCTTAGTATCACTTTCACACACTTCTTTCACACATACATAGCCATATCAGCTTTCCCTTAGGAACCCTTTATCATGAAATCTTGTTTCTTTACCGCGCATGCTTGATCATCTTTCAAGACAACATTCATTAAAAGAAACATTGTATACTTGCTTAGCTTCCTGACCTGAGCAATGTTCATTGTTTCACACATCGCATAATGTGCTGAGCAACATTTATACATCAATGATTTGTAATCATACAAAGCATATCGTGCTTAACTCCTTGACCTAAGCAACGTTCATTATGCAATAATCACTTCATCTATATACGTGCTTAGCTTCCAGACCTAAGTGACGTTCAAGATCATTTCTTTACACCACATATGATGCTTAGCTCCATGACCTAAGTTCATTCATTTCTCGTGTCACACGATGTAATTGTCTTTAGCCTCCTGGCCTAAGAACATGCATCATGCATACATTATTTTCAAGACAAGCAATTCAATCCATACGATTCATTTCGTCTTGCTCAATGAGGAAGTTCAAAACTTCTTCCCTTTGTCATGTCTTTTCTTTTGAGGAAGTTCAAAAACCTTTTCAAAGTTTTTTCATCGAGGGAAAGTAAAAAACAAAACTTTTTTTCACGTCTTTCTTTTTCGGGAGAAAGTCGGTACCCTCCACTCATGACAAAAATGACGTAAAATTTTTGCTTTTGCATCTTCGTTTGCTTGTGTCTGCACACACACTCAAATCATACACATACACACACACTCACAAGTCATACACATGTCATGTCGTGTCAAGTCAAGTTTGGTCAAGTCAGTTGGTCAAGTCAATCGCAATCTATACGGGTCCTTTGGCAAATTTTATTTTGCAGGTCTCACATATAGCCCACGTTCGGGGACAAGCGAACCATTTACAGCCCACATTCGGGGATAAGCGAACCATTTACAACCCACGTTCGAGGACAAGCGAACCATCTACAACCCACGTTTGGGGACAAGCGAACCATTTACAGCCCACGTTCGGGGACAAGCGAACCATCTACAGCCCACGTTCGGGCACAAGAGGACCATCTATAGCCCATGTTCGGGGACAAGCGAACCATTTACAGCCCACGTTCGAGGACAATCGAACCATCTACAACCCATATTAGGGGCAATCGAACCATCATCATTTTAGTGATCATCTCCTAAGTGAAGACGATTCACAGTGCAAGGTTCTCGATACACAGAGACTTGCAATCTCATCATCAGAGAAGTTTTTCCTCAAGCATGGAAAATTTTCGGTCGTTGCCACCTCTCAAGGCGAAGAAGTCAGCGATTATATCATCTGTTGACTTTCCTCAAGCATGGAAAGTATCTCAACAAACATCATCCGGTGGATTTCTTCAAGCATAGAAAGCTACCAAACTCATTTGTCACCGATACACTAGTGTCAGATAAGCATTCTATCCTTTACTCTTTTATCTATAGAACTAACATTTTTCTGCAGGTATCGACGTATAAAGAGTGATTTAGGATCGCAGAACGTCTTAAATCATTCTTTTTCCCTATCAACTACTTTGACTATCGTTTTCAAAACCGACGTTTCTATAAACTCAGTCAAAGTGGGGGCTTCTGTAGACACCTAAAAATGTCTCTCCAAAACCAAACCCGATGATGAACAACCTTTCACCGCCATTATTAGTCGGGTTGAGTATTTAACCTTTGGAGTGCTTAAATCCATATTCATTCCCAATACATTTAACAAACCAATACAATTCCTAGCTCATTTCCCTAAACCATAACTTACTTTCCACTTTTCGTGTCCACATCACAAAACCGAGAGAAACTGATTTTGTGGCCCTATGATTTTGATCCAATTATTATTTGGTTTGATAGGCCTTGAAATAATATTTCCAACGATATATCATAAGCCCAATTCTGATTTAAAACGAAGAAGATATGAGCAAAATACTAAATTCAGCTCAAAACCGACACCCTTTCACTAAAACGGCCATATCTTAAAATCTACAAATGATTTTGACCTGATTCCAATTGGGTTGGAAAGTAGAATTGATAAGATTTCCAATGATATATTATATGCCTTATTCTGAGTTACGACAAAAGTTATCGTAGTTTTAAAAATGCGTAAAAAACTGGAATTACCGCGCAACAGCTAAAATGCCGCAATGCGACAAAAGCTTACGTAGCACGGCGCATATTACCGTGACACGGTATTCTACACCATGTCACGGTGCTTTTTTTGTGTATTTTCCACGTTCCCTCACGCGTTTATGAACTTGGACGCATTTCGGAAAAAATAATACACCGTGACACGGGGCCACATGCCGCGCCACGGTGGACTTTGCCGCGTCACGGCATTTTCTGCCGTGTCACGGATTTTCCCGTGTTTTCTCCGCATAAACCCTACTGCGTTTTATCATTTTAGGGCAGCTATTGCACCGCGACGCGGTATTAGGGTTTTTATATTTTCTAGGGTTCCGTGTGATCCCCTACTTATTTCCTCTATAAATACAAGCCTTCTTTCTACAATTCGGGGCACCAAATCATTCTCTCTTCTTCTCTTCTACACCAACAATCATTATTTTCTCTCTCCCTCTCATACTCTGAGCCTTAAACCTATATTCCTAACTACATCATTCCTTCCTTAAGCACTCCAAGGAGTCCATACAACACCCAAGATTCTGTCCTTAAACCAAGGCGTGAAAGGTAGAATTCACTGAGGGTTTGGACCAAATCAACTCTACTTTTAATTTAATTTAATTTCAATTTGATTTATATTTTTATTGAAGTTACTAACAATTTATTCATGATGTAGAAATTTTAAGGAGCGCGCGAAATGTGAGTAATTAATTAATTTAATTACTTATTTTATTTCTATATTGCTAGTATCATGATTTGGTTAATTTATATTTGATTTGACTAATGTTATTATGGTTACATTGCTTCCAATATTAATGTTTATTCTATTGTTATTATTGATCACCATATTGCATGTTTAAAGGGAATATGTAATTGAAAATCACGACTAATAAGATAATTTGGACAACCGGTTTAGGATCCTTTTTAATCTTGTTGTTTAATCAAGTGATCATGATATTTTAAAAATATGTGTGTGCATTAATATTCAACCAATTTAGCCTAATATTAGTTTGGAGCAAATCGAATCTTTGTTTACATGCCTTTGAGATCGCATGAATCACTTTTCACAATAAGAGTCGAGTAGAGGCCTATACGGACGAATGTGACTCCATGACTCACTTCGTACCATCATCCCCGATCCTCCTTTCGTGGTTCCGAACCATATGGAGTTAGTAATCTCATGGATTATGAATGGGGTGTAACCTTCACGGGACAATTGTTGTTGCCTTTCGTTGTCCCTTATTGTGGCTGCCTTAAATGATCCGTGAACGGTTTACAAGTTCCTTAAGAACTTGTTGGCGGCTCCCTACTTTATTTTTCCCTAATCGTATACGTCAATTCCCACTTCTTATGAGTGCCAAGCATATTCATACATGCTTAACGTAGGCGCACTTCAAACGACGCCTACACTACTGTTAGTCGATAGTTGTGGTATGCCTGTTTTCAGTTGTGGTGGTAAATTTGTTAATTATTTCACTTTCTCTTTCGTACCCTTAATTTACTATTCTTTAATTCATTAATTAGCCATTATGAAATTTTGTTTTAAAATTCGTATCGAGCTCAAAGTTGCAGCTAATTCGAAACGGAGGTAGTACTAAAATGAACATCGAGAATGACACGTATTGTTTCTTGGTGTTGTTTTTTTCCAACCCCCCTAGCTACCCCTCCCTCGTCAATGACTAATCCCTTTCCTTACCTCCACCCTAACCCACCCCCGAAGAAGAAAGCCCAAAACCACCCTCTCCCGAGGCCCGAAACTTGACTATCCGTTATAGAAATACTACAAGGGTTTTAGTTTATTATACATGAAAGAGAGATATCAACGGATTTAAGCTTTATGTCAAAGCTCTAGGAACAACTTGGGTTATACCTACTGAACAACTATTATTATTACCTCGTATTTTTAATGGTGGAAGATATATTAATGGCGCCGACGAAGTAAAATATCTGAATAAAATCGATGCAATGCACCACTATCATTTTTATTCATTTTCTCTGAACTCAACCTCAAATCTCCCGCAATTAGATGTGTTGATGTTTGGAGGGTAGAATCATCATCATCCCCCAAAAAAAATTCCAATAATACTCCTAAACACATCCCAATTTCTGATGTGGATGGTGTTTTTCGTGGGATCGTGGGGGATGGTGAGACGGAAAGGGGCGGGGGAGGAGGGTTAGGCCGCAGTGAGGGTTGAGTTGTTTTTTTAAAAAAACTTTATGTTGGGGACATGAAACAATAAAGTTAGGGTGCGGTATGATTAAAAAAGATATGCCTAAGAGAATGATTGTAGATTAATACATCATTTGTTATGATAATAATAATAATAATAATAATAATAATAATAATAATAATAATAATAATAATAATAATAATAATAATCTCTTTATCGTAAAGAAATGTCCTGCTGAGTTGGGGGAGTATATTGCTAGTGATCCTCTCACGCCACTTGTTAAGCCTGGTGGTGGTATTCGGCCTATTGCTGTGGGTACTGTTTGGCGGCGCCTGGTTTCAAAGTTTTGGGCTATTTTAATTGGTCCGCGTTTGGGAAGCTATTTAGGAGGTCTTTAGTTTGGTGTTGGGGTGCCGGCTGGTGGTGAGGCTATTCTTCATGGGGTTAATCGTTTAGTTGAGGCTCGTGGTGGTGATGTTGGCCTTTCTATGTTGCTGGTTGATTTCAAGAATGCATTTAATTTGGTTGACCGTTCGGCTTTGTTACGTGAGGTTTGTCTCCGTTGTCTAACTCCCCCGCGATGGGTTGAATTTTGTTACTATTCTCCAGCCAGGTTGTTTTACGGGGAGCATACCTTATGGTCATGTCAGGGTGTGCAATAGGGTGATCCTCTAGGCCCTTTGCTTTTTGCTTTTGTTTTTCATCCGTTAGTGTGCCAAATCAGAGATTCTTTTGACTTATGTTTGCAGGCTTGGTATTTAGACGACGACACTATTATTGGTGACACCTTAGTGGTAGGAAAGGCTTTGAAGTTGATTTTGGCGGAGGGACCTCGTCTCAGCCTCTATGTCAACGTTGAGAAAACGGAAGTTTTCTGGCCCTCGGAGGACCCTCGTAGCCGTCTCGTGGGTGTCTTTCCTCCAGATATTGGACGTCTTGTGCATGGTGTTAAGTTACTGGGTGGTACAATCATTGCGGATTCCTCTTTATGTGGTGAGCTTGTTTCGCAGAGGGTGTCGAAGACCATTGTGGTAATGGATGTTGTTGCTAAGCTCGATGATCCCCAATGTGAGTTGTTAATTCTTCGTGCGTGTACTGGGATTTCAAAACTCTACTTTGCTATGCGCACTTGTCCTCCTTGTCTTTTTGAAGCGGCACATATTTCTTTTAATGTGGCTCCTCGGGCTTCTTTGGAGCGTATTGTAACTTCTTCGGGGCCTGGTTTTGGTGATTGGCAGTGGCGTCTTGCCACGTTACCTTTTGCTTATGGTGGACTAGGTGTCTATTCAGTCGGTGATGTTCGACACTATGCTTTACTTACGTCGCGTCTGTAGTCTTCTGGTCTTCAGGATACGCTTATTCGCAATTATGGTATTATTGGTCCAGGACCAACCTTTGATGGTGCTCTTAGTCTTTTTAATAGGATATTGGAGACTGACCTTATGAGTAACCCTAGTGAGATCGCTGCCCCCAAACTCATGAAGAAATTGGCAGATATATATTTCACGAAGGTCACTGCATCCATAGAATCCACTTTCTCCTTATCTTCGTGTCATGTTGCCTTATGGAAGTCCTAAGAGGGGGATCACACTTCGGCCTGGTTGCGAGCGATCCCAATATCAGGTTTGGGTCAGACTTATCGTTGTGTTCTTTGTTATCGGTTGGGTGTTCCTTTGTTCTCCATTTCGACATCGTGTTCTACTTGCTCAAGAGTTTTTGATGGGGATATTTATGGGGATCATGCAGTGTCTAGTGCTGGGATGGTGGGTATTAAACATCGGCACAGCATTGTTCGTGATACCCTTATTAATATTTGTTTTCGATCTGGGATTTCTACGAGAAAGGAGGTCAACGTTGGGTTGTCTGGAGGGGATGACGGGGCTCTTTGACCAGCAGATGTGTTGCTTTATTCCTGGGACAGAGGACTTAATGTGTGTGTTGATTTGACGGGGTCTTCTCCTTTGACACAATCTGGGTTGTCTGACTTCGTTCCTGGTCGGGTTGTGTCGATTGCGACTCAGCGGAAGTGGGACAAATATGGGGCGCGTTGTAGGGCTATTGGCTATGGTTTTCTACCTTTCTCATTTTCTTCATTGGGCGAATTAGAGAAGGATGTTATTGCATTGCTAAAGCGGGTTCAGGAGTTCGCTAAGACTCAGGATATTGGTGCTCGTGCCTCTGCTTACATCTTCAACAAGATTAGATTCGTTATAGCTAGAAGGGTGGGGGCCAAGATTGTATCTTATCTCCCCACCAATTTCCTGTAAATTGATTGACTTTGTAAGTTTTTATTACTAATAGTAATAGTAATAGTAATAGTAATAGTAATAGTAATAGTAATAGTAATAGTAATAGTAATAGTAATAGTAATAGTAATAATAATAATAATAATAATAATAATAATAATAATAATAATAATAAAATCAAATAATAATAGTTTTAATTCTCTCGTTTGGGGGAGATTAGGGCTTGATAGGTTAGGCTTCCACATCATTATTCCGGCAGCATCTCTGGTGCAGGGTCAGGTAAAGCGAAGGGTTCGGCTACCTCGTCAATTTCCCGTCAATTTTCCGTAAAAGTTTAGGCAGTTTCAGGGCAATTTGTGGGCAGTTTCTGGGAGAAATTCAGGCAAGTGCCGCGTCGATATTCAGGCAGGTTCCATGGACATATCCCGGCCATATTCCAGGCCCTAATAGGTCTGGCGAGGGCTTCCATTTTCCAGTGGTTTTAGTTGCATTTAGGGGCGTATTTTTCAGGCTAATTTTAGGCGATCATCTTGCTTTTTGGGTGCAGTTTCAGGGCGTGTGTTGGTGCAATTTCAGGGCATATTTTTGTGGTTTTCCGGTGACAGTTTTTCAGGGAAGATTAGCTTTGTTTCTGGGTTGTTTTTAGGTGTTTTATGGTCGTGTTTGGGGCTGTTTTGGCGAGTTTTAAGTTGTTTTCCGCACAAGTTTCAAGCGGTATTCTATTCGATTTTTAGGTAGTTTTCTGCTCGGGTTTTCAAGCTATTTTCTTGTTGATTTTCTGTCGGCGTTCTATTTAGTCACTCAAGGTTCGACATCATTATTTCAGGCAGCGGTAACGTGTATATTTCTACCATTTTTCAAGGTTTTGGGTGTATTTTTGGTGCTGTTTTGGGTGTTTTTTGTGGTTCGGTTAGGTGCTGTTTGAAGAGAGCAGTTGTGCTTTTCTGGTGTGTTAGCCGTTGGTGCAATTTTTGGTGCAATTTTGGTGCGAATTTCAAGCGGCTATTGGGTTAGTTTTACGGGCTGTTTTGCTCTCGAATATTGGTGTTATTTTGGGTCAGTTGGTGCAATTTTCAGGAGGTCTGTTTGGTGCAGTATTGGGGTTGTTATTGGTGCGGTTTTGATGTGCATTTGCTGCTGTTTTTGGTGTAGTTTTGGAGTATTTTTGGTGCTGTTTTTGGTGCAATTTGGGTGTGATTTTGGTGCAGCTTTGGTGTGGATTTAGTGCTGTTTATGTTGTAGTGTTGGTGTGATTTGGGTGTGCAGTTTTGGCGATCTTCTCAAGGGCGATATGCCTCCTATTGTTCTCTTCCATTGCCCATTTGTGGGTCTTAATGGGTGTCGTGATGGCCGGGGTAATGGGCTCACAAAAACCTCTTTGATCACTCATCTTCGTGACCATCATTGTTGTGCAGCTAGATGCGCGGGATATGACCCGACACTCTCTTACTTCTGATTTGGCTATTTTCTTGGAGGCTGAGACGACCTTTCGTTGTATGGGCATATGGCTTTGTGAGGAGTGTTTCAAGACGCATACTCTTCCTACGAAGTGTGGACATGGTCCTGGTTCAGATGATTTTGTGGCCCCACCTGACTTGGGGGATGGTGTTATTCGGTTTGTTCTTTATGGTTTTCCTAAATCACAGGGTCGACTACTAGAAAACAGCCAAATTGCGACGAAAACATCCGTCGGAAAACCCATTTTCGACGGAATTGGTTGTCGGAAAACCTTTTGTAGGAAAAATGACCTTTTCTGACGGAAATCAGTCCGTCAAAAGTGGTTTTCTGGCCCAGAAAAGTCCAAGGAAGAAAAAAACCCCCCGCACCACCGCTTCTAGCCCCCACCGCCACTACGCTTAACCAATTCACTTGCCTTAACCCACCAATCGCACCACCTTAACCCACCCACTAGACCCACCTAACCCTAACTCACCACCTTAACGCACCTTACCCGAACCTACCCACTACCTTTACCCACCTTACCCGAACCCACCCACCAGACCCACCACCTTAACCAACCTAACCCCGACCCACCCAACTAACCCAGATCTATCATCTAAACCCCCCATAATCCAAACCCACCCACCCTAACCCAGATCTATCACCTAAACCCACCCAAAAAAAACCCAGAACTACCACCCTAACCCTACCTATTCCGACCAACTACCCACCAAAAACCACCCACCACAACCGCCCAAAACCACAACCACAACCACAACCCAAAACTTAATGAAATAATTTTAAAAAAAAATTTAAAAAACAAGAAAACATACCTTTAATCGAATTTTGTTTTGAATGTCACCTCGAATTTGGTTTAATATGTCCAAATTCAACCATGAAAACTCTAGATCTAGAGTTTTCATGGTCGAATTTGACTTGAATAACCATCAATTTCTGGGAAACACCGCACCTCCACGCGACGCCGGCGAGAATGAAGACCAAATTGGCGTCGTGACCCAACTCCTAGCCGACGACAAATAAAAGAGAAGAGAGAAAGGGAAGGAGAAGAGGAAAGAGAAGAGAGAAAGAAAAAGAGAAGAAGAAAAAAAAAAGAGAGAAAGAAGACGGAGAATAACAGTAGATAACGAAGGAGGGGAGGAATGACAAATGGAAGGAGAAGAGAAAAGAAGAAGAACAACATCAGATACGAAGAAGGAGAAGAGAGAGAGAAAGAGTAAAGGAGAGAAGAAAGAGATGCGAAAATAGAAGGGGGAACTGGGGAAGGGTATGCATTTTACGGAGTAAGGTTTGGTAAAATGGGTTTTATTATTTTTTTTTAATATATTCCAATTTTGCCTTTTCTGACGAAATTTCGTGTCCGTCGAAACCAGTCCGTCGGAATTTTCCTGTTTTCTTGTAGTGGTCCTTCTTCGGAGGTATCTGATCTAGTTCCTAGTGTGCCTCGTGAGTCTCATTTTACTTTCGATGTTGCTCTCCTTGTTAGTTTACTCTCAAAGCGGTTTCGTTCGATAAAATCTATCCTTCCTAAGTGTCGCTTGGGTTTTTCTAGGGCTCTAAAAGGAGCGCTTGATAAAGTGATTTGCAAGCTTGCTGACATCTCTTGTTGGGTTTAATTGCTTGTGTTACCTCTCTGTGTCCTTAAAACTCACAATTAATATAACAAAAATGCATAAATAACAAGATTAGAGAAAAGACTAAATTACCCTTGTAGCGTGCTTCGCTCGACCAAATGGAGCTCTTACTTGAGAAAGCCAAGTCTAACAAAGGGCGATGACCTCCGACGGAGTCCACCTACAACATGACTTGACTGGTCTACTACTTGGAGGTTAGCCAAGTCCGACCAAAAAGACTACCCGAGTAATTAAGGAGTTTAAAGGTTTTCTCTCAAGTGGAGATGCCTTTTCTAACTCTTACTCAGGCGAGTTTCCCAAAATCCCAAGGGGAATATTTATAGGAAAACTCAAGAGAGAAATCCACTCTCCCATCAATGTGGGAGAGTTGGTAAAATCAATTTTCCCCTTTTATTTTTAAATCAAAAATAAAAGAAAATAGCTAACAACTAATTAATCAACAAGTTGCATTCTAAGAGGAGAGGTTAGGTAAGGACCGCAAGGGAAGGAGGGGACCAATACTTGATCCCCAAGGCTCCCAAGAAAACCGGCCCTCTCACTCTTAGCAACAATGAGCGCGCGCCATGTAGCAGCCCAAGCAGCCTTGCTGGCGCTTGGTGCGTACGGCTAGGCCTACTGCTGGGCGCATGCTACGTGCGGCAGGGCTGCTACCTTGGCCTAGCAGCGAGCATGCTTGCGCCCAGCCCAACAAGCTTGCTTGCTGCATCTGCTGGGCGTGGCGCGCCATGCCGCACCACTCACATGCTAGCCTGCGCGCCAGCACGCACATACGCTGCTAGCAGCTGCCCGCACATGCTAGCACGGCTTGCTAGCCATGTGCTAGCAGCCTTGTTAGCAATGGTGCGCTAGCATGCCGCAACACCAACTGGCCACCCTAAGCTCGGTTTGGTGCGCATGCTAGCCACCTTGCTATACCAAGTGCCCCAAGCATTCGGTATGCTCGGGGCTTTCCGATGCTAGGGGTATTTTGGTAAATTGTTGATTTATTGTTGATTTTACCGTCTCGTCATTTATTAATTCGACTCGACTTGCGTCGCTCGGTCTCGACGCTCCTAGCTCGATTTCCGACGTCTAAATTCATATTACTCGAGCGACTCATTAATTCCTTCCGGATTAATTCGTCTTGTCGGATCGTTAGTTGCTTGGGTGTGACCCGAAGGGTTCAGTCAAGATTAAGTTGTAATATCAATTATACATTAATATTACAGATCGGAAGCGGCCTCCACCTAGGCATTCTTATCACTTGACCTTACTGAATAATTAGCTCTCTAATAACTTCGAACCCTCTATCGGAATAATACACTTGTTCGAAGGACACCATTCCTTTCAATATCCCACTTGTCCTTCCAGACAAGTGCACTTTTAGTGTATAGCCTTTTTTCATATGTCACTTAATGTATCTTCATAAACTATAAGGTAAGATTATTGGTCATCCTTATTACGTCCAGAAGTGTTTCTCGAAATCCGAGTCTGACTGTCAATAAACAGATGATTTCTAAAATCCATCCGAGCACAGCCATGCATTTTCACAGTCTCGCTCTTCGAGAGGCCTTGTAAACAACAAAGACATGTTCCCTATTGTTAGTAGGGGGACATTCCCAGTCTTGTAATGTCAGCTTCTCTTACTAAGAGGACCTAGCCGTCCGAGTGTTGTCGTTACAATCTCCATGTACGGCAAACGTTTGACTAACATCAGAAAGGACTAGTACTCATACAAGAGAACTCACAATACTCATGGCCGAGGAAAGAGGTTCCGATAGCCATAATGAGAAGTATACTTATGACGATTTTTAAATCTCTTGAAGTATTCTCATAGGTCGATCCAGTATGGTTCTAAACCAATACCTGTACAAATGATTTATGACAATCATGTCCTTATAGCACAAGAAACGATACTTATGAATCCAAACTACCTCCTTAGCCGCTATTGGACCCTTGATGGAGGGTACAACATCAAGTTCACCAACGAACTTACGAATCCAAACTACCTCCTTAGCCACTTCAGCAGCTGCCAAGTATTCGGCTTCAGTTGTAGAATCTGCAGTTGTGTTCTGCTTGGCACTCTTCCAACTAAACGCTGCTCCATTTAGATAGAATACATATCTAGATTGTGATTTGAAATCGTCTCTGTCTGTTTGGAAGCTTGCGTCGGTATAACCTTCAACAACTAATTCTTCTGAGCCACCATATACCAGGAATTTATCCTTGTTCCTTTTCAGGTACTTTAGGATATTCTTGGCCACAGTCTAATGCGCTTCTCCTGGGTCTGATTAGTATCGGCTCATAGAACTCAAGGCATACGATACATCTGGCCTAGTACATATCATGGCATACATGATCGATCCAATTAGCGAAGCATATGAGATCTCATTAATCCTTTCTCGCTCATTAGGTGTCTTTGGACACTGCTTCTTGCTCAAGGTTATGCCATGTGACATGGGTAAGTGACCTCTCTTGGCCCCTTCCATCTTGAATCGTGCCAGTACCTTATCAATATAAGTACTTTGGCTCAATCCAATCATCCTCTTTGATCTACCCCTGTAGATCTTGATACCCAATATGTACTGTGCCTCTCCTAAATCTTTCATTGAAAAACATTTTCCAAGCCAGGCCTTTACAGACTCTAACGTCGGAATGCTATTTCCAATGAGCAATATGTCATCGACATATAAGACTAGGAAGGCGATGTCACTCCCACTGACCTTCTTGTAAACACAAGATTCATCTAGATTCTTGATAAAACAAAACTTACTGATGGCTTCATCGAATCGCAGGTTCCAACTTGTGCTAGCTTGCTTTAGCCCATAAATGGAATTTTTAAGCTTACACACTTTCCCAGCATTGTTTTGGTAGACAAAACCTTCTCGCTATGTCATATACACAGTTTCCTCCAAAATGCTATTGAGGAAGGTGGTTTTGACGTCCATCTGCCATATTTTATAGTTGTAATATGCAGCAATCGCTAGGAGGATCCGAATGGATTTTAGAATTGCGACTAGAGAAAAGGTTTCATTGTAATCAATACCATGAATTTACCTATAACCTTTTGCTACCAAACTAGCTTTGTAAATGAATACATTTCCATCTTTGTCGGTTTTCAATTTGAAAATCCACATACATCCGATAGGTGTGTAAACCTCGGGTAAGTTAACCAAGTCCCAGACTTGATTTTCAAACATGGAATCCATTTCAGATCTCATGGCCTCTGCCATTTAGTAGAGTCGGTGCTCGCCATCGCTTGCTTGTAGGTTGCCGGTTTGTCTCCATCCATTACCAGGATGTCATGATTCTCGGTTAATACAACACCAAGATACCTATTAGGTTGAGACCTCAGCCTCTGCGACCTACGTAGGGTAACGACTGAGCATTTGCATTGTCGGTTTGACTTTGCACATTTTGACCAGCGTCAACAGATGTTGTTTGAGCGCTTTGACTGTCAATCTGATTTTGTTGCTCGTCCTCGAACTTTATCGAGTTCGATTTTCCTCCCACTTGTCATTTTGGAAAGGTGTTCCTTCTCCAAAATGACACCATCTCGAGCAACAAACACTTCGTTCTCAGATTTATTGTAGAAGTAATACCCTTTGGTTTCTTTTGGGTGGCCCACAAAGAAAACCTTGTCAGATTTAGGGTGAAGTTTGTTAGAAATTAATTTCTTGACATATGCTTCGCATCCCCATATCTTTAGAAAAGACAACCTAGGAGGTTTCTTTGTCCTTAGCTCGTATGGAGTCTTTTCTATAGCTTTTGATGGAGCACGGTTCAGTGTTAGTGCCGCAGTTAGAAGTGCGTGTCCCCAGTAAGATATAGGAAGATCACTAAGACTCATTGTGGATCGTACCATGTCCAGCAAGGTTCGATTTCTCCTTTCGGATACTCCATTCCATTGCGGAGTTCCTGGAGGTGTAAATTATGAAAGTATACCCTTTTCTTTCAGATGATCATCGAATTCTTGGCTCAAGTATACACTACCTCGATCCGATCGAAGGGCTTCGATTTTCTTGCCAAGCTGATTTTCAACTTCACTCTGAAATTCTTTGAACTTTTCAAATGATTCAGATTTGTGCGACATAAGGTAGTCATATCCATATCTACTATAGTCGTCTGTGAAGGTGATAAAATATCGATGGCCGTTTCTTGCGGTGGAGCTCATTGGTCCACTTACATCGGTGTGTGTAGACACCTGATTATGTCTCCCCAAAAACCAAACCCAGTGATTAATATCTTTCAAGTCATTTGATTATCGAATAAGGTGAAAAGTGAAAAGTCTTGTGATGCGGTTGTTTTAATAAAAATACTTCTTTCTGTTTTCGAAAATATTTCTTTTCGTACTCTATTTATGGAAAATGTCCATTCTAGTTTAGTTTGGTCCATGATAAGGGTCCAATAATTGTGTAATTGGATGGGGCTCGAAAACAGCTTTCCAACGATATATTATAACCCCAATACCGATGAATAATGAGGAAGTTATGGCCAAAGTACTAAATTAGGCCCGAAATAAGTTTTATATACGGCCCAATGATCAAGTGGAGGGCCCATTTATTATTATTCCTAAAGTTATTAGGATTTACTTTAATTTTCTTGAATAATCTAGAAGGTTCTTTTAAATTCTAGTGGGATTAGGATTAATAATTATATTTTTTAGTATATAAAGAATTTTATTTGGAATAAAACAAGTGTTTTAAAAGATTAAATCTGGTTTTAATTATGATAAATACGGAGTCTAATTACTTACTTATATTCGGAAAAAGACTCCGTACAGTTTTAAATTAACGCGTTCACCATCGCGAAACGATAGCTTCATCGCGCTGCGATGGAAGTAGTTTTACTTCGAATCGAATTCGATCTTTTTCTGATCGTTCCGGGACTATTTTATATATAAATAGGGTCTTTATTCCCCGTTTTTCAATCATCAACAATCATCTAATTCCATTCTCTTCTCTATTTAAGCTAGAATCTTGTTCTTTCTCCCTCTTTCTAAGCCTTCCCTTTCAAAACACAATACCGCATTCACGAGTTCTAGGCACACCTAGCAAAGTTCGAAGGTGCCTTCGCCCTAGACGTGAAAGGTTGCTAATTTCTGAGGGTTTGGTCCCAAATCTTATTTCAATTCTTTGATTAGATTTATTATTTAATATTTTTATTGAAGTTACTAACGCGTGTATTGTTTTGATAGAAAGAGATACGAGGCAACAAAGTAAGTAGTTTTATTGCTATATATTTTGTAAAAAGCATGCTTAGATTATATTAATTCCTAGTATTATGTTAGGATGTTATTTATTGCTTTCTAGTATCATGTTTAGGTTGCTTCCTATTTTCTTCTGTCATGTTAGTATCATGTTAGGGATAAAGCTTTGATCTTTAATGTTTAGTGACATGCTAGAATTTATTATTAATCTTGTTAGTATCATGCCTATGATCTTGCTAATATTATTATTATGCTTTGGTGAGATTGAGATTATTATTATTATGATATTTTTTGTTAATATTATCATGTTTCTTGATATATTATTGTTATTGCGGATCACGCTCTCTCTTGCTGATTTAAAGGGAATTTGTACTTGAAATCACGCTTAATAAGATAATTGATAATTTTATTTAGGCTAATATGATTTTAATTCAAGTGATCGCCAATAATAGGTTTGTTTATGCATTAATATTCAACCAACATAGATTAAACAGGTTTTAGGATTAATATATTGATTGTATATTGTCAGAAAGCACACATGAATATGAGAAGAATAAAGTAAAGGCCTATTTTTAGGGCATGTTCAATCTCTTTTAGGTTGGATGTGTACCTTCATCCCCGAATATCCAGTCATGGTTCAGGACCACTATGGAGTTAGCGATCTCATGGATCGTAAAGGGGTGTAACCTTCACCCTGTGAACGATTTACAAGTTCCTAAAACTTGTTGGCGACTCTTTTGCTCTAGCTTCCTTCCCTTTGGACGCCACCATACTTAAATGTATGATCACAATGGGGCTCAAGTGTAGGATGCTTGAAATCTTCCCTACATTATGTATTAGGCCCAACAAGTCACCTGCCCTTTCTCCTAATTTGGAGAATGTCTGCTTTATCATCTTGCCTAATAAACATCCTTCGCAATTCTCAAACGATTGTAAATCAAATGAGTCAAGAACACCTTCCTGTACAAGTTTCTTGATGCGTTTGATGTTAATGTGGCCAAGACGACAATGCCACAAGTACGTCTGATTTGACTCAATAGTCTTAGCTTTCTTGGTGGTATTATTAACATTATAAACTTGTTTGTCTAATGAAAGCACACATTTTAGATAGACGTGTCATACCATAAACATATAAACAAGACTTTTAAAACAATAGTCTTGTGATCAAAACAAAACATGACGTCCAATGTCAAAAGATCAATGTATGGTTGATAACAAAAACTTAAACAAGTTCTATGTCAAGACAAAATATGTGATTACAAGCCTTCCGGAAAGATTATCTTCTTCTACCGCTTGTATATCCACATCCACTTGGTAAGCCTTTCTCACTTAGTTCCTGAAATAGGAGCATATAGTGAGTCATTAGTGGTATCTAATACCTTATGAATTGCTTGTATTCAAGTGTGGTTTATAAAGAAGATACCAGAGGTGGAGATTTCTCTTCCCTTTCCCTCATCTTCCAGGTACATGCTGCATTCTCTCTTGTAGTGGCCCCACTAACTACAGTAGAAGCATCGCATCCTTGCCTTGTTCTTGAACTCCTTCTTCTTTGCCTTTAGAGCAAGCTTGAGTATATCACTTCTGCAAGGGTCAGCCCATTGAAGCTCATTGATAACCTCCATCAAAGAGAGTTTGTCCCAATTAGCAGTTAGCCGCATCTTCAATGCGATATAGCCCGAGTGGAGAGAACTCAATAGCATGTGAGCAGCTTGCTCATCCTCCACCGGCTTGCCAATGAGCGCTAAGTGAGTGAATAGCCTTGTCATTCGATGCACGTGGGCTCGAAGTGGCATTCCGGGCCTTAGTCTAGCATTGTAGACTTGAGCCCATACCTCTTGCCTCTCCTAGGCAAGGCACCCTTCTTGCGGTGGCTTGATCTTCATGTTGGAGAGTGATCTAGTCACTTCCTCCATGAGACCATCATAGTTGCCTTTGATGCTCTTGGTGACCCTCAAATTGACTATATCCTCTAGAGCTTTGAGGAGCATGTCCGGAAAATAGTTGGAGAACTTCTCTTCCATTGTTCCGGGATGGAGTTTGCCATAAGTCGTGAGACTCTTTTGCAATCCCAACTCCATTCCTCAGGAGCCTTATCGCTCATAACCCCTTTTGAGTAGAAACTCAGGATGGGTATGTCAAGAATGTGCTCTAGGTAGCAATTTTGGAGGGTCTTTCGGAGTTCTTCTTCCCACTCCTTAAAGTTCACCAAGTTCAAGCAAAATGGTAACTTTTCGGGAAGTTTCGGGCACATTAGGTTGTTGTCGTTGTTAGTTGAAGACATGATTCTACAATTGAAAGAATTTGAAATGAAAAACCATTCATAATACTTAAATAAGATTGAAATCATGCATATAAATCAAACTTATTTAAACGTCTTATTCACACATTAAATTATCCCCATTTGGTGAGAATAAGTCGATTCCAAGATCCAAAGAATCAATGAGTAGTTAAGCATGCTTTGGCTTGTCTTAACACTCAATATTCTAAGGTAAGCAACTCTTTGCTAATGGCTCCAAGCCACTCTCGCATTGTTTAGATAAATCGTCGCATCTAATGCTCTCTCAACAACTTATCCACTTTGCCACGACATGTTAGGACTCCTTCACTCATATCGTTGAGTATAACCAAAACCAACATGCATACCCGGTATGCCTTACGTATCATAGGGAAAAATAGTGATGCCTCGCTTTGGCGTAGCCCATCACTACTCTCAATAGGTCGGTAAGTGTTGTTTTGGAATGGAAAATTTTACTCAATATTTTAGGGACCTAGGGTTTCTATGTTGGTTGATTTAAGTGAACTTAATTAATCATCGCAACATTTGAAATCCTAAACATGCATCTAACATATAATTCATATATATAATCATAAATATATATCAAAAACATAAATAAATGATGCATTTGGCAACTAGCATGACCCCTTGAGTCTTCAAGGGTCTTCATTTGCAACTTCATGACTCCATCTTCCAAGAACCTCCGTCTTCAAGACATAACCAACATGATGCAAATACTAGTATCTACGATTAGGACTAATATAAATATTAAGGTACAAAAATACTCAACGGTTTGCAGACCGTATTTAGATTTACAAAAATACATGACAGAACGCAGTCCGTATTTTCTATCCTAATCGGGCCCCACTAGTTGCCATTTTTTATAAAACCTGTGGGAGAATATGCATTCCATTCATCCATTCACTATTTGTGAATGACCCATGCATTTTACAACGATAAACAAGCAACAATGCATAAACACGCGTAAACTAGTAACTAATTTAGGTGGTTAATCCGATTAACGTGCCTAATTAAAACTAGTCAAAGTTGTTTAACCGATTATGTAATTTAGCGCAATTAAAATTGAAGCTCCCACTAAATTCCGCATCCATCTTAATTAATCCAATTAATTAAGCTGGTAAACCCAAAATTTTTTTGCCAAATTAAAATTTTGCAAGTGCCGCTCAAAACCGAGGCCTAGCCTCCAAAATTTTAATTAAAATTAATAATCATAATTAAAATAAATAAAACGGCCAAAACGCAAAGTTAACATAGCCTTAAAATCGGGGCATGAGTGCCAAGTATGGGGTTGTGCGCATCGTGCCGCAAGCTAGCAGCACACCCCACACGCACAACCACTAGCCGCACCAAGTAGTGCACGGAAGCAGCTCGCACCAGCAGCAGCATGCGAGCTGCAGCATGCTGCTGCTTGGATGCTGTTGTTGTGCTGCTGCTGCTTTGTGGCGCATCAGCCATGCAGTTGAGTGTGGTGCGCACCAAGCGCACCCATGCCTTGGCAACCACATGTGGGCTGCTTAGCAGCCCGGCTAGTCGAGGGTGGTATGGCCTTGGTTTGCGTGCCATACTCTCGGGATTAATTCTAATTTTTGTGTAACTTAATTAATTAATTCCAAATTAATTTTAGAATTAATTTAATGAGCAAAATGAAAATTATAACAAGTCCAACTTAAATAAATTCATCCAAGTGCACGAAACCAAAATTATTCTCAAGGACTATTCTTTTATAAAATTGGTTCAACTTGATGTAATAAAATGAACAAGGGCTATTCTCACTATTAATTTAATTAACTGAAATTAATCATGAGATTTGACAAAAATAAAGGGAAGTTGGAATTATGAACACAAAAATTCAAATAAAGATTCCGACTTTAACTTGTGGATCCTTGAAAAATTATATCTTCCAATATGAAGATGAAATTTCTATCACAAGATTGAAACTTTATGATTCCAATCAACTTAATAAATGATTAAATCAAAAAGTTCAACAAAATTCATGGAATTTAGTAACTCAAAGTTCCAATTAATAAAACAATTAAAGATTGGATCTCTAGTACTTAGAAGCATCAAATAGTAAATTTTTTACACTTAATGCAATGGTTTTGCAATTATGTGAAAATTTAACCAATCTTTCAAGCACTAGTTACTACAAAGTAATCATACTTAAAGAGGTAAAAAAAATGCAAAAACATTAAGGAAAGAACCAAATATATAATCACCATAAATATGCCATTAAGATTCAAGGTTAAAAGATTTAAAAATTTTCGTCAAAAATGAAAAACCCTCGAAAAAATGCATTTCTGGTCGGATTTTGGCTTTTTCACAGTCCTAAAGAGATGAAAACTTTCCAAAACGCTGTTTCCACCCAAAATTCACTATTTTTGGGCGAAAATCTAGGTTTGGGGCCAAAAATCAGATTAAAACGGGATTAAAATTAATAAAATCGAGCTACTAATCTAATTAGTAACAAAAACCAGAAAAATAAAATCATAAAAACACCTTGAAAATTTTTAGTTATAAAAATAAATAAGCAAGGCTCCGATAGCGCTGTTGGGTTTCGATGAGTCCGACTCACCGCGAAAAATAAAACCCGAGCCCAAGGAAAAACTCACAATTAATATAACCAAAATGCATAAATAACAAGATTAGAGACAAGACTAAATTACCCTTGTAGCGTGCTTCGCTCGGCCAAATGGAGCTCTTACTTGAGAAAGCCAAGTCCCACAAAGGGCGATGATCTCCGACGGAGTCCACCCACAACGCGACCCGACCGGTCTACTACTTGGAGGTTAGCCAAGTCTGACCAAAAAGACTACCCGAGTAATTAATGAGTTTAAAGATTTTCTCTCAAGTGGAGATGCCTTTTCTAACTCTTACTCAAGTGAGTTTCCCAAAATCCAAAGGGGAATATTTATAGGAAAACTCAAGAGAGAAATCCACTCTCCCATCAATGTGGGGGAGTTGGTAAAATCAATTTTCCCCTTTTATTTTAAAAATCAAAAATAAAAGAAAATAGCTAACAACTAATTAATCAACAAGTGACATTCTAAGAGGAGAGGTTAGGTAAGGACCACAAGGGAAGGGGCCGGGGACCAATACTTAATCCCCAAAGCTCCCAAGAAAACCGACCCTCTCACTCTTAGCTCCAATGAGCGCGCGCCATGTGGCAGCCCAAGCCGTGGCGCCCAAGCAGCCTTCCTGGCGCCTAGTGCGTGCGGCTAGGCCTGCTACTGGGCAGACGCTACGTGCAGCAGGGCTACTGCCTTGGCCTAGCAGCGAACATGCTTGCGCATCAGCCCAACAAGCTTGCTTACTGCTGGGCGTGGCGCGCCATGCTGCACCACTCACATGCTGGCCTACGCGCCAACACGCACATACGCTGCTAGCAGCCTTGTTAGCAATGGTACGCTAACATGTCGCAACACCAACCAGCCACCCTAGGCTTGGTTTAGTGTGCATGCTAGCCACCTTGCTGTACCCAGTGCCCCTAGCACTCGGTGTGCTCGGGGCATTCCGATGCTAGGGGTATTTTGGTAATTTGTTGATTTATTGTTGATCTTACCGTCTCGTCATTTATTAATTCGACTCGATTTGTGACGCTCAGTGTCGACGCTCCTAGCTCGATTTCCGACGTCTAAATTCATATTACTCGAACGACTCATTAATTCCTTTCGGATTAATTCGTCGTGTCGGAGCGTTAGTTGCTTGGGTGTGACTAGAAGGGTTCAGTCAAGATTAAGCTGTAATATCAATTATACATTAATAATGCTGATCGGTAGCGGCGTCCACCTAGGCATTCCGATCACTTGACCTTACTGAATAATTAGCTTTCTAATAACTCCGAACCCTTTATCGGAATAATACACTTGTTCGAAGGACACCATTCCTTTCATTGGCTGATGTGTCTCCACCTTTGTTGGATGTTGATGAGGACCTTGATATGTCCAAGTGTAATATTAAGCAATATAAGAGAAAGATTTCTAACGGACATTACACTGCTGATGTTATGGTCTTTCGTCTTCTGTTCTTGCCCCTTACAATGATACTACTCTTGCAGATTTCCAAGCTAAGCACCCTTCCTTTCTGGCTCCTATCTTACTGGATATTCCCGTTGATTAGGACCTTATTGTTACTCTTGCTGTTGTTTTGGATCAGATCAGGAGTTTTCCGCGAGGTACGTCATGCGATAGAGACGGCTTACATGCTCAACACCTTATGGATTTTTTGAGTGGTGCTACAGTTGTTATTTCGGATAAGTTGGTGGACTCTATTACGCAGGTGGTTAATCTTTTTCTCATTGGGAAATATCCTGCTGAGTTGGGAGAATACATTGTTAGTGCTCCTCTTATGCCACTCGTTAAACCTAGTGATGGTATTCGGCCTACTGCTGTGGGTAGCGTTTGGAGGTGTCTGGTTTCAAAGGTCCGCGTTTGGGAAGCTATCTAGGAGATCTTCAGTTTGTTGTTAGGGTGCCAGCGGGTGATGAGGCTATTCTTCATGCTGTTAATCGTTTGGTTGAGGCTCGTGGTGGTGATGTTGGCTTCTCTATGTTGTTGGTGTATTTCAAGAATGCCTTTAATTTAGTTAATTGTTCGGCTTTGTTGCACGAGGTTCGTCTCCGTTGTCCAACTCTCTTGCGATGGGTTAAATTCTGTTACTCTACTCTAGCCAGGCTGTTTTACAGGGAGCATAGATTATGGTCATGTCAGGAGTGCAAACAGGGTGATCCTCTAGGCCCTTTGCTTTTTTGCTTTGGTTCTTCATCCGTTGGTGGGCCAAATTAGGGATTCTTTTTGACTTATGTTTGCAAGCTTGCTATTTAGATGAAGACACTATTATTGGTGACACTTTAGTGGTAGGAAAGGTTTTGGAGTTGATTTTGATGAAGGGACCTCGTCTCGGCCTCCATGTCAACGTTGAGAAAACGGAAGTTTTCTGGCCCTTAGAGGACCCTCGTAGCCGTCTCATCGGTGTCTTTCCTCTAGATGTTGGTCGTCTTGTGCATGGTGTTAAGTTGTTGGGTGGTCCTGTCAGTGCAGATTCCTCTTTCTGTGGTGAGCTTGTTTCGTATAGAGTGTTGAAGACCATTGTGCTAATGGATGTTGTTGCTAAGATTGATGATCCCCAATGTGAGTTGTTACTACTTCGCGCGTGTACTGGGGTTTCAAAACTTTACTTTGCTATGCGCACTTGTCCCCCTCGTCTTTTTCATGCGGCCCATATTTCTTTTGATGTGGCCCTACGAGCATCTTTGCAGCGCATTATTACTGCTTTGGGGCCTGGTTTTGGTGATTGGTAATGGCGTTTTACCACCTTGCCTTTTGCTTATGGTGGACTGGGTGTTTATTCAGCAGGTGATGTTCGGCACTATGTTTTCCTTGCGTCACGTGTGCAATCTACTGGTCTTCAAGCTACGCTTCTTCGAAATTCTAGTATTTGATGGTCCGGGACTGCCTTCGATGATGTTCTTAGTCTTTTTCATAGGACTGTGGAGACTGACCTTATGTGTAACCCTAGTTAGATCCTTGCCCCCAAACTCACGAAGAAATTGGCAGATATATATTTCATGAAGGATACTACTTCTATAACATCCACTTTCTCCTTATCTCTACATCAGGTTCCCTAATGGAAATCCCAGTAGGGGGATCACTCTTCTGCCTGGTTGCGAGCGGTCTCATTATCGGGGTTGGATAAGACTATGAATGGTAAGGCATACCGTTTTGTTCTTTGCTACAAATTAGGTGTTCCATTATTCTCGATTTCGGCACCGTGTTCCGCTTGCTCAACGGTTTTCGATGGGGATATATTTAGAGATCATGCAGTGTCATGTGTTGGTGTAATACCCCGTATTTTTATACTTATTTTAATTTAAACATGTATTTTGTGAAGTATTTAAATAATTCGAAATGAATTATTTATGACATTTTAATTATTTATTTTAATAAGGTTGGAAATATTTTTAAAAAGGAAAGTTTTATAAAAAAAGAAATTTTTATAAAAGACAAGTTTGATTAGGAAAGAGATTAGTAAGGATAGAAAGGGAATTCAAGGGTAGGAGGGTTTCTATAGAAAAAAAGGGGTATAAATATTCAACACATGGCAAATTAAATTTTGCCTAGAGTGGAGAATACCCAAGGTAAATTTTCTCTTTCTTCTCTCTTATTTTCTTTTTCTTTCTTTCTTTTTCCCCTCCCCCTTTTGTTTTACACAGCCGGCACCACCACCACGCACCACCGGTCGACCACCACAGCCACCGGCGCAAGCACCAACAGCCGCGGCAGCATCGGCGGGCGCGACAGCAGCCCAACCGCGTGCCGTGGTGGCTGTTGCTGCTTGCGGCCGACCGAAATTTTTTTTTTTTTTAATTCTTTTGCTTTAATCCTAAATCTAATTATTAATTATGGGTTTTGTGATGATTTTCATGATGTTTGATTATAGGTAGTATGTAAATAAATTTTCAGATTTTTATTTTAATTAAAAAGCCCTAAATTTGAAACCCTAGGTTTGTAAATTGTATATTAAAAGAATATGATTTAGGGTGGTTTAAATCTTTAATTTGAGGGTTTTAAAACATATTTACAGCAAGTTTTAATAATTTAATATTGTTGGAAATTTTGTTAGTAAGCTATAATTAAGTTTCTTGGAAGAATTTTTTACTACCCATCAATGGGGATTAAAGTAAGGGGTTTTTAATTAATTTTCAGCTTGTTTTAAATAAATTATGAGTGGTTTAATGAGAGTATATATTGCTGGAAATTTGTGTGGAGTAGATTTTAACGCCTTGTTATAATTTTAGATTGTAGGAGACTTCCAAGTGAGTGATTTCATATAGTCGTGGCGATTTTTAAGATTGTATTCAAGGTACGTTCACATACTTGGTATTTATTTGGTGATGTAGGAATATGCTAGGCTTTGAATAATTGATTCCAAATAGTATCACGATTGATTTCGATTGGAATTTATTATTTGGTTGATGTTGGTGATTGAATTATGAAGCATGAATTATTTATGATGGATTAATGAAGGAAAATAACTAATTTGGCATGTTGTGTATGAACAACACTTTTATTGTTGGCATGATAGAGAGCATGTTTAATTAAATTAAATGTTTAATTTGGTTTGGAATATTAAAAAGGTGTTTTATTATGGTTCATATAATTTTTATTGATGCTATGAGCATGAGGAAAGAGCTATTTAAGTGTCTATGTACATGAGGAATAAATTATATATTGGTGTCTTAGTGCACTTAAGGTGTTTCTAACACCGAGGGATATGAATTTTGGCGCATTATGAGTTTAAGGTGTCTTTGACACCGAGGTAGATTAAAAAGGGTTCAACATTAAATATTATGTGATCACTAATTATTCAAGAATTAAATTGGTATGTTGAATTGTTTGGAATAATAATAATTATAATGATTGATTGTGTTATGGTTTGAGAGTCATCACTAAGTCTAATAATAATATGTAAATAACGTAAAGTGAAATATATTACGCACCAAAACTCTTGGAACATATATACCTTGAGTATGAACACATGGGGGAGTTATGGGGTTTTATATTTAACCATAACTTCTACTGGGAGTACAGGACGCTGTATTTTCCTTTTATTATTATGCGCATGAATTCCGCTACTTGCGAGTGGTTCTTTTATACTGGCACGGTTAGCTGCCGTGTTAGTACCCTTTATTAGGGCAGGTTAGGGGGAAAACTTGTTCGATGCACAATCAATGCTAATTGAATCAATTAGTTATTTAATTGAGGGCCATGTTGTATGTTGTATCTTGTAAACAGGTACAACAAGGTAAGTTGTGTGATGATAGGTGAAAGCATGTCAGTGTGTTTATTTACGCTTATGTACTCAGCATTGCTGATTGTGTGTTTGTATGTTTGTTTGGCCTTGTCTTTACTTTGGCCCTATGATGACCCATTTTTAATGGAGAGTAGTGGGGACAAGTAGAGAGAAGCTTTTCACCTGATGAAGTATATTCATGATGGACATGAGTGAAGAGCGAATCATGCTTAGTTTCCATAAGTTTACGATGTGTTTATTGCTTTAATTATTTTATTATATTATGCTTGTGAGACTAACGCAAAGATTCTGAGTTAGTTTGGTTTTGATAAGGGCCTACACTGGTTCCAAGCTGTAGGTTGACTTCGTTTTACTTTGGTTTTACTTTACTTTCGTTTGATTGACTTTTAAAGTTGAATTGTTTAGAATAATTTTAAAGATAGTCTTTCGCTGTGTGTCTTTGATAGTTGCCTTAGCCGTTTTCACGGTGGCGTTAATGTCTTAGATATTCCTAATTTGAGTTTTAAAAAGAGCAAATGTTGGGTGTTACAGCTGGGATGGTGGGTATCAAACAACGGCATAATGTTGTTCACAACACCCTTGTTGATATTTGTTTTCTGTCCAGGATTTCTGCGAGAAATGAGGTTAACGTTGGGTTGACTGGAGGCAATGATTGGGCTCTTCGACTTGCAAATATGTTGCTTTATTCTTGGGATAGAGGCCTTAATGTTGGTTGCTACTGAGCGGAAACGGGACAAGTATGGGGTGTGTTGCAGGGCTATTGGTTATGGTTTTCTTCCCTTCTCCTTTCTTCTTTGGGGGAATTAAAAAAGGATGTTGTTGCGTTGCTAAAACGGGTTAAGGCGTTCGCAAGGACTCAGGATAAAGGTACTCGTGCAGCTGCTCACATGTTCAGTAGGATCGGGTTCGCTATAGCTAGAGGAGTCGGGGCTCAGGTATCTCGAATCTCCACTAATTTCTTGTAAATCGATTGACTTTATAGGTTTTTGTTAATAATAATGATAATAATGATAATAATAATAATAATAATTAATGATAATGATCATAATAATGATAATAATGATAATGATAATAATGATAATAATAATGATAGTAATAGTAGTAATAGTAATAGTAGTAATAGTAATAGTAGTAATAGTAATAATAATAGTAGTAATAATAATAATAGTAGTAATAGTAATAATAATAGTAATAGTACTACTACCAATAGTAATAGTAATACTAATAGTAGTAGTAATACTAATAGTAGTAGTAGTAGTAGTAGTAGTACTAATAATAATAATAATAATAATAATAATAATAATAATAATAATAATAATAATAATAATAATAATAATAATAATAATAATAATAATAATAATAATAATAATAATAATCATAATCATAATCATAATCATAATCATAATCATAATAATAATAATAATAATAATAATAATAATAATAATAATAATAATGTAAATTGATTGACTCTGTAGGTTTTGTTATAATAATAATAATAATAATAATAATAATAATAATTTAAGTAGAGTCCAAGTGGACTCAACCAAGGGTATTTTCGTAATTTTAAAAAAAAGAGTACCTTATCTGTATATTAAAATTTAGTACCAACGAGATATATAGGTAAAATCATTCTTAGTAGTATCGAAATACCATCCTACAACACATTGGTATCATCATAGTACAGTGGTTGGTATCATATTTAACAAATATTGTTGTTGGTACAAGTTGATATATTGTTGGTATCCCAACTAGGGTTTTGTTGGTTTTTTACTGCGTTCGATTGGGATCAGAGCCATACGGTTAAAAGCTAAACTAAGTTGTTAATTTAATTAATAATTAAGTAAAACTGTAGAATACTAGGCCTTCTATTGAGTCTAAGAAACCAGATTTTAAGCATTATTATCATATTCCTGAAAATACTAGTAATTTTGGCCCAGTCCTTAATTATATAGTAGATCAAATTGGTGAATTAAGATCGGAAGTTGATAACATACATGCTCGTTGTATTAATATCAAAAATAAGATATCAATAAAAAAAAGTAAGCAATATAAAAGAACAGGTTAAACAAGTTCAACTTGCTTTAACAAACGAAGTTAGGCATCAATTTGGTAAAGAAGTATCACCTAATATGTTGGGTATTGATGAGTCTGACTGACCGTGGAAATAAAAGCCGAGCCCAAGAACAAACTCACAATTAATATAACAAAATGCATAATTAACAAGAATAGAGAAAAAACTAATTTACCCTTGAAGCGTGCTTCGCTCATTCGGACGGAGCTCTTACTTGAGAAAAGCCGAGCCTCACAAATGGCAAGGACCTCCAACGAAAGTCCACCCGCAACGCGACATGATCGGTCTATTACTTGGAGGTTAGCCAAGTCCGACCAAAAGACTACCCGAGTAATTTATGAGCTTATATGTTTTCTTTCAAGTGGAGATGCCTAATTGAGCTCTTACTCAAGTGAACAATCCCAAGGCATACCTTGGCTATTTATAAGGAGTGCTTCCTTGTGAATTCCACTCATCTTTCAATGTGGGACTTTTCACAAAAATATCCCACATAGAAAGAATGTTGATTTCAATCCTTAGTTAAATAAACCAAGGAATAACAAAGTAACAAGTGTCACATGGTTAGGTAAGGACCACTTCCTCACTTTCTCCCCAAGGCAACTCACATGCATTGTGAGCGAACCATCTGGCACCCAACCTTAAGCCCCAAGTTGGGTTCGGTTGGGTCGCCATCCTTCGGCCTACGTCCATGACCCGTCACCCGGGTCCATGGCCCATTGCCACATGGCATTACCAACGTGGCACGCTGCAACGTGGTGTGCTGCCACTTAGTGGCTACCAACGTGGTGCGCTGCCAACGTGGCATGCCGCCACCTAGGCGCGTTGCCACATGTCACACCGCCACCTAGGCGCGTTGCCACATGTCACGCCGCCACCTAGGCGCATTGCCACATGTCACGCCGCCACCTTGGCGCGCTGCCACTTGGTGGCTGCCAACGTGCATTGCCACGTATGCTGCCATATGGCGTACTGCCATGTGCGCTCCCTAGCCTTCGCGTGGCTAGGGTTTTTACTTATTACTTAAAGCTTTTCCTTTCTCGCCAATTCCTAAATTTTGGCTCGACTTTTGAGATTCGGTTCTGACGCTCTAAGCTCGGAATCTGACGTCTTTGTTCATAATTCTCAGGTGACTCATTAATTCTTTTCAGATTAATTCGTTGCGTCGGATCGTTAGTTGCTTGGGTGTGACCCGAAGGGTTCAGTCATGATTAAGGTGTAATATTAATTATGCATTAAGATTACTGAATAAATAGCTTTTCAACAGCTCCAAACCCTTTATCGGAGTAATACACTTGTTCGAAGGACACCATTCCTTTAATAATAAAGAGAAAATTGTCCCATATAAATATAAGTATCATTTTCAAAATTTAGATAAAAATAAAAAGTTTACTGTATCACTCCCTAAAAGACCTACTAGTAACCAAGAAAAGAATAACGAAACTAAAGATGAGCCCTCATCTTCAGGAGAAAAAGTTTAATGAGTTGCAAATCTTGTTTGATAAAGAAGAGGACCCTGATAAGCTAAACGAAATCATAAACTTAATTTCTAAAAAAGGAATTAATCCTAAAATAAAGGAAAATAATTATAATTCTGTACAAGAAGATTTATATCTACACATGGGATTGATAAAATTAGATGATCTGGACGTCTACCTATAGAAGTTGTCCAGCAAAAGATTGAAAACAAACTAAGTAAAAGAGTAATGGATAATAATGATGTTGGAGAAAAAATTATTAATGAAAATATTAACGTAAATAATGTTATCCAAAGACCAAGGTATCAAGGAGAAGGAAAGTTGCACACGACCAAGATACATACCAAGAAAGAGTACCCGATTTAGTGTCAAGGTTATGCCTAATCATATACCTAAACAAGAAGTGACTCTTAAACCTATAAGTCAAACTGGTTATAAGCTTAAATTAGATGGTGTAAGAGATAGACAAGATGTTTTAGATCAATGGAAAAAGAGTATGAGTAGTGTACTTAATTTAAACGCTGAATGGACTTCTGAAAATTTCTTAAATTATATCGAACATAGTCTCTATGGCTGTGTAGAAGACTGGTACGATGGAATAGACGAAGAAGTCAAAACCACATTAAGAGCTAATGAATCTCCTACTAGAATGTTTAGACAGTTATGTCAATACATTGAATTAGAATTAATTGGTCCTGGAGCCGATCCTAATGAAAAACGAATGGAATATCAAAGAAAGTTAAGTAATTTGTCCATCTGTAATATGAAATATGTTGATAATTACATTATGGAATTTGAAACATATTATTATAAAATTGGTGAAAATGAAACAAATCTTGGAATATTCTATGACAAATTACCCTGTCCCCTTAATGAAGAAATTAGCGAAAAATATCAAGAATGGAGAGAGAAATTCTTAGCTAGGGATGCCCTAGGTAATAGAATTGCTTTTATGAGAAAATGGATTGAAAAGAAATGTAGAGAGGTTGCAGGAACTCAACAAATGAAAAGACAATTTCTCACTTGTTGGGATTTCCCAAATAACTATGGATGTGAAAGAAAAAACTGTAATAAGAAAAGAAATTATAAGAAAAATAAATTTGACATATAAGAGGAGAAACCTATAAGAAAAAGTACTATAAACATAAATATAAAAAACCAAGTAGGTTTTTCAGAAAGGCAACATATTGTCCTGAGAAAAAGAAAACATGCAAGTGTTGGTCTTGTGGAGAATTAGGACATTATGCTAATGAATGTCAGAAAGCTAATCATAAACTAATGGAAGCCTTAGGAAGTTGGGATTACATAGAAATACCAGAAGATGAAGCTTTAGAATTGGCTTTAAGTAATAATAAAGGAATAGTAGAAATAATAGAAGAGGAAAATGAGTATAATGAAAAACCTGAAGATAGTGATGAGTTTGAAGATGAAGATTATGATGAAATAAATAATATGATGGAAGGAGAAGTATTAGAAAACTCATAATCAGATGACGATGAGGATAAAAGTAAAAGGACTATAGGTTAACTAAAAAGAGTTGAGTATTCATTTGAAGATAATGACCTAGATCAGATAAACAAAGAAAGTTGGAATTTCCCCCAGATTACTAAGGATGAAATATTTAAAACTACTTTCTTTAAAACTAGAACTAAATATGTATGTGAAAAAATGGAAGGAAGTATTGTAATCGAACATTGTGAACAAAAGGCAGCCAAAATTAATATCATAATCTGGAAAAGTATTAAAAAACATAAAGAAAAAGGAAATTATAGTTATATTTGTATTGGTGCAGTACAAGTATACATAACTCCTTTACAAGATTTTGGCGAGGATGTTAAATGCTTGAGTTTTATTTGTGATATTAGACATAAAGAATTTTATGATCAAATAATTAGTGGTATCACATGTAACTTAAGTCAAGGAATGGTAAGCTATATATGTGAACCTAGATATTATGTGAGCTTAGAGGATTCATTTGCGTTGAATTTTTTAGCTATCAAGCTATTAATAGAATGAGTGAAAATGCATAAAGGAACACGACCCATACAATTAAGATGGAAGGTGGTTTATAAGTTAGTAAATACTATAGACTCATCTTTTAAGAAACAAATAGTCGATGCTCAGAAATATGAGCAAGGAGGAGGTCATAAGCAGAAAATTACACGTAAAAAAGTAAATCCTAACAAAATTGAAATTGAAAAAACTTGGGAGGAATTCTTTATGAACCCTGCAGTTAGTAATAGATCACGTAAGATGTTAATAGATGAATCGGGATTACTTCATATTGGGATGACTACAAAACCTAAAATACAGAGAAATATGAGTCTTAGAACACCAAGTCTAAGTAGACAAAATTCAACAATAATAAGAATGAAAAAACAAGGTGATGAAAAGCCAGAAGAGGATGAAGAAGAAATATTAGTTCTACTAAAGAAAATAAATAAATATGAGAGTAAAAAAGCCTTAAAATAACCGGTAAGGCATAGCATTGATATGGGGTCATATTCTAATTTAGAGTTAAATGAAGATCCAAATAATCATATTGATAAAAGAAAGGTAATTGGATATAAGACCAAAACGGTGAGTGAACCAGTATATGAAGATGAAGTTAATATGCAAATGGAAGCTTATAATGAAATAACTAGTACTAATCCTAATAGCATTTATATTCCAATTGATATATGCATTAAGGATTATAATAAATATAAATTATGTGCATATATTGATAGTGGTTGTTCTACATGTTTTGGAAAGAGTTCATTATTTCCAGATTCTTGTGGAAAAAGGCTAAAAATCCTATGTAAGTCAGAATTGCTAATAATAGTGTCATGATGCATATGGAGATAACTGAAGAATTACTAATAGAAATTGGAGGAGTTCAATGTGTTATTCCTATTTTATGGGCAACTGATCAACCTAATCATGATATGATAATAGGAAATAATTTTCAAAGATTATACTCTCCATGCACTCAAACCATTGATCAAATAATCTTTACTATTAATGGTCATTATATTCCTATACAGAAAATAACAAAGGCTTATACTCATCAGATTATGGAATTTACGCCCAGCCAGCGTGGTGATAGGGTTACTCCTACACAACGAGAGGCTGTACTTAGAATTTTTGAGTGTGATTCATCATTAATTGATCAGATAAATAAGTAGCAAGAAAAATTATGCGAAAAATTATATTCAACAAATCCATTAGAACATTGAGAAAAGGATAAGGCATTTGCTAAGATAACTCTAACAAATCCTAATAAGGTTATTAGAGTAAGACAAATGGTATATACCTACCAAGATATACATGAATTTGATGAACAAATAAAAGAATTGATGAATAAAAAGCTAATTAGGAATAACAAGAGTCCTCGTAATAGTCCAGCATTTATGGTAAGGAATCATGTAGAAGAGAAAAGAGGTAAAGCTAGAATGGTCATTAATTATAAACAGCTAAATGACAATACTGTTTTTGATGGCTATTACATTCCTAATAAAACTGTGTTATTTAATAGAATACAAGGAGCCATATGGTTTTCTAAAATGGATTGTAAGAGTGGCTACTGGAAAATTAAAATGGAAGAAGAGAGCATTCCATTAACTGCATTTAGCGCCCCTCAAGGGCATTATGAATGGTTAGTAATGCCTTTTAGATTAAAAAAAAGCTCCACAAAAATTGCAGAGAAGAATGGATAATATTTTTAGAGAACTTAATCATTGTTGTTTGGTCTATATAGATGATATTCTAATATTCTCAAAAGATTTAGAGCAACATAAGAATGATCTTAAAGTGGTAACTTAAAAATGTGCTGAGCATGGTATAATCCTTGGAAAAGATAAATGTGTTTATGCTAAACAAGAAATTGAGTTTCTAGGATTAGAAATTAAAGAAGGACAAATAATATTGCAAAAGCATATTTTAGAAAAGATTGAAAAATTCACAGATAAAATTAAAGATAGAAAACAACAAGAAAGATTTCTAGGATGTTTAACCTATGCTTCTGATTTCATAGAAAATCTTGCTCTATTAAGAAAACTATTACAACAAAAACTCGAGAAAGAAATAACTTGGAACTGGAAGGAAAGTGATTCCAAAAGTGTTCAAGATTTAAAAGCTATGTGTAAAGATCTTCCTACCTACTAGTGAAGATGATTAATCCTTGAAACAGATGCTAGTAACGAACACTAGAGTGTTGTGTTAAAAATCGAAGAAGGAGAAAGACTTTGCAGATACAGTAGTGGAATTTTAATAAAGCTGAGTTAAATTATCCTACAATGCAAAAGGAAATCCTTACAGTCATTAGAAGGATCGAGAAATTCTTAATCTTCTTAGCCCCTAAAAAGTTCTTAATAAGAACAGATTGCAAAGGCATACTCGGTTTTGTTAAAAAGAATTTGTCTAATATGCAAGCGCAAGGGAGACTCCTGCGTTGGCAATTATGGCTTAACCAATTCTCTTTTACTGTTGAACATATACAAGGATCTAAGAATTCTTTGGCCGATAGTCTAACTAGAGAATTAGCTAATGGTGAAAAAGCACAAGACATCAAAAAAAACCTCCTACCCATCAACTAGAAAAGATGGAGGCAAAGAGGAAAAACTCTCATTGAAGAAACTGATAAAGCAATGGAGCGGATTTCACCCTCCACTTGGGCCTTGATGGAGGCCATGATTGTTTCCTCAAAAAGAAGATCTCGAGATGGTTTAATTAAAAGTTGTCATGTAGCAGTTCGAAGGTTCCTAATGTACGAAGTGGTGGTCATTATCCTGCGACTCATTCTTGATATTCAGGATATAATACTAAATAAAATAAAAGATAAAAATTTTAGGTTCTGGTATGATTTAGTTGTATCAAGGTCATACAAGATGTATGATGTCTATAATATATGGGGAAGTAGAATAATATTCAATACCAATTCCAGAGTGGGTACTGTGTCAATTCATCCACATTCACTAGAATGGAGGGCACCATATGTGGCGGAGCACTATAGAGCTTGGGATTATGGAATGGTTCATAGTATTGCACCATTTCCTGATAATAATACTACGTTCTTTGAGAAGCTCACGAAATTCCAGAAGTATGTTTTTAAGAGAATTTATGAAGCAACAAGATATAAAGGAAGAGTTGAACAACTCCAAGTGCAAAGTGCAGACATTGAAATGGTTGAAGGAAAAATTAACTCTCCACATTTCCTGATCATGTTTGAAGACATTCATCGCAAAATCAAAGATCCAATCTGTATCCAGCAGGGACGAGTAAAAGATCCTATGGAGGCAAGAGCTTATGGATTTTTCTATATTGCTCAGTATCTTAACCAGTTCATAGCAATAAAGGAAAAACCACCGGTCATAATACATGTGGGAAATACTACTATTGTAGCACCAGAATGGTTAAGAAATTATTTAGAAGGAGTATTACATGTGAATTAGTGTATGATTATCTCGAACAAGTTGAAGCTGGGAAATATTTATCCTTAGAGGTAAGAGAGCACTTATTGGAGATCTTTGTCACATGGGATGAATCCTACGCTGCCAAATGTGTGATGGATCTAGGTATAGAAGAAGACAACCAAATGTATGTCCATTATGAAGACAGTTTGGACAACAAAGGTGGTCTACAAGAAATGATGGAGTTTTGAGCCCACACCAGCAATAATGTATTGTACTTTTACTGTTGTAGCATGTTTTATTTGTTTTAAAGAATCTTTAATTTAGAAAAGCGGTGAACGATATTCTCTTGCCGAGTCATGGTTTTCTATAAGCCATAGAAAGTATCGGTGACCTTTATGAGCCTTCCCCTATATAAAGGGCGTTAGGCAAAGAAGTGAAGGCAGAGTTGGTAGAGTTAGCTAGAGAATTCCTCTAAAAGCATTAGAGAGTCTTCTAGAGAAAAATACTCACCTTAAGAGACAGATTGGTTCTCCATCTCTCTTAAAGTAAAGAAAACTCTAGTTCAGCTTATGTCTGTTTAAGCTTTCAGTTTGTGTGTTCGTTGTAATATATGAGTGTTGTAATCTTTTTAAATTAAATAAAAGTTTCGTTCAAGAAGGGAACGTTATCCCCTTGAACCTTATATATCAAATGAGTTATCTTTCTATTTAAGAAGTTCCATCATAAACACAGTAAGGATTGTTTAATTAGAGATTACGATCTAAGGTAGGAAACGAAATAGATCTGTGTTGTGCTTGATCTAAGGAAGACAGGGTTGGGGTTAGCTACCTTGGTAAAACCGGAAGCTCAGAACACCGGAGGTTCCATTGTCGACTAAGTTCAAGTATTGGTCAAAACTCTCTAGTTAAAGAATTATTATTGCGAAGCATGGTGGGCTGTTAAACTATTAAAGTAATTTATTTTGATGTATAAGTAGTAGAGTTGTGATAACTAGTATCGTTAAAAGTCATTAATCAAGAAACGAGTGAACAATAATTGATATTAATATATAAATAGGTTTGTTGGTATCAAAGGATATACCAGTAAGGGGTTCGTTAGTATAAAAAGAAATACCAACTAAGAGTTCGTTGGTATCAAAGAAGAGTACCAACGAGGCTGGTTGGTTGTTGTTGGTATACCATCGACATTAAAATCAATATCAAACCATCAACGACAAAAGTGTCGGTTAAAGTACAAGTGGACCCTACTTGATAGAGTCCAAGAGGACTCAAGTAGGTAGAGACCAAGAAAAGCTCGTTACAATTAATATCATCCTCATAAATATTATGTATACCTACATATGTATAGCTTAGATCATGTCTCACCTTAGCTTTAATTTTCAAACCAACAAAAAGAATAATTTATTATTTTAACCTTTTTAAAATAGCAAGTACTAGAGCACTAGTTGTGTTATTATTCCTAGCAATCAACATGGTCTTCTTAATGAGCAGTGCCTTTCCTATGAAAGCTGAGATTCTCTAACTAATTCACTTCCCCCCTCTCAAACAATGGCATAACACCCTTAATCCTTTCACTGACGTCGCATTGGTGACTTGTGCTTTAAAAATTACCTTAGAAGGCGTTGATAAGATTATATGCTGTAATGAATGTTTTACAATTTATATTGTGGCTAAATGTTTTTGGCAACTCATACGGATGGATAAGACATGTTGCTGACATGTAGCTATTTGATTGTGGATAATCTGCTTGCTGATTTAAGATTTAACTAACTAATATGAACATCTTAACTAAAATGCATCAATTGGGTGACTGTATCTAGTTTTGGAACAAGTGCATGTCTTAAGGTTGTGTTACAATCTAAAATTAAAATTCTTGACTTATTTTGACTTTGACACTCGACCGATAAAGGTTGAATCTAGAAAAGTGTCATTCTATGAGAGTAACGTGGTCTAATGATAAGGAAATATGGATAAGTATCAAGCCCTAAAGGAGGAAGCCCAAGAGATGAGACAAGACCAGTTTAAGCAGTTAAGAGTGTTTGAATTCAAAGAGAATCAGCATTTCATTTTCTTTAAGCTTTCTAAGTTATCCCTTATTGTCTTTGTATCCAAACGATAATTTAATTTCTTAATATGTATTGAAGATCAAACATTCCTTCCAATTGTATAAACATGAAGGTAATCTTTCCTTTAACTTGGACAACTGTAGCATTGTCTTTATCTCTCAATTGATGAAAGGCATTTGCATCTTTTTCCATATGTTAGTCTATTCTTTACCTTACCAATCTAACATGTTTAATTTCTTTGAGGAAAATTTCTTTACTGTTTTGTTGTATTACACAATATTTTGAAACCAGTAACAATAAGGTTGGCCCTTTATACTTTAAAACAAGATAGGATATTTGACTTTTTGGTAAAGAACAATATTACCTCAACATGTTGTAAATGATGTCCAAGCTATTGTTATATGATAGTGAGATCAATTCTACTATCATTAACTTAATTAATCTGTACTTAAAGACATCAAGTACAACAGTTTATTAATAAACTTAAGTACAAGTGTATTAGTGGTAAAAATTATAAAATTAATAAAAGTTAAATTTAGAGTGGTACCAATGAGAAATCTATATTTATCTATGCTAAATATTAGAAGACGTTCTTAAAAATGTCTATGTGCCACGTGTACCATGCCACATCACCATTCAACAACCTTTAGAATCACATGTACCACACCACATCACCTTTCCAGAACCTTATGTTATTTTGCTAAAATAAAGTGTTATTATGTACTAAGCCTCGTATTAATTTTAAAATCTAATGTTATTTTGTTAAAACAATGTGTTATTTTACTTCAACCTCATGTGGAGCTATTTCACATAAAAGTTGTGTTATTTTGCCAAAATATTATTTTATTTCACGTAAGTTTAGCTCATATTAATTTAATAATACTCGTATTCTCTATGAAAATTTGTCAGAAACTACCCACCTAATAGGTCATTTTGTCAAAACTACTCGCTTAAAATTATATCTACCCCTAAATTAAAAAAAGTTTGAGTACCACTATCTATTTTTATTTTCCGACAACAAAATCCGGCGAGTGGGGGCCACTTTTATTTTTCCCTCCAAAACTTAAGCACAAAATGAAAAATCACACAATTAAGCACAAAATGACGAATCACACAATTAAGAGGCTAAAACAAGTGTATTCGTAACCCTAAATTATCCAATTACAATGAAAACAACAAAATTCCTCCAATGTCGCAAAACACCCAATTTCTATTTCAACAAAGAACTCCAGTTTTGTAATTATTCAACCCTAGAATCAAAAATTAAAATTGAGCATCAATTTAGAATTATTACATATATGTTAATTAAAGCCCCAATTACATTTCCCTTCTTTAATAGGCGAAATTCTAAAAATTTGTATTTTTAGGTTAAGTTGTTGCAAAGGGAATGGGGTTGGTAGTTATACATACAAGAATTAGGCTTAAGTTTTTGAGGGAAAAATAAAATTAGACCCCACTCGCTAGATTTTGTTGTCGAAAAACCAAAATCAATAGTGCCACTCATACCTTTTAAATTCAAAGGTAATTTTTTGATAAAAATTTTTAGAGAGTAGTTGTTGACAAAGTAACTTATAAGGTGGCCTGAGTAGTTTTTGACAATTTTTCTATTCTTTACTCTAACTTTGTGTTATTTTCCTTAAACCTTGTGCATGGTACTCCGGAAGCATAAAAGAAATTGCGTTTTTCCTTATCTATTTTTAAAAAGAGAAAAGTTATAAATAACCACCCCTCAAATCACCTAAAATTGATTTTACCATCTTTTTTTGTTTATTTTAAATAACTACCCATTAAAGTAAAAAAATTTAATAATTACTACCTCTTAGCTAAAAGTTAATGATTTTTGTGCCAAAACTTGGTCAGTTTTAAGGTTTTGGAGGTCATTTTGATATTTTGGGACCGATTTGAGGTCAAAACACCCAAAAAAGTACTCCCTCCATTTAGTAATAATCATAACACTATGACTTTGCACTATTTATATGTTTACTTTGACTCTATTTTTTTTTATCAATTTATAAAAAGCATAATTGTCATGCAATAGATTTTTGGATTAATCTTTATGTATAATTTTATTAGATTAAGTTTTTATATTATTACAAATATTTATGGTTAAAGTCATGTATCGGCATAGGTGTTGGTCAAAGTGTTGCGATTATTATGAAACAAACGGAGTATAAGGAATTCCTCATTTTGAGAGTTTCGCACAAATCAAGGTAATTTTTAACATGAAAACTGAGGCCTTTTTCAATATATATTTATTTTCAATTCGGACCTTAAATTGAATCCAAAGGTCAAAGTGACCCCAAAACTTCATTGAACAAGTTTTGAACAAAAATTAATGTTTTTATTTAAAAGTTGGAACTAATGTAAAGAAGTGGTGATTTCTATTTTTTTTTTTTTTGAAAACATTTCTAATTTTTTTTTCTTATATAAGGGGTAGTTATTTAAAATTAATAAAAAAAAGGGGTTGTAAAATCAATTTTAGGTATTTAGGGCATGTTCTGATTATTGCACTGAACTGGTTGGAGCTGAACTAAATTGTTTATGAGATAAGAAAATTAGGAATTGAATTGAACAGAACTAATTGGAGCTGAATTGAACTGAAACTAAGTTGAAGAGAACATGCCTTTAAAGGGAGGTTTATTTCTTCCTCAAAAAAAAAAAAAAAAAGTAAAATAAAAAATTACTATTTTGTACATTACATCAATAATGAAAAGGAAAATTTGTCAAGAATAAGTCAATTTTTGCGTGATTAGCTCAAAACTAGCCAACTTTTCAATTAACTTAAAATAAGTCGATTTTTAAGGGGTATTTGCTTATAATAAGTCAAATGACCTACAACTTACTAAACTAGTCAATTTTTTCATTAAAAATAATTTGTTAACTTTAAATAAATAATTAACTATAATTATACTTCTTCCGTTTTCTTTATTATTGCACCATACATGTTGGGCACACATTTTTTGGTCGTGGGAAAAATAAAGAGAGAGAAGGGTAAAAGTACAAAAAATTTAATGTGATGTAAACATAAAGTAAAGAATCAAATGTTAAAAGTAAGAGTATTTTGGATATTTGTAATATGAACACACATATTTTGTTTCTTTAAATGGAAATGGTGCAATATTTGTGAAATTTTCTTAAAAGGCAAGTGGTGCAATAATAAAAGAACGGATGAAGTATTAAATAAACAAATTATTTATTTAAAAAAAAAACAAATTACAAAAACTTTTTTTTAAAGAAAAAAAAAAGCCAGCCAACCCCTATTCCCCGACCCCAACGGACCACTATCAGCTCCCTCTCCTTGTCAGCGACTAGCGATCGGTGACCAGCACTGTAACACCCCCAAATCTCCCTCTACGGAAATACTAGTAAAATAAGTATAATTATACCGTAGAGATAGACTTAGGCGTATTACCGCCGCGTTATTACGTAAGGCTACCAAACTTACTAAATAAAACCATAAATATTAACCATTCATACTTTGCAGCGGAAACTTCAACACTCTTTCTTTATTAATAAACCATAAATAGTAACCATTGCCATGAGTACTCATGAATAAAGACAAGTACCAACATTCCTAATCTAGATGAAGACATTCCCGGGACTCCATATGCTCACATATTGCCTTACCATTAAGGCAAATAGGGCGAACCAAAACAAATAGGAAATACGGATTAGCAAAATATGCTAAGTACGATAAGTGCAAGATAATTACATCCAATTTACTAGCAAACATGCTTTTAAAATTCAATACCAATAATTAATCCAATAATTCCAACTCATGATTCAAAACCAATTCCATTATTTCAAACAATTCCAATAACTCAATAATTCAATAATAATTAATAAAATCGATTCCTTTTTAAATCCAATTTCTCACCCAAGTGTGCACACCCCCCAAGCTAGTCTCCTTATATTGCAAGGCTATTCTTAAGGAAAGACGCGGTCATACAAAGTCTAAAGTCTTATCAACAAAAGTGGGATTACTAACATGCTTGTAAGTTTTAATAATAATAATTCAATAAATCAATAAATTCCAATATAATCAATAAATTCCAATATAATCAAAACTCATTTTTATTTAATTCCACATGCTTTCAAAATCAAACCTTTTTAAACATGATTAATAATTTTAATTAATCAAAACGTGGTATAAAATTAATCCTCAATTTATTTATTAAAAACCAATTATTTAAACATACTTTTATTTCACAAATCACAATTTTTTTCAAAATCATTCAAGACATGATATCAAGATAAATCCTTCAAATATATTTATTAAAACATACATTAAAATCATACATTATTTCATAAATCATAATTCAAATCAATTTAATTCAACCACAAATAAAATCATATAAATCATGTTATTCAAACCAATCACTTTCAAAGGTATCTAGCCACCTAAACGTACCTTGATCCTTGCTAGAAAAAACATACAAAAGAACCTCAAGAACCTTGATTGAACACTCCCTACAAATAAATATAACCCTTTATTAATATAAGATTAACAAACAATCACAACAATTAAATTAAAAATCCCCAACTAAATGTACATGAACCTTATAAATTATTTTCTCATAAACATAAATAAAAATACGATTTTATTTAATTAATAATTATCATAATAATTTTGTAAATCCCCCACAATAATAATTAATTAAATAAGAGAAGAGAAGAAGAAAAGATAGAAAACCAAAGGAAAAAGAGGAGGAGAGGTGGCGGCAAGGGCGGTCATCGACTGGTGGCCGGCGGCAGGTGGCACCGGAGGTGGTGGCTGGTGTTTGGTGGTGGTGGTTGGTGCACAAGGAGGAGAAATAGAAAAAAAAGAAAAATAAAGGGAGAAGAAATTAAGAAAGAATTAAGAGAATTGGGTTGAGTGTTTGCTCATGAATTAAAGGGGTATTTATAGGCTAGCACAGGCATGAATTATGGTAGGAAAATGTAGGAAGAATTATGGCAAGAAGAGTTAAGGAATTACTTGGAGAAGTGAATAAAAAAATATGGAAAGTTTTGATATTAAGGTGATTGTGAATAATAAAAAAATGTGGAAGGTGTGTTGTCATGAAAAATAATATGGTAAGGGAGATTACTTGGGGAATAATCAAGAGAGATATAAGGTAGTAAAATAAGATGGTCAAATATTTAGGAGATGGACAATTAGAATAAAGGAAAATAAGAGATTTTAAGGAGATAATTAAAAATACAATTTTCCAAAATGAATCACCCAAAATCCAACCAAATTGGCCGAAAATTTTGAGCTTCCATAGCTCCAAATTTTCGGACCATATATTGGTATTTAGAGAATGTTTTTGCTAGATTTTAGGCTTTAAAAATAATTGTGTAAATAATATTTATTGTATAAAATAAGTAATTAAATAAATACCAATTATTCAGCAATAAAATAACTAAGAAAATCAGATTTTCTATACATATAAAATCCGAAATTCTCAGCCATAATTTGGGATTTTTTGGACCTTTTAAATAATTAGTAAAATATAGTTTTTGTTTTAATTAAAATATCCGAAATATATAAATAATCCGCTTTTAAAAAATAAAATAAATGGATAATAAATATTATCCAAAATCCAAAAATAATAATTAGTTTTCAAAATATTTTTGGCTCTAAAATTCAAATAGGAAGTTAAATTATCAAAGTGCCCCTTTATGAAATAATAATAAATTAATTAATTAGAAAAATACGTATCAAAATACGGGGTATTACAAGCACGCGAGCTCATTCTCGTTTCCCGGCGTCGGCGACCTACCCACGACAACCCATCCCTCCCTTTTCCCCATTCCTGCTTCCCCCAAACCCAACTTCGACATCATCCCTCCGACCCTCCCCCCTATCCCCTTAATCAAAAAACGACAATACGACCTCTTCCCCTATCCCCACCATGAATCGACCCACCCTCCTCTCCTCACCAAAAAATGTCACCCCAAAACCCTAAACCCAACGGATTTGTTTTCTTTAATCGGAGCATTAGGCAACCCGGTTTTGCTTGACTAAGCCCCGTGCTCGGGCCATTTTCAGTACAGAGAAAGGGGGAGAAGTGGAGAATGAGAATGGGTTCGCCTGGGTGGGGGAATTTGTTCACCAGCCATTGGCATGGGGAGGGGCTGTTCGTCAGCTGTTAGTGGGGGGAGGGGTCTGGGATTTTTTTTTAATCTTTTAATTGTTATTGATTTTTTGAATAATTAATCAAAAAATAAATCTTAATTTTCTTTTAAAAAAAAAGATTCAACCATGTAATGAAACGTGTTATATTTAACCTGAATAACCGGTTATCTTTTAATCTAATAGGTTTTGACTCATTTTAAGAAAATCAATAACTATATACTAAAAGACATACCAAAAATGTCACGTGTCATTTCATGGTGTGTCCTTTATTTCTTTTTTTTAATTTTTTTTTAATATTTTACATTAAAAAAAAGATGTAATGTATCATATCATAATATATATTAATACCATCTTAAAAATACACACACACACACACACACACACACACACATATATATATAGAGGAAGGCTCATGTAAGAACCCTCCTCTATATAAGAACCCAATCTTATATAAGAACCAATCTCAGCCCTTTATTAGTTTTGATCTAACCATCTAAAATGATCCTTTAGTAATGACATTTCTGTAATTTTGAGGTGTTCATATTTAGAACATAGAAAAAAATTTAAAACATAGAAAAAAAATTTAGAACATAGGAAAATTTTTAGAACATAAGCTGAGAAAATTTAGAACATAAGAAAAAAAAATTTAGAAGATAGCAAAAATTTAGAACATAAGCAAACAAAAATTTAGAACATTAGAAAAGTAATTTAGAATATAAGTTGAAAAAATAATTTATAGCACAAGAAAAAATTTATAACACAAGCTTAAAAAATAATTTAGAACATAAGAACAAATTTAGAACATAAGCTAAAAAAAAAATTAGCACATAGGAATAACTTACAAAAAAAAAAAAAAAAAAAAAAAAAAATTAGAATATAGGAAAAAGTTTAGAACATAAGCAGAAAAAAATTTAGAACATAAGGTGTTCTTACATAAAAAAGGGTTCTTATATATATATATATATATATATATATATATATATATATATATGGAGAGAGAGAGAGAGAGAGGGAGGATCATATAAGAACTCTCCTCTATATAAGAACCCATTATATGTAAGAACTAATCTGGAGCGTGAAATTAGGATTGATCTAACCGCTTAAAATACATGGGTTAGTAATGGCACTTTTGTAATTTTTGCTGCTCACTTTTCCCTTTCCTTTTTGTAGTTTTTGCTGCTCACTTTCCCCTTTCCTTTCCTTATTTACGTTTATTTCCCTTTTCTTTCTCTCTCTTGCCTTGATACATCATACAACTACAACTCTCTCTTTTCTTTCATGATTTTGGGTGCAAATTCCTTCAAGTAATTAGAGTTTACTTCAAAAAAATTAAGGTTTGCTGTTCAATTCTTATGATTCAATCTTTTCGATTTTCTTAATTTTTGTTGCGATTTTTAAGCATTTGTCATGCGATTTTTCTCAAAAAAAAAAAAAATAGCGATTTTTTGCTGCGATTTTGATGCATTTTTTAAGCATTTTTTGGCTTTAGTTAATCAATTTCTGTTCAATTTTTTCATTTTCATCATCAAATTTTCTGAATTTTGTGTTTGTGATTGATATATTTTGATCAATTTGATTTTTTTTTGTTGAATTATTTCGTCTGATTTTTCTATATTTTATTGATTACATGCATTTTCGACTTAAGTTTGATTTGGTTGTTTTTATTTCTTTTGTTCTTCCGAAAAAAGAGGTTTTATTGTGTTGAGGATATAATGTGATTATGTGGTTTACATCTTTTGTCTGCTTGCCTACATCCTGTATTGATTTGTTTATAAGAGTAGCTAGAGTTGATTTTAGTTGGATTATAATATTGGCAATATTCTTTTCTGATTTTTTTGTTGAATACATTTTGTTATGATAGAAGGATTATCAATTATGGTCCTTGTTCAGTTCTTTGGGTTATTTGTTGTGCTAGCAGTTTGGGAGCATATTCAAGTCCATTATACACTATGCTGACATTTATTGGAAAATTAGCATTTATTAGTGTTGGGAGCATATTCAACCTTGCTAGTGATTTCCAGTTTGTGTGAGACTGAGTGTTATTACATCTTGAAGGAGGGTTTGTTTAGTCTTGTTAATGAGATGTGTCAATTCGAGTAATATCAAGACTGTTTAGCTCTTGTTCTCGACTTGGTGTGCAAATTTTTTTTCAAAAGAAAAAAAAAAAAACTTCCTATATCCTTTTATGTTCTGAAGTTTACTCTCTCTATGTTATAAAGGTTCTAAAGTTAAATTTTTACTTTGTATGTTCTAAAGTTTTCGTTTATGTTCTAAAGTTTTCGTTTATGTTTTAAAGTTTACTCTATATGTTCTAAATTTACATTATATATTATAAAGTTTCCCTCTATGTTGTAAAGTTTACTCTATATATGTTCTAAAGTTTTATTCTTTATGTTCTATAGTTTTCCTTTATGTTCTAAATAAAGTTTTCTCTTTATGTTCTAAAGTTTATTCTATATATTCTAAAGTTTCCCTCTATGTTCTAAAGTATAATTGATGTTCTAAAGTTTATTATTTATGTTCTAAAGTGAATCACTTTTTGTTTACACTTAATATTTAGACATTTTAATTAATGTTAACTTTTTATATCAAGCTAGTTGATATAATAGACTAACCAATATAAGTGTAGAAAGCTAGTGATCTACTTCTTATCTTAGACTAAGTGATATATGAAATTTATTCACTATAAATCAGTGTTATCTCTAAATGTTAATTGTGTTGGATTGCATATGAGAGGTTGCTTGTGCTTGTTTGTGTGGTGTGTGTGTGTGTGTGTGTGTGTGTGTGTGTGTGTGTGTGTGTATTTTTATGTCTAGTTTGTTCTGTTTGGTTGCTTATTCGTAGAGGTGTGTTATTGGGTGTAGTTATGCTTATGAGCATGTTGATTTCAACCCAATGAGAATATTGGAGACTTGGAGTTATTTGAATGAACGAGCATTGATGACAGATAGTCAGGCCCTAGCAATGAAAGCCCATAGAAGGCTTGAAAAGAAATTTTTAAGGACATTAAAGTAAACCTATTAGCTCAAGTGGTAAAGCACTATACGGATGCATAGAGGTGTAGGTTCAATTCCTACATAGGTTATCTCTAAAAGTGAAGTTCCAGCAGCAAAACCTCCCTTGGGTGCTTCGGGTAACTCCCTTAGGTCACTGCGTTTCGCCACGCCACTATCACAATAGTAATAACTCATTTAACTCAATTTATAGTTCGTATAACTTAGTGCTGAATTATTTTACTCTATACTTAGTTATTTTTAGAGAAACCTATGTAGGAATCGAATTTACATCCCCTATGAAATTGCATAGTGCTCTTCCACTTGAGCTAATAGGTTTTAGCATACCCAACAATTAAGTAGTGTAATTCAACCTGAAAATTTAACCATTACAATAACCCTATGATCTAAAATCATCGGTTGCAACCAACCACATCAAACCATAAAAAGTATGAAAGAGGTAGTACACACTGCACCATGAGCATGCCACGCACTACAACACAGCAAAATTAGCAAATAGCGGCAACAACAGGCTACCTAAAGCAGCATCAGTCACCCCTACTAGTTGCAATAAACCACATACAATCCCGTGCTTAAGTCTAGATGTTGATGGTGAAAATTGGCATAAGATAGAGCATGTTTGCAGCCATATGGAAAGAATATGAAGACATATCCTCTGACCTTATAAAATTTTCTATAGATATTTTAAAATTTATGCATGTACAAATTTAGAATATATGCAAAAAATTACATATAGTATGTAGTTTAAAACATAAGGTATACAATTCAAAACATAAGGTATACCATTTTAACCAATGTTTTAAAGTTAATTTCCCTACATTTAAAAACTTTTCTGATGTTCAAAATATTTTTTACCTATGTTCTAAATATTCTTCTTATGTTCTAAATGTTTTCTATCTATGTTCTAATTTTTTTGTCTATGTTTTAAATATTTCTGTCTATGTTCTAATTTTTTTCATACATTCTAAATTAATTTTTCTATATTTTATTACCTTTCTTATGTTCCAAATTTTCTTCCTATGATCTAAATCTTTTTCTTTCTATGTCCTATTTTTTTTTTTACCTATATTCTAAAATTTTCTGTCTACGTTCTAATTTTTTTCATATGTTCTAAATTATTTCTTCCTAGATTTTATAACTTTACTTATATGTTCTAAACTTTTTTCTACATATGTTCTAAAATTTCTCTTGTGTTCTAAACTTAATCTTCCTATATTTTAAAACTTTTCTTATGTTCTAAATTTTTTTATGCCTATGTTCTAAAACTTTTCCTATGTTCTAAATAATGTTTTTTTTTTTTTATCTATGTTCTAAATTTTTTTTGCATGTGTTCAAAATTTTTTTTTTCCTATGTTGTAAACTTTTATTCCTATATGTCCTAAAATTTTTAAGCCTATGTTCTAAATTTTTTTCCTATATTCTAAATTTTTTCCTATGTTCGAAATTTTTATTCTTATGTTCTAAAGTAGTTTTTAAGCCTATGTTCTAAAATTATTGAGTCTATGTTCTAAATTTTTTTCTGTGTTCTAAATTTTTATTCATATGTCCTAAAGTTTTTAAGCCTATGTTCTAAATTTATTTTGCCTATTTTCTAAATTTTTTCGTATGTTCAAAATTTCTATTCCTATGTTCTAAAGTTTTTAAGCCTATGTTTTAAATTTTTTTCTATGTTCTAAATTTAATTTGCCTATGGCCTATTTTTAACATTAGTCTTTTTGTATGCTCTAAATTTTTTTTTCTAAATAAACGAAATGTCATGACTCATGAAAGCCTCAACATTGCAATCATACAGCAGACAACATAGCTACATAGCTTTAGCCTAGGATACGCCCACAAGATCACGTACATAAGATTAAGCACTACACCCACACTTGCATAGTTCAAATAATAAAATTTGTCAATGTTAGGAACTATACTTCAGAAGACCAAAATAGAAGGTGGAAAGCAACAATAGGATGTATAAAAAGAATTGTATGGTATATGGAGTATGGAGTATGGATGTGGTTGTTGAGGTCAATCCTTGCCAAGGAGATTTTCACGATGGTTCACATGAACTAAAAAGTGTGATACATATGCCCATAAAAGGCCACAATTCACCAGGATTATTACAAAATCTACCTACTACTGTTGAATCATCCATTTAAGGATACATTCAAGCTAATGAGGTAATGACACTTCCTCTTTTCCCTTGACCCCATTTCATAACAACAAATCAATAATTAAAAGGTGAATCTAAATAAGAAAGTTGCTATAAACTTATAAAGTCTACCAAAAAGCGCAAAGACGAATGTTAATTAAACACTATGTCCATTTCAAGTTTTACCTCATTCTTATCCCAATCATTGATCTTAACCATCTATTAATTTTTTTTTACCTTCTTTAAGATGTTAATACAGAGGTATCAAACTACTAAACTATTTTTTTTTTTACCTTCTTTAACATGCTCATGGAGTTAAAAATTCAAAAATCTCAAAATCATAATAACAACACTTTCTCTAAAGCATTGCTACAAAGAACCTAAAGAAATTGGAAAACTAGAACATATAAGACACCTAATTCATACATATATGCATACTTATATATTGAAATGCCCAAAAGTCAAGTATACGTATACATGTTCTTATTGCTTCATAGGATATTTTAGTAGTTAATATCGGCATTTTAACATTCAAAACAGGTTGATTGTTGCATTTCAACATTCAAAACGTTGAAAGTTATCTATTAGTTTCATTATAATCAAATTAATAAACATCAATTCCAAAGTATCCTAAAATAAGCAAAAAAAAGTACCTAAAATTCGTTGAAATTAAAAGATTATTACCTACCTTTGCATCCCGGAACTTATATCAGAGGATTATGTTGTTCTTAGCTAATTTTCACGTATTTCACTTTGAATCAACTTTTGCAAAATCTAGGGTTTCATCTTTGCAAAATTTCTACTAAAATTATTCGATCTAACTTGTTTTGTGCAAGTTTTATGAGAAAATTCATGAAATTACGCGAAAATTTGAAGACAATCGTTGTTTTCATGTTCAATTTTGAGCAATTTTATTGTTTAGAGGGGAGAGAATATGGTGAGTTTAAAGAGAGAGAAAGTGGAGAGAAGTTTGGGTTGGGTATAGGAGAGAGAAAATTAAAAAGTCGATTATGTATATGGGTAAAATGTTGTGATATTTACAACAACGCCATTACTAACTTTCCATTGATCTTAACCATCTATTTCATTCTAATCCTACGGATTAGATTGGTTCTTATATAACTAGGGTTCTCATATAAGGAGGGGTTCTTATCGGATCCCTTATATATATATATAGAGAGGAAGGCTCATATAAGAACCCTCCTCTATATAAGAACCCACTATATATAAGAACTAATCTGGGCCATTGATTAGATAAGATCCAACCGCCCTAAATACAGCCATAGTAATGGTATTTTTGTAATTTTGTGCATCCATTAGACATACACCCTCCTCTCTTCTTCCTCTTTCACCATCTTCTCACCCTAAAACTTCAAGCACGTATCACTTTCTCTCTCATCCAATTGTATTTTGGGTGGAAATTCATCATCAAATTCGGTAAGTTTATCAAATTCATTATCAAATTCATGTTAAACGATTGTTTTAATGTAGAATGTTCATTTAATTTTCATTTTTTCGGTTTAATTTTTTTTTATTATGGTTTAATTTTTTGGGCTTAATGTTTGCAATTTTTGTTCGATTTTTCGGATTAATTTGTTCAATTGTGTTAGATTTTTTTGTGCTTTATCAGTTTATGTTCAATTATTTGATCATAATTTTTTTTCTTTTTTTTTTGTTGTATGATTTTTTCGATTTTTTTTTTGGGCTCAATGTTTTCGAATTATTTTAAATTTTTCTAGGTTTTTACATGTTTGATGGTCATAGATTTGGATGTTTGACCTTAATCAGAGTCCTTCATCGTCTTACTCATTCAGGTTTGTTATCATGTGTGAATTTTTTTTTCCGATTTAATTTTTTATGTTCTAAATACTCCTTATGTTCTAAGAATCATGTGTAGTGATTTTATAGGGATATATCATGTTTGACGATGATTTTGATGTTCTAAACTATGCAAATGTTGTATGATTTCTATGTTCTAAACTATGAAATTGTCTAATCAAGGGAGTTATATGGTGATGACTCTGTCGGTGTTGACTTTGTTACACATGTTTCACTCATTTCAGAATTTTCTTATTAGTTATGCATGTATTATACAGGTAATATTTTGATAAAGAATGTAGCAAGTGGAGTTTCGTATCATATATTCATATCCTCTGGATGGATTTTTTAACGCGTGGTGGCATCAACAAACTTTCATTTAGTTCCATCATGGCCACAACAGTAATGTGGCCATCATCCACATTTTGATTTTGAAAATATGCGGCCATCATCCACATTTTGATTTTGAAAATGAAACGTGCATACCCAAAATGATTCCCAGTTACACAATATATATTTGGATCTTAATAATGTCTCTTGTTCAAGAAAAATATTCGAGTAAAACATCTATATATATGTAAAAATGTTATTTTGCTAACTTTCTATTCAACCTGTAGCCACCCTGCAGAAAAGGAAGAACATGGAGTATCAGTGAGCAACTCCCTATAATTTCTATGAGACCAAATTGTGTTCTCGGGGAATTATGAATGTCCTATACTAGTATACTCATTCTCTCTATAAAATTTATTGGCTTGCAGTGTACCACTTATAAATAGGCTTGAAAATAGAATATGACTTTGATTACTTGCATACTTGGGCATACTATATCATCACTATGCATATCATGTGAGCACTACATGTATAGATTGTATACTCTTTTCAAACAACCTTACATAATATGCGTACCGATCATGAGTATACTTTCTGATTTAAGCACTACCCTTTATTGTTAGTCATATTTTTGTCAAAGCTTGCTTAGTTAGTACTAGTCTTAACATGGGATAGTCCTTGCCCTCCCAAAATGTGCACTAATGGACTACTAATGACAGTATAAGCAAACTTAATGTCTATCTTTCTAGTAATTTTTTTAGTTCAAATGCTTTATATAAATTAGCCTACTAGCTCAACGGGTAAAGCATTGTGCAAATGCACAAAAGATGTGGGTTCGAATCCCACGTAGGTTCATTTTCATAGTGTAGAGACAAGAGTTGTATGTTAGTTAAGATGTAACAAAGTTTCCATAGTCGCTAATCATTTCAACCAATTTATTCTTGTACAAAATATTACTTAGTGTTAATTTAATTTTCTTTTTGAAATTATTTTGAGTTAACCTATGTAGGAGTCGAACCTACATCTTCTATGCATTTGCATAGTGCTCTGCCAATTGAGCTAATAGATTTTAGCATATGTTCTAAAATTTACTGAATTTATTCTGAAATTTATTGCAAATGTTCTAAAATTAGAACATAGGAATTGTTTAACGAAATATAGAATGCTAAATAAAGAACATATGACACATTCTTAAGAACATACTTTAGTATCAGATTATTACTTACCTTTTTCTTCTTTAGTAATAATAAATTGTTATTTTTACTGATTTTTTTTTCCAGAATTTTCAAGATTTCCTTGACCTAGATTTTTTTTTTTCATGTTTCCGTCAATGATTTTTATGATTCAAAAGTAGTAAGGTTAACTAGGAATTGCTAGATACAATAACTATGACTAAGAATATAAAATAGATTCGTATAATCGTACTACGTACTTTAGAACATAAACAGAATATTCTTTTTCTATGTTCTAAATTTTTTTTTCCTGCTCTTATGTTCTAAATTTAGTCTACTTATGTTCTAAAGTTTATTTTCCTATGTTCTAAATTTAGTCTACTTATGTTCTAAAGTTTTTTTTCTTATGTTCTAAATTTAGTCTACTTATGTTCTAAAGTTTTTTTTTCCTATGTTCTAAATTTAATCTACTTATGTTCTAAAGTTTTTTTTTTCCCAATGTTCTAAATTTTTTCTCCTTATGTTCTAAAGTTTGTTTCCTATGTTCTAAAATATAAATATTCTTTTACCAATGTTCTAAATTCTTTTGTCTATCTTCTAAATATATTTTCCTATGTTCTAATTTTTTTTTAGTCTAAATGTGTTCTAAAGCTTATTTTCCTATGTTAAATTAGTCTACTTATGTTCTAAAGTTTATTTTCCTATGTTCTAAATTTAGTCTACTTATGTTCTAAAGTTTTTTTTTTCCAATGTTCTAAATTTTTTCTCCGATTCCTATGTTCTAAAATCTAAATATTCTTTTACCTATGTTCTAAATTCTTTTGTCTATCTTCTAAATTTATTTTCCTATGTTCTAATTTTTTTTTAGTCTAAATGTGTTCTAAAGCTTATTTTCCTATGTTAAATTAGTCTACTTATGTTCTAAAGTTTATTTTCCTATGTTCTAAATTTAGTCTACTTCTGTTCTAAAGTTTTTTTTTTCCAATGTTCTAAATTTTTTCTCCAATTCCTATGTTCTAAAATCTAAATATTCTTTTACCTATGTTCTAAATTCTTTTGTCTATCTTCTAAATTTATTTTCCTATGTTCTAATTTTTTTCCCCTATGTTCTAAACATGTGCTCTACTTTTTTTTTTCTTATGTTCTAAATTTTTTCCTATGTTCTAAACCTCTGCTCATAGTTTTTTTTTAATGTTTTAATTTTTTAGATTATGTTCTAATTTTTTTTTTACCTATGTTCTAAATTTTTTTTTCTGCCTATGTTTTAATTTTTTTTTTTCTATGTTAAATGTTTTCCTATGTTCTAAACATGTGCTCTAAATATTTTTCCTAGGTTCAAAACCTATGCTCTAAATTTTTTTCTATGTTTTCCCCTGCGGCTCAGCCACTTAACCTTCACCACTCCCTCTGTTATCCTACACCACATCTCCAATCCACACCCGTCACTCACCCCAATTCAACCTACCCCTTGCTGCTCCTTCACGCAAAACTCTCCACCTCTACCAACATCACCAACCTTCCCATTCCTTTGCCACCAATCACAGCCAACAACTACCACCAAATTCACACCACCATAGCCACTAAACAACAACAGTACCCACACAACGACACCAAAAAATTGCACACAAATTGCCCAAAAAACTAAGAAACTAAGAAATAATTTCTCTATATAGTACAGGGGGTTGCCTTCAAGAACCAAAAAAATCACTAAAATGTCACCCAAAAAAAAAAGGCTGAAATTGCCTAGTAATCAAGAGTAGCGCTGAAATTACCTAATATTGCTAAAATTCGAACACTAAAATTGCTAATATTCGAACATTAAAATCACTGAAATTCCAGCCCTAAAATCACTGAAGTTTCAACACTAAGCCGAAAACTAATGAAAATCAAATCAGAAAAATGAAAAATCGACTTTAAGTCATTCGAAATTCATGAAAATCAAATCAGAAAATCACATAAATAAAATCGCAAAAATCAAATCACAAAAATCGCAAAAATAAAATCGCAAAAATCTACTTGAACATCATGCGAATTTCATGAAAATTTGAACAAAATCGAAAAAAAAACATACCTGATTAGAAAATCCTTCAAATTGCACCAAGGTGAATAATATGAACTAGGAACCAATCTTAGCCTTTAATCACGCTATATCCAACGGCTCACATCTCACTCGCATTCATTAATGGCATTTTCATAATTTCGCAAATTTTTAAATGTTTTCCCACTTTTTTTAACTTTTAAGGCAATTTCATTTACTTTATGACTGATTTCATTTACTTTTACTAACTTTTCATTTAATTTTTAGAAATGAACTGGAAATCACTTTTGTAGAATTGAAATATTATGAAAATGTCATTAATGACACGGGAAGCATGTTAATTGTCCGATTGACATGATCTAAGGGCCTAGATTAGTTCCTAGTTCTTATTATAGCCTTGGTTCTCATTTTAACTTGGTTATATATATATATATATATATATATATATATATATATATATATATATATATATATTAAACTTAAGTAAAATAAAATCAAATCAAATCAAATTCTTAACATAAATTGTTACATACATATTATTATTATGTTCAACTCTAACATTTTTTCAACAAAGATTTTTTAAAAAAGATTTTTGTATATAATTATGTGTGAAAAATTTGCTAGGAAAGATTTGAAAAAGTATTTTTTTGCCAGCTGATTATTGAAAAATATAATGTACGAGAGAATGAATAATAGTGGGTAAAAAGGAGATCTATGTATGGGTTAAATACATATTGTTAACATATTCAATTGGTTAAACAAGAAGAAAATGATATAAATGTTTTGGTGAAATATACCGTATATAAATATATAATATGGGAAAAATTGTCAGCATTAATCCCAACTTTGCTCCATTCGCCGTTATTAATCCCAACTTCAGTTTATTCACTATCATTTCCAACTTTGTACATTATTAATTTTTATCACCCCCCAAGTGACTTGCAACCGGTTAAACAAGTTAAAATTTGTGACTTGGATTTTTTTTCCATACGTGTCACCACGTGATTGGTCAAATATTTAAAAAAATAAATAAATAAAATTAAAAAACAAAAAATTAAAAACAAAAAAAACCCAAAACCACCTAACGATAGCCCTGCAGCCCCCACGCCTAGCCAACCCCCTTCCCCCGAAGCGCTGGCCACCGCCTTGCCCTGGCCTGGTGTCGTCGTTGCCCCAGCCACCGCACACCTGCCCCACATGACGACAGTTTTCCCACCAAAAACAACCCCTTCCCGCCAAGAACGACCACCAAAATTGGCCACAAACGGCAAAAATCGGCGGGTTTTGGGGCTAAATGGTTGATTTCTACCTTAACCGGCCTTAGTGACCGATTTCGTGGCTGATTTCGTTGCCGGTTTGCCAATGGTTTTGAATGTTAGGGTTAGGATTTAGGGGATTTTGGCTGGTTTACGGGGTAATCGAAGAGAAAAGGGGAGGTGATCGGGGAAGCACCGGCACCGGCGCTCCGAGGGGAAAGTGGTCGGGCTGGTTGTGGTGGCAACGGGTTGTTGTTGGTGAAGTTGCAGGCCGATCTGTTGAGTGCGTGAAGTGCGCAGGAAAGGGGAAGCGGGGAGGTGGGCAGGGAGGCGATGATACGGAGGTGGGGGAAGGGGAAGTAGTGATGCCATTGTTTGGTTGCTGGTGGCCGTGGTGGGGAACCATAGAGGGAAGAGAGGGAAGGGGGAGGAGGGAGGAGAGAAAAGGTGTTTTTTAAAATTTTATTTATTTTATTTTTTAACTTTATTTATTTATTTTTAATTTAAATTTTTATTTTTTAAGCCAATCATACGCTGACACGTGTCTTGTAACCTGTAATATTAGGTTGGATGACCGGTTGGGGTGATAAAAATTAATAAGGTACAAAGTTGGGAGTGATAGTGATAAACTGAAGATGGGATTAATATTGGCGGATGAGGCAAAGTTAGAATTAATGGTGACAATTTTTCCTATAATATATGTGTGTTTTAAAATATTTATTCGGCTAATAATAGACTCTTTCACAATAAATTTATTTTTAAAAGCAATAATTTAAAATAGCTATTGAATTATTACCGTGTATGGCACAGAACCTAACCTAGTATCTTATAAAAGTCGACTTAGTTTGAGTTAATCGAAAAATTAGCTTGTTTTGAGCTAATGATTGGCTTATTCTTGACAAATTTTCCAAATGAAAAAGTGATGAACGTTTTTAAAAAGGAAAAGGGTTTTTCTAAGCTATGCCCCCCAAGTTCTTCATTTTCTAAGCTGTACCCATGCTTTTTCAAAGTTATAAGTTGTGCCCTCCAACTCACATATTTTATCAACAATACCCTTTGACAGCCATATCCGTTAACGAAAGTTAAGTTATTTTATCAACAATGGTGTCGTGGCGTTATTAATTTGACACGTGTCCCGTTCTAATTGGTTTAACACTTTAAAAAAATTTAAAAATCAGAAAATAAATAATAAAAAAAAGTTGTTGTTAACGTCAAAGGTTATTGTCAATAAAAATTAGTGACGTTGAGGGCACAACTTAGACATTTGAAAAAGCATGGGCACAGCTTAGAAACCGAAGAAGTTTGGGGGCATAACTTAAAAAAACACAGAAAAAAAAAAGAAAGTGATGAACGTATAGACGTAGAGTCGTAGACCTAACTGTCATTATGTCATCAGTTTCCTAAACTGCTCTCCACGCTCTCGATTGAGCCGACTTCTAGAATCTCTATCCTTTATTGAAGCAGCTTATGAGGTAAGACGCTGTAACTTTTTGTATTCATCAAATTTCAATTTCACATTTTAGGGTTTTTCGTTAATTTAATTATCAGTATACTCAACTTAAAGTAGATTATTGGTTTTACTTATCATTATAGTATCGTGACGAGAAATTTTGTTGCTATAGAAGAAAAATTATGTGATTTTATGAGCCTAATTTGATATTTGAATCAATTTTGCCTTTAATATTAGAGTCGATTTGGTTATATTTGTGTTAATATTGTATTTATGTTAAGTTTATCTTGTTAGGAGTTTTAGGCTAATTAGGTTTCCTATTGTATTGTGTATATATATGTGATTATTATCCATGCAAAGGCCAAGCCGTTTTCTCCAATATTTCTCTACTTTAACATGGTATCACAGCCTCTCTAATTTCTAGAGACTTTTTTATCCTTGGTTTCATTTGATTAATTTCGCAAATTAATTTGTTTGTGAGATTAGGTTTCGATTTTTTTTAATTCCACAAATTTTAATTTTTTTTTTTGGTTCGATTATTTGGATGAAATTAGGGTTTCTAATTTCCCTAATTTTCTGGTTTAGCTTTCGAAATTAGGCTATCACATCCTAAATTTGTGAGTTGTGTTGCTGTTTGGTGCGCATCTTCCCTGTGCGTGCTGTGTTACGGTGCTCCCTGTGGTGTGCTACTGCGTTTGGTTTGCGTGGTGCTGCTCTGTTCAATGCTACGGGTGTGTGCGTATAGGTATGCTGTGCGTATGCAGGTTAGTGTGGTTTGTGCGAGCGAGGTGTAGGCAGCGTGTTGTGCGCTGCTAAGTGTATCGTGCATGTGTGTGTTTGGTGTGCGTACAGAGTTTAGGCAGTTCGTGAGTTTGTTTGTGGGCTGCTAAGTGTGTGCGTGTGTTTGGTTGGTTTATAATTGTTTGTTTATTGTAGTGCTCGTGATTTGGTGCGATGGCGGGCGATGATAACACACCTCCTCCTCCTCCTCCTAAGTATGAGCCTTTCACCGATTACTATCTTCATCCGAGTGAAGGTTCTCAATTGGTGATTTGTCCGGTGTTGCTTACTGTTAACAACTATGAAGAGTGGTCAAGGTCAATTCGCAACAACCTTCGGTCCAAGAGCAAGCTTGGGTTTGTTGATGGTTTTATTGTTCAACCCGATCCCAAGCATGTGGATTTTCGTCTATAGGGTATTGTCAATTCTACTGTTGTTGCTTAGATTTATAATACTCTTGATGTTAGTATTCGTTCTACTGTTATTATTCCTGATGATGCTAAAACTTTGTTGGATGATTTGCGTGATCGTTATTCTCTTGATAACGGTCCTCGTAATTTTGAATTGAAACATGATATTGCTGATTGTAAGCAAAGAGGTCGTTTTGTTGCAGTTTATTATGGTGAATTGAATAAATTACAGAATTAATTGTCTAGTTATGTGAAAGTGCCTGCTTGTACTTGTTCCGCTACGAAAGAATATGCTAAGTGACATGAAAATGAGTTGTTGCATCAGTTTTGTCTTGGTTTGGAACCTAAGAAGTTTGGTTCTGTGGTGTCTACTTTGTTGATGAATGGTTTTGTCTTGGTTTGGAACCTAAGAAGTTTGGTTCTGTGGTGTCTACTTTGTTGATGAGTGATCCTTTTCCTTCTATGAATGCTGCTTATGCTAAGGTTATTGCTGATGAGCGTAAGCAATCTGTGTCTGAGGCACATGAGACCTCTTCTTCTTCTGCGACTGTTGGTTTTAATACAATAGGTACGACTTCCGGTCAGACTTCCGAACGGATGGAGTGTACTTATTGTAAAAGGTATGGTCATGATAAGGACCACTGTTATATGCTTCATGGCTTCCCGGGTGGGGGGCGTGGAGGTCGTGGTGGTCATGGAGGTAGTGGTGGTCGGTCGTATGGTAAGGGCAAGGGTGAGTTTGTTGGTGTTGCTGGTAGTTCTCGTGGTAATAATGAGCCGGTTTCTGATTCTGATCGTGGGAGTGTTCCTACAATTTCTGATGCTCAATGGAAGGAATTCATGTCTGCTATAAAGGGTGCCAAGTCTGGTTCTTTGTCAGATGGCAACAAACTTGGTACGTATAATTCCATTGATTGGCTCATTGACACTAGAGCTTCAAATCATATGTCTGGTAATATTGATCTTTTCACTGATTTACATGACATCTCTTGGGCTGTTGGTTTACCCAATGGGAAGAGCACGACGGCAACGAAGGAAGGAAGAGTTATTTTGTCTGATAATGTAACTCTTGATAATGTTTTATATGTTCCTGCTCTTAAATGCAACTTGTTATCTGTGTCTCAATTATTAGAAAAACAATGCTATTTTATTATGTTCACTAACAAGCTATGCATTATTCAGGACCGTAGTTTGAGGAACCTGATTGGAGTGGGGGTTCAATGTGATGGGGTCTATATTTTTCGTCCGGTTCGTGCTCGGAATCTGCAAGCGAACAAAATAGTTATTTCAAATGCAAGTTTTTTATGGCATAGACATCTCGAGCATCCGTCAATGCAAGTTATGAGCTCTCTTTCGGGAGTTTCTAGTAGTCGTAGTACTCATAGTAGTAACTCAGTTTGTTCTTTTGATTGTGACATTTGTTTTATGGGGAAACAACCCCGAAAATCTTTTCTGTTAAGTATGAATAAAGCATCTGGAATTTTTGATTTAATTCATTGTGATATTTGGGATCCGAATAAGATTGTTTCTAGTTGTGATGCTTGTTATTTCCTAACTATTGTTGATGATTTTTCTCGTTCCACTTGGGTGTTTTTGATGGTTGGTAAATATCAGGCTTCTTAGTTGGTTCGTGAGTTTTGTGCTATGGCTAAGACTCAATTTGGCCGGAAGGTGAAGGTGGTTCGTAGTGATAATGGTCAAGAATTTATGAGTTTGGGGTCGTTCTTTGCAAAGAAGGGCATTTTGCATCAAACGTCGTGTGTTGACACGGCGCAGCAAAATGGCAGAGTTGAGCGTAAACATCGTCACATTTTAAATGTGGCCCGTGCTCTTCGTTTTCAGGCAAAGTTGCCCAAGTATTTTTGGGGTGAGTGTGTTATGACTACGGTGTATCGCATTAATCGCACACCTACTCTGGTTCTGAAAGGTAAAACCCCTCATGAGCTTTTATTTGGTCAAACACCGTCATTAGATAGTTTGCGATTTTGGTTGTCTTGCATATGCTGCTAACCGTCCTCGTGTTAAGGACAAGTTTGATTCTCGGAGTCGCAAATGCATTTTTGTGGGGTATCCTCATGGTAAAAAAGGGTGGCGCCTTTATGATTCGGTGAGTAATGAGTTCTTTGTTAGTCGTGATGTTCAATTTTTTGAAAACAAGTTTCCGTATCTAGAATCACTTCTCGATGAGCGAAGGATGCAATGGGAGCGATATTTTGCTAATCCACCACTTTGGGATGATGTTGAGGTGGGATTACGAGTGTTCGATGCGGAAAATGGTGAAGATCAAGTCTTTGAACAACCCTGGACCACAGGCCCGTTGCGGCAGTCCGAGGCGTGCCCCACCCCGGCTGTGGAGCCCACTGCCAAACCTGTAGAACAGGTAGCAAGGGCTGCCCGAGCCACCCAGCAGCAACCCCGCATGCCCCAGACCACAGGCCAGGCAGCGGGCGCTGGCCAGCCAACGGCCCAGCAGCCTGCTAGGTCTGTCCAGCACGCTGGTTTTCCAACAGGTGCTGGGCGTACCGACCAGCCAGCAGCCAGCAAGTACTGCCTAGCCCGCTGGAAACCAAGCAGGCGCTGGCCAGGGCGGCTTGCGGCAATTGCAGGCCCTTGGTCAGCCCACTATGCCACCATCCTCGTCTTTGTCTCATGATGCGATTTTTGGTGGTAATGATTCGACAGTTGATAATTTTGGTGATGTCGAGCGCCCGTTTAGTGTTGTTGAGCAAGAAATAGTCGACGATAATATTTTTATTTCTCCGGAATATTTGAGGGGGAGTTCGTCAAATAATTGGGACGTGGTCATCGTGAACAAACGTCCTCCTTCGTGGCATCGGAATTATGTTACTCACACTACTATCAATAAAGATATAGACCCCTCTACATCAATTGTCGACCCTCCTCGATCACATTCCTCAGGTAAACCTTTCCCTATAGCTTGTCATGTTGAATATAATCGTTTTTCTATGAGGCACAGGTGTTTTCTGGCGACGACCACTAAGGGAAAGGAACCGTCTTCATTCAAAGCGGCGGTTAAAGACGTCGGTTGGCGTAAGGCAATGCAAGATGAGATAGATGCTTTAGAGCGTAATGACACATGGACCGTTGAGGATCTTCCTCCCGACAAGAGGGCTATTGGTAGCGGTTGGGTGTATAAAATCAAGTATACCGACAAATCAAAGGTTGAACGTCTCAAAGCTCGCTTAGTAGTTAATGGCAATCAACAAGTTGAAGGTGTTGATTATAATGAGACATTTGTGCCTGTTGCAAAGATGGGTACGGTACGTATTTTATTAGTTGTTGCTGTGTCTTTGAATTGGGAGTTACATCAGATGGATGTTCATAATGCATTTCTTTATGGTGATTTGGATGAAGAAGTATATATGCAGTTTCCTCCAGGGTATGGTACTCCGACACTTGTCAAAGTTTACAGGTTGCGGAAGTCTTTATATGGCTTGAAACAGGCCCCGAGATAGTGGTTTTTTAAGTTGTCTAGTGCTCTGTGAGTTTTGGATTTAAAAACTCATATGCTGATTACTCTCTATTTAGCTATGTACAAGGCAGTGTATCTTTGCATGCTCTTGTCTATGTCGATGATTTGATCATTGCAAGCTCTTCTCATGATGCTATTGTTTGTTTTAAGGCCTATTTGTGCAAATGCTTCTATATGAAGGATTGGGTTTGCTTAAGTATTTCTTAGGCATTGAGGTTGCTCGGAGTCCGGAGGGCATCTTTCTTTCACAACGAAAGTATGCTCTGGATATTTTGACTGAGGCGGGAATGTTGGGTTGTAAAACCATTGACACTCCGATGGAGCAGAATCATCGTCTTGCACATGCTTCCGGTGAGCCGTTTGCTTAACCGGAACAGTATCGTCGTTTGGTTGGTCGTTTGGTGTATTTGTCGGTCACTCGACCAAAGTTGAGTTATTCAGTGCATGTTTTGGCGGAGTTTTTGAGTGTTCCGCAAGTTTCTCATTGGGATGCGGCCATTCGTGTCTTGCGCTACCTTAAGAGTAGTCCGGGACAAGGTATTTTGTTGCAACCTATGAAGGATTTACGCTTGACGGCATTTTGTGACAGTGATTGGGCGGCATGTCCGTTGACTCGGCGTTCCTTGACAGGTTTTTTTGTGTTCTTAGGTCGATCCCCTGTGTCTTGGAATACTAAGAAACAGCCTACCGTATCCACATCCTTGGCGGAAGCCGAATACCGGTCTATGGCTTTCACTACTCGTGAGTTGAAATGGTTGAAGCAGTTGTTGTTTGTTCTCAGTGTTAATCATTCTAAACCTATGCAGTTGTTTTGTGATAGTCAGTCAGCCTTGCATATTGCTAAGAATCCGGTATTTCATGAGCGTACACAGCACATTGAGGTAGACTGTCATTTTGTTCGTGATGAGTTGATACACAATAATATTTCTACCTCCTATGTTCCGACAGGTCATCAGTTGGCAGATATTCTAACCAAGGCTCTTTGACGACAGCATTTTGGTTTTCTGTTACGCAAGTTGGGCATTCGCGATTTGTATGCTCCAACTTGAGGGGGAGTATTAGAGTCGGTTTGGTTATATTTATGTTAATATTGGTTTTATGTTAAGTTTATCTTGTTAGGAGTTTTAGGCTAATTAGGTTTCCTATTGTATTGTGTATATATATGTGATTATTATCAATGCAAAAGCCAAGCCATTTTCTCCAATATTTCTCTACTTTAACATTTAATGTTACTTGTTAGGATGGAACTATGAAATTGGTCCTATATTACTTGAAAGGCTAAAATCATGTGATTTTTCGAGCCTTATTTGATAATTTAATAAAATTTTCCGGATGGAAATATGATATTGGACCTTTTCTACCTAAATTCATCTAATTTTTGGAGCCTAATTTGATAAATTGAATCAAGTTTGGTTGCTAATGTGTTGCAGAACCCTTAAATGCTAGAATGGAAATATGATATTGAACCTTTCTTATCCGAGCACAGGGCGGCCGCCCCTCCTCCCCTGGCTCTCTTCTGTGATGGGGCGGAACTGAGTTACTTGTGCTGAATAGGGTATAAAAAAATTAAAAGTTAGTCTCCCATGTACAATGATGGCAGATCAAGGAAAAAAGGCTGAGATCTTTGGTCTCGACTATATGGCTCAATGCATATTTGAATCTCAAATTATTCCTTCAAATCACTTCTTTATTAATCCGTGCTAAGACGGTACACTTATTTTCAATGACTATTTTACCCTTAGATCATAACTGTTTAATCTTTTCACCTAAACCTTAATTTATTCTTGGTGTTTTAATATTGCATGTGTGATTATTGATGGGTTTTGTCTACGTTTTGTGAAGGTAAAGGATGTTGTGTTGGGATTTGACTCTGTTGTTGAAGTAATTTATCTTTGATTTCTTGGAATTTGCATTGAATTAATTAATTTATTTCTAGCAATTTTTTTTTTTGAAAGATATTTCTAGCAATTTTATTTGAATGCAATTTTTTATTTATTTATTTATTTTTTTTTACACTTCCAGATACATAAGATGATGAACAATGTCTAATTATTGATTGATTTATTGTATATTTTAATGAAGTGGTTATACATGTCATGAGTTTCTTGTATGTAAAATTCACAATTTTGTGGAAACATTGGGAATTATTAGGTTTGTGGGGTTCAATAAATTTAGGATAGTGTGTACTAAAGATCAATTTTGAAAAATTTTAGTTCGTTGTTTAATTAGGGTATGTTGTATTCACAATGGCCACATACAATATTTATATATTAGGTATACTTGGAGGGCAAGACCAAATAACCTAAAATAACTCACAATATTCTCTAGGATATACTTTCACAAATATTCACAATTATCTTGTTTCCTAAAATATATCCTAATACCCCCCCTCAAGTTGGAGCATACGGGTCACAAATGCCCAACTTGCGAAGTAGAAACTCGAACTTAGCTTTTCCCAAAGCCTTTGTAAAAATATCAGCCAACTGTACCGTCGTAGGAACATACGAAGGTATAATCGTCCCATCTGTAATCGCATCCCGAACAAAATGATAATATGACTCAATATGTTTTGTTCGTTCATGAAACACTGGATTCTGTGCAATGTATAACGCAGACTGACTATCACAATAAAGGTGCATCCCATTCTCATGTCGAACACCTAAGTCACCAAGTAGTCACTTCAACCACTTTAATTCACAAGTCGTTGCATTCATACAACGATATTCTGCTTCCGATGAAGAAAGAGCTACAGTAGGCTGCTTCTTAGTTTTCCATGACACTGGAGACAAACCAAGAAGCACAAACCAACCACTCAAGGATCGTCTAGAGAGAGGACAACCTGCCCAATCTGAATCACACCAACCTTCCAACTGTAAAGCACTATCATATCTCAATAAAATTCCCTGTCCCGGACTCTTCTTCAAATATCTAACAACTCCCAGAGCTGCTTCCCAATGATCAATCCTGGGATTTTGCATAAACTGTGATAAAATATGTACAGAATATGCTAAATCGGGTCTCGTAACAGATAAATAAATCAGTCGACCTATGAGGTGACGATATTTCGCAATATCATGAAAATACTCTCCCTGAGATAGTGCTAACTTGTGATTTTGTTCCATAGGGAACTCTACAGGCTTAGCATCAAGTAAACCTGCTTCAATAATAATATCCAGTGTATACTTCCTCTGGCAAATAAAAATTCCCTGTTTATTCCGGGCTACCTCTAGGCCCAAAAAATATTTCAACACTCCAAGATCTTTCATCTTGAAACAATCTCCCAGATATGATTTAAAACTGAGCATAGCATTTTTATCATTGCCTGCAACAATTAAATCATCGACATATACTAACACATTAAGCTGCATTTTACCCTTTGTCAGAGTAAACAAAGAATAATCATAATATGACTGTTTAAAGCCATAAGTTTTCAAAGCTGTAGCAAGCTTTGCAAACCAGCATCAAGGAGCTTGTTTAAGCCCGTACAATGATTTCTGCATCCTGCAAACTTTGTCAGAATTATCTTTCTCAAAACCAGGGGGAATTTTCATATATACCTCTTCTTCCAAATCACCATGAAGAAATGCATTATGAACGTCCATTTGATGAACTTCCCAATTTTTCACTGCCGCTACTGCAAGAAAGGTTCGAACAGTCACCATTTTTGCTACCGGAGCAAATGTCTCATTGTAGTCTATTCCTTCAACCTGATGATTGCCAAAGATGACTAATCTCGCTTTTAATCTGATCAAATTCCCATGCTCATCATATTTTTCTTTGTAAACCCACTTGCTTCCGAGTGCCTTTTTACCCGGTGGTAGTTTCTCTAGCACCCAAGTACCCTGCTCTTCTAGAGCCTGGATCTCATCCGCCATTGCTTTCCTCCAACCCTCGTGTTTCATAGCCTCCTTGAAACTTTTGGGTTCATTTCCTCCTGTAATGGCAGCAATATATGTTCTATGCTTCACAGAAAATCGGTGAGAATCAATAAAATGTGTTATAGGGTAAACAGTACCTGAGGAAAATGATGTCGCAGGTGAACTCTGAGATGATGTAGATGGACTTATATTTCGGATCGTGTGTGTCACATAGTCACGGTGCTTCACATTTGGAAATTTTTGTCTCATGCCTTTACCCAAGGCTTCGGTGTCCCTTGTTGCATTGCAGTCCGTCTCACACTGCCCATTTTGAGCTTCTAAACGCTGCTGTTCTGCCCCCTTGTGCGTGCTTCCAGCACCCCCAGCAGCACCTGGCTGCGTGCTTCCAGCACCCCCAGCAGCCTCTTGCTGCATGGTGCCAGCAATCCCATCAGACTCCTCCGCGACCTCCCTGTGGTCTGGAGCTGCCTGCCGCATGTGTGTTGCGGAGCTGTCTGCCTCCCTTTCCACCCCCGCATCACACTCATCTTCCCTCTCACGCTCCCCTTCCATCATCACGCACCACTCATCATCACTGTCCCCAACATCTCCAGCACTTACACTCACCATTTTGGGCTTCTCACTAGGCGCAATAAAAGGGAATTCGGTCTCAAAAAATGTCACATCTCTTGACACGAAAATTTCACAAGTTTCCAAGTCATACACCTTCCATCCCTTTTTCCCGAAAGGGTATCCTAGAAACACACACTTCCTACTACGACTCGCAAATTTATCACCTTTACTCTTCAAATTATACGCATAACACAAACACCCAAACACCCGAATATACTCATATGAAGGTGTTTTGCCAAACAACATGTCACAAGGAGTTTTATAATCAAGCAATCGAGAAGGAGTTCTATTAATTAAATGACATGCCGCTTGCACACACTCCCCCCAAAATTTCAAAGGCAAATTTGCTTGAAACCTTAAAGCTCTAGCCACATTCAAGATATGTTGATGTTTTCTCTCAACACGCCCATTTTGTTGAGGCGTGCCCTCACATGAGGTCTCAAAATATATCCCATTTGCAAAAAAATATTCTTTCAAGGAATTAAATTCCGTCCCATTATCACTACGAACCACTTTAATTTCTTGAGAAAATTGACGTCGAACAATAGCAACAAAATTAAGAAACATATACTCAACTTCTGTTTTATTTCTTAATAAGTAAGTCCACACACCTCTAGAGTAATCATCAACTATAGTCAAAAAATAGTGAGCACCACAAGACGATGGAACCTTGTAAGGCCCCCATGAATCTATGTGAACAAGTTCAAAAATTCGAGTTGCTTTATTTTGACTCAAAGGGAAACTACTCCTATGTTGTTTTGCACGAGGACATATATCACAAGACTTTAGTTTACTACTACTACGACTCACAAAAGGAAGATGTTGTAGAACCTTTCCCGAAGGATGTCCCAACCGTTGATGCCACAACTCTGTGGATCGATCCCCATCCGTCTTCAAGGTCTTCACCATTGGAACGCCCCGGAAATAATAAAGTCCATCTACTCGTTCACCTACTCCAATCACCTTTCTCGTTGTTAGGTCCTGTATAACACAAAGTTTATTAGTAAATTGCATGATACAATTTGATTCATCACATAATTGAGTTGTCGAAATTAAATTGCAATTCAATTGAGGGACATAAAGAACATTATTAATAGTCAAGCCTCCTTGCAATATAACCGATCCAATTTTGGAAGCATTGGCATAATTCCCATCCGGCAATCCCACCGGATAATGGCTCACATTCGTCACATTTCTCAAAAGAGAGAGATCACAAGTCACATGGTTTGAGGCACCGGTGTCTATAATCCAACCCAAATCGTGCTTATCGGGAAGCTTGGACTGAATAGAGTTTAAATGATCAAGAAGTTGTTGTATTTGAGTCGATGTGACCCCTACAAGAGCAGCCCCATCTGCGGTGGAGACAGCCGAATCCCTAGCCATCACGCAAAAATTCTCAAACAAATACGTGGAACTCAAATCCCACAATTGTAAATTGTATACCCACTAATTCAATCACAACTCCTAATAATTGTAAATTTCACCCAAATATCTGATCCCACAAGCAAATGAATGCCGCAAATAATCGTCACAATAGTGCCGAAACACTCTTCCGAACTTCCTATCCGGAAAAAAAAAAAAATTTATGTGAACTCTCACACTCTCACGATTTCACGAAATTATGTAAATTACGTGTAATCAAGTCGTCGGAAAAATTTTGGATCAAACCTAAGCTCTTGATACCATGACAAATTATAATGAATAATTCTCTGTAATTCTCATTAATCACAATGGCCACATACAATATTTATATATTAGGTATACTTGAAGGGCAAGACCAAATAACCTAAAATAACTCACAATATTCTCTAGGATATACTTTCACAAATATTCACAATTATCTTGTTTCCTAAAATATATCCTAATATGTATTGTTTCATTTTGCTCTTATGGAATCTTCTTTAGAAAGGGAAAGACCGATCTTTCCTTGTACCATTCTAGGCATGAAAGGGAATCTTCAATTTCTTTAAATTCAAAGGCTAATCGACTCGCAATGTAAATGGGTGGTCTGGATAATTTGTTTTGTTGATTTTTAATTAAGGGTCTGTTCTGTTCAGATTATTTTCAGTTCTAATAAATTCAGTTCACTTTTTAGTCTCCTCAATATTCAGTTCAGTTCTGCCCCAATAAGTTCAGTTCACTTCATTCAATCAGAATAGGCCCTACGTCTATGATTTTTAGTTTTAAAATCAATGTCATATCATTTTTTAAGTTTTTGCCGGATATATGTTTAGTTTCTATGATATAATATCAATTGATTTTTTCATTGTCAAAATGACAATTTTTTCCTAAAATCGCTTAAGTGTTATGCCAGCGCCACAACATGTCACTAGAAATTATATGTCCACTCTTCCTCATCTTCATAATGTTTCCCTTGGCCCTTTTTTATATGGTGCTTCCCTTTTCTTTTTCTTTTTTCCCCCTTATTTAAATTCGTATGGTCGATTGCCTTTTTCTTCGATGTAGAGAGAGGTTGAAATTTCTTTTCAACTGGTTTATGGTTAAATGTATTCTATATTAATGCAAATGCTTTAAAAATATGTATGTTGAGGACAATGTGAATGGATTGTTGTGTTTATCTTCATCTTAACTTTAAAATATCTCAGAAACAAGGATATAAAGTGCAAGAAAATTATAATAAATTTTGTTCTATAATTGAGCATTATTTCCACCCTTAAAAAGTTTTGTGGATCTAAAGTCTAACCAATTAAACTGAAATTGACTCTGTAATCCATTTTTTTATTCCTTTGTTATGGAAAGGGATATCACTTGAAAGTATATTTAGCATTTAAGTCTCTGTTAATATATTTTAGTGAGTGCATTAAATAGGTTGGTTTCAATTTCTGATATGTTTCTCTCTGCATAGTTAGTGACTTTTGAGTTAATTTCTATGATGGGGTCATCTCATGATCTTCCACATGAAGCTTTGGTTTACCAGTGATGTTTGGGATAACTCCAAATTCTGGCAATTTCTCTCTTATGCGTTCTGATTTTGGGCTTTGAGTCTTGAATATATGTTGCTCATTTTGATTGATTTATTTTTTGCTGATAAGGAAATTTTTGGTCCTTAATTACCAGGTACCTCGCTTAAGAAGTCACAAGAAGAGTATTTCATTTTTTGAAGCCTAGCTTTCAATATATTCCTGGTGAGTACATTGACCTTGCTTGATTTTCTTTTGCAAATTTTTGGGTTTGGGTTTTCAGGTAATGCAGAAATTCCCATGTGAAATTCGATATATTTCAAGTTTCTTTCATCTCAATGCTTATGTTTCTGATTGTTTGTTTATTGTTGTTGGGGTCAGAGGAGGGCATGACTGCATGAGGGCCTTAGATGTTTCATCATATAATCAAGACACTTTTTGTTGAGTGATAATAATATGAGATTCACACATATTGTTTAGTAATATGATTGTGTGATTTTTAGAGTTGTGTAATGCGACTATAACGTGATTTCGTGAGTTTGATGTTTGTAGCGTGTAGTTTGACTTTGCTGTTAAGAGTATAATTTAAGAATTAACTAACAAATATGTGAGTCATGTTTACCCCTTCCTCCTGAATAAGGGGAAACGAAGATGTCACTGCTTTCTCTTTGTCAATAAGCTTTTTATGATTATAACTACAAGAGCTTCCAATCTAATGCTTTGAAATCTTTGTGATCATGTGGCATGTGGTAACACCATAATCGGTGCTTTTTTCACCTGTCCATTTGCTTTTGCATTTTGTGGCTATTTTAAAGCCATTAACTATATATAGAACATAGCCACATATTACCAACATCTTAAAAATGTAAGGTAATAACTAATCTTATCATTCTTATGCCCTATCAATCTATTTTAGTTATTTTTTAGCAACTGAAATATGTACAACAAATATTTTTCAGCTATTTTTCCTCTCAATGAAAGAGAGAAATAACCCGTGTCACTTGATATCATGTAATTATGGGTAATACCTTTTAGGAGAGAGAGCAAACGAAAAGAGGTGATGGGAGGGAGCTAGTAGGCATACATTTTTCCTTATTTTGCAAACACCGTGGAATACGAGTTACGGGGAGAGGATGAGGGAAAGAGAAGGTGAAAAAGAGCTAGAGGTAGGGGGGAAATGTAAGGTCATGGGAGGACTACGAGGGATGGCGGAGAGGGGGAGGGAGAGAGAGGGGAAGCTGAAATGTCAAGAGAGGCAAAGCACATAACAACATTAAATTACTAAATTCTCCATCTTACCACTATTGTCTTGTTCATCTCTCTCCTTGCTATTACTAAAATGCACGAGGCTATTCCCTCTTTAATTGATTACACTACTGCAAAAATTATTTCATGGTGTATGCTTTTGGGTAGCATATAGAAGGATAAAGCAGGTAGCAGGACTTATGGGTGGCTAGAACCAAACTTGTTACTAATTATCTTATGATTAACTTTTACATACTTTTTTGTGGAATTTTCTTTTCTTTTTTTATTTTTTATTTTTTAGTTTTAACAATGGATAATGTTTTTGAGTGAAATACTGAAGGGGGTAGAGTGAAGTGTTTTTCTTGAATCAGCAACACCACCATTGTTATGCTTACGGGAATTATTTAGAATTTGGATCTGTGGACTGTATTATAGAAATATCTGAATAAGGGTCTGTTTTGATTTACAGAGCTAAACTGAACTGAACTGATTGGAGATGAATTTAACTGAATTGAACTGAATATTTTATGAGAGAAGGGAATTAGGAAGTGAACTGAACTGATTGAAACTAAAGTGAACCGAATTGAAAATAAGCTGAAGAAAACATGTCGTAATGCTCGTGTATTGATGCTGCCTATTTTTGGGCTATCTCAGTTATTCCTCTTCCTATCAGCACTGAAACTACAAATTAGTTCTCATTGTCAAAATAAACAAATGACAAATTTGTTAGTGTTCGGGTTAGCTGAATTTTAATGGAGTGTCACCAAACATTCACTCTTAATTCAATAGTCTAAAGTAGCTTCTAATGCTTTATTATAAGTTTTGTACGGATTTGATTTGAAGTGTTTTTTGTCTTGTTTCAGTTCTTTGCAATGGGTTTGGTTATTCTCTTTAAATGAATTCGGTTTTTAGCTCTTTTATTTTATTTATTTATTTATTTTATTTTTGTTGTTGTTGTAAGAGCATCAACATTTATGGGGCTCCCCATAATTTCTCTCTCATCACCTCATTAGTCCACATCACTTTTCACTAACTTCATCTCATACCCTTCCCATTTTACATTTCCATACCTACATTCATCAACCTCCCCATTTACTTTCTCTCTCCTATATTCCCATACCCCACCACCTTTTCTCCCTCCTAATTTGATTAAACACATTAAATAATCGAATTAATTTCCTTAGAAAAAATTAATCGCTTTACCGTTATCGTTAAAAATTTAATCTCATCGCTTAAAAAAATTAATCTCGTTACTTTTTTTTTGAGAGAAATTAATCTCATTACTTAATAAAATAATAATTAAACGCAATTATTATTTTTTATTATTACAATCACTAAATACGTTAAAAAACATACATAGATGAAATTAAACACGAAACCACATAATTAATTTTTTTGATAGCTTTAATATTGATCTTCAATCGTCATCGGTAGACCGCCCACAATGTTGCCATATATGTTGAGCCAAGTCACTTTGTAAGGCGTTGTGAACATTTCTATCCCATGTGTCAGCTCTCGTTTCCATATATCGGTTCAATCCAATATCATTAAATCGACCAGGTTGCACAAAATAGTTAGCCCTAGTTGATCCATCAATTACTGACCTATTTTCTTGCTCAAATTCAGACACGTCGTTATAAGTCTGGTATGTATCTCGTTCATCTTCAACAATCATATTGTGAAGAATTATACAAGCCAGCATTATCTCCCACAACAAGTGTTCGTCCCATACAAGAGCTGGTCTTTGTATTATTGCGAAACGTGATTGAAGAACACCAAAGGCACGCTCAACATCTTTTCGAAACGATTCTTGTCGTTCGGTGAACAACTCATCCACGGGATTCATTGGGAGTCGAATCGCTGGGATGAACACTGACCACTTAGGGTATATCCCATCAGTTAGATAGTACCCTTTGGTATATGTGTTCCCATTGACCGTAAAGTTCACTTCAGGAGCTTTACCTTGATATAAATCATCGAACACTAGAGATCGTTGCAACACATTGAGGTCGTTGCAAGTCCCAGGTGTTCCGAAAAATGCATGCCCACAGGTCACCAGAGGCAACCGCTTCTAAGATAACCGTTGCAGATTTACTCCTTCCTTGGTATAAACCTTTCCAAGCACACGGACAGTTTTTCCATTGCCAATGCATGCAATCTATACTGCCCATCATGCCTGGGAAGCCTCGTCTTTCCCCATCACGCAAGAGGCGTTGCAAATCTGTAACAGTAGGCCTCCTCAAGTACTCTTCAGTAAACGCCTCTCGAACCCCTCTAACAAAGTGAGTAAGACTTTCTCTTGCAGTTGACTGAGCTATTTTGATGTACTCATCAACTGAATCAGCTGAAGTTCCGTAGGCTAACATCCTCAACGCTGCCGTGCATTTCTGGATTGGAGTGGCTCCTAGCTTCCCAGTTGCGTCACGACCGCTGCTGGAAGTATCTATGTTGCTTAGCAGTAACTGCTTCCATAACTCGAAGGAATAGAGGTCTTCTTATACGGAATCTGCGGCGAAATACAGAATCTGGGTATAAAGGACGATCAATAAAGTAATCGTTCATTAACCTTGTGTTTGCAGCTTCACGGTCTCTATCAACATACTTCAACTTTTTGTAAGATCTTCTTCTGCTGCTTGATTCTTCTGTGGCTGAGGCAACAACCAATTGAGCAACTTGCTCAATAAGGAAGTCTTCTTCTTCTTCAAGACACTCATTCATAGAAATCATGTTGCTAACATAGTCATCAAAAAATCATCACTTGAGCTAGAAGAATTTTCATTTGGGTTCATGTTTGTGAAACAATTTCAAGAGGGAGGAAAGCTATGTTGTTTGTTAGAATCAGAAGGGTATTGTGAAAAACAAATACAATGTAACTCTTCTTTTATAGACTTATACTGATAAGATAGCAATATTAAATCTATGGACAAGAAACATTCATCACTGCGGATAAGATTTCAAACAATATTTGGTGATAAGGTTGTAATCTACCAATACTGATAATGTTAGTGGATAAGATATCAAATTTGTTTTTATTATTAATGATGTTAAAAAAATACAATTACATTTTAGTCTAAAACGTAGTTACACAAATCATAAAATACTACTAAAATAAGCATAAATTATTACTACATTTTACTCTAACACACAATTACAATAATCATAAAATACCATTACAATAAGCATTAAAACACAATTACATTAATCATAAAATTTTAATTACCCTAAACTTAGATGATTCACTGGAAAAACTCTTCCTTTAACTTCGCAAGATACTCTTCCTCAAATGGTTTAAGATGCGATTTTGTCATCAATAACTGAAACGTCTTAAACCTCAATTTAGTTTGATCTCGTTGTTTTTGATATTCGATTAAATCATATAATCCCTTCCTCATTTGGCCCCTCTCATCTTTCAACCCACCTATGTTGTCGTTTAATTCTTCCACGCCTCCTGTTGCTGCAACACCTTTCTTTTTTTTTGGGCTTTAACCTTTTTCACACCATCGGGACGCTTTGGCATATTAGCTTCATCGCTTGATCTCTTAGAATTCTCTCCACTCACAACGGTTGAAACTTTACCAGTAATCCATCTTGGAAGATGTTGCATTCCAACCCAACAATGGTAAAATATGAAAGGTTGACCACCTTTCCTTTTTTGACGATAAACTTCATGAGCTTTAGCCTCTACATCATTAACAACGTAACCAATAGCCCGCAAACGCTCTGCTTCACCAAGTTGTGCAACCCACAAAGTAACAGCTTCGTTGATTAGACTCCAACGATTTTTAAGTGATTTCATGGTTCTTTCGTGCAACACCCCATTCGATTTTTTAGCAACTGCTGCGTCATAGGACTCTTTGATTTCATTCCACAATGCTCCCTTTTGTCGATCTGTTGCTTCCTCCGGGCCTCCGGATCACCGGAACAATTGAGGTAAGCAGAAACCAAGTGTTTATCTTCTTCTACATTCCACCTATCCTTTTTTCTCCCTTTATTACCACTAGTTACCTCAATGTGTTGAACTTGAACTTCATCTTCATCCCCATCTTCATCTTCATCTTCATCATCAGCCAGTGACTGCGTTGCATATTGATAATCAAATGGCATGTTGGTGTTATTCCTGTCTCCCGCGGGAGTTGTGGGATGTGGCTGAACTTGTGGAGATGTTGGATAAATTGTACCATGTGAGGAACTTTGTTGAGTATTCTGATTCATGAATGCTTGGAACATAGAAAATAATTGAGGATTGTTTAGCATGTTTGGATCAAAAAAATTATTAGAATTTTGTTGAGTATTTGGATTTGATTGGTAATTTGGATTTGGTCGGTAATTTGGATTTTGCTGAGAACTCGAATTCGATTGGAAACTTAGGTTTTGTTGGGAATTTTGATTTCTTTGATATCTATTTCCATAATTAGGATGATTGGGATCCATAATTACCAAATAAGATTGAAAGAAATATTTTTAATGAGAAATATAGATTTTATGATTTTTTAGAAGTGTTGAAAATATATCAATATTGGTCTCTATTTATAGAGGATAAAAAAATATAAGCATAGGTTTTTTTTAAAAAAAAAATAATTAAGTAATAAAGTATCATCAACAAAAAACGGTAATATTACCGTTGAGGTAAGCCAAAAATACTTATTCGGCAACCTCAACGGCAATATTGTTTCTTCAACGGTCATTTTTCCAATTTTTTGTTTTTAAAAAAAATAAAATAAAAAAAAAGGAGAATGGCAACATGTTGGCAGACAAAGTAAGGCAAAGGGCCCCACAAAAAGAAATCAGAACCATACTAACAAAATGAGCCTCTCCATTTATATTCAATGAAAGGGGAGCAAGCCACATTGGTTGGGAAGTCCCCATTTGTTTATTTTCTCAAATGGGGACCTAAAAGGGCACCAATGTGGATGCTCTAAGTTTCCTTTTCTCATTAGGTCCCGAGGGAGCGAGAAAATTTCTAGAATATTGTGAACAATTTAAATTTAAAAATATAATGTTAATTTAAAAGTTCTTGTAGTGGTCTTTGATCGTATGGGTAATTTTAAAATTTCAAAGACAAATGATGTATCCTTTTTATTTCTTAATAATAGTTAATGTCTGAGCCATGTTCGGATTTTTCATTTTATATATGTTTGATTTTTCTTAACTTTATGCATAATATGAAAAATTAATTCTGCTTGATTTTTCTTTTTTTTTTTTTTTTTGTAAGGATGTTAAGATAATAAATTTTAACTTATCTTCTATCTTATAAAACTAACTTCAAGTTTTTTTTTTATGTTTTTTTTTTAAAATAAATAATAAGAAGAAAAAAAACTCAATTTTTTGGGCAGGAAAATTTCTTATGAGGCGCTGACACATGTATTCTAGTGATATTTTTGGAAATTACTTTAGTATAGTACTAGGTTAGTCCTGTGCGAGGGACGGTTTTAATGATAAAAATTTACTTGTAAGCGTAATATAAATATTTTAAGTGAAACATAGCACACAAATCGTGATCCCTCTCGTTAGATTAATTGAGTTACAAAGGACATGATGTTAATTATTCTTATTAACTTCATAGCTATAATAAAATTTTAAAAATGTTAGCGTTCATTTTTTATTCATCATAGAAAATTTAAAGAATTAATAAAGAGTGAAAAATCTAAACTCTACAATCACCAATAAAATGTGAAAGAGAGCAATCGTCAATTATTCTTACTCAATAGAAATAGAAATTTTATATTTAGTCAATTTAATAATAAAAACTTTTTGAAAATGTATAATTAATTAATAATTTTCAAATATTAGCTTTACCTTGAAAGGTTACAAAAAAAAATAAAAAAAAAATAATTATGTTTTGGAGTGAAAATTTATTATAAAAAGTTAACACGTGGATAGTGATGATGTCAGCAGTGATTACTCTAGTATTAGTTATAGATTCCTTCATGAAGAGCACATCCAAACTTCTGTAGCAAAGTTTTTTTCACAGTAGTATCACCCTAAAAAATCAACCCATAAAAAGGATTTTCAATTAATTAGTTTAAGAAATACAACAAAATTGAATAAAAATAAATTATATAACCTTTTAAATAATTTATATATTACATTTTCATCCATGACAACCAATTTCACACTATAATGATCTTGTGGTTTATAGAAATCGGGAGTAGTCTAAAGACGAATCACTTTTTACTCTAATATGTCATGTTTCTTTCGTTGGATTTAAATAAAGAGTAAACATATAAAGTCATATATTACGTAATTTTTCAAAGTGTAACAAATTTTTTTTATCTATTAATAATTTAGGTAAGATTATCTCAAACAAACCTTTTTTTAAAAAAATTTATCAAAAATGTTTTATTTTTATTAATTATTTAAGAGATAATTATCAATTTAAATAACAAACTTTTTTAAAAGATACCAAGAAAAAAATTTTAAAAAAAAATTAACAAACTTTGAGCAAGAAATTTTTTAATGAGAACGTGACACATGTATTAGGGGATAATAACTGTGATTACTTTAGTAAGTATAGTAGTATTGATTCCTTCATGAAGAGCACATCCAAACTTTTGTAGCAAAGTTTTTTTCACAATAGTTTGTATTTTATCACCCTAAAAAATCAACCCAAATAAAAAGGATTTCCAATTAATTAGTTTAAGAAAATACAGCAAAATTGAATAAAAAATAAATGATATAACCTTTAAATAATTTATGTATTACTTTTTCATCCATGACAACCAATTCAACACTATAATGATCTTGTGGTTTGTAGAAATCGAGAGTAGTCTAAAGACAAATCATTTTTACTCTAATATGCCATGTTTCTTTAGTTGGATTTATTTCTCGAACAAAATCATATATTTGTAGGTGTCATTTGAGATGGAAGAAAAGAGTAGAATGTTGTTGTGAAAATAAGTATGGTTGCTATGAACGTAAATATGTAAATATGAATGAAGAGTAAATATGTAAAGTCATATATTACGTAATTTTTCAAAGTGTAAATTTTTTTTGTTTATCTATTGATGATTTATGTAAGATTATCTCAAACAAACCTTTTTTTAAAATAAATTATCATGTGTTTTATTTTTATCAATTATTTAAGAGATAATTATCAATTTAAACCAATATCCAATCTTCATATTTAAATTCAAAAATAATGTAACAAACTTTTTTAGAATATTACCAAGAAAAAAAAACTGTAAAAAAAATACCAAACTTTGGGCGGAATTTTTTTTTTTAATGAGAACACGACACGTGTATTAGGGGATAATCATTGTGATTACTTTAGTATAGTAGTATTGAAGTATTGATTAATCAAAGAAATATTTATAAATTATATATATATAATTTTTTTCCTAACTCAGTAATAATTCTTGTTAAGGATATATCCTTACAAAAAAAAAAAAAAAAAAAAAAAATCAAAGATTATATATCCTAATCAAAAAAAATTCAAAGATTGTGTTTTTTAAGGTAACTATATGTTGTCAAAACACATACCTATAATTGTTGCATATCCATCTAGAATGTATCTTTACTTATTTTAAACGGTTAACTATAACAATTATTATTGCATATAATAATTTCCTAAAATATAAAATTTTTAATAAAGGATATTTAAAAAAAAAAAACACTAAGGACACGCCAGAAATTGACACGTGTCATTGCCGGTGTGTCTTTTAGTATATAGTATTGATTGATTATCGTCTCAACGGTCGTAAATTAGCGACCGTTTTTAAAATCATTCGCTAATATTTCATTTTATCAACTGTTATGATGCCCGTCGGTAATATTAATCGCTAAAAACTCATTTTCTTGTAGTGGTCTTTGATCGTACGGGTAATTTTAAATTTTCAAAGACAAATGATGTATCCTTTTTATTTCTTACTATTAATCTAAGAAGTATTTTTCCCGTTCAAAAAAAAAAAGAAGTATTTATAAATTATATATATAAGATTTTTTTTCCCTAACTCCGTAATTATTCTTGTCAAGTATATGAAGATTATATATTCTTAAAAAAAATCTCAAAGATTGCGTTTTTTAAGTTAATTATATGTTGCCAAAATACATACCTATAGTAGTTGCATATCATCTAGAATCTAAAAGATCTTTACTTATTTTATACGGTTAATTATGACAATTATTATTGTATGTAATAATTTCCTAAAATTCGTAGTATAAAAGTTTTAATAAAGGATATTTAAAAATAAAAAAAAAAAAAAAAAAAAAAAAAAAAAAAACTAAGGATACGCCAGAAATTAACACGTGTCATTGCTGGTTTGTCTTTTAGTATATAGTACTCCCTCCGTCCCCAAAACTTCAACCCTTTTGGCCTAATTTTAGTCCCAAAATGATCGACCCATTTGCATTAAAATACCCACCAATTTACAACAATATTTATGCAAAATTAGCTTTCCCATAAATGATTTTGTTTTTTCATGTATTTTTAATACTTATCTCTCTACTTTTTTACAAACCCCATGTAAATTTATCTTTCCAATATATTTTTATTTCTTTTTATTTAAGTTTATTAATAATCGCGAAATCAACCCAAAAGAGTCAAAGTTTTGGAGACGGAGGGAGTACTAAGTAAGTTCCCGTGCCATGCACAATAAATTTCAATAACTATTACTATTAAATTACCATTATAGGTGGTTTTTTTTATAAACATTCTAAAAATATAGTTGACAAATTTTGATTAAAATAAAGGATTATATATTATGAAAGATATGTTAGATGTAAAATGATGTAAGAAATAATCAAAATTATGTTAAGAATTTTTTTTTTATAGCTATAAAAATATTTGTGTTAAAGTTTTTTTTTTTTTTAATTTTCAGTAATTATATTGTATAGGGTTAGGGAATTGTATAAGATTTGTTTCTTTAATTGAATTTTATTCAAAAAAAAAAAAAACTAAAAACACACCAGGAGATGACACGTGTCATTCTGGTGCCTGGTGTATCTTTTAATATATTGTTATTGATTGATAGATTGATTGATTGGTGATAATTTTCTAATTTAGGGGTAATTTGTGTTTACCAGTTTTGACTCTTTTGACTCGAGTAATGATGCATAGTTATTCTGTTTTGATGATGTTGAGGCATTTTGAACAATGTTGGTGTGTTGTGATTAGAGGGGGAGTTTTTAAGTTGCATGTTGTGTATCAATGTTGGGAGGGTTTGTAGATGAGATGGTTTAATCGTATTGAGGATGCAGCTGCGTGCGAGTATTTGGAAGAGAGAAAGAGTGCATGTCTTTTTATTTACTTCAATAATTTTCGTACAACTTTGCTGCTCCTTGAAACTCATCTTGCATCTTTTTTTATTGTCTTTCACTCTTTCATCTCCTCCAACTAAGTTCAATTATATCCTCTTGAACACGTTTGCCACTGACTAAACTGGTTGATCGGGATATCGTGAACATTTTAAATGAATTCTCTTCCGGTCTTTAATTATAGAAGCAATTTAAATTGGAAAACGAAACTACCAAATTCTGGAAAAAAAATTAAGGAACATGCCAAATATAAATGGACAAGAATAGGGGGAAAAACAACATATTCTACACTTTTTGTATAGTTGTGCTCAAATATAAGAATATGGGGTTGACAAAACTACTTAACTTGCTATAGGTTGTGCAACCAAGCAGCTAAATTTTGCTTATGACTAGGGTTTCTCTGCCCTTTGCTGATAAACATGAAGAACAATTATAGCTATAGGTTGTACAACCAAGCAGCTAAATTCGGCTTCAATGGCGGCGACAAACTTACTTGCAGAATCTCTTGCAATATTGTGCAAGCAACTGTTTAACAATTGAAGGAAAATCTTGCCATGCTTAAAATCTCAAATCATTCAAGCTGGTTTAGGGGTTGATACTTTAACACCGTACCAAATGTCGAGACATAACTTTGACTCTCAATATTTTTAATTAAATGTTAGTAAAAATTATATAAAAAAAAAAATTAATTTATAAACGTAGACATTATGACAAATCTAACAACACATTTAATTTATGTGATCATTATTATATATATTATATATTGGTAAAAAAAAATAAAGTTAATGATAACGTTTGAATAGTGGAAAATTCCAACTCCAGCTGTACTTTTCTCGCTACGAAACTATTGGTATTAGAGGAGAGAGAGGACACCACTCAGCACCCAAGGGCTTGAGTCAGGCTTTCTCAGAGCCTTTCTTCTAAATAAGTCTTTTTTTTTTCCTAAGAGCTATCAGTTGAAGTTAGACCAAATAAAGATAAAAAAAAGTGGAGGGAGTGTATAAAAGGAATAAATGTACTTCTTTCGTTTTTATTTAGATACATCACTTATATAATTGCAGACTTAGGGCCTATTCTAATTTACTGAGCTGAATTGAACTAATTGGAGCTGAAATGAACTGAACAATTTTTTATGAGAGAAGAAGATTAGGAACTGAACTGAACCGATTGGAGCTGAATTAAATTGAGCTGAACTGAATTAAAATTAAGCTGAAGAGAACAGACCCTTATAGGTAATTTTTGGATTAAAGGGATAGAGAGAAAAAATAAAAAAAAAAAACGGTCTATGTTAGGGCTGAGCAAAACTACCGTAAAACCGAAAACCCGAAAACTCGATCCGTAACCGTCCCGAAAATTAGGGTACTAGATCCGATAACCATAACAGTTAGGATACCCGTTCCGATAACAATAACGGTTCGGGTACCTGTTCCGATAATTTGTTATCGGGTATGGTTATTGGGTATTATTTCAAAATTAACGGTTACCCGATCCGATCTAGTAAATAATTTTTTTTGTTTTTTTCCTGCTTAAATTTATTTTTCTAAAATCTAAACTCTTAATTTACTTCATAATCACTTTATAATATCAATGATTAGTAATACTGTAAATAATTTGGTCAAAATCATGTGGTATTGTTGTTAGTTAGTGTTAAATGATACCATAAAAACTACATTATTAAGTTTAATTATCATTATTGGATACCTTATTGGGTACATGTAGGGAATATTTCAAGCATCCTACACTTGAGCCTCACTGTGATCATACATTTAAGTATGGTGGCGTCCAAAGGGAAGGAAACTAGAGCAAAAGAGTCGCCAACAAGTTTTAGGAACTTGTAAACCGTTCACAGGGTGAAGGTTACACCCCTTCACGATCCATGAGATCGCTAACTCCATAATGGTCCTGAACCGTGACTGGATATTCGGGGATGAAGGTACAAATCCAACCTAAAAGAGATTGAACATGCCCTAAAAATAGGCCTCTACTTTATTCTTCTCATATTCATGTACGCTTTCTGACTAACATACAATTAATAGGTTAACCCTAAACCTGTTTAATCTATGTTGGTTGAATATTAATGCACAAAAAAATCTATTATTGGCGATCACTTAAATTAAAATCACATTAACCTAAACAAGATTATTAATTATCTTATTAAGCGTGATTACAATTACAAATTCCCTTTAAACCTGCAAGAGAAGGTGTGATCAAGCAATAACAATATTATATCAAGCAACATAATAATAACAACAATCATCATCATCACAATAATAATATCATCAAAGCATAATAATATTAGCAAGATCCTAGGCATGATACTAACAAAATTAATAACAAATCCTAGCATGTCACTAAACAATAAAAATCAAAACTTTAACCCTAACATGATACCAACATGATAGGAGAAATAGAAAGCAACCTAATCATGTTACTAGAAAGCAATAAATAACATCCTAACATGATACTAAAAATTAAAATAATATAAACATGGTTTCTAAAGATACAGAGCAATAAAACAACTTACTTTGTTTCCTCGTATCTCTTTCTATCAAAACAATACACACATTAGTAACTTCAATGAAAATATTAAATCAAAAATTAATTTAAATAATTGAAATAGGGATTTGGGACCAAACCCTAAGAAATTATCAACCTTTCACGTTTAGAGAGAAGGCAACTTCGATCTTTATTAGGTGTGTCTAGAACTTGTGAATACGGTATTGTGTTTATGAAAAAGGAAGGTTTAGAAAGAGGGAGAAAGAATAAGCTATTGCTTAAGAGAGAAAAGAGAATAGAATTAGATGATTGTTGTTGATTGTTTGTTGGTGATTTAAAAATAGAGAATATCGACCCTATTTATAGAAAAAATAGTCCAAAAACGATAGAACAGAGTCAGAATTCGAATTGGAATAAAATTGGTTCTCTCACAGAGCGACAGAGTTCATCGTGGCGCGACGAGACAGTTTTTTGCGGATTTTATTTTTATTATATCTTTTGTTCCAGAAGTCAAAATAAGTCATATAATATGTCGTTGGAAATATTTAGAAGTCTACTTTCCAGTCCAATTAGAATCAGATTAAAATCTTTTGTAGATAAAAAGATATGCCCGAAATAAGGTATCAGTTTTGGATAGAGTTTCGTATTTCTTTTATATCTTTTTCGTTATAGCTTGAAATTAATATTATAATATATCATTGGAAAGATAATTTCAAGATCTATCCAACAATATAAGATTTGGATAAAAATTATGAGGCACAAAAATGATATCTGATCATCTATGAACGTCTTTCATTTCGAAAAGAATTAGGACTTAAAAAAGGAAAGTTTTATCCAATTTCAAACTCTTTGATCTTATCTTTTCAAAAAGGATAATTAAGATCTTTTAGAAACTTATAGAAGTTTTTAATTAATCTTAATTAGTTTAGGAATGGGATTAAACCTTTGGACCCTCCACATGATCATTGGGCCGTAGGTAAAATCCGGTTTGAGCCCAATTTAGTATTTTGGGCCATAACTTCCTCATTATTCATCGTAATTGGGTTTATAATATATCATTGGAAAGGTCTTTTCAAGCCCATCCAACTACACTATTATTGGACCCTTATCATGGACCAAACTAAACTGGAATGGATTATTTCATAAATAGAGTACATTTTCGGAAAAATAAAGAAGTATTTTTATTAAAACAACCGCATCACAAGACTTTTCACACTTTCACTTCGTTCGATAATCAATGACGTGAAAATTATTCGTCACTGGGTTTGGTTTTTGGGGAGACACAATTAGGTGTCTACAGAAGCCCCCACTTTGACTGAGTTTGGAGAAACGCAAGTTTCGAAAACAAAAGTCAAGATAGTGATAGGGACAGAGAATGATTCAGAACGTTCTGCGATACTAAATCAAGAATGATTCAGAACGTTCTGCGATACTAAATCATTCTTGTAATGCTGATACCTGCAAACTAGCGTTAATTAAACAGATAAAGAGTTAAGAAATGCGTATCTTGCACCGTCGAGTACACGTCTCTGAAGTAGCCGAATTTTGTCGTTGCATTTTGTTGTGGCGACCTTCCGCAAGCTAGGGGATATCGCCGAAGACCACTCCGCTTGTCACCGTCTTCATTTTCCGTTGTGATAGTCTTTCACATCTTAGAGAACATCATCGAAGATTGCTCCGCTTGTCGTAACCTTCTGTCGTTTTGTGACCATCTTCCACATCCTAGGGAATACGATCGAAGATAACTCCGTTTGTAGTCATCTTCCGTTTTCTGACAATCTTCCACATGCTAGGGAACATCGTCGAAGATCGCTCCGCTTGTAGCAATCTCTTGATTTTTGTGACAACTCTCCACATCCTAGGGAACGCTACTAGAAAATCCGTGCTTTTTGGACGCTTTTAAAGCTTTTTTTTACGCCAAAAAGCGTCGGAAAATTATTTCTCAATGCTTCAAAAACGCGTTGAGAATAAGTGAGTCTAGAAAATTAGGTGTCATCAAAAAGCGTCGAAAATCTCGACACTATATTGTGTCCAAATTTTTATACGAAGCGTCGAAATTTACAATAGTTGGCGCAGTTTCTCAACTTTAGCGACGCTTTTTTGTGTCTAGTATCTGAAATCTTGCGACGCTTTTTAATGTCCAGAGTTTCATATATTTGATGTTTAATATTTGGCGACGCTTTTTAGTGTCCGAGCTTGTCCATATTCTTTAAAAATTATCTAGAATATATTTACTAAAAAGAAAATATTTCACACTGAAAATTATAACTTGTATACTAGTATTAGCAAAATATAATTTGCATATAAATATATTTACAATATCTCATAGTAATGAGTTTTCTATTACAACAAATACAATTCTAACTTTTTTTTTTTTGAAGAAACATTAGTCGGGCTATATTATTAAATCAAATCAAGTTCCGCCAAAGTGACGAAACTTTGGGGGAAATTATCCAACCATACAAAAGTCGACTCACTAATACTATATCTTGCCACTAAGTGTGCAAGAGTATTTCCCACCCGACGAACATGATTACAACTAAAAAATATAACATTATCTTGCATTCTCTTAATATCCTCATAAAAGAGCATCAAAGGAGAATAGCCCACAACATTTTGGACAATTGTTCTTGCTACTGTATGTGCATCACACTCCAATTCTATACGCCTATAACCAAGCTGCTGAGCAACTTGAACCCCGAATTTCGCAGTAGCCACTTCATCCTGCTCCACCTCCCACCTAGCTTGAATTCTCTTCGTTGCAGCAGCAATAATCGTGCCAGCATGGTCCCTCAAAACTACACCCAAACCTACCCATCTTCCCTCTGCTATATGAGCATCAGAGTTCACTTTTATGTGCCCAACAGCAGGAGGATTCCATCTATCACTTCCTATCCCACAAGCAGTAGATATAGGCTTAAAAACGCGTCCAGCATACTCCATGTAATCCCACAGCAACTTAGCATAACCTGCAGCAACTTGTACAGGATCATCCACTGGTTCATTATGAATCTTAGCATTTCTACAGAACCAAGCAGCCCATATAAGAATACGAAAGTGACTAAACTCTTTCCTGTCAATCCGATCAGCCACCCAACATACCAGGTTGTTAAAAGACAATGCAGGAGCGTCTTCAAGCAGAGCTTTGTATTTACTCGGTGCCCATATTTTTGCAGCATCAGTGCATTCAAACAGCGCATGTATCACTGTCTCAGTAGCCTCTCCACACACTTGACACAGGCTATCAGCAGTTATATGCCTGTAATATAATCTGTCCTTGATAGCAAGGCTGCCCTTACATGCTCTCCAGATGAAGTGACGAAGCTTTGGGGGTCCTTCAACACCCCACACCAGTTTCCAGATCCCCTCTTCTTGAACACCATTTAACATTATTTCCCAAGAGCGAACTCTTCCGAGCCTAGCAAGCCAATACAATTCTAACATATATGCTAAAAACATATCTTTCTTCCATCCTTGTAATCTTGCACCATTAGATGTCAGACATTTTCTACTGCTTCTCAATATTCATACATGTCACATAATTTTTGGACCCTCCACCAAGTTCAGCATTTGCATCAAGACATCACCAAGAGAATCTAAATACAATAATAGACCAAAATTAGCTTTCCAAAAAAAAAAAAAAAAAAGCCAAAATTAGTAACACTAGGGAGCCATATGGCAAAAAAAATAGAGAATGCATTCTCTGAAAAACATTTTCCACCTAATCAAACCAAAATCACAACTAACTTCTAAAACCAATCCAATTACGGACTTGAAAACTTACAAAAGTATCAACGCATCCATACTCATAAGAAAATACATCATTAGCCAGCATTTAATAGGTCACGATAGGCTTAAAATATGACATGCACTAGAGCCATGACCTGCACTAGAGCTATGCAAGCTAAAGCATATAATTCCAGACCTGTATATCCAACACTCTAAGTTAAAATATCTCGCAAATGTAACTAACATTACAGTATACATGCATCCAGGCCCTAATTTTAAGCATATTATTGACCTATAAACCATGTACACCAAAAGAAAATGTTCGAGGTTAAGAATTCGGCAACCATCCTTCAAAGAAAAATTTATGATCTCAGTTTAAGGAGAGCAGCAGGACTCCCCCAGGAAATTTTATGTCCAATATCAGCATGAAACACAAAGCTGTAGAACTTCTTAAACTAAAAGTACAAAACACAACCACATACAACAAAAGGGTTAAAACTTTTCATCAAGGTTCAATGCCAGCGCAAGAAGTGATAATAAACTTTTTCCTGCACTCCTGAGGCACCACACATATAAGCGTTATATTGGATTATAGAAGCCATAAACTCAAATACACTAATACATCAGATACATATAATTTATCAGCAAACGACCCTGACTCCCTTTAGTTGCCAAGACATATTGTGTATACCATCAGATTTAGACTGACTTGATCTTTGTCAAGGAAGTTCTACTACAAGGCCTAAGGACGCTCATTAAACAAACCAATACATTCTTGGAAAAGTAACACGAAGAAAAGATATAACTTTCCTTAACATTGCCATTTCCAGTTAAAATTAGAAATTAACAAGATCAGACCGCCTAAAACTGACAGTAGAGTATGTCCCTCAACAAACCACAAGCCTGGACAATGCATATATTGGACATGATGAAATTGTATAAGTTACAGAATTTATCTATGGTATGCTTCCATAGTTGGTCTCCAATTTGGAAGAAGCTCTGGTATGACACAATCAGCACACTTTAAAATTAGTATTATACAAGGAAAATAAAATAAAAATTGAGCTTTAACAACAAGCTTACCTTGAGAAGGCCACTGGTTCAAATTGCAGATTTCATCATGAAGCGAGACAATGTAGAAAGACTCCTTTGGGTCACCTGCAATCAAATAAGGTAAGTTGCTAAGTCTTCAAAATTCCTTGCACTTTTGTACACAAAATAAGGTGATTCGACAATTAAAAGAGCAAATAGATAAGATGATGGATCAACAAAACCTTTGGTTTTTAAAGAAGTATCCAATTTCTCATAATATAAAGTTGTATATCCCCTGAATTCCTTTCTATCAAGTTTCATTTTTTCTTCCTCGGAAAGTGAAAAGAATTTCTTACTCTCCTCAAACAATCTCTCAAATAAAGCTTTGTCCACTCCATGATTCACATTGTAGAAGAAACCGACTTCAATGCATGCCTAAACCACCCAAATGTAGCAAGTTAGCAACACAAAATGTATTTCCCTGAATGGCATTTCTACAAGAAATGCAACTCTAGATAATTCATTCTTCTGTGTCATGAGATCACATCAAGAATATCTCGCAAATGTAACTAACATTACAGTCTACATACAGTATGAAATTACCATTCTCCTGAGTCATCCACCATAGCTTGAATCTGAATACACACATAAAACACAACCCCTTACACGCATAAAAATTACAATTACCAAATCAACAAACTTTCAGGCTCTCTCTACAAGCAATAATTCAATTGAATTGGAACATATCGAGTTGAATCCATATAATAATTTGTATTGAATTAAGAAAAATTAATCTAGTAATATCAAACATATCAATAAAAAAAATAAAAAATAAAAGAGAAAGATGGGGTAAACAAACAAGAGTTAAATAAAATACCCCAGAGAGAGATGCAGAGAAGAGACCAGGTAGCAGCAAAAATTAAACAATCAAATCAGCTTCTCATATCAAAGTCAAAATTTTCAAACAAAATAAGAATTATGATCATGACCTGATTCACAAATGAGCCAAGATAGACATATATCGGTATATCCTTCTTTATAATCCATTCAATTATAATACAGAATCTAAATTATAACCAAACATAGATATTGAAGGACAGAAACGAGAGATTAAGGGATGAAGAAGAACAATCAGAGATAAAGGTGTATGAATAATTAGAACCCTAAATTACAGCGAAACACCCACAAAGTATTTCTCAAAGAATTGCAATTAGACCCAAAATTGGAAAAAAAAAAAAAAAAAAAAAAAAAAAAAAAATGAATTTCTAAGTCTGACCAAAATCAACAACCAAACAAGACATACAAAAAATCCCTAGATTCCAATACAATGGCTTTCTACTACTATAAAATAACTACAATTCAATGCTATTTCACAACAATTAATGTAACAAATTAATTCTGAACGGTATATTAGCACGAAATCCTGAAAATTGATGAGGAGAAGACTGAAATTACCTTAAATTGAAGAAACTAACAAGGAGAGGAAGGAAATTATATCATGGCTTCCACCCAAATTTGCTAAATTTCAAGCAATTTCAACAGATGAACTGAGATCGTATAAAAATGAAGGAAAAAAAATACAATTAGGTTTAATTTGTGTTGAGGTGCTGAGATCTAAGAGTTAGAGAGAGAGAGAGAGAGAGAGAGAGAGAGAGTTATGCTTGTGGTACTTTGGGTATACTCGTGGGTATAAGCCGGTTTCTGACATTTCTTTTTTTTTTTTCTTTTTAATTTTCCTTGGGTTGCCTTAAGTCACGTGCAAATCATACTAATTTGTCGACGCTTTTTCTTGTTAAGAACTGATTCGACACATATAAGCGAGAATTTATTTTTACGTGGACACCCCATACACAGCGTCGAACCAATAGCGTCCAAAAACTAAGGGATTTGTAGTAGTAACATCGTCTATCATTGCTGCTACATCACGAGCTATTTTCTTGAATCATGGTGACAACCTTTACAATCATAGCGAATGTCGTCGAAAACCGCCTTATCACGAACCGTTCTTCTCAATCTAGGTGACAACTTCCACAACCTTAGCGAAAGCTATCGAAGATCGCCCATCTCGTGCTATCTTCTCAAACCAATTGATAACCTTCACAATCTTAGCGAAAGCCATCGAAGATCGCCCATCTCGTGCCATCTTCTCAAATCAAATGACAACCTCCACAATCTTAGCGAAAGCCATCGAAGATCGCCCATCTCGTGCCATCTTCTCAAATCAAATGATAACCTCCTCAATCATAGTGAAAGCTATCGAAGACCACTCATCTCGTGCTATCTTCTCAAATCAAATGATAACCTCCTAAATCATAGAGAAAGCTATCAAAGACCGCTTCATCTTGAAACGTCTTTCTCAAATCCAAGCGAGAGACCCTTTAATCTTAGAGTCCCCCGTCAAAGACTTCTTCTTCTTGAGTCTTCAAATTTTCTTGTCCTTATTCTTAGGAGTAATTGACCTTTCTAGCTTTGGGAAGAACCTTTAAGATTCTTCGATCTTCAAGTCCATTTCTGTAGAAATCTTCCATCATAGGAATTCTTTGTGATTATGATCAATCACTACTCAAATGTTCTTAATCAATTTTCGAATCTGCTTCTTTTGATTGTCATCAGGCCGATCATCAATCAAGTTGTAATCAGGCTGATTACCAATCAAATAAGAACCAAATGCTCATCAAGAGACTCAAATGGATTAGTCATGGACCAACCAATCAAAGTTGTGAGACCATCGAAGGCTGACGGGGGCGAATCAGAGCCATCGCCAGCGACAGGTCTGTTGTGATACGTCATAGTGTATTGCGTTGCGTCAGGGTGCATCGTGCTGCGTTGTGCTTGAATCCAAGTCAGAGCTTTTTTCCTGCTTGTTCATTTGCGCTAAATCAAATTGCCTCTTAGTGTACATGCAGCTATATTTTGAACTATAGGACTTTGCTCATGTTTTTCTTAGGGTCAACCTAAGGCTTAGTGCTATTCAAGTCATTGTGTGAACTCGACTTGATGTATTTTGACACATACGACTCAACATGACTCAAAGTGCAAGACTCTACTCATGTACATGATTCGTGTGTGCATTGTTTTGTGATGTGCTTGACTCAAAATGCAGAAAAGAGAAAATTTTCCGTTGTTTTTGTGGAGGGTACCGACTTTCTCCCGAAAAAGAAAGACATGAAAGGAAGAAGTGAAGTGTATTTGATGGTGCATGTCGAATGAGCTCGATCAAGTGTATGCATTAACGTTGTCTCTCATGGTGCAAGGATTGTAGCATCCTAGCTAGACTATCTCGGTTGATGATTCTATGATGAAAGTTTTGGGTAACTTAGGCACGGAGGCTAAGCACTTTATACTTTGTGACACAATGATGTTTTATGATAGTGAGTAATCTTGATATGACAAGGCATGCTTCAATGTTGTATTAAGATTTCATGACAAAGGTTCCTAAGGAAAGGTTTATTTGGTCATGTATCTGTGATGTGTGTGAAAGTGACACTACGGTTAGGCCGCAAGAGCTAAGTGTGTGGAAAAGTATTTTGAAATGAGTCAAATAGTGGTGACTCTTAGGCTGGGTAGGCTAATGATGTAGGGATCAAGCCCCCAAGTCTAGCTCTAAGTGGATAGGGATGAACATTGGAAATCCCATGATATGATCATGTGTGAATATAAATATGAATGTGAATGCATTTTTATTACACCCGCACCTCAATGTGAGGTTGCCTACGTATCCGTTAGGAATCAGGCCGAACGTAACTCTAGCCGAACCTCGCACAAGTGTGTGTATACCTCAAAGAGATCTTTAAAGGGTTGTAACATGGTTAGGCTAAAGGTTGAAGAAGAAAGGGATAAAGGCTCAAGACCCTAGATAAGCCCCCAACGCGTGCAACCTTGCTTTTGAATCTTTGTATTTGTATGCTTGAGGTTTCCTCACTTTTGAACTCTCTTTCTTTTGTTTATTATTATTATTTTATTTTTTTTGCTCTCTTTCTTTTTTGCTTTTGCATTTTTTTTATATTTTGATAAGTGTAGGCAATCCCGATCATGCGGTCTATCACTTGCTTGGCATTTATGTTTCTCAGGCACGGCACCGAGCTCTCGATAAAAGACGCAATTTGAGACGTGTTCATATCAAAGACATGTTCATATTAATGACATTGGAACACTTGCCCTTTTGCACACATTTATTATTATTTGCTTTTTGCTATTTTAATCTTTTGAAATCACTCAAGCTTTTGAAATTGCATAAGTTGCACACCATCCCATCCCAAGATGTAGGTTGAAAAAATGAAAGTCTATCGTTAGATGAGGCTCAAAGTGGTTTCTCAACAAAGGATTATATATTTGAAAGGTGAAGATGATATGACATGGCTACAAGGGGTGCCTCAAATCATAAGTATACCTTGTGCTTAGTCTGACATTTTTTTTAATGCAATGCAATGATCATATGCAAGAAATACATGCTCATTTTATTAAAAGGAAAAAGAAAAAACCTACAAAATAAAATCTAAGGAAAATAAAAGGTGTGTATGCTAGACTTATTGGGGAAAGAAGGAATAAAGAAAAGAAAAAAGAGGTCACGAAATCTTGTCGTTGAAGCCCACCTCGTGTGTTGTGCTTTATTATCATTCGGCCTTCTTGCCAGCTGGAGGTATGAGAAGCTTTTTATTATCAATCAAATGTTGGATGGCCTCTTTTAGCTTCCAACAACTCTCGGTAGTATGCCCTCTACCTTGATGGTACTTGCAATGAGCGTTAGAATCCCAATTGGGTGACCTGTTTTCGGGTGCTGGATCTTGAAGAGGTCCAATAGGAGTGATGAGTCCTTTGGCATGGAGTCGATCAAAAGCGGTATCGTAGTTCATCCCAATAGGGGTGAACTCTTTCCTTAGTTGCTTCTTAGATTTTTGGTTATTCATGGCTAAGACTTCATTAAGGTCAAAGGTACTAACATTGTTACTGGAGTAGGTGTTTTCGGAAGAAGAAAGATTGTCGTTCTTCTTTCCTTTCTAGCCACTGTTGTTACTATGGTTAGTGGCTTTCTGTTTTGCAAGATCGTCTTCAATACCTATGTCATAGACAGCTTTGAAAGTGTTTAAATTGCATTGATATTTTAGGTGCCTTTGGTACTTGTCCTGGAGGTTCTTAATGAACATCCTCACAGATTCCTTTTCAGTAGGGACTTCAACCATCTTAGCGGAAGTCTCCCTCCACTTGTTGAAGAAAGAAGTAAATCCTTCGTTCTCCTTTTGCTTCAACATTTCAAGTTTTCTATGATCAGTTTCAACCTGAATATTGCACTTGTATTTATCTATGAAAGCGTTTATTATGGCATCCCAAGAAAAAGTCTTCTCTTTTTCAAGTGAAAATAACCATTGTTGACAAACGGTTTCTAAAGATAATGAAAACAGTGAATAGAAAACCTTCCTATCAATCCCTTTAATATTCATTATTGTTTCAAAAGATCTTAAATGGAAATACGGGTTGTCAGTTGGCTTGAACTTAGGGATGTCATTGGCATTGAAGTTCTGCGGAAGAAGTTCCTTGTTCACTGAGACCCCTTGTGAGCTAATCTCTTGAAACTTATAGTCATTGGAAACTTGCTCAAGGCTTTCTTCCATGCGCTCAAGCTGTCGTTGCTTGTTAGGATCGTTAACTTGAAGAACGAGAGTCTTCACCATCTCAGTCAGATTGTTTATGTTTTGCCTTAACTCATCAACTTCTTGTTGGGAAGCCATTAGTACGAAATTTTTCCTGTGTCTGATGTGCTTATCGAAGAGTAGAATTGAACGAAGGTGTTGTTCTTAATTAAACGCCCTTCTCTTCTTGACCAAGTACAGCAGAAAAGGAAGTTATGGATACTTTTTTGTTAATTATTCTACTCAAACTCGATTCAACATGCATAGATGGAGAAAGATCATGGAAGAATGAGGGGAATGACATGTATATAGAAATCATGTGGAGAGTGGAAAGATGATGTAGATGGAGAGATGTGGAAGAATTTAGGAATAGAGTGGACCCCCAACTCAAATGACGAAAAAAGCGACTCATGCATGGACCTAAGACATGGTCATGGTGTGGAAAGAGTATGTACAAAGTGTGTGCATACTTGTGAGTGTAAATGATATGTTCAAGACTCGTGTCATGACCATGTGACTAGACTATGTGACTAGACTCAAACAAAGACTAAGTTAAGACTTCACGTATGTGCACTAAACTGGACAGGCTGTAGTATTTTAGTCATAACATTTGATATTTGACTCGAAATTGGACGAAACCAACGTCAAATGAAAGATAACACTCGGGGCTACAGATCCATAGGTTGTACGGCTCGTAACTCTTCCTAGAACTCCGGCTATGACCAAAACAAGTTGACGCTTGTGTAGTATACGGGAATAAAAATCCGGGTTGACTCAAAGGAACTATGACTCGATTTTAGTCATATTTATTAGCTCAAATTAATTAATCAATTAATTAAGAAAAGTCCTTTAGTCATTAATTATCTTATTTAATCATATTCATAATCACAAGTCAAACCAAACAGTTAGTTTAATCACATGTAAGTATGCACAAGCAAGTAATGCACAAGTAGTCAAATAGTCACAATATGATGCAATGAGTTTGTAACCTAACCATGGCTCTAGTTCTCTAAAGTTCAAGGATAAGGGTTAGTCAAAGAGGGTCCATGGTTATGAGTCCGGATGCATCGCGCGGAAGTCTTACCTTTGGAAGGGTTGGCGCGTATGGATGGGACCCCGCAAGTTAAACTTGCTTCCACGGTTTGGTGAATTCACAAACTCGGATACCCTTCGTTGCTATTAGCGTTCGATTAGATAGATGGAGCGTGAATTCCCAGAGGGTTATGGCCATATGTAGAACAAATATGGGTTCAGAAAAGTGAGAAAAACTCAATCAGGAAGTAGAATCGAGCAAACAGTACTAGAACTGGCACTACTACATAAACGAGCAAATGCAATGGTGTTTAGCAACGGTCAAAGGCTAATGCAACGTTTTTAAGCAACGATATGAGCTAATGCAATGATTTTTGCAACAATCAACGATAATGCAACGGGTTTTTGCAACGGGTATGGCTAGTGCAACAGTAGGTAAAATAACCGTAGCATTAGGCCTATTTAAGAATATAAGAAAATTAAATAAGATTACTATTAAAAAAATTCAGTAACCCGCCACTCTGCTTTCTTTTGTGCGCTATTTTTTCCCCCAAATTTCAAAACCCTTATTTCTCAATTCTACTGCGCTATTTTTCCCCAATTTTCAAAACCCTTATTTCTCAAAGCTTCCAAAAAAATCAATTGTGTGAACACCTCATTATTGTCTCAAGTTCTCAACTCATCTCCATTCTCAATCATACTCATCCTCAAATAGATCTCTAAACATCAACATTTCTCCATTTTCAAAGTTAATTCTTTGGAAGAGTATTGTCAGGATGCTACTTCAGTATTACAGGTTCCAATTTTCTTCAAACCTTTATTTCGTTTGCCAATTTGCATGTACAATTCAACTAGTGTTTTTTTTTAATTAATTTATGTTGTTGAAGTTGATGCTCATCTAAATATCTAAATTTTATACCCTTAAATATTTTAAACAATTTAATAATCTTTTTTTTCTAGTGGATTATACTTTAATTTGATTTGTACCCTCTTGTATTTTGTTAGAAGCTGAAGTAGTACTAGTTGGTAGAAGTTGCGTGGTTTTTTGAGCAACTTTTGCAGCTAATTGTTCTAATTAAATTAAAGATCTTAGTTAGAAACAACCAAATTTTAACTATTAAGCCCATATGAAAGAAACTCACGGCTCAATGGTATCCTAAATTTTTAATATAATCTTACAAGTATTGGAGCTTAAAGTGGTGGATTTTTATTTATTTTTGGTAAAATAATTAGTGGTGGATTTGTAATTTATTTGGTAAAATTAGTGTAGGAGTTGCACTATTTCGGAGGAATCTAAATTACAATTGTTTGTATGTCTGTATCCAACAAGTCTTATTGATGAGTTTGAGGAATCTAAATTACACTTTTTTCATTTTTATCTTTGAGGTCTATCAGCTATTCTCAGTTTGATCCAATTTGCAATATTTTACAACTATGATCAAAGTGAAAAGATTTGCTAGGATGAACAGAATTATATACAAATATGAGCAATTTCGTTCATAATAGTTATGGCAATTGAAAGAATGTCCCTTTAGTATTAAATTAATATGCTTTGTCAGATCCACTTCCTCGCAAGCCTCAAGCCAATTGCACCAGGTGCATGCAGGGATAATTGGGTTGTGGAAAATCTTGATAGTTGTCTAAATATCTGGAACAGACTTTATTATCTTTCTAGCAAACCTAATTTCCTTGCTGTAATTTGTTTTTTCAGGGAAGCCTACCAACTAAAATCCTCACTACAAATGATCTCTTAGATTCCTCGTTCTAATATACATGCCAAGATTTGCTTTCATTTGCATGTGAGTTTCTGTTGTGCTGTTTTTGTGGCCTCAACATTGATTCTGTAATTCTGTTGTGCCCTTGTGGATATTGTTTCATTGTACATATAGCTATATGTGCCATAGGAGTGGTTTCATTTGCATGTGAATGGAAGAACTTCTTCTGTGGTGCTTTTGTGGCCTCAACATTGAATTATTTCTTAATTTTGTCTCAACATGAATCAATGTTTGAGATGATGTATGAGGGTTATTAGGCTCTTTTTAAAGAAGAAATCAAATATATAGTTAATGTATGGGTGTGATTATAATTTACAATGATTTTCACATTAAAAATTTTCTTAACAAAGAATTTATTATGGATTTTTTTTAATGATCACGGAACTAGCTACATTAATTGATTATTTGTAGCTAAATGATTAAGAAGTTAGTGTTTGAAAATTACTCCCTCCGTCATCCCTTTTTTTCCCCATAGAGGTCAGATTAATAAGGGACAAAGTTTTAATTTCTTACATTTAGCTTGCATAATGATCATATGAGCTACTTGTGTATTAGTTGAGTGGCTTCAATCATGTACAAGACAACTCCTTTATACTTGGATTTTAGCCTCTGTACTTTCTCCTTGTTAAATTAGTTTATTGAAACCATTGTATTTGATTGGTTATTTACCCATGATTTTTGTGTGTGTGTGTGTGTGTGTGTGTGTGTGTGTGTGTGTGTGTGTGTGTTGCATGTTACAGGTCTTATTACATAGGAAAAATTCAACTTTTCTCCCTCAAAATTCAAGAAAAGTTGTAAATCTGCACTCCTTTGATTATTCTTGCTGCAAAAGCTTTATCTTTTGAGTGTGTTAAAAATATTATTTTCCACCCCTTCGAATGTCCCTGGTGCAAACTCATCAAAAGAACAACACCTCGCAGGTTTGTGTTCCTTTATTTCTATCTCGAACAATTTATCATTGTGTTAATCATACATATTACTAATCATGATGATTACTTTTATATTAATGTGATATCTTAAGTGTGTCTCTACCTGCGACATTAACTTGTTTATCAAACTATGATCTAAACTAGTACATTAAAACAACTCAGAACTTCCATACTTACATGCTCTTACGAAATTGTTACTAGTATTCAGGTATTATTGATATGTTAGAGTGCTTAATTTTAATGTTCCCTCTTTTCCTTGATTTGTTTCTTAGTGAACCTTCTTTTTTTTTGGTCATATTTTCTAATTAGAGTAATGGATAAAAGAAATAAAAAGTGGTGGACATTTCCTAGATGGAGTGATGAATTTGAGCACGGAGTTGATGAATACATTGAAAACACTTTTGCATCGAAGTCTCAAGGAGATGAAATTTGTTGTCCATGTGAAACGTGTCTCTACCGTTATTGGCATCCTAGAAATGTTATTAAAGAACATGTAATTTGCAACGGGTTTGCTCCTAGAACAGACATACTGTCAGAAGCATGGATAGATAACGAACGAGAAAATGTGATAGTTGACAATAATGTATCTTTGGACCCGAATGATGACATAGGGGTTGTTGAAAGATACTTTAAGAGAGGGTCCAAATGAAGATGCAAAGAAATTTTTAAAGCTTGTTGAAGAAGGCCAGCAAGAGTTGTACACAGGCTGTAAAAAGTTTACCAAACTTGCCTTTACAATTCGTCTGTTTGTTTATAAGTGCGATTTTAAGCTCACCAATGTCGCATTTAGTGCTTTGTTAGAACTATTTAAGGATGCTCTACCTGATGATGCAAAGCTGCCTTCTTCTTTTAATGAAGCAAAGAACTCTTTAAAAGTTTTAGGGCTAGACTATACTAAGATTGATGCATGCCCTAATGATTGTATGTTGTATTGGGAGGAAAATGAAAATGCAACAAGTTGTCATGTTTGTGGTACCCCAAGGTGGAAATCAAATGATATGGAGAATGTGGAAGGAAAGACTCATAAAATTCCTGCAAAAATTCTAAGGTACTTTCCAATAAAAAAAAGGTTGCAGAGACTATTTATGTGCCATGAGACTACCAAGTACATGACTTGGCATGTAAATGGACGTGAAAAAGATGGGCTTTTACAACATCCAGTGGATGGTCAAGCTTGGAAAGACTTTGACAAGTCGTATCCAATGTTCTCTGAAGAGCCTCGTAATGTGAGGCTAGGGTTAGCCACTGATGGATTTAACCCATTTCACACAATGAGCATTGTACATAGTACATGGCCAGTGATTTTGATAAATTATAATTTGCCTCCATGGATGCTCATGAAGCACGAGTATTTGATGCTGGCATTACTTATTCCTGGCCCTTTATCTCCTTGCAATGATATTGATATTTATCTACAACCATTGATAAAAGATCTTAAAGATTTGTGGGAATTTGGGCTGGAGACATATGATGCTTCAACTAATGAAAGATTTGACATGCGAGCAGCTTTAGTGTCTACCATTTCTGACTTTACTTTTACTATGTGCAGCATGGAGAAGAACATGGTGATGGTAATCATTGCGAGGATGGAACATTCCTAGAGTAATCGAACATCTTTGGTGGCCTTAATATGCTATATAAAACATTATTGTGAGTGTCATATATATTTTCAATTCAAATTATTTATCCTATGTTACTTTTTTTTTCACCTTGATTGTCCATGGTTATAATGAAAATTAATTGAATCAAAAAATAATTTACAACTACTAACACAAAAAAAAAAAAAACAAAAATATATATAAGTGTACACTCTTATAATGGCGGAAAGTAATGTTTCTTACTCCATGCTTTTGTTTTATTTATTATTTGATATCTTTTTTTTTTTTTTTTTTGCTACCCTGACTACTTTTTCTCCCTTTTGGTGTACTAAAATTGTTTAGCTAGGCTCTGGGTTACTATACCAATGATAACAATTAAATTGAAACAGAAAAATATAGTCTTTGGGTAAATTAGATAGATCCTAATTTAAGTTACTCATGTCTGACTACTAAGCTTAGTCATATTTAAGTATGTACTTTAATTTTTCTATCATTGTTTAAAAATTAAGTACTTACTAGAATGAGTGTTGAAAGTTAAATGTTTACTGGATTTAGGGAAGGTATGATCTCTTCTCAATCATACTTTAATACATCCTTAAATTCCACTGATATTCTTTATTTGATATATTTTGCTAATTTTTTTTTCTATTTAATATCAATATATTTTCAGATATAATATTATTGAATGCTTTCTAAATATTTTGTATTTACAGGCTATAACTCAAGAACAAACAAATGGGAGCACAATATATAGATATAATTTTTTGGTGGTGGATCTTTTTGTGGTTGTTGTTATAATTATTATGTGATCCGAAAAACTAATGTAAATCGTGGTATGTAATTATCTTTTGGATTATATAAGTATTGTTGAAATACTTCATTTTGTAAATTGCCAATATATTGGACAATTATGTAAATATTTTTGAAAACTTCTAACAAAAATGAAAATTTTATTTTCATTGATATACATTCTGTGTATTATTGTTTAGGGTGCAAACATCTCATTTGAAGTAAAAAAAATTAGTTTATATATATTTATATATAACCGTTGCATTTGCTATATATATAATATATGCATGTATGCGCGCGCGTATGTGCTAATTAAAACTATTAATATGACTTCGCGCCAATGAGAAAATGATGTTGCATTAGGCATTTTTAACCGTTGCATTAATTCTAATGCAAGGGTTTATTAAGTCGTTGCTCTAGGCCCAAATAACCGTTGGAATAGGGTCTAATGCAACGGTCCTTTACCATATCCAATGGGCCGTTGCGCTAGGTCTTCTAAGCCGTTGCAATAACTCTAGTGCAACGGCCTCGGATGCAACGGTCATAGACCCGTTGCATTAGGCTTACAGCAACGGATATTTGTCCTATTGCAACGGTTTTTTGGGGTTGCATTTGCTTGTTTATGTAGTAGTGTGGTTGAAGCAAGAAGGTAGATTTCTGGCTCGGTATTGGAAGAACGTAGCGTGAGACAGCAGAGCTTGTCGCGAGCCGATGACGTTGTCGCCACGCGACATTGCTATCGCACTGCGACGGGCACTGTTTTTTCAGCGCCAGTTCCTACATGCCTCAGCAGCTTTCTATTCTTAGAATTTTCTAGTATTTCGTAGCGTTATTTCGATTCTAGTTGTGAAAGATATTTCCCAAAATTCCTACGTGTAAAAATCCTATGTTTTTGACGCATTACGGATGGTCTATCCAATGCGGACCTTTTTATGCATATGTCAATAATGTCAATCAAAATTACGCACATGGATACTTAGAACGTTTCGAGTCTCATCCACTCATTCTAAATTAATGCCAAAATAAATTTTAGGAATTAAAATAGAAATCCTCCCCAGTGGAGTCGCCAAAACTGTAGGGAATATTTCAAGCATCCCACACTTGAGTCTCACTATGATCATACACTTAAGTATGGTGGCGTCCAAAGGGAAGGAAACTAGAGCAAAAGAGTCGCCAACAAGTTTTAGGAACTTGTAAACCGTTCACAGGGTGAAGGTTACACCCCTTCACGATCCATGAGATCGCTAACTCCATAATGGTCCTGAACCATGACTGGATATTCGGGGATGAAGGTACAAATCCAACCTAAAAGAGATTGAACCTGCCCTAAAAATAGGCCTCTACTTTATTCTTCTCATATTCATGTGCGCTTGCTGACTAACATACAATGAATAGGTTAACCCTAAACCTGTTTAATTTATGTTGGTTGAATATTAATGCACAAACAAATCTATTATTGGCGATCACTTGAATATTAATGCACAGAGTCCATCGCGGCGCGACGAGACAGTTTTTTACGAATTTTGTTTTTATCATATCTTTTGATTAAGAAGTCAAAATAAGTAATATAATATGTCGTTGGAAAGATCTAGAAGTCTACTTTCCAATCCAATTGGAATCAGATTGAAATATTTTGTAGATAAAAAGATATGGCCGAAATAGTAGAAAGGTATCAGTTTTGGATAGAGTTTCGTATTTCTTTCATATCTTTTTCGTTATAGCTTGAAATTAATATTATAATATATCATTGGAAAGATAATTTCATGATCTATCTAACCATATAAGATTTAGATAAAAATTATGAGGTACAAAAATAATATCTGATCATCTTTGAACGTCTTTCATTTCGAATAGAATTGGGACTTAAAAAAGGAAAGTTTTATCCAATTTCAAACTCTTTGATTTTCAAAAAGGATAATTAAGATCTTTTAGAAACTTATAGAAGTTTATAATTAATCCTAATTAGTTTAGGAATGGGATTAAACCTTTGGACCCTCCACATGATCATTGGGGCGTAGGTAAAATCCGGTTTGAGCCCAGTTTAGTATTTTGGTCATAACTTCCTCATTATTCATCGGAATTGGGCTTATAATATATCGTTGGAAAGGTTTTTTCAAGCCCCATCTAACTACACTATTATTGGACCCTTATCATGGACCAAACTAAAGTGGAATGGACATTTTCATAAATAGAGTACATTTTCGAAAGAAGAAAGAAGTATTTTTATTAAAACAACCGCATCACAAGACTTTTCACACTTTCACTTCGTTTGATAATCAATGACGTGAAAGATATTCATCACTGGGTTTGGTTTTTGGGGGGACACAATTAGGTGTCTACAATAGCCGATAACCGATCCGAAAATCCGGGTACCTGAAGCCTGGATACTTGAACTTATCGTTTCGGTTTATGGATATCACTTTTAGTGATATTGGTTATCGGGTACCCGAACCATTAATACTAACGGTTGGGGTACCCGTCCCATGCTCACCCCTAGTCTATGTGATGTGATAGGATCGATAGACAAATAAAATTTATTACCTGTAACAAAAGAGAAAGTGATGCATCTAAATTAAAACTTTAATTTTTTAAAAAGGGATGCATCTAAATTAAAACTTTAATTTTTTAAAAAGTGATGCATCTATTACAAAAATGGAGAAAGTATAAAAATCATACAGTACTTTGTACTCCTTGTCTATTCACCACGTGTTTAGTATATTTTCGATCACCTTTATGAAAAGCATCTTTGTCAATATTTCCGTCTGATCTATATGTAGTGACAACAAATTAAATTAACTTAGACTAATTATTTGAGGCAGTCCTTAATACTCCCTCCGTTTTATACTACTTGACACAGTTTTTATTTTCGTCCGTTCTACAATACTTAACACGTTACTAAATATAAACGAGATCACTAATAAAAACATACTTTCCTATACTCTCTTTGGGACTACAAACCCTAGAATTCAATTAAATCCTACATTTTCTCTCCTCACTACCCCCACTTCCTGCCCTTTTTATTTTCTTATAATTTACTCTGTAAAAATATAAAAGAGAATTCTTTATTTAATATATAAATATTTTAGATGAACTTACTTGTAGTATTTTTTTTAAATTACGTGTCTATTCCAACGTCTCAAAAGGGAGTAATCTACATGTCATATTATTAGATGACTATGGTAAGATAGCGTCAAAAAAATATAGGGTGGCCTAGGTAAGTCCTTAATAATCTATGTCATGCATTTAACTTAAACCTGTTCCTTGTCAAAAGAAAGGATAGCGTGGCCTAGGTTGGTATTGTAGTTGACTCAAAGAAGTCGCAACAACTAGTCACGTTTTTTATGTTTTGGAGTCCGTCAAAAGTAAAAACTAATCACGTTTTTCATGTTTTGGACTTTTAATTTTTAAATTATTTGTTTGTCTTTTGTTTCGGTGATTGTCCTGGAGTTGTGCACCTCTTTTTTACGTCGTAAATAAACTTTTTTATTTGGCCGTGGTGTCCCATAAGAAGACTTTATTTGCCACATAATTGTTAACCTAATTTATCATTAATCATACCTAAAATTAACATGAAATCAACACCACTTGCCTTTACCCAACAACCTTAAACAAGTTTAGCTAAAATAAATTTTGAGTTTAAAATTTTTACAATGATAAATCGTAGAATTGTAAAACGTGTTCGGATCATATACCAATATTTTAGCTTAACAACATATTGGTACAATTTGTTCATATTATATACGGTGATTTTACCAAATGTCACCGAGTTTTTTTTTGAAAATACACTAATTGCCGTCGCATTTTTTAAAATTCACCGAATGGCATCTAATTTTTCAAAAATTCACCAAATGCCATTAATGACTAACGGTCGTTAGCTCCGCTATTTATTAGGGTTAATGGTGACACGTAACATAATATAATTGGTTCCTTTTAATCATTTAATTTAATTAATAAAAATAATATTTTATTTCTTGATTTTCATGATAAAAATTGCTCGGACAAAGTTTTGGGGTCATTTTGAACCTTTATGAAAACAAATTAAGCTCGAAATTGGCAAAAAAATAACGTAATTAACCCGTTTTGCATGCTGAGAAAAATATCTCAATTTAAGTGTCATTATTTTACATCTGGGAAATTGTTCGAGTAAGGTTTTGAGGGTCTTTTTTAACTTTTAAAGATCCAAATAAAGCTCAGCAAAAAACTAACATACATGCCCCCTTTTGCAATTTTTAAAGGGAAAAAAAAATCTAAAAAACACAAGATGAGGCATTTACATCATTTTTTTTCCAATTCCGAGCTTAAATTTGGTCCATAGTGAAGGAGGGAGCCCCAGTTTCTCTTCTTGAGAAACCACTAAATGGCAAGAATTGTAAATAAAAGCAACATTATTAATATTTTATTTATTTATTCATTGCTGACTCACTCCTCTCCCTCATTCCCTTCTCTCTCTTACTTCCTTCTTCTGCCGATTATCAACGTGACAATGGCGGAATCGTTACCGAGATTAGACAACAACCCACCACCACAGCATAAACCAACCCCAAACCACCATCTCGACAACCATTTTCGACAATTTCTTCCGGCGCCGAATTCTATGAAAACCCTAAGAAAAAGTGGAGAAAGAAAAGACATTGTTAACCCTAGAGGGTTAAACCTCAAAAACTGCTTCAACGGTGGAGCAAAAGGTGCTTCAATGGAGGAGAGAAGCTGCTTCAATGGTACAACAAAAAATGTCAGTAATTGTGCAAAAGGAGAAATTGCTTTTAGAAAATTACATTTTTATCCTTGTTTTACTAGCTACAAAGACAAGTTTATCCCTATGAGAAATGCTCCTTGTTTCTTAAGAAGATAAACTTAGAATTACCCATAGCGAAGCCAAATGTCCTCCAAAACCTTACCTAAGCAATTTTCATGTTTAATAAATAACGACATGTAAATCAAAATTTTTTTAACATACAAAATGAGGCATTTATGTTATTTTTTTTTGTCAATTTCAAGCTTAATTTGGATCCATAAAGTGGTAACTGGCTAACTGATACTCAAAGCCTTAGCATAATATTTTTCGGCACACTTGAGAAAAAAATTAGAAATAATAATATCAACTTTCACGAATTTCATTTCAATAATTACAACTTTAGATTATTGTGGAATAATCCGAACTTTGGAGGCTTTTGATCTTCTTCCATCCTAAAAATCGATGACCAGTTGGATGAGTTAATTTTTTTTTATTTACTCTTTTTCCCTTCTCTTACGGCGAACATTAGCTTCTGGGCAACCCTAACGCTCAACATCCCTGATTTTACAAGGCATGCCAAATCCCAAAAGGATCAGATCATAGGTCAAGTTGGCTTGCCTATATTTATGGGCACATTCATATTTGTTGGGCTAGCCGTGACCTCTTTAACCAAAGTGATCTTTGGCCGTGTGATCTCAAACCCATCCAGCTCCTCGGAGAGATTGGGGGGGTTCACCACAATTATTTTGGCAACTGTCGGAATCAGCCTCGCCACCATCACCACCAATATTGCTGCTAATGTAGTTGCCCCTGCAAATGCACTGGTTAATCTCAGCCCATCAAAGTTTACATTTTGGAAAGGAGCTCTATTAACAGCATTGCTAGGCATTGCCTTTCAACCATGGAGATTACTAAACTCAACTGCTATTCGTCGCTCCCATTTTACCGGGTAACGCTCCTTTTTTTTTGAAATTACCACTATGCCCTTTATGCAATATGGGTTATAAAAATGACCTTGTTCCCCATTTGGACACCATACATGAAACGGTACCCTTACTTCACGACACTGTTGTCCCGAGCTTCCCAAAATCGGTCCCCACGACCTTGCAACCAAATCGGTCCCCACGACCATCTAAAATTTCTATTTTCAAAAATCATTAAATTTTCCGACGGGTCTTGGGTCATGGACGGCGAGTGGAACATACGTACGCCGGAGAATGCGTCGGATCATTCTGTAAGTATTTTTTTTTTTATTTTCGGTAAGTAGGACATCCGCCTAAAATTTCCGGATGTCCTAGGTACATCCGCCTAAAATTTCCGGATGTACCATGGAACATCCGGAAATTTCAAGCGGAAGATGGGATCCGCCTAAAAAATCCGGATGTTCCATGGTACATCCGGAAATTTCAGGCGGATGTACCTTGGCACATCCGGAAATTTCAGGCGGATGTACCTAGGCACATCCGGAAATTTTAGGCGGATGTACCTAGGGACATCCGGAAATTTTAGGCGGATGTCCCAAATTTTTTTTTTTTTTTTTTTTTTTTTTTTTTTTTTTTTTAAATTGTTAAGTACGTTTATCAACATATGTCTTGTGATTATTGTTGTGATTTAGTATTTGATAATTAATGTAATTTTGTTGTATTAATGTGGGTCGGGAAGGAAAAAACCGTATTTATATATTAAGGGTAAAATTGGAATTTCAAGAAAAAAAGGGAGCGTTACCCGGTAAAATGGGAGCGACAAATAACAAATCAAGTGAAAGTTTTGTGTATACCTGGCTTGTAGGTTACTCGGCACTAATGGGGCCAATAGGGGGAATAATATTGGCAGATTACTATATCATTCAGAAAATGAAGCTTAATATTAATGATTTATACACATTAAAAAAGGATGGATCCCGCGAAACCCAGACACGTTTAAACCCCGATTCCAGCCGCCCAAACCACCAACCCGCCTCCCTCCCCCACGAAACCCAGGCAGCAATTAAACCACCATCGCAATTCCGGCCACCAAAAACACCACCACGCCTCCCACTCTTTCCCCTTCCCGATTCCGGCACCTCGCCCGATTCCAGCCTTCTTCTTCTAGGGTCTGGTTTGGTGGGTTTCGATTTTTCGAAATCCCACCTTTGGGGTTGGACTAGCTAGGGTGGAATCTCGGTCTTCGGCGCGGTGGTTTCTTGGTGACGGTGGTTTCTAGGGGTGGTCGTTTCGGTGGGTTTGGGCGGTGTGTGGGGATGGTGGTGGCTGAAACTTATGTGGTGTTGGTTTTTTTTTTATTTGATTTGATTTTATTTTTTTGTTAATTTTTTTTTTAATTTTAGACAAATCAAATTGTGACACGTGTACATTACACTTAATAAAAAAAATACCTTTTCAACCAGTTACTAGTTACCCGGGACCATTTTCAGCGGATTGGGTATAAAGGTAGGATTATTAAAAAAAATCCCAAAGGTGGAATTATATATCGTGGACGCTCAAAAGGTGGTATTATTCAGCAATTTTTCCCTAAAATTATTAGCAAAAGTACAAACATACACAAAACTACAAATAATATATCACCTTTATATCTAAAAATCATTTGTTAAGTTAAACACCATTTATTTTATAGCTATACTACATTCTATAAATCAATTTGTGATAATATGTACGTATAGTAGTATAATTTCATAAACAAAAATGTAATTAACTAGGAGAAATTCCAAGTTAATATCCTATATTAACAGTTTTTGTTAATATAGAGGTATCCACGTCTTTTCGTGCTAAATATTTAGGGGTAAGTTTGGAAAGAAATGCGGAAACACTTAATATCCCATTTGCCACACACAACTCACCTCGTCGTCTTCAGTTTTTTGTTTGTTGACAGAAAGAACGCTATTTCACACGGTTTAGTATTGGCGCATAGCCCTATATGTTTTAGAAACATATAGGATGACAAAATGTATCATTACTGCTTAATAAGTAACAGGTGACTTGGTAGGTATTTTAGGAGAAAATAATCAACGATATAGGATGACAAAAAGTACCACCACATGTATAATAGTACACAAAAAATACTATTAATACAACTTATACTTTAATGGTACATTATATGACACAAAAATGTACCATTATAGAAAAACATCAAATGAAAAAAAAAATAATAAAAACCCCTTATTACCCTCCTATATGCATGCTAAACATATGGGTGCTATGCGTCTATATGCACTCAACATTTAGCACAGCTAACGTTAATGCAGATGGAAAAGTTCATTAGAAAAACTCATTTTCAATGGAAAAAATAGTACAGGAGTGAAACACCTACCCCTTTGGGGTTTACCATACCCTTAATTTCACCATTTTTCTTAGGGTTTTCTTTTAATTTTGCGACGAAGCCGCCAAAAATGGTAGTGTTTGGAACTACCACCTTGTTGTTTGAGTATGGGGCGGGTCGTCGAGCTTGACGGTGGAAGTTAATGAGCAAAGGAGAGAATCAAATAATACTTGCGAAAGAGAGAAGGTGGGTCTTCTCTTTCGTACCTTCATTGTCAAAGGGGCAAGGTTGTTGATTTTATCTTTTGGAATCGATAATTCGATTACATACCTATGATTTATGGAGTAGCAAGATCCAAATTATTTGTTGAATGTCGTTTTCGTTTGACCCGAGTATAATTTCGAAGGAGTTCTTGATTGTTTTCTTTGGCTGAATTAATGGTTTGTCTTTCCTCCTTAAGCAAGTTTGCCGGGGAAAATAAAGCTAACGATATTAACTAGGGGTGAGCGTAGCAGGGTACCCTGTAAAAATATCAAGACCCGGAACCGGAACCTGTTGCAACAGGTTCCTAAGAATAGGAACCGGAACCTGCAGGTTCCGGTTCCTAAACAAGGTACCCTGTCTGTCAAAGTAATCTTAATAATTACTTGATAAATTGTGACAAATTTATTTTTTTTAAAATAGATGATCACAATAAAATCTTACAACTTTAGTATAGTACTTCAAATATAACAAACCAACACTAATTGTCTAGAATATTTAATACCATATAGGTTCCGGTTTTATGTACCCTATAGGAAACCTGTACTAACAGGGTACCCTACAGGTTCTAGATCCAAAATTTTATTACCCGGAACCGGAACCTGTTGCAACAGGTTCCTAATTTTATTACCCGAAACCGGAACCTGATCAACAGGTTCCGGGTTTGAAACCTGCGGTTCCGAACAGGTTCCGGTTCCAAATCAGGGTACCCTGAATATTTGCTCACCCCTAATATTAACTCTACCATGAAGTGCATTCACTTTAAAGAATTAGCATACTGTTGGAGTAGAACGGGTACACATCAGCGTTGTTTTATTAAATGAATATAAAACGAAACCAATGCATTTATTTTCCATTTTGCCACTATATTAACAACTCATGTTAATATGTGATATTAATAGGGATAGCCTCATTAACTTCAATGTATAGTTATATTGAATTGAAATTGAAATAAAATATTAGTTAGAGGTATTTGAAAAAAAAAATTAAGTGATGTTTTAAAGTAATTTCTTTAACATCTATATATGAATCAATTTATTATAACTTTTTTGGCAAAATTTAATATTACTCCATTTAAAAGATAGTTAAAAAGGAGTTGAAACAATTTTTTTTTTTTAAAGAAGTTGAAATAATTATTTAGGTAAATGTATATAGAATAATTATAAACACCAAATAAAAAGGAAAATATATTTATCATAAAAATAATATAAAAGATTTGAAATGATATTATTATAGAATCAAATATTAAAAAAAAAAAAAAAAAAAAAAAAAAAAAAAGATTAAAAAGGGAAGGGGAGTTTTGGAGGGAAAAACAGCAATTTCTTTTGTGCTCCTAGAGTACGATGCTCTTTGTACTCCAGGTTGTTATTGTTTGATGTTATTTCAAGTGTTTATTATATAATTTAATATTGTATATAATGTTATTTTATTATGCAGTAACGTTATTACGTAATACATCAATATCATCATTAATCATTTTACTATACAGATTTTACTATACAGTAAACAGATGTTACTTTATTTAGTGCATTATGCTACTCTTTATGATCAAACATTATGTTATTAGGTACGAAACTTTCTGTTACATTATTATATTGTATGTTATGTTCACCATATTCATCTCTACTAATATTTCAATTTTATTTCTTCACTTTGTTTCCAACCTTCATTAATTCTTTCACTGTTTTTCTCAGTAATTATTTAGATATTTCTTGATGTAAAATATGTTTAAACAAAATAATACAGGGAATAAGCGAAATAATATAAGGTTCAATCCAAAATAACACAATGTTTATACAAGATAACAAAGAGATAAAAATAACACAAGTTTTAAGCAGAATAATAACATTAGAATTGAAATAATAACATAAAGTTAAAACTCATCAAAATAAGCAATATATATCTACAGAAATTACAAAACTATATAATAAAAAAAAATAACACAATGTCTGCATAAGAAAAATAGCAACGAACAAACACAATTCAAAACTAAAAAAATAGCATGTGTGTTGTACATAAAATAAGGTTTTTTCAAAATAACTCCAATGTTTTTGTAAAATAACACATGGTCTTAACATAATAACATAGGAAGCATATGGTAAAATGGTATCCAAGGAGCACCATACATATAGTACTCCAGGAGTACTTAAGACTAATTCGGAAAAAACAGCACCAGGATGTGACACGTGTCACTCCCGGTGTTTGTTTTAGTATTAAGTTATTGATTTCTCTTCCTCAATAACTATACTTTATTACTTTATATTTAAAAAAGGATCTTGCTAACGAGCGCCCCGAGACGTTAGATAAGGAATAATTATATTGGTTAAAATAGTACTTCGTATTTAGTTTGGAATGCATGACAATATCACGCGTCGTTCGGTATAATTAATGTTAGTAACTCTAATATTTCAACTTTAATTCTCTTATGTAACGCTCGGGGGCGCTCATTAGCTTTTGCCTTTAAAAAATTTACTTTTGGTCCTAACTCTATAATTTTCCTAAAATTTTGTGTATACCTAAGTGTTGTGATTATTACGAAATCGGGAGAGTATTTAATTATATTTTTCTCTCGTTTGGTCCTTACAATTACATTTTAAATATTTTAAAAAACTCATGCTCCTTATTTCATGACTTTTTATTTATTTTTTCTCCCATCTCATATTAAATTACAAAATAATTGATTCTTCAACAAACTAACCTGTTTATACATATTATACATACTATATAGTTATTTCTCCTAATAATTTGTACAAAATCTAATACTTCCTTGTTTTTTTAATTGCATCATTTGTGTAGGCATGAAATTCAAGAAAAAATGTATAAAAATTAAAAATTGACTATGTCAAAAGTGCCGGGGGGAGAGAAAAAAGGGGGAATAATGGTTGTTATTACATGTGAAGAAGAATATTTTGTGTGGGCACATAGATCTGACAATCCTGACCCGAACTTGAGAAGACACGAATGATCCGACCAAAAATTCAACCCAAAATCCACTTGCCCCAACCCGATAATGGAATTGACCTGATCTTGATCCGACACCTGAATTGACCCGAGTCGATTGTACTCGACACTTTTTTTGACCCAATTCTCGAAATGACCTGATCCAAAATTGTTCATGTTCAACCGTAGACAAGCACATAAACTGAATTGATAATTCTGATTATAATAATTAAAATATAAAATAATCGATTTGAGCTTAATCCGCAAATAGAACAATCCGAACATGACCTGACCCGTTTTGACCCGACCAGAATATGACCCGAACATACTTGACCTGAAAATGGTATGACCTTAACAAACCCGTCCTGCAATTGATGATCCGACATGAACTCGACTCGACACTTGACCCGAGTCATACCTGAAACCCTAATTGACTTGAGTTGTCCCATACCCGACCCAAATGTTAGCTGACCAGAAATAACCCGATCCGAATGACTCGTTTACCAGGTCTATATGACTATCTGCACACAATCAAAAAGTGCAAAAACTTACAAAATAAGAAAATGGTACAATTAATACTCCCTCGGTGTTTTAATAAGTGTTACAGTTTGATCGGTACATAGGTTTAGGTAATTTAATTGGCTTAAATTAAAATAAGTAGTTAGAGTTTTAAAAAATAAAAGAAAGATAGTGGGGTTAGTAGTTTATTGAAAAGTATTGTATGTGAGAGGAAAGATATAATGAAAAAAAGTAATAGTGGGTTTAGGTGGGTACCATGAGAGGAGAGAGATAATATATTTAAATGTAGTTTTTTGTCAAAAAATAAAGTGGAACACTTATTAAAATACGATCGGATTTAGTAAGTGTAACATTTATTAAAACATGGAGAGAGTATACAAATTTTCAAAAAGAAAAAAAAATAGTGTATTATAAAAAAAGAAGGAAGTATGTTTCTTAAAAAAAAAACAAAAAACAAAAAAACAAAAAACAAAAAAAAAGGTACCACTGAGGCACTAAGGGCCTGTTCTGATACGATTATTTTCAGTTCAGTTCAGCTCTAATAAGTTCAGTTCAGTTCAGTTCAGTTCAGCTCCTAATTTCCTTCTCTTATAAAATATTCAGTTCAGTTCAGCTCTAATAAGTTCAGTTCAGTTCAACTCTAATAAGTTCAGTTCAGTTCAGCTCTAATAAGTTCAGTTCAGTTCAGTTCAGTTCAGCTCAGTTTACTCAATCAGAACAGACCCTAAGTCTGATCCAACCCACCTTACTCCGTATTATTCTTTTTAGAGTGAGATATTTTATATTAGTGCCTTTTTGTAATTATATTAGTTTATTAGCCGTTGTCAAAAAAAATACGGAGTATTTTAGTTTATTAGCCTTTTTGAAATTACTCCGTATATTACTACGTAATACTTTATTACCCTTAACTATTGCACCCTAAACACATTGTATGTGTTCTGATTTATGGAATGGGAAAAGGCGCGGCTTATCATTCTTTCAATTAATAACACTAATATAGAATATGCACTCTAACAATTCTAATAACCTGGTCTAACTTTAGTAAATGTGTAAATGACATTATTCACTTTGAAAACCAATATATAAGGTGACCCACATTTATCTAAGAAAGCATACAAACTCTTAACTCATTAGCTCAGCTCCTAGCTACAAAATGGCAACTCTCTCTAAGCCCTCCTATCTTCTTCCATTTCTCATCCTTTTCCTTATTTTACGTCCATCTTTATCCAAAAAATCCACCTTCATCGTCCACATGTGACATTCCCACATGCCGAACGCCTTTGCCTCCGCCCATGACTGGTACTCCTCCATCCTCCACTCTCTCTCCCCCAACACTACCACCGCCAATGAAACACAACAAGACATTCTCTACACTTATTCTCACTCTGCGACCGCTTTCGCCGCCTATATTACAGCATCTCTAGCTTCCAAGCTCCGCCGCCATCCTTCTGTGCTATCGGTCCTTCCTGACCAGATAGTAGAGGCCGCAACAACCTTATCACCAAACTTCATGGACCTCTCTGATGGGTCTGGAATATGGCCCGTAACCAATCACGGATCCGGCATCATAATTGGGGTCGTAGACAGTGGGATACGACCTGAAATACCAAGCTTTGCTAAAATTGACAGGAAACCAGTCAACTGGAAGGGTATATGCGAAGTGGCACCTGATTTTCCTGCTAGTGCTTGTAATAATAAGCTTATTGGCGCACGTTCTTTTTACAAAGGGTAAGACATTGGCCATGCTCATTTAAACTTTAAATTTTCAATTTATTTAGGCAAAATTGGTATAAATTACCTTTTTTGTCCAACTTAAAAAAAACTACCTTTTATGTTTTTTTATTTACTAAACCACCTTTTAATTACCTAAATTCTTGATTGCACTACCCCTATTTTAAATTTTGACGAAAAATTTAATTGAGACGTCAAAGGGGCCCACAACTTGTGCCTTTCGCTTCTAAATCATGTATTTTTTTCACCCCCAAAAACATTTGACCTTTCCCTCTATATAAATGCATGACTAAATTGAGTAAAGCTCTAAAAAAACCAAACCTAATTTTGCTACAAAAATTAAATTGTAGTATTTGTTTATTCTCAAACCCTAAATTGAGGTAACTGAAGTGATGATTGAGATGGAAGGGAAGGTTTTGCTATGGTTGATGATTTGGAAGTGAATGGTTGAGATGCAATCTGTTAGATTTGAAATAAGGGTGGTGCAATAAAAAATTTAGCTACTTAAAAGGTGGTTTAGTAAATAAAAAAACATAAAAGATGGTTTTTTGAAAAAGTTGGACAAAAAAGGTAATTTATACCAATTTTACCATTTGTTTATACTGTAAAGTGTAAATAGATGATCACTGATCACATATATCAGATTAAATGAAGTTGAAAAAACCACACAATTGGGAAAGAAAAAAAAATGGAAAGGGGAAATATAGAGTATCAGGGGCAGAGCCGCTAGGGGCTAGTGGATGTTGATGTAAAAAGAAATAAATGAAAGTAAAAGATGAAGCTTAACAAATAATAAACTGATATTGATTCTTAATAATTCTACGTAATAATAAGTTAATAACTTAAGTACAAAAGAAATTCTATCATTTAAATAGGCTAATACTAAACACAACTACAGTACTTTCCTAATATTAAAGCCCACTAATAAACAAAGTACCACTCAAATTGAAGAAGAATATTGCACGTACTACCACTAGCAATTCTTATCAACTAAATAACAAATTCAATGGACTTCTAAGATTAAGCCACTAATTATTATTTTAGATTAATTTTAAAATAATCTAAAATATGTGTATTACTTTAAAATAAATAGAAAACAATAACCACTAATTATTTTAAAGTAATACACAAACAGTGGAGGCCCTGCCTCGTGGCCCAACGTCAATTTCAATAATTATATAGATGGCCCCTTTATAATACTACTGCATAGTATATAAATTAAATAATAACTAGATAATGATGTTGTAAGTCCTAGCTCAGTGGTTGTAGACTTGTCACACTTTGTAGACTTGTTAGACTTGCTCCTAAGTTCTATTCCTACTTAATCTTCTTTTTACACATTTTTTTTACCTTTCTTTAATTTATTAGTTTTCCTTATACTTCCTCCGCCCTATAATATATTTCTTGTTTTTTTTATTTTGGAGAGTCAAAATATTATTTATGTTTTCATTTTTGGATAATATGTAAAGATCATTAGAGCATCTCCACTGGTGAGACTCAACTTTGAGTTTTAAAATACAAAATGAGTTTTTTTTTTTTTTTTTTTTTTACCTCCAATAGTGATACTCAATCCACTTCTCAATTTAGCAACTCATGTAAAGTCTAATTTCTCAATGGTGAGACTTTTAAAGTATACTAATGTCACTTTCAATTTATGGTCCACCGTTATTTTTTAAAGTTTTTTTTAGAAAAAAGAAATTAAATTTAAATAAATTACAAAACATATTATAATAATGATAAGGGCCCACACTTTTTATAAAATGAGACTCAAAATTGAGTATCTAAATTTAGCAACTTTCTTTTGGAGTTGCTAAGTTTAGATACCAGCTTATTGATATCCTTTGCAAAATATACTCTCTCTCTTAAAAAAAACTCACTCAAGTCTCATCATTGGAGAGGGTCTTATACCCTTATTTTTTTTTAACTTTATTCATTGTACTCCTTACATTACCCTTGAATTTTGCACATGTCTTGTACTTTTTACCACTTTCTCTCTCTAACTTTTGTCTATAATTGTACTTTTCACTTTTATTAATGTACTTCATCCACTTTCTTGTCCTATTTCTTAAATACCGTGAAAAAACACAAACAACAACTATATTATGCGACGAAGGGAGTATTTATTTTGATCCTAACATCTTTCATTTAATTAGTTTTTCCATATTCTTTTTTTTTTTTATTAATTCTTCTTATTTAATTTTTACTTACTTTTGCACTTATCATTATATAATGTACAAACTTGGCTAATTATACCATTAGTAAATGTTACTCCCTCCGTTCTTAAACACTTCTTTTATTTTCTTATTTGGAAATCTTTTATAATATTTAATTCATTTCTCTCACCTAGTGCACCCAACATAAATCATATTCTATTTATTTCATATCTCTCTCCAATTTTCTCAACTACTTTTGTTTTTTGCAATTTTTTATTCTTCCCCTTACCTCACTACCTCCATATTTTATTACATTTTTCAATTTCTCCTAAAACTCCGTGCATGGAGAAATAGAGCAAGTATATAAAATCAGAGGTATACATAGTAATTTATTAAAATGATATATTGATATTAATCACTAACATTTACTTAAACTAATCAATCACTAAGATATGATATAGTAACATTTTTTATTATAAACTACTGCTTTTATCTCTTTTCTATAGTAATACTTTGACTTTTACAGTATCCTTTTTTTTTCTTTTTTTTTGACAAAAACTTTTACAGTATCCAATGCACTATTTTAATCATGTATATATTCAATATAAAGTTAGTAAAATTTCGATCTAAGAAAAATGATATATTGAATATTCATCATTTCAGGTTGAATCCAACAACTCATGGTTTAGATGTTTATATCAACGTCTTTCTACAGTCAAATGTTTTAAATATTGATCACCAAACTCAAAATGTAACCATACATACATACATACATATATATATATATATTTTAAAATAAAAAAAAAGACGAAGGGATTAGTAAAAATACAATCAAAGGTAATTTATAATTGTGCACAAGCATAAGTTTTGCAATAACAAAGTACAAATTTCGGTCCCCTAAAACCTGGCTTAGCCCCTACAGAGTATGTTGTGCTATATTATTCTTGAGTAGAATATATACTATCCGCGTTTAATATTATTTACAACATTAGAATTATTTATAACTCACAGATAATACTCTAAAGTAGCAAATAATATGAAAATAAAATATTTATTGTGTACCAAGGATCCAAGATTATCAATGGTATGAAAAATAGGATAAACTTTATATATGGGCTCTAACACTTTGTTGAAATTATAAATAGTGATGAGAAAGGGAAAGAAGAGCAAAACTTGTATTCAATCATGTGAAAAACATACTCCCTCCGTTTTTAAATACTTGTTCCACTTTCTTTTTCCGGCCGTTTTTAAATACTTGCTCCATTTCCTTATTTAAAAAGCTTTTACAATCAATAACATAATACTAAAACAGACACTAGGAATGACAAGTGTCACTTCCTAGTGCTTTTTTTTTCCCTCCAAAACTATTTACCTTTTTTTTTTAAAAAAAAACTTTTTATTGTAAATAATCTTTATATATATTTGTCAAATCATTTTATGTGATTCACTTTTCTAATTAAAAAAATATATTTGTGATTCAAATATTTTCCATATCTTTTATTGTATATTTTATTATTCTATATTAAACTATTCAATCTATAAGGTAATATTGTTTCAAATATATATATATATATATATATATATATATATATATATATATATATATATATATATATATATATATATATATATATATATATAACGTAATATTAAAACAGACACTAGGAAGAAATCGACTCTAGAAATTACACGTCTCATAATTTGGTACTATTTTTTCCTCTAAGTTTTTTCCACGGTGACATCAACTACTTATTGTAAAATATACTAAAAATATTCATCAAATCATTCGCTTACTTAAACAAAATATATATGTGATTCACATATTTTTCATAAAATACTATTCTAATGTCTATTACTTTGTATATATATGGAGTATATATTATTTTCTAATCCTTATATAGTTTTTATTCCTTCAAATTTTCAATATATTATATATGCAGTAATTTTATAACAAAAATTTAAAAGATGATGCGTTTTATAAATAATTGATTCATACTTTATTATTACTATTACTCTTATTCCCTTTGCTTTCTTCTTCAAACCCTTTGCTTTCTTTTGTTATTCATGTATTCTCTATTTAGAAATTTCAAAATGTTTTAATTTCTTATTAGGCTGCGGCTTCCTAATAGCATAATTTTTTTTTTTTTTACAATATTAATCTTATTTGTTTTATTTTTAATTTTTAGTTATTTATATCAAAGCACCACAAATTATATATGTTTTCCACTATCCCAAATTGTATTACATACACTATAATAATTATTTATGTTACAATCCCATAGTGTTTAATGTACAATTAGCATAACACCCGTGCGATGCACGGCTTACAAATCTTAATACTCATTTTAAACTTATTTATCTAATTCACTCTGTTGTCATTATATTTCATGTTTCATTTCATTATATACATTAAAAAATACCATAGTTATATATTTTGTCCACATGCGTTACACAAAATATTTTATTTTTTGTTTTTTTAAAAATATTGTATTGAATTATAAACAATAGTGAAATTAATTATCGTGCATGGCACGAGATTTAATCTAGTTTTTAATTAATTTCTCTCACCAAGCTAAGTGGATCCAACAATATTAATTACATATTCTCTCTCCTTCAATTGTCTCTACTACTTTTGGGTTTTACAATTTTTTAATTCCTCCACCAACCCCACCACCTCCATATTTTATTACTTTCTCTATTTTTTCCTAAAACTCCGCGTATGGAGAAATGGAGCAAGTATTTAAAAACGGAGAGAATACTACATAGTAAAATATACTCCGTATATAGTACAAAACTAAACGAAAAGTTAGGAGCATACATAATCCCATGATCAATCATTATATCATGTTTAGCATTAATCCACCACTCTTAAAACTCCACTAACACAAATAAATCACTTAGGGTATGTTCTCTTCACCTTATGGGACCTGAATTTATTTGAACTTATCTGAATTGAACGACCTTATTAAACCCTATTGATATTATTGGAACTTATTAGCTAGAACTGATTAAATTTATTAAAATTTATTGGACCTTATTGAAACTTATTAGACCTACCTTATTATTATTCGACTTGATTAGAACTTTTTGGAACTTATTAGACCTAGCTTATTTAACTTATTGGAATTTTTTAGACCTTATTTAACTTTTTTGAAACATGTTAGACTTTATTGATTTGAACTTTTAAACCTTATTAAACATGTTGGATCTTATTGTGACTAATCTGAACTTATTAAACCTGAGTTTTTTTTTTTAAGGCGAAAGAACCACTTATCTAAATAATAATAATAATGATAATAATAATGAACCACTAATAGTTTGAAACAAATATTCCAACACACTTTGTAGGTATGAAGCGCAGTTTGGGCCAATACAAACTATAAAGTCACCAAGGGACTATGATGGGCATGGAACCCATTGTGCCTCAACAGCGGGAGGATCACCTGCTGATAATGTAGGGTACTACCAGTACGCTGTAGGACAGGCTCGTGGGGTGGCGCCGCTTGCACACATTGCCGCCTACAAGGTCTTTTGGGGAACACCCTTACAAGCGTCAGAAGCTGACATATTACAGGCAATGGACCGGGCAATTCAAGACGGTGTTCACGTATTATCTATGTCCCTCGGCAATTCCCAAACTTACTCCAAAAATCAAGTAGCTATTGGTGCATTTCATGCCATGAACAGAGGGGTGGTGGTCTCAGCCGCTGCTGGGAATAGCGGGCCAGACTATTTTACCGTCAACAATGTGGCACCGTGGATATTAACCGTCGGAGCTTCTACCATTAACAGGCAGTTCTCGGCGGATGTGATGTTCACCGATGGTGAGGTGATAACAGGGTCGTCTTTGAGTGATTGTCCCTTTCAAGTACCTACTATTTATCTGACACTGGTTACTGGTGAAAATAGCGGCAGCAAATTTTGCAATCCAGGTACTATTGCATTAAAAATATATTTCCTTTTAATTTTGTTACTCATTATGTTTCTTCTATGCTCCGTATTTTTTTTTATTGCAACTTCCTTAAATAAAATACTGTAAGCTTTCTTTGCCGCATAATAATTGATAAAGTTAAAATTTGCACAAATGTCAATTTACAAATTTGACAATCGTTTTTTTTTAAAAAAAAGTAGGTATTAATAAAACTTATAAAAAAGAATTTTCCAAAAAACTATAATAAGAATTTTAATAATACTTATCCAACACCATATTTTAATTATGTTATTATAGTAAAAAAAATTAGAGAAATTTGTAAAAAAGGAATTTTTAAGTGGCTGACTTTTTGTAAAAAGACATTTTAAATGAAAAGTTGTGAAAAAGGACTTTTAAGTTGTAGTATTATGTTTTTAAGGGTACTTGGGTGAGTTTTCTTGATGGTCAACACAGGAACTTCAGCGCTTACTTTCACGTGTTAGTCATGTGAGTTTTAAAATTAAAAATATTTCCCCCCTAAATTTCCCTCCTTTTCGAGTCCCCTTTCATTTCCCCCTCTTTTTCTTTCTTTCTCTCTCCTCCTAAAAACCTTGAAAACTCACGTGATTAACACGTGAAAGTCAACGTCGAAGCTCCGGCGTTGACCACCAAGAAAACTCATCCAAGTACCCCCTACAAAAATAATACAACTTAAAAGGTCTTTTTTCACAAATTTTCATTTAAAAGGTTCTTTTACAAAAAGTCAATCACATAAAAGGTCCTTTTCATAAATTTCTCAAAAAATTATAGTAGTCAAATTTAATATATAAGTAGTATAAAAGATCAGAGTGTAAGGTGGGGGGAGGACTTTAATTTATCTCTTACGGAGTACTACATACTTGTATGACATTATGATACATATGCATTGTTTTTAATTTTATTTTAATTAATATAGGAGAGCTCGACAATTCAAAAGTATTTGGAAAAATGGTGGTCTGTGAGTCTGGAGATGGCACTTCTGCTGAGGTTCAGAGTTATGCAATGATTTTGATAAACAAAGAAAAAGAAGGTGATGAATTGATTGCTAAACCATTTTTCATCCCTGCCGTTACAGTAACATTTTCAAATCTTGATTATATCAAAAGATATATATCCGGTACTGATGAACCAACAGCAAGAATCAACTTTCAAGGTACTGTTATAAGTCCCTCAGCATCCGCACCAAGGGTTGCAGCATTCTCTTCTCGTGGTCCCAATCCTATCACCCCCGAAATCCTAAAGAGCCTGATGTCATAGCTCCGGGGGTTAATATCCTGGCCGGTTGGACAGACGCTGTAGGGCCTAGTGGGTTAGATATTGATAACAGAAAGGTGGAATACAACATTATCTCTGGTACTTCCATGGCATGTCCACATGTAAGTGGTTTGGCCGCTTTATTAAGAAACGCTTATCCTACATGGAGCCCTGCTGCTATCAAGTCTGCAATCATGACTACTGCTTACAACCTCAACAAAGCAGGCAGCGATAATATCATTGATCTTTCCACGGGGAAGCAATCCTCACCATTCCTTCATGGATCTGGCCATATTAGCCCTAACGTTGCTCTCGATCCTGGGCTAGTCTATGATCTCGATACTAGTGACTACATATCTTTCTTATGTTCCACTGGAAATGATCCTAGAATCTTTGTCCAAAGCACGCCTGTGGTTGATTGTCGCACAATGATTTATTCGAATCCTGGTAATCTCAATGTTCCATCCTTTTCGGTTGTCTTTAAATCTGTCGATGATGTGGTAACATACAAAAGGGTGGTGAAAAATGTTGGGACTTCACTGAACGCTGAATATGTAGTTACTGCTCTGACTGAACCATCTTATGTTCGTGTCAAAGTTTCCCCTTCAAAACTCGTGTTTGATGCTAGTCAACAAACACAATCATACACCATAACATTTACTAGTGTGGTTGGGTTTGATATACCAGCTGATATGTTGATGACATTCATGACATACGGGTCAATTGAGTGGAGTGATGGAAGTCATCACGTAAGGAGCCCAATCGCAGCGTATTGGCCATACCAAAGCACCCAACAAAATGGGTTTGTAACAACTTCAAATTTAAATAGTTCGGTAAAACATTGCGTGAAGAATCCTATTGCAGCTAATTTGCAAGATTATATGCCTTCAAATATAACTACTACTTTGGCTATTGAATAACTAGCCTTGTCGCTTGATTGGTCTAGTAATTATATATGATGGAACTTGTTTCTTCTACAAGCTTGTGTCTTTGAGACATTTCAGCTTGTGTCTTTGAGACATTTCAGCTTGTGTTTAAGTGCATGTACGCTTGTTTGTACTCTATCTAATCTCTCTTTTTTTTTTTTTTTTTTTTTTAAACAAATGTAATCTGTTTATTTGTAACTTTTCTTAATGAATAAAAGCTCCTACAACATTATAAAATTTTAGTTCATAAATTTTGAAATAATTGTATAACTTTTATTTTGGATTTTATGTGCCTTTTTAATATATAATTTTTGCTTGTTTTTTTTGTTTGATGTTGGGCTGACGAAATGAGGAGGGTGGGGGGTGTCGCGACTGTGGGACAAAGGAGCTGAGGGGGGTGATGAGTCTATATATATATATATATATATATATATATATATATATATATATATATATATATATATATATATATATATATATATATATTTCCTCCGTTTCTTTTTAGTTGACACGATTTTTTAGTCACGTTTGCCAATGTACTTATTCAATCATTAATATCTTTAATTATCGATAAACACAAATTATGAAAAGTTGATATTTTGAAAGTATATAACGTGACGAATCTAACAAGATCTCACATAACTATATTTTTCATTACGTATAAGCACAAAACACGGTCAAAGGGAGGTGTGTGAATAGTGCTAAAGTCAAAACGTGTCAACTAAATAAAAACGGAGGTAATATATAATTTATCACCCGTCCCACGATCATATTTGTGCTTATTGGAGCTTTACGGAGCTATTTTTATTACTAATATATGTTTTATAGTGTTTTTGTAGAGTTGATATTATTTTGAAGGGATTTGCAAATTTATGACGATTCTTGAGTGTATTGAGCCACTACAAATTAGATATTAGAGTTTGATCGTGTATTATGACCGAATATTATATGTTCAAGGCTAAGTTAGAGAAATTTAGTTTGATGATTAAGGACTTGATTAAGAAAGAATTCCAAAATTCCTACAAGAAATACGGAACAAACTATTTGAGAATTTGGACTTGAGTTAAAAGGTTCGAGTTAAAGCCAAATAATGTGAAAGAAGTCCACCACACTGCCATTTTGATCGAGCCTGATCGAGCAGCCCAATGCCCGATCGGGTGAATGAGTTGCGAGTTTGCTTATTGATTTATTAAGTTGCCTTTGATTTCGGCATATGCTTAGCTGCATGCTTGTGCATGTAGAGTAGCTGCAACAGCCCAAAACGCATGTTTCACTAAATGAAACGCAACAAAACGCACTCCTGTTTTTCCTAATTCGATCAACGTTCTTCGCGCCAACACTTTTCCTTCTTCCCAATTCTTTCTCTTCTCTGTTCGATCAACAATTTTTGGTTTCCTTCTTCCCAATTCTCTCTCTTCTCTTTTCTTTCCTAATTCTCATCAAAATTTTCGATCAAAAATTTCGTTATAATTTTCTTTTCCTCTGTTTTTTCTCCTTCCTTCTCTAATTTCTCTCTCCTCTGTTTTTTTTTTATTTTTGTCTTATGTTTCAATTTTTCGATTGAACTTGTTCCTTACAACATGAAATTTCGATTTATGTATGAACTTTGAAAAAGCTAGTTTTTTGAATTTATATATGAAATTCGATTTATGTAAGAATTTAATTTTGATTTATGTATGTTGCTTGGATTAGATTAGATTTAATTATGTACCAATAGTTTAATTCTAGGGTTCTTGGGATCCATGAATTGTATGAAGGGATGATTTATTATTATTGATTGTTAATGTGTTGGGTTAATTTCCTATTGATTGTTATAATGTTATGCAATTAGATTTGCGCAGGTTTAATTGTATGATTTATGCAATATAATCGAGATTCGACAAGTGAGTTAATTTATTATTAAGGCTTAGTTTCAATAGGCCGTTAATTTATAAATGGCTAAATCAAGATTCGAGAGATGTGATTTAATACCGATAGATTATTTCTATGATTATAATACGTAGCGAAACCCCTTTATAATTTGGTTAATTTATGCATTGATAGTTGATTGTTGTTTTTCATCCCAAAATATTATTTATTGGTGAACCTATGGCCTAGGCTTTTATTTTTTTGATATTCTCTTAGTTTTATTTGCATAGTTTAATTAGTCCTCTTAGATTAATTTACATAAAAATTATATTTGTTACTTGATAATTTAGATTATAATAATTTATTAGAAATAAATGAACATTGTTTTTCTGTAGATACGACCCTACTTCCCTATCTATTTTAGTTAGTGATTTTAGGAATTCCTTTTGGTTAGGTGATACGACTATAACCTGTCAATCAGGGGGTAAGGTCATCGGTGTAGCCACGTCGTAGGGAAGGATGGCTAAGTATTGAGGTGGTGGTTCAGTTGAAAACGGGTTGGTTAGGCGTAGTGGGGTTGTAGATAATTGAATTTGGTAGAGGCAGTGTATTAGGAACTTTTTTTTTGGTTTATTTTCTTGATGTTGTTTTAGGATTGCGGTGATGGACGTAGGTGTCGGTGGGTAGATCTAGGTTGGCGAGGCAGTGAAATGATTGTTTTATATTTTATTTTCAAATTTTTTTCGGCTTTCATACATGGATCCCACAATTTTTTTTAATTTATTTACCATAATGTCATAATGACAAAAAAATTATTGATTTATTTACGAGTTTGCCACTTGATAAACAAATTTTATATATCAAGAATATAAACTGGGATTTCCTCCTTTTTTTGGGATTTTGGTGAATTTTCATTTTGGGAGTACTGGAGCACCGTTGGTGGCAGTCCATTTGTATTTTTATTTTTTTTTATTTTTTTGAAATTTTAGCGACTACCAAAAATGGTCTCAAATCTTAAAAAATGCGACCATTATTTAACCGGTCGCAATTAGTAAAATTTGCGACATTTTTACAAACAATCGTTGAAAATAAAGGTAATGGTCGCAATAAATCTGTTTGGCCGTTAATCAATCGTAAAAATGTCTTTTTGCGTCTAAGTGAATAACTACTATCACATTACGACCGTTGACAGTTGAAAATTTTTTAGCGATTGTTTTCTCTATTTTAAACAACCGTTTAAGGCGGTCGCAAAATTTGTAATTTTTATTTGTGGTAGTTGGGGCTTCACTAGTAAAAAAGCAAATAGGAAGCAGTTTGAAACCCCTAATGGGAAACAGATTTGAACCACTTGGGCTGATTGGGGGGCATCCCATTAATTACCCTTTCAAATGGGAAGCGATTTGAACCGCTTCCCAGAATAGGGTTGGTTTAAAGCAGAAACCGCTGCCCATTATGCCACGGACGAACATATTGAGGCTCCCCGAGAAAACGCAGTCAGCTGGGGGGCAGACCAGGCAGCCTCATAAGGAGTCGGTTGAGCTGTCTCGACGTTGGAAGGATGCAAGGGAGTACATTCAGCATAAGCAGCGTGAAAGAATAACTTATTCTGACACGGCCTCCACTCTAATTATGCTGGATGATTTCTCAAACAACACCCTCTCCAAGCACACCAGCTCGGCCAGGATTAGCAGAAGTCAAGCTCATCGTACTCCAACTCCAACTCCAACTCCAGTTCAACCACTTCAGTATCAAGTGCCCTAAAATTTCAATGCAATTCTACTGCTTAATCCCCCTGTCTTTGGACAGTACGAGCATTATGGCCAGCCGTTCGACTAGGCTACGTATGTAATACCCCATATTTTTATACGTATTTTATTTTAAATAAGTATTTTGTGAAGTATTTAAATAATTCGGAATGAAATATTTATGGCATTTTAATTATTTATTTTTAATAAGTTTGGAAATACTTTATAAAAGGAAAGTTTTATTTAATTAATTATTTTAATAAGTTGGGAATATTTTAGGAAAGTTTTATAAAAAGAAAATTTTATAAAAGTTAAGTTTTATTAGGAAAGGGATTAGTAAGGATAGAAAGGGAATTTAAGGGTAGGAGGGTTTCTAGAGAAAAAAGGGTATAAATACTCAACAAATAAGCAAATTAGACTTTGCCCAGAGTGGAAAATACCCAAGGTAAATTTTCACTCCCTTCTCCTTTATTTTCTTTTCTTTTTCTTTCTTTTCCCCTTCTCCTTTTTGCACGGACTATCGCCGGCTACCACCACGCCCACTGGCGGGCCGCCGTACCACCACCAATCGCCGGCGGCAGCAGCAGCATCGTCACCAGTAGCCGGTTGTGGTGCCGTGGCTACTGTCCGGCGCACCAAATCCAAGGAAATTTTTTTTTATTTTTTTTAATTCTTTTGATTTGATTCTTCAATCTAATTATGATTTATGGGTTTTGTGATGATTTTATGATGTTTGATTATAAGTATGATGCAAATTAATTTTCAGATTTTGATTTTAATTAAAAAAAAAACCCCAAATTTGAAACCCTAGATTTGTAAATAATTGATTATTGAAGAAATATGATTTAGAGTGGTTTAAATCTTTAATTAGAGGGGTTTAAAGCATATTTACAGCAAGTTTTAATGAATTAATATTGCTGGAAATTTTTTTAGTAAGCTAAAAATTAAGTTTCTTAAAAAAAAATTTTGACTACCCATTAATTGGGATTAAAGTAAGGGATTTTAAATAATTTTCAGCTTGTTTTAATTAAATTATGAGTGATTTAATAAGAGTATTTATTGCTGGAAATTTGTGTGGAGTAGATTTTAATGCTATGTTATGATTTTGGATTGTAGGAGACTTCCAAGTGAGTGATTTCTTTTAGTCGTGGCAATTTTAAGATCGTATTCAAGTTACGTTCGCGTACTTGGTATTTATTTGGTGATGTAGGAACATGCTAGACTTTGAATAATTGATTCCAAATAGTATTATGATACATTTTGATTGGAATTATTATTTGGTTGATGTTGGTGATTGAATTATGAAGCATGAATTATTTATGATGGATTATTGAATATAAATAATTATTTTGGCATGTTATATATGAACCACACTTTTATTATTGGTATGATAGAGAACATGTTTAATTAAACTAAATGTTTAATTTGGTTTGGAATATTAAAAAGAAATTATATTATGGTTCATATAATTTTTATTGATGCTATAAGCATGAGGAAAGAACTATTTAAGTGTCTATGTACACGAGGAATAAATTATGTATTGGTTCCTTAATGCACTTAAGGTGTTTTTAACCTTGAGGGATAGGAATGTTGGCGTATTATACGTTTAAGGTGTCTTTGACACCGAGGTAGATTTAAAAAAGGGTTCAACATTAAATATTATGTGGTTACTAATTATTCAAGAATTAAATTGGTATGTTTAATTGTTTGACTAATTATAATGTTTGAATGTGGTATGGTTTGAGAGTCATCACTAAGTCTAATAATATGTAAAAACGTAAAGTGAAAGAGATTATGCACCAAAACTCTTGGAACGTATATACCTTGAGTATAAACAGATGGGGGAGTTATGGGGTTTTATATTTAACCATAACTTCTACTGGGATTACATGACGCTGTATTTTCCTTTTATTATTATGCGCAGGAATTCCACCACTTACAAGTGGTTCTTTTATACTGGCACGGTTAGCTCCCGTGTTAGTACCCCTTCATTGGGGCAGGTTAGGGGCGAAACCCGTTCGATGCGTAATTAATGCTAAATGAATCAGTTAGTTATTTAATGGAGGGTCATGTTGTATGTTGTATGCTTGTAAACAGGTGCAACAAGGTAAGTTGTGTGTTGATAGGTGAAAGCATGATAGTGTGTTTAATTACGCTTATGTACTCAACATTGCTGCTTGTGTGTTTGTTTGGCCTTGTCTTTACCTTGGCCCTATGATGACCCGTTTTTAATGGAGAGTAGTGGAAACAAGTAGTGAGAACCTTTTCAGGTGATGTAGCATATTCATGATGGGCATGAGTGAAGAGCGAATCATGCCAGTTTCCATAAGTTTATGATGTGTTTTTTGCTTTAATTATTTTATTATATTATGCATGTGACACTAACGCAAAGGTTTTGAGTTGGTTCAGTTTTGTTAAGGGCCTACAACAGTTCCAAGTTGTAGGTTGACTTCGTTTTACTTTGGTTTGACTTTACTTTCGTTTGGTTGACTTCTAAGTTGAATGGTTATGAATGTTTTTAAAGATAGTCCTCCACTGTGTGTCTTTGATAGTTGCCTTAGCTGTTTTCACGGTGGCGGTAATGTCTTAGATTTTCCTATTTTGAGTTTTAAAAGAGCAAAACAGGTATTTTAAAGGAATGGAATTTCTAGGGTGTTACAATGTACCTGGCCGGGCCGCACAACCTTAGCCCATTGATTGGCAAATGCGTCTGTTAAATCTTAGTGACAAGTTGCCTCCGTTTTCTCAAGAAATTCTCAACTCTCCTCAACCATCAAAGGTGAAGAGTGTACTTGTGGGTGCCTATGATGGTATGGGCAACCAAGAAGAGCATGTCACCTCGTACAAGAACTTAATGTATCTTCAAAGCGTGGATGATGCCACAAGGTGTCGATTTTTCCCGGCCACCCTGAAGGGCGTGGCGCAAGATTGGTTTAACAGTCTTCCGGCCGGGTGCATAAATTGTTTCACTACTCTCAGTCTGTTATTTGTGGGAAACTTTTCATACAACATACCTCCTCGCAAGACCAGCCTTAACCTGGCAACGATTGTCCAGGGAAAAAATAAAGGATTGCATTCGTATGTGCAAAGAATCAACCAAGAAAAAGCCTAAATTCATAATCTGTCGGATGAAATGGACTACTCTGAATTTCTCCCGAGATTAAGGCATAATGGTTTTAAGTTTGATCTAGTAAGAAAAAAGGTTCGGACGTACGCAGGCGTGTTGCGGGAGGCCGAAGCCTACATCGAAGCATTTGATTTTTGTTCGTTCACCAAAGCGGAGCAACCGGCCAAGGGGACTGAGAAGAAGCAACCTTCTCAGCAAGACTCAGCCAGGAAGAAAAAAGAAGGAAACAACAAGCAAATGGAAGTTTGGGTGGCTGACAGCCAGTAGACAAAATCAAAGAAGGCCAAGATGTACGAACCACAATATGAGTTCAATAAGGATTGTTACTCAATCCTGATGGAAATCAAAGACAAATTTGAGTTCGAGAAGCCCCAACCACTGAGAGGCTCGGCCTAGTATCGCAACAAAAACAAGTACTGTCATTATCACAAGGACGTGGGGCATGACACGAATGAATGCAACAATTTGAAAAGATTGCTGGATAAATTAGCCAAGAAGGGCATGCTGAATTTGTACGTCCTGATGTCAAAATTCACATACACTTGGACAAACAACAAATCCAAGAAGAACAAGAATAACCAAGAAAAAGATGATGGAAACAACACTGACTCAGGGTTCGTGGCCGTAATATCAAGCGGCTTTGCTGCAGGCGGCCCGACCATGAAAAGAATCAAGCAAGATGCTTGGAAGCTGGGAAAAATGATGCACGCCAAGGGGGTGAAAAACGAGCCCTTCCCGGAAGTGACGGTCTGTGAATCAGACCGAGGCGAGATAAAAGCCCCTCACAATAACCCTATGGTATTTATCATGAAATTTTCTAACTTAAAGGTCGGCTGGGTGGTAGTAGATACTGGCAGCTCGTACGACATAATCAGCTTAAGATGTCTGAAAAATTTGAAGTTTCCAGAGGATGCCCTCCAGGATATCTCCCATCCACTAGTTGGATTTGGTGGGAGTATCACTCACCCAGTCGGACGAATTGATTTGCCCGTCCGATTTGGAAAGAAAGGAGAGGGAAGGGACATTGTCATCCGCTTCCTGGTGGTCAAAGAGCTTATAGGCTACAACGTCATCCTTGGTCGCCCGACTTTAACAGCAGCCAAGGCAGTAATCGTACCTCACTTAATGCTAATGAAGTTTGAGCGGACGGACTAAAAAATTGGTACCAGTCATGGTAACCAAAAAATTGCTAAGGAATGCAATCAACTGGCCGTGAAGCCAACAGCTAGAGGACGACCACGATCGTCCGAACCAAATTCGGATGAAGGGTCACTCCAAGCACAGCAGGACGGCCAGAAACACAGGTCGATAAAAAAAGAGCGGGCGTAGCAGCTAATGGTCGTCGGCCTGCCAAAAGAGTTAAGGCCACAACCGGCTGGCGATCAAACGGACATAGTGCTCGACCCGGACCAGCCTGATCGGACGGTCAAGGTGGGTACCATGGCTGTGGGCTTGCTTGGAGATGACCTGGTAAAGCTACTGAGAGAATTCAAGGACATGTTTACATTTGAAGTGCACGAGATCCAAATCTAGCCATCTACAAGTTGGCAGTGAATCCGATGATAAAGCCTGTCCGACAGAAAAAGAGAAATCATGGAGAAGAAAGGAATCTGGAGGCCGCAACAGAAGTAAAAAAGTTGTTAGACGCCGGTTTCATTCGGTAATGTTACTACCCTGATTGGGTAGCGAATGTAGTCTTGGTAAAGAAGCCAAATGGAACATGGAGAATGTGCGTGGACTACACCAACCTCAACAAGGCATGTCCCAAGGATAGCTTTCCCTTGCTTAAAATCAATGGGCTAGTCGATTCAACGGCCGGACACGCCATTATGAGCTTTATGGACGCATACTCCGGATTTCACCAGATCCCTCTATGGAAGAAGATCAAGAAAAAACAGCATTTGTGACCGAGCAGGGGCTATATTGCTACCAAACTCATGCCGTTAGGCTTGAAGAATGCCCCTGCTACATTTCAAAGACTTGTCATACTATCTTTAGAGATCAGATTGGCCGAAATATGAAGGCGTACATTGATGACATGATTGTCAAGTCAAAGCAACCGGCTGACCATCTGAATGACCTTTGAGAAACATTTACCGAACTAGGTGGCATAAGATGATGTTAAATCCAAAGAAGTGTGTTTTTGGTGTTGAGTCCGGCGAATTTCTCAGATTTCTTATTAATTAACGCAACATCGAGGCCAACCCTGAAAAAATACAAATGGTCTTGGACATGAAATCTCTAAGAACTATCAAAGAGGTTCAAAGATTGACCGGCTGTCTAGATGCACTCGGCCGAAATCTATAAAGGTCAGGGAATAAGTGTCGATATTTCTTTCAGACAATCAAGAAAAAAGCCATGTTCGAGTGGACCGAAGAGGCCGAGTAAGCCTTCGTACAATTGAAAAACCATATGCATACACTTCCTAGGCTCGTTAGTCTGCTCAAAGACGAGAAGCTATACATGTATCTTGCAATCTCAGATCACTCTTTAAGTGTCGTCCTCCTTGCTGAGAGAGACATCTATCAGATCCCCGTGTATTTCATAAGCCACGTCCTGCACAATGCCGAGCTGAGGTACCCACCCATTAAAAAATTTGGGCTAGCATTGCTCATGGCATCAAAAAATCTAAGGCCATACTTCCTTGCTCATTCAATAGTGGTATACACGGACCAATAGCTAAATAAGTCGTTCACAACATTGGAGGCTAGTGGCCGAATGCTTAAATGGTCCTTGGAGTTAAGAGGTTTTGATATCACGTTCGAGCCCAAGAAAGCAATTAAGGGGCAGGCCTTTGCTGATTTTCTAGCTGAAATGACACGACCGGACTTACAGCCAGCAAGGGATCAAGTTTGGAAGGTTTTTGTGGATGGAACTGTTACAACGACTAGATGTGGTGCTGGTATCATTTGTCAGTCTCCCGAGGGAGATAAGTTTGAATATGCTATGAGATTTCATTTTCAAGCCTCTAACAACGAGGCCGAGTATGAAGCCCTTCTGGCCGGCCTTAGAATGTGTAAGGCGGCCGAGGCAACAAAAATTAATGCTAGTTCGGACTCCCAACTGATAGTCAGCCAGGTTAATGGTGACTATGAGGCCAGGGAGCCAGCCATGATGAAATACCTTCAGATGGTGAAAGATGAGGCCAAGGGCCTAGAGCATTTCACCCTGCAACAAGTTCCCCATTTGGAAAATCATCAAGCGGACGCTCTCTCCAAGTTAGCATCCTCGGCATCATGTGATACTCCAGATCAATGTTTTGGGAAGTAAAAGAGAAGAGGAGTATTGATGCTGAGCCCGTGCAGATCATAGACAGAAGCTCCACTTGGATGGATGGAGTGGTCTCCTATCTGAGGGATGGAACACTCCCGGACGATCCCAAGGAGAGTTGGCTGATGAAGAGGAGGGCGGCCTAGTTCAAAATGAAGAATGGAAAATTATTCAAAAGAGTGTTTGTTAAGCCACATTTGAAGTGCAACACCCCAGAGAAGGGGCATGATGTGTTAGATGACCTTCATCAAGGACAATGCGGATCGCACATAGGCGGACGGGCCTTAGCAGAAAAGGCTACCCACATGGGGTACTACTGGCCGAGCATGAATTTGGACGCCATGAAGATGGTGAAAAAATGTGACAAGTGCCTGAGGCTTGCCACCCTTATTCACCGCTCGATAAATAGCTTGTCGGCCATAAGCAGTCCGCTCCCCTTTACAAAATGGGGCATAGACATCTTGGGGCCATATACTCCAGTGTTAGGGCAGAGGCGGTATGTGTTACTAGTAGTAGACTACTTCACTAAATGGGTTGAAGCTGAGGCCATCCAAGTTATCAAATGGATAGATGTGTCCGCCTTTATTTGGAAAAATATCATCACTCACTATGGTGTGCCACAGTCAATGGAGTTCGACAATGGACCCCAATTTGAAACACGCCAACTCAAAAATTGGCTAAGTGACCAGGGCATCACTCACTATTTTGCCTCGGTCGGACGCTTGTAATCCAACAGCCTGGTTGAGGCTTACAACAAGCTGATTTCCAACGGTATCAAGCGTAAGCTTGAGAAAGCAGGTGGCCTTTGGGCAGATGAGTTGGTCAATGTGTTATGGTCCATTCGAACAACAGCCAAGAGTTCAACAAGAGAGACCCCATTCTTTCTAGTCTACGGCGCTAAAGCTGTACTCCCAATTGAGATGTACGAGCCTACCCTCCGGGTAATGCTATATGATGAATCGGCCAATTGGAGGCCATGAAGACTGCCCTGGACTTTCTTCCAGAAGCCAAGGGCAATGCGGCACTTAGGCATGAAATTTATCGTCTCAAAATGACGAGGGCATACATCGCAAGGTGTCCAAGCGGCTGCTAAAGATGGGGAATTTGGTTCAGAGAAAAATGGAAGCGGTTGGCCGAGCTAATGAAGACGGAAAGCTAACTCCGAACTGGGAAGGGCCATACCGAATCAGAGAAGAAGTGCGAGATGGTACATATCGTCTCGAAGCCTTAGATGACCATCCTATTCCTCGTACTTGGAATACTGACAATTTGAGAAACTATTATGTTTAAATCTAGTACTTAGCCAAAAAGTTGTACATACAACTAGGTCTAAACAATCAAGCACTGTAATTAAAGCCATACTCCCCCAACAATGTAATTTTGACAAAATTAATGAAAAGTCGAACATTGTTATCTAAATTTTTGCCATTTATTTATGATTATTTAAGCAAAAATGTCGAATGAAAATAATAACAATGTTATTTGCAACATAGTAGCTCAGCCTTTAAGAGGCACTGTAGAGCGGCCGAGTAGGAGTGTAGCAAGGGCATCCCTTAGCTACACCACTCGGCCACAGAGACTGTAAAGTCAATCAAACCGTCCGACCTCAACATGGTTGGACGATTGAGCATTATGAAGCCATAAAATTGCCCAAGGTACTTTTCCCAAATGGGGACAAGGGCATGCCTGGGCGTACAAGCCCAACCAATACTTAAAAATTTCCAAGTTGAGATATTACTTGAAATTTCTTGAGTTGCGTCCAAGCGATAGTGTCAAAGGACAACTCAAATAAAGCCAATAAAGTGGCCATATATGATGTTGATTCGGCATTCACCTAGTCCAAGGGCAATCATTATTATGATTTGATTAACTTATTAGCCATCATACCCTTTAAGGTATAAAACCTACTAAATTAATCAAACCACCTGGAATATGGACTACGCAAATGCGAACAAAGGGGCATACCCCCAGTACTCGTACGAGCAGGCATATATAAAGCATGAAAACATTGCTAAAAATGCTAAGTATGGAAAAGCAAAAATCGCATTAATTAAAACCAAGCCACTCAAACAAGGCGGCAGATTTCAAATTTATACAAGACCGCTCAAAATAGGCGGCCAAATGTGAAAGTGTTCAAAGAAGCGAAATGTAAACAGGAAAAATCTAAGTACAAAAAGTTTTAAAAATTGCTACTGGAGGACTTGAGCTCTTTACTCAGCCGGCTTATCACCATTGGCAGGCTCCTCCAAGGCTGACTCTTTCTCGAATGCAGCATCACTAGGCTCACCCTCGGCCGCAACATCCGTCGGCTCCCCCTTGGCCGCCTCCCCCTCGCCAGTCGACTAGACCTCATTCTCCTCAACATCATCATCTTCCTCGTCTTCATACTCGGACAAAGTAACTTCGAGTTTTGGAGGAGGTTGTCCGGCCTTCTCGGCTTCCTCCTTGAGTCAGACGTACTCAAGGCGCTTAGTGAAGCGCTCCTGATAATAGGAAGCCTTCCCTTCCTCGCTCATCAGCTGGAAGGCCTCAAAGAAATGACTCTTGATTCTCTCCTCGGCCTTTTGCTAGATATAGACGATCTCCATTGCACTGGGCGGCCGAGGGGCCTTCAACTTTTCTATCAAGTCAGCCACGGACTTGTTCAGCTCCCCCACTTGGAGCTTGAGGGATGCCACCTTATCTTGGGCGGGCTCTAGGGCCTCCTAAGACGAGGATAATTTTGCTTTCAGTTTCTCGGAGGCCTCAAAGCCCTCCTTCCACTAAGAGGCGTTTGTGACCGCCTCGTCCCGCTCCACCTGGAGCGCCTGCCTAGCCAGCTCCTCCCTCTCAAGGGCTTGCCCTATCTTGACGATGTCCTCCGTTTGTTGATCAGTCTTGTCGAACAAGGCTTTGAGGATCGTCTCATAATGAATCTTCAGGAGGGCGACGTTGCCTGTGTTCGCGTCCTCTACCCTCCTGATTTGGGCCCAAGCCTTCTTGATCTTCTCATTCTCTTTGTCCTTCCACTCTTGGAAGGCGTAGAGGCGAAAGAAGAGCTGCATTCGAACAAAGAAAAGTTAACAAACGTGAAAAGTGAGAAATGCTTTGAGTAAAAGATCAAAGGTGTCTGCATAAGCCGAAAAGAAAACTACCTCGGCACTGCAATTTATCATAGGGCCGAGGAAGCCATCGTTGATCTAGCTGAACTTGTCCCGCTACTCCTGAGGGACAGCCCGATGCATGGCCTTCCTATAGCCTTCCGGTCCGTGCCCGTAAGTGACTGACCGGGTAACTTTATATTCATCTCCTCAGCAATATCAGCACACGGGCAAGAAAAGGGTTAGAGTGAACAAAATAAGTTCGCAAAAAAAAACAATAAAAGACTAAGTCAAGAACCCAACTTACCATCCGAGAAAGATGGTGGGGTGGGAAGGTTGAAAGAAGGAGGAGGTAAAGATTTGTCCTCTTCTCCGTCCTGGCGATCGAGTTGATCTTCGGCTGACTGAGAGGCAGCCGTCTGCCAATCAGATTTTTTCACTAACTCGACATGCAGAGTCGAGATCGGGCTGGTCGGTTTTGTCGGGGTCGACTTACACCCATCGTCCGCATGGACGTACTTCTCATGTATTGACTCAGTAGTCGGATCCATGGACTTGGAGGCCCCGCTAGGTGACAACCGGGGTGGTTCTCCTTTAGACTGCTTTGAAGCAGTCCGTGGCATGGTCTTGGCCGCTTAGCTGGAAGACGTCACTTTCGTGGCAGTGGACTTCTTGGACTTGGACGGCTTCCCGTCCTTTGAAGCAGAGGCCGGCTGCTTCCTCTTTGACCTTGGGTAAGAGTGGCCAACTGAAAGAAAAGCAATTTTTAAGTTAAGTAAAGCCAAAATTAAGCATCCGAGCGTAAGTAGGAAGGAAGCCCCTTCCAGAGTCCCAAATCGGGTCGTCCAAGTTAAATAAGGAAGGACTCCTCTCCCAACCTACCAGCTCGACACAAAAAAAAATAAAAAAAAAATAAAAAAGAAAAGAAAATAAGCGGATGACCAGTACCTCCTTGGTCTGTGTGTACAGCTGCTGATGAGCCTTGTACCGAGCTAAGTCAAGCTCGGACATATCCACCTCCCCCTTCTGCACTGGGTCTAGCATGGCTAGCGCTTTGTCTGTACAAGAAAGAGGAAAAAGTTAGAAAAATTTCAACACAACTTACTTGCAAGTGGCAAAGGTACGAGTTTCCACCTTGGGGAAGGTTTTGGTATAGGCCGTATGCCGACATAAATACTGGGTCCCTAAGCAAGCTAGACAAGGGAATCCAGTTCTTAGGCACGGCCACCGACTTGTCGTCCCTAATCACCCTTTTGAATCCAAAGTAGTCAAGTTGGTACGCATAGTTAGGGTGGACGGGAGGCTTGTAGGGTCGGTGCTGCCCTCGACCGAGCTGGATGGGTTTAGCATTAAACCGATTCATCCGCAAGTTGAACTCCACATTCTTTGTCTTAATGCGGTAGAAACGGTTTTTCTAGTCACGCCACTTGGATGGCCTACCCATCACCACCAGGTACTCCTTAGTGGTGCTCAGAATGAACCATCCGTCCGTTCCCGAGTTCAGGCGGACCATATAGTGCATCTTACAAAAAATTGGGACGTTAGGCTTAAAGCCCTGCCTAATGCACGTCACCAGATACCTAAAGATGTTCAACCAATTGTTCGACATCAGCTGAAAGAGAGCAATGTCGAACCTGGACGACCAGGTGAAGAATGAAGCAGAATCCCACCTCTAAGGCAGCGCGGTAAACGCTGAAAGATTGACAACGCGGCCGCTCATTCTCCCAGGCAGCCACAGAATGAGAGCGCTTCAGCACCTTGAGTTCATACTCCTCCCCTAGCATGAGGAAACTTTTGAACTCCTCCAGCCCGTCATTGAGGAAGCCCAAGGCCATGTCTCCAACCGGACAGGCGTACGGATCTTTAAAATTGTCCGCATTAGCCTCCTCGGCCTCTTGATTCTCCGCCTCCCCTTCATCAAGGTGAGGGGCGGCCCCAAATTCTGAGGACAACACCGTGTCCAGTTCAGCAACCTCGGCCGAGCTTCTAGTCATAGAGCCCCGGCCGCCTTCGGAGATAGAGACTCCCTCTAGTACCAAAGGCCCTTTGCCCTTATCCTTTATCTTGGCGTCCGCCTGATTTCCAAGAGGAGGAGCGCTGCGAGAAGGCAGGTCAGCTGGTTTAGGAATTACTATGCCTGTCCTAGGCCTGGTCGACCTGGTAGTTTGTGATGGGGGTAGTTCAAAAATTCGGGCGGACGCCCCAACGTCCGCCTGAGAAGAGAATTGAGGTTCTTTCAAGGATTGCAACTCGGTCGGATCTATGACGAGTTCGCGAATTGAGGAAAGCGAAGGCCCGAAGTCTACCCGGACGCTTCCCTAGCAAAAGAGACGCCTTGCCTCCTCTAGCGCTCTTCGAATGAGGCGGTCACTTCGACCACCGATCATTCGCTGCCACTGACCGTGGCGGTATTTGTGTTTGTGTTTGTGGTGGTGTTTGCGGTCTCCCTGTCCGTGATACTCGGATCATAGGGAACCCTTGGGTTTACCAGACTGCCGTCTGGATTTCTGGTGGCGTGCTTATCGTACGTCTGCATGGCCCGTGCCATTTGCGACTGCAGGGACAGAGAAGAATAGGTGGAGGTGAGTTGGTACGCACTAGAAATGGACCCACTGCATGAGGGAGACGACTCGTTCCCGTCCACTCTAGACTCCTCAGTCCCAGGCGAACGGCCGGCCTCATGAGGAGAAACGGACGAAGCCGAGTGTTGAGCCAGATTTAAAAATGAAAACAAAAAACAAAGCAAAGTAAAAGAGGAAGTAAAAGGGCAGGCGGTTACCTTCGTCCGTGCAGAAAACTTAGAGAATGTTGGAAAAGTCTTGAAGGTTGACCGGAAAACTCAAAAACTCTGACCGAAAACCTCAAGCGTACGGCGGAGCTCTCGAGGACTTAGGGAGGAATCACTTTCTCTCTCTAAAAAGCTCTAACTTCTCTCTAAAATTCTCAAAGTTCCAAAGTAACAAAATGAAGTTTAACATCCTATATTTGTAGGTTAAATTTATGAGGGCAAAACGGTAAATCCGTCTTTCCCGCCCAAGAATTCGAACGGTTACTTTTTGAAAAAAGTTAACCTAGAATTCAAATGGTTAAACACCGATTTTGTCATTTTAAATGAAAGGGGATGCGAACGGGCTAACGGCGCGTTAAAATAGACGGTCAGGTCAGCGGAATTCAAACCGTCGTCCCGAAATCCCGGATGACAAGTGTCCTCCCTAAAAAGACAGTTGGCCTGTCCGTTCGACTGACCTCAAGAACTAGAAGTGTCCAATAGAGGAATTTTAGGCGAACTGAACAAAACGTCCGGCCCAAGGGAGGAATTCCCTGTTAAGACAGACGGTACTGTCCGCATACCAAAGAAATGCTCAAAACTTCTACGAATACTCGGGCATATCTAGACGAGTAGAAAATCAGAGGAGGCGGCCCATAGAGTACAAGCCACCCCCTCTGAGGGGCAAATGTTTAGGGGAAAAATTACCCCCAAAGTGTGGACCAATCCCATAGTGACACGTGGCCCAATCAAAGGGCGACACGTGTCCCTACAGGAAGATGACACGTACGCAAGCCCTACAAAGAGCACCTGAAAAAGAGAGAAAAGGGCCTCTTTACATCAGGAGGCCCAAATCCCGAGAAAGACGCAAAACGGCCCTTTCATCTAGACACGTGCCCAAACATGATTGCGCCGCCAATCAGAGCACGTCATTCTAGGTTAACAATCCTAAGAATGCACAATTCCCCACCGCTATAACTTAAATACCCCAATCATTTATGATGGGAGGGGTGGATTGTGACATAACATTTAGTGGAGCATTAAAACAGCTTCAACTTCTCTCTACTTTCTCTCTAGCTTTTCCGATTTCGGGTTACACTTGACCGTCGAAGGCGAATATTCTGGCAACGGGATATTCGTATTCGTGTTTTGCAGGTGTCCAAGCCGTCTATCCGAAGAGCGTGACCAGTGTCCTAGGGAAAAATCACAAAAACACCCAAAACAAAAACCATATATTAGGGAGTATAAATATATAATAAATTGACACTTATCAACACCTTAATAAGCCGAGCATTAGTATGACTATAGAACGAACCAAGACTCTAGGTTGTGAGCTCATTGCATCATGCATGATTTGTGCTTATATGTGTGCGTATTATTTTTATTTATTTATTTTCTACTATTTTTTTTTCTTGTCCATCCTAATTGACTGTGTAGAGATGTTTTGCACCCTAGTGAATAAGTGAACTCTATTTCAAAATCTTTGAAAATTGTCTGTGTGGATACTTTTGATGCATGCTTTAATAATCCATATACATAGGTAAATGTGAATTTGATTTGGAGCTTGAACACTTGAAATCTGCGTCAAATTCATTTTTTTTCTCCATCTCTTTACAGGTTTTGCTTAAATATTTTGAAAAAGTTTGTTAGGCTTGTGTTTTTGTTTGCTCTAAAACCCACAACATCATTCGTACTCTCGCATCTTTATGAAGGTAAGATACCCGCAAAAAAGAAGTTTTTACTCAAAGATGTGCACCACTTGTCCTTAAGGCTATATAACCTTTTGAATCATGTATTTTTTTTTCAAGTTTATAGGTTATTATCATATTTCCCCGGAAAGCATGAAATTATTCTTCTGTTACATAACAATATAGTCATTTATTGAAAGCATCATTGAAAGATGTCTCTCTTTTTAATGCTCCAATCACATCTTTGAAAGATGTGTCTCGTTTTATTCACCTGATTTTTACTTATTTGAACTTATCTTAACTTATGTGATCTTATCTGAACTTAAGGCCTGTTCTCTTTAGCTTATTTTCAGTTCAATTCAGCTCCAATAAGTTCAGTTCAGTTCAATTCTTAATTTCCTTCTCTCATATAATATTCAATTCAATTTAGTTTAGTTTAGTTCACTTCAGCTCTAATAAATTCAGTCCAGTTCACAGTTCAGTTTAGTTCAGCTCAAACCCTTATTAGCCTTTATTAGAACTTAGGGCCTGTTCACATTTACTAAACTGAGCTGAACTAAACTGAACTGAATATTTTATGAGAGAAGGAAATTAGGAGCTAAACTGAACTAAACTAAACTAAACTGAACTGATTGGAGCTGAACTAAACTGAAATGAACTGAACTGAACTAAAATTAAGCTGAAGTGAACATGCCTTTTTTTTAGTTATAAATTAAACTTGGGTAGCTCTGATTAACCCTTATCATAACTTATCTGAAATTATTTTATCCGACTTATCTAAAGTTATTAACGCTTATCTGAACATATTTTATATAAACTTATTAACCCTGAAATAAGTGGAAATAAAGTGAACTGAATAGGCCCTAATTAGAGTCTCTTCATAAATTAGAAAATGAAATAACCATTTCTCTCTCTAACCTCCATTCTTATCCACCACCGCCTCCACCTTTTCTCAGCCCCTGCTCGCCGGCGACCGACGCTATTCGCCTAGCCGTCGTCGGCGAGCCCAGTTCTCCTGTCCGTTTCCGTTCTAGCTTTTTAAATTTTTGTTTTTTGCTCTATTGGAGAAGAATTCAGAGGCCCTCTTCAGTGGTTCCATTTTATTGGGTTCATCGTCAAGTGTTTTGCGGCTAGCTTCAACGAATTAAGAACCAAAGGCTAGTCTTAACGCCGCCATTGAAAGGAATTTCGTAAATTAATTCCCGACGATAAAGGTGAAGTTAAGGTTAGGGTTTCCTCGCGTATCCAAGGTTAGGTTCAGTGAGGGGTTCTTTGAGTTGTCGTTGACGATTGTTCTTGGTGTTGGGTTTCTACCGGTGAGGTTTTATCAAATTTTCGTTGTTTTTTCCTCTTTTCTCACGCAAGTTTGTGCTTTTCCTTTTATTTTTTTGGGTGTTTGTTTTTAAATAATCCTCTTTCTCAGATTGGTCATGAGTTAGAGTTCCTTAGAAAAGTTATAGCTTTGGAAGTTAACGAAGTGTTGTCGTGGTCTTTTAAGCCTTGTTGGTTGGTTTTAAGGGTTGTAAGATTAAGTTCTCCCTTATTAGTTGGGTTGGTGGTCCTACTAGTAGCTTTGTCGAGGTGTGATTGTGGTCCCCTGGTAGTTAAAACAATTCTTCGGGGGGTGAAGTTATTTGCGCAGGTGGATGGTTTTCCCTGCATATGGAGATTGCAGGAGGAGTGTGGTTTTGAGGGAAGAGTTTGGTTTGCAGGTCTTATTGCTAGGTTGTGGGATGATATGGGCATTCAAGCAATTACTATCATCCCTTTGTTAGTTTGGGTGATAACAAGGTCAGTCATCGCTGTTAATCAATATCTTGAAGGAGGCTACCCATCTTTGATGTTTGGGTTAAGCAAAGTCCTTTATTCTCTTGCATTCTCTGTTGGTAGAGTTGCAATTCTCTATTGGTAGAGTTGCAAGAAGAGAACCTACATTTGGATGCACAATTTCTTATAGTGTCGTTAGGGTATATGACTATATAGGTTTGGTTCCCATACTCCTAGGATGCAGATATGCTTTTCAATCCCTAAGAGTGGAGTGGTGTCACAGGTCCGTTCTTCAGCAACAAGGTGCATATTTCGGGTTCTTCCGTCTCCCAATAGTTTCCATCACGATTTCCTTTCGCTGTCAATGCCAGGTAGGGTTCTATTCAATGTTTATGATCTATGTTGTTGGTCCATCTCGACTATTTCAGTCAATTCGGCTTCTCTTGGTCTACAGTATGGATGTGGTTTGGTTCTCTTGGTTGTCCAGGCTCTGCAGCTATTGGTTTGCTGCAAGACCTTTTCGGTATTTTGTTCTCTTCGTTCTTCCTGTAATAGTTCTTAGTGTGTGTTGTTTAGGTTGTTTTGTGTTCTTGTATTAGTTTATATTTAGGTTGTAATGTTGTTTTTCTTTAATATTCCGTAGTATCTTTTGTAAAAAAAAATAAAAAAAAAATAAAAAAAATAAATAAATTGAACATGACAAATAAATATAGATAAGAAAAGGGTTAAAAAATATTCTACACTTTTTGCTGATATGTTCTCAAATATATGATGCAGGTCTCTTGCCTAAATATGGGGTTGACCAAAAAGGGTTAAAAAATATTCTACACTTTTTGCTGATATGTTCTCAAATATATGATGCAGGTCTCTTGCCTAAATATTGGGTTGACCATACTAATTTAACTTTGCTATAGGTCGCGCAACGAAGCAGCTAAACTCATTTTCTTATGAACTATGACTGGGGTTTCTCTGCACTTTATTGCTAGACATGAAGAAAAAATATAGTTTTAGGTCGTGCAATCAAGCAGCGAAACTCATCTTCAATGGCGGTGACAATGTATTTGCAAAATCTCTTGCAATATTGTGCAAGAAACTGTTTAATTGTCGAAGGAAAAGCTTGCCATGCTCAAATCATTCGAGCTGGTTTAGGGGTTGATACTTTAACATCAAATATGCTTATCAATTTGTACTGCAAATGCGACCTTCTTCACCCTGCTCGTCAAGTGTTCGATAAAATGCCTGAAAGAAGTTTGGTTTCTTGGAACACTATGATTGGGGCATATCCCCAGAATGGAAGGGCAGATGATGCTTTATCCCTCTTTGTAGGAATGCGAAGAGAGGAATCCCCTTTGAGTGAGTTTACTGTTTCGAGTGTGCTTTGTGCTTGTGCAGCGAAATCTGTCGTTTTTGAGTGCAAACAACTACATGCTTTTGCTGTTAAGAAGGGTATAGAGTCTAATGTGTATGTTGGGACTGCTTTGATTGATGTTTACTCGAAATGTAATTTTATGGGGGAGGCCTCGTGGGTTTTCGAGAGCTTAGAGGAGAAGAGCGATGTCACATGGAGCTCGATGGTGGCAGGTTATGTTTGAAATGAGCTCTATGAAGAGGCTTTGAGGTTGTATCATAGAGGTCAAGCTGTTGGGTTAGAGCAAAACCAGTTTACCCTTTCTTCTGTTTTTCTGCTTGTGCAGGGCTAGGTGCTTTGACTGAAGGGAACCAAGTGAATGCTACTTTGTTTAAGTCTGGTTTTGGTGCAAGTATTTTCGTGGCTTCCTCTCTTGTAGATATGTACACGGAATGTGGATCCATTAAAGAAGCCTATACTGTATTTTCTGATAAAGATACCAAGAATGTTGTTTCATGGAATGCAATGATTTCAGGTTTCTCTAGGCATGGTCGGTTCTTGGAAGCGATGATTCTATTTGAGAAGATGCAGCAGATGGGTTTGTACCCAAATGAAGTGACTTATCTCTCTGTTTTATCTGCGTGTGGCCATATGGGGCTAGTTAAAGAAGGGCAGAAATACTTTGATCTTATGGTGAGAGAACACAACATCTCACAAAGTGTTCTCCATTATTCTTGCTTGGTGGACATCTTTGGTCGTGCTGGATTTATTCAAGAAGCATATGATGTGATAAAAACTATGCCATTTGAAGCCACTGCATCTATGTGGGGTTCCCTGTTGGCATCTTGTAGAAATTTCAAAAATCTTGAGCTGGTTGAGATTGCAGCTAAGCATTTGTTTCAGCTTGAACCCACCAATGCTGGGAATCATGTATTGTTTTATAACATATATGCAGCAAACAAGAACTAGGAAAATGTTGCTAAATCGCGGCAGCTACTGAAGGAGAGTGAAGCTGTTAAGGATAGAGGTAAAAGTTGGATTGAGATTAAAGGTAAGGTCCATATTTTTATGGTTGGAGAACGAGAATATCCTCGAATTGCTCAGATTTATTTAAAGTTGGACAAATTGATGGAGGAGATGGAGAAGTTGGGTTATAAAGTTGAGATGGTGCATGACCATCATGATGTGGATGATAGCAACAAAGAGATGTTGCTGAGACATCATAGTGAAAGGCTTACATTCACTTTTGAGGTCATCAGTCGGCCCCTTGGTGCACCTATCAGGATCATGAAGAACTTGAGAATTTGCGGTGATTGTCATAATTTTATGAGGTTTGCATCAATCATTACAAAGAGGGAGATCATAGTCAGGGACTTAAACCGATTTCACCATTTTAGTAATGGTTGTTGTTCCTGTGGAGATTTTTGGTGACTAATCATGCTGTTGTATGCTGCTTGCTAAATGCCATTTTGATTGTATTTTTTTGCTACAGATGTTCAACAAAAAAAACTTGTTATTGAATTGCAGAATGCGAAAGAGGAGATCACACTTTGATCCTATGTTATATGTATCACTAGTGTATGTTTTTGCTTCTGTGCTACTGCATACTGATACTAATTTTGACTTGATGGAAATACAGGTTCTGATTCAGATATCTGGCCTTGGTTGAGTTATAACTGCTTTCTTAGCTGCTGGTCCAGCAGTGATTGAACAAGCTTCTTATACCTCATTGCTCGCATTTGTGACACTGCCATCAGACAATTGCGAGCCTGCAATACTCACTTTATCTCATTGCACTTGATGTCAAGTGTTTCACGTTTTAGAGCCGATCAGTATGATGTAAGTGATGAGAAGGAACAGACTGAGTTGGCCTTTTTTTTCAACAGATTTACCTTCTATATTAGCACCTCAACTCTAGTTGGCAGTTATATTGCTTGTATATGTTCAAGAGGAAGTTTAATACTCTTTTTTTTTTCTTGGTGATGGAGTTGTATTTTGGCACTCATTTGCTATTGAAAATGTCCATGTGTTATAAATCTGCATGGGTTTGGGAACCAATTCGGGGAAAATGCAAAAAATGCAATAAAAGAGAAAAGAAATTGATCTTGGGAAATCAATGCTTTTGTGAAATTACCCAACTTGAATTGCTCGAATCGGTTTCGAGTTGGGTAATTTTTGGGTAAGACTAGTTCGACTTGACTTTGGGTTTGGATTGGATCAAGTCATTTTCGTTTGTATTACTAATATGTGGTATGTTTGTTTAATAAAATAATTATTAGAAACATGGTTGGTTTAAGTTGAATCAAATCAAGTGAAGTGATTTTAGATAGAGTTTGGGTTTCAGATTGAGTATATTAGGTTGGATGATCAAGTAAGGATATATTCTATTTAAGGTAATGATGTAAATGAGATTTGATCTTAAGTATCACCATTCAAGATTTTAATCAACTAAGCTAGCTAGACAAATAAATTTAAGTTAAGAATGCACCTTATGTACCAAAAATGCAACCTTTTTATAAAAAAAAGATTACCCAACCTTAAGTTATACTCACCAAGCAAGGCTTGATATCGTTGGTGAGCAATTCACCTTGTAATCTTAAGATCACAAGGTCAAATCCATCATAAGGTCGAATCCTCCCAACTGTGGTATTTGGAGGTGAGGAACCTTTATCCTTTCCCCTTAAGTTATACTTTCATGTTTGACCCGTAAATAGGACCAAAAAAACCATGAGGGTTGAGGTCTGATCTAGTCAATCAAAATGAGACAAAAAAACGAAGTATTTTAAAGTGGAAGTAGTAAAGCGATATATACGTCACGGTTTATTGCATTTTTTTAAAAAAAAAAGAAAAAATTGTCAAAAATAATACTTGTACAAACTTTGAGCGGTCCGCAAAAAACAAGTCAAACTTTTAATTATTTTACCTACAACTTAAATGACCGGTAAATTTATGGGGAATCTGCTTTAAACGAGACATTTTACCTACAACTTAAATGACCGGTAAATTTTTTTTTTTAAAAAAAATTCATTTAACAATTTAATTAACACAGAAATAACAATTAATTAACACTTAAATTATAATCAATTAATAATTACGAAAAAAAACCACTCCTTCTCTCCACCACCAGCCATTCCTCCTCTTCGACCACCACTCATTCGTTCTCCCCACCACCAGCTACCCCTCCCTCCCCCACTTCCACCCCCAGCGGCGCCAATCGTTTTGTCGCCCTCCCCCTCCCCTAAACCACCATCACCGAACTCCCCTCCCTCGAATCCCTCTCCCTTGCCAACCACCGCTACCAACTTCTTCTTCCCCTACCGGTGCCTTGGCAGCTATGTACCCCTTTCCTTGCGTCACACGTCCTTATTTTCCCGCTCCACCTGAACCAACAACCCCTTAACCCGAAATCTTCCTCCTTTCCCTAGGAAACCCCTTTAAACTATCTCCCACCACCAACAAAACCCTAACCAAACCTCCCCCACAATCGCTAGGGTTTTTGTTCGGGTTTTCAAAGTTGAGGGGATGGGTTTTAGGGGGTTTTGTAGGCTGAGGAATGTTGGTTTCGAGATGGGTTGGTGGTTAGGGGAAGAGGGAAGGAGGGTGACGCGCAACAGGAGGAGGGGGTTGGCGTCGACGCCAAGGGAGGTTGGATCTGGGTGTGCCCGGCCTGGAGGGCAGGGAAGGGTGGCAACGGTGGGCGATGGCTGGTTTAGGTGGGGAGTGGAATTTTAAAATAAATAAATAATAATAATAATAATAATAATAATAATCTTTTAAAAATAAAAAACAATAAATAAATAAAAAACTACATTAAATTGCTAAACCAATAAAATTTTGCCCTGTTAATCAAGTCACTAATTGGTTATAACTTATTTTAGGCTGAAATCCCCGAAATTTTGTATTATTTATATTTATATATAATTAAAAGTTTGACTTGTTTTTATCGGATCGCTTAAAATGTATATTATTTTTTTATGATTTTTCAAAAAAAAAAAAAAAAAAAAAAAAAAAACAAGATATACACAATTAAAGGTTGAAATTCAAAAATAAATGCACTGGTAGTAGGCGGAATTGAATCACTCAAGTCATGATATGATACAGAGACGTCTTTCGTTTTCCCATTGCTAAGAATAACACCTGCTCATTTTGCTTCATCATTTACATTCTCTTTCTCTCTCCTCTTCTCCTAATCTCACCCAGTTTCCGATTACCAATTCTCATTGAGTCTCCGATCTACTTCCCGGTAGATCCACTGGCGATCTTCTTCTACTCCTATTGAACGATTCCAACGAAGGATCGCAACTATGGGTATAATTTTTAATTATTAAATTTGATTTTTGTTTAAATTAAAATCGATGTTGTGATTGTTGGATTATTTATATTATGCAGTAGATATTAATTTAATGTTTGTGGTTTAATCTGAAAACAAGTAAGATTGAATTAAATTAATCGTGGATTGTTTATTTCTCGTATTTTTTAATGGATTGAGCTTAATTTATTGATAATATGGGTTGATTCAAAAACAAGTAAGATTGATTTTTTACAAATCATGGATTGTTTATATTTGAAGTAATTGACTTTTTATTCATCGATAATATAATATCAGTTGATGTTGATGGAAATATGCTCTTTAAGAGTGATCAAAAGATTCAAAAACCTTTTGGTTTTGCCAATTGGTAGATGCTACATCCGGTTGTACGTAGATTTAGATGCAATCGGATGCAGTGACAATGATGTTATAAAGTGATTTTATTATTATGTTTTTTTTTTTTTTTTGAATGTGTATATATTATGGTGTTACATGCTTTAATAATGATGTTTGTGCCTTTTATGCTATTATGCATTTCCGATTGTATTGCTTTATTTATCACAAATTGCTTGTATAATAAAGTTATGTGCTTTTAGAATAATGTTTGTGCCTTTTATGCTATGGAGTATTGTTCATAAATCAACAAGAATCTGTAATCTTTAAGAATAACAAATCTTTGACTTGTTTATAAAGAAAGTCATTTTTGAATAACCAAGACAATGCTATTTTTATCCCAGTGTACAACCGAGTGTAGCTTTAAAATTGCGGGTTGTCACAGTGTTTTAGTATCTGGACTTCAATTTTGATTAAGTTATTGCCTCACCATATAATGTGGGAATCAACTTGTTGAATTGCTGCAGTGAATTTGTGGATATTCAAATTTTCGGTATTTGTTGAATTTTCAAATCTAAAGTACTGAATGAAACTAAATACTGAGTAACCATGAAAGGTTATGCAATATAATCAAAGAACTAAATAAAATTGAATAACATTTAAACAAAACTGATTTTGATAACCTTCTAATCTTTTGATTCTACAATTCTTCAGCTTCTGAGCATCCTTACAAGGGAATCTTCACCAGTCTACCCAAATCGGGTGGTGGTGAATTTGGAAAGTATTACAGTCTTCCAGGTCTTAATGATCCAAGAGTTGGTAAGTTTGGTTTTAGAATTCTGTTGGTATAGTCTATGACTTTGACCTATTGCTTACTTGATTAAGTTAACATTTTTCTTTTAACTTGGTTGTTTTATATCACAGAGAAGTTACCTTACTCCATTCGGATCCTCTTGGAGTCAGCCATTCGCAACTGTGATGGTTTTCAAGTCACAAAGGATGATGTTGAGAAAATCATTGACTGGGAAAACTCAGCACCTAAGCTAGTTGAAATCCCCTTTAAGCCTGCTCGTGTCCTTTTACAGGTTTGTTATTTAGTTTGGGTATTGTATTGGTATATGTATGAAGATTTGTGACCAATACAAATACATTAAGCTTTGTTTTTGTTTCTAGGATTTCACTGGAGTGCCAGCTGTGGTTGATTTGGCTGCAATGAGGGATGCCATGAAGAACCTTAACAGTGACCCTAACAAGATCAACCCATTGGTCCGTTTCCTTTTCTATGTTTTTGATGAACCTGAAAATCGTAGTTCAGTGGCTGTGACCCAGTGTAATATATAAGCCATTCACTGTGCTTTATTATAGCAGTCTTGGTTTTTAATTATTTCTTAACCCAACAAAGAAATGGGAAGACTGGAAGAGTATTGCCATGTTCTGTGCCTTGAGCTAGTATTTGTGCTTTCTTTGTACATATTTCATTTTCTTAAGAACCATACACCGAGTAATTGTACTAGAAAAAAAAAATTCTCCTGTAATCTCAACTTTACTCTCCTTACTTTGCATGGCAGGTTCCTGTGGATCTTGTCATTGATCATTCAGTTCAAGTTGATGTAGCAAGGTCTGCAAACGCAGTCCAGGCAAATATGGAACTTGAGTTTAAGAGGAATGGAGAGAGATTTGGTTTTCTAAAATGGGGATCAACAGCATTCCGTAACATGCTTGTTGTTCCACCTGGTTCTGGAATTGTGCACCAGGTAAGAGTAATTCCTGGATATTGATCATTTGCAAGGGCGGATTTTTACTTGTATTTATTTATTTCAATCTTACTGGAGTGTTTAGTAGGACAATATAATTTTTAATGTAGTGCTAGCAACATACTGGCTTAATCATGTTGTCCTTTTGTTTTTTCCTCTTTGCTTTTGTACTCTAATAGTTTTAATTGAAATAGAATGCTCCTGGGCCTTCCTGAGAGACCATAGAGTTGGTAGGGTGTTTATTTTTTATTTTTATTTTTATTTTATTTTAATATTGGACTCTGGTGTGCTTTTCTTTTCTTGATTAAATAACATAGTCTTTTATGATGTGGTTGATTAAATAGAAAATTCACCTACTCCTGTTCCATTAAGTATGATAAATATTAGTTATTTCTTTTTGTTGTCCCAATAATTTAACACATGACTTTTATGAGCACAATTATGGTGAGATGAGGAAATATAGGCTAATTTTTATTAGTTCATCCAAGGTTTACTTATTGAATTGGATGACTAGAATAAAGTCTAACTGTTATAAGCACAATATATTGAAAGAGGAGGGATTAGTTTGTTGTAAAACTTATAACAAAGTAATTAGTGGTAATAATACTGCCTATACTCAAGTTCCCTTATTTTTCTTTGACACCCAAAATTTTACCAACTTGAAAGGACTCTACATTTTTATACAAGTGGCAATATGCTTATGAAGCAAGGTCTAATGTTTTCAATTTCCTTGAAATCTTGATTTCGGGCTTGATTTTTTTTTGGGCAAACTATGTTCACTATTCAAGTTGTACTTTTCATGAAATTACAGGTCAATCTGGAGTATCTTGGACGGGTAGTTTTCAACAATGAGGGACTCCTTTATCCTGATAGTGTTGTTGGTACCGATTCACACACAACCATGATTGACGGGCTAGGTGTTGCTGGATGGGGTGTTGGAGGAATTGAAGCTGAGGCAACTATGCTTGGCCAGGTAGGTGGCACAAATAAGATTTTCCTGCTTTACATCATAATTCAAAATTTGCTGCAGTGAATGTTGTTGCTGGAAAGGCTAAAATCAATTACACGACTTGATTTAAGTGACATTATAAAATGGAAATAAGGGGTTAAAATGGTTTTGTGCATATCCGCAAATGTATGGTATTAGGTGCTGTTTGGTTGACATTGAATTTCATTCCCATAAGCATTTGTATGACATTAGAATTAAAATCCCACGTCAAATTTCCTAGGAATTGACTAAACTTGTTTGATTGTTATGAAGGCAATTGCAAATCATGGGAATTTTGAGTTACCGCGGGGTAGGCTTGGTAATTTGATTCCCATGTTTGTGGGCATTGGAAATTCCCATTAACTTGCACTTCTTACCTTTCCACTTTTTATTGTCAACCAAACAAATCCCGTATTTCTAAACTCATATGGATTTTCAATTCCTCCATTTATTTTTGTTCAACCAAACAATACCTTAGATTTTTTTGGGTGGTCGTAATTGTAATTTGTCACATGTGCTTGGCAATTTTTTTTTTTTTAAACTATTATTTTTGTTTTTAAAAAACTGTTTCTTTATTGCACCACTTCTTGGTATTCACTATTCTTTGCTTTGTAATACAAGTTTTCTATTAGATGAATTGCTTAACCAAGTGTATTCCTATGTAAGACAAGACATAAACAACTGATCTGAATTAAAATATAGAGAAGAAAAAGAAGTTATACATGCTATTTTATTATTCCCTGTATTAATACTAAAATATCTTAAGAGGTTCTATGGATCATCTTTTGTTTTGTTTTTGTTTTTGTTTTTTGTTTTGTTTTGTTTGTTTGTTTTTTTTTTTTTTTTTTTTTTTATTTATTTTTTTATTTTTAAATAAAAAAAAAATAAAAAATTGAGATTTATAAGTCCTTATGAAAGAGGGTTTGGATTTTTTACTCCCTAACACCATGTGGGTTTGATTGTACAGCCCATGAGCATGGTTTTACCCGGTGTTGTTGGATTCAAGATGACTGGTAAACTACGTGATGGTGTTACAGCCACAGATCTGGTTTTGACAGCAACCCAAATGTTGAGGAAGCATGGTGTTGTTGGCAAGTTTGTAGAGTTTCATGGTAAGTTGGTGGATGGTTACATGTCGAGGTGTGGGGGGTTGTTATTTAATTAGTAGGGTCATTGCAGAAGTTTATGTTTCTTCTTGCACTTACAGGAGAGGGAGTCGGTCAGTTGTCACTTGCTGACAGGGCTACTATTGCCAACATGTCTCCTGAATATGGAGCAACTATGGGTTTCTTCCCTGTGGATCATGTTACTTTGGAGTACCTAAAATTGACTGGAAGAAGTGACGAGACTGTGAGTTAACATATACCTTATCTCTTTCTTTTATTTCTGTATTTTTAAAGCTATATTAGTTTTTACATCAAGTTGACCATCACTAAATTTTGTGTTTCTTTAATTACAGGTTGCTATGATTGAGCAATATTTACGGGCAAACAAAATGTTTGTTGACTATAGTGAGGTTGAAACTTGTCAAACTTTTTTAGCTTTATCATTTAGCTGTGATGTTGGCATATATGTTCTAATATAAATAAAATTATGTTTGTATCAGCCTCAACAAGAAAGAGTTTATTCATCATATCTTCAGTTGGATTTAGCAGATGTTGAGCCATGCATATCAGGACCAAAACGGTACGCTTCTTATAAATATTTCCTTTGGATCTATAGTATGGTGCTGATGTGACCTGTTACTGATAGGCCACATGACCGCGTTCCCCTGAAGGAAATGAAGGCTGATTGGCATGGGTGTCTTAACAATAAAGTTGGTTTTAAGGTAAAACCATCTGCTTAATTTTTTGTTAACTTGTTTCTAATTTCTTGTGCTACTCATTTCACTATTCCTCTCTTATATATATTGTTATTATGGACTCTCATTTGGTGTTAATTCATTACCTATTACATTGTTATCTTGTAGGGATTTGCTATTCCCAAAGAAGAGCAGGATAAAGCTGTTAAATTTTCATTCAACGGCCAGACTGCTGAATTGAAGCATGGTAGTGTTGTTATAGCAGCAATAACAAGCTGCACAAACACATCAAACCCAAGTGTTATGTTGGGTGCTGCTTTGGTCGCAAAGAAAGCTACTGAGTTGGGTTTAGAGGTTAGTTAACTTGCCTCTTATGATTATGTTTTATGTCTTGCTCTTAGGATTCAAATTCGTACTTTTTGTATGTGTGTGGCAGGGGCCATTAAATCCTTATCATATTGAGAATGATGACACATTAACAGTTCTATGATATGTTTCTTTAAATTCCTTGGTTTATTGCCATTTGAAAGGTGGTCAGTTGAATGAATTGAACAAGTTTTTTAAGTGATAATTCTTTTTATATATAAAAAGTAACTAATATTAATCTCGTAACACAATTACATTCCTACTTGTTAATTGTTTTACCAATGAAGTAAATTGTAGACTGTTGTGAATAGGATTGGTGGTTCTAGTATAGACTATAGATTTATATATTACCAAGCTCTAAATTTGATGATTTTCTTGCACCTACTATTCCCTTGTATGTGGTTTTTTTATTTTTTATTTTTATTAGAATTTAAAAAAACTGCCGAGTTCAATGTATGATGGCATGTTATAGTAGGCATGTAACAATATTTGTATCCGAGATTCTATCAATGGCTATATCGTATCACATAAATTATTCTTAAAGGGGAAAAAAATTACTCAAGGTGGTAATAGTAATACACTAGTACTGTACCATTAATCTACTTTTTGTGCCAAACCTTACACTGTTTTGTTGTATGTTTTTTGTTTCTGAACTTGTTACTATTTAAGTTTGGAGTGGCTTTCCCTCAAAAAAAAAAAAAAAAAAAAAAAAAAAAAAAAGTTTGGAGTGGCTCTTTCACTGGCCCTCTAGGTGGTGCGAAAAAAATGTACATCATATTGTTTTGTTTGCCAATTTGTTTAGATACTATTTGGTGGATTGTTTTGCTTTTATTTATTTATTACCATCCTCTTAGCCAATTATATAATAAATTTTTCATCAGGTCAAGCCCTGGGTTAAAACCAGTCTGGCTCCTGGATCTGGAGTAGTTACAAAATATCTGGAAAAGAGGTAATGGTTTTCGTCATTTATTGATGACATAATTTTTCAATAAAGTTAATCAAAATGCTTGTTTATGGATCATTTATTTTTCTGGTTTGTGTTTTACATAGTGGTCTGCAGAAATACTTGGACCAACAGGGCTTCAGCATTGTTGGTTATGGTTGCACAACTTGTATTGGAAACTCTGGTGATCTACATGAATCTGTTTCTGCAGCTATTTCTGAGAATGGTATGTCCATTGCGTGTGTTAATTATGCTTTAGCTATGTCTATTACTCTGTTTTGCCACTTTCTAGCATAAACTTCTTTGATGTTATCCACATATTGTTCTGGGTAAAAATAGTTGGCTTGAAATTTGGTTTTTGTAATATTTTTTGCTCTCTTATTACAGTTTCTTTTCTATATCTTGATTTTTGTTACAAGTCTGCTTGAGGTCACTCTGAAATCCGCAGAGCTACATATGAATAGTTCTTTAAAATGTTAAAAAAGTACTAAACATGCTTATATACAGTAGTTGATAGTGAATTTTCAGTGACACTGGCATTTGTATACTTGTATAGTCTGTCTTGTTTGTGATGCCATATTATTATATTATGCATTGCATTAACTTGAATGCTCGTATTAGGGATACTTTTTAGCAACTGAGAAATCCTTCTAATCTACCATGGTGTATTGTGTGCCTGGTTTGTTTATGCAGACATTGTTGCGGCAGCTGTACTTTCTGGTAACCGTAATTTTGAAGGGCGTGTTCATCCTTTGACACGAGCCAACTATCTTGCTTCTCCTCCGTTGGTTGTTGCTTATGCATTGGCTGGAACTGTAAGTACACAACTACCTTTGGATATGCATGTTATCTAGATTCAATGGTTGTTTATGATAGTTAAAATACATAGACCTTGACACAGATGCAGGGATGAGCTCAGATTGTTTATGGTATTTTAAGTTTTTCTTATTTTTAGTTGTGTATTTGATAATGCATTAGTTTCTCATTTCCTTAAGGTTACAAAATTGAAGGTTTGTTGAATTGTGGAACTGCATTATTATTTAATACTTTATAAATATCTATTTCTTTTAGAGTTTTTAATTTCAAGGCTGTGTAAAGTATTAAAATAATTTGTTTTGACGAGGGTGTAAAACTAAGGGTTTGGATGAATGGTTGGTATTCTTGTTATATATGTTTCTGTTACCGCACTTGAGTTTCTAGATTAAATGGTGAATGTAAGGAACAACCCTACAACCCTGAAGGATTATAGGGGTGAAGAAAATTTTACATATTTTGCTATCTGGATAGGGTGAATTGGATTATAAAGATGTGTCTAGAATTCTTGTGGATGGATATTGATTCTATGATAAATGTATTGCTTCTGAGGGTGGTTGCATCCACTAGTGGTTTTAGTGCTCTCTCCTAGGGGCTTTTTTTTTTTTTTTTTTTTTTTTTATTATTTTTATGGGACAACTCATGTAGAATGGGTCTGAATCCAGCAGTCACTGTTGTCAGGGGCTCATACTTCTTAGGCAACTTTGCCTAGTGCTTGTGTTTACCTGTAATCCGGGCTTCTTTAATGTCCTGTCCAGATCATGTTTTATGTTTCTGGGATATATAGTTTGTATGAGTGTAGCTTTTTACCATAGTAGGTTTTCTTTTCTGGGACAATCTTCCACTTATCTGTGCATGTGCACAAAGTGAAACAAAAATATGTCTTAAGAATTCCTACTGCTTATAATTCATATTATGAAGGGCATAACCAATAAAGTAACACAGAATTCAATGGTTTCACTATTTTTCTCCTTTTCTTATTCTCTCATTTCTTTCATCTCAGATCTTCAATTATTTTATTTTATTGTAGGGGACACAGTTAAAAATATCTATTAACCCCCCAATAATCTTGCATTTTATAGGTTGATATTGATTTCGATAAAGAACCTATTGGTACTGGGAAGGATGGGAAGAGTGTTTACTTCAGAGACATTTGGCCCAGCAATGATGAAATAGCTCAGGTATATGGCCTTTTAAATATGCTTTTTAGTAATTGTCTTCAATGATGAAAAATGAAATTTAATGCCCTTTATGCTGGTGTAGGTTGTGCAATCAAGCGTATTGCCCGACATGTTCAAAAGTACCTATGAAGCTATAACTAAGGGGAATCCCATGTGGAACTCTCTTGAAGTTCCTGTTGGCACCCTCTATAAGTGGGATTCAAACTCCACATACATACATGAACCCCCATATTTCAAGAATATGAGCTTGGATCCACCTGGACCTTTTGGAGTAAAGGATGCCTATTGTCTTCTTAATGTCGGTGACAGTATAACTACCGATCATATCTCACCGGCAGGGAGCATCCACAAGGATAGTCCTGCAGCCAAGTTTCTACTTGAACGTGGGGTTGATCGCAAAGATTTCAACTCATATGGTAGCCGTAGAGGCAATGATGAAGTGATGGCAAGGGGTACCTTTGCAAACATTCGCATTGTAAACAAGCTCTTGAATGGAGAAGTGGGTCCAAAAACAATTCACATTCCAACTGGGGATAAGTTGTATGTTTTTGATGCTGCTATGGTAAAAACTAAATCTCTTTTCTATTGCTTTAAAAATGATACTTATGTTGACTTTTTAGTTTTGTTAGGAAAGTTAATTGCAAGAGACTTAATACATTCAATTTCAATCATAATTGCAGAGGTACAAGGAGGCTGGTCATGAAACCATTGTCATAGCCGGTGCTGAGTATGGAAGTGGTAGCTCTAGGGATTGGGCTGCCAAAGGTCCAATGTTACAGGTAAGTGGATTTTAAATGTGTATTAGGTTTCTTTGCTCTTGTTAGTATGAAGATGCCTAATAATGGAGAATAAATAATGTGATTACAGGGTGTGAAAGCAGTGATCTCTAAGAGTTTTGAGAGGATCCACCGAAGTAATCTTGTAGGTATGGGTGTTATCCCTTTATGCTTCATGGCTGGTGAAGATGCCGAAACATTAGGACTAACTGGTCACGAGAGATACACAATTGACCTCCCTTCAAAAGTTAGCGAGATTAGACCGGGACAAGATGTCACTGTAAAAACTGACAATGGAAAGTCCTTTGTTTGCACCCTCCGCTTCGACACAGAGGTGATTATTATTAACATCCTTTAATTAAAATTCGATTGTTTTGTTTTCAGTGCATGGCTAAATTCTGAAATAATATTTGTATGAAATTGTTTTGTTTTCAGTGCATGGCTAAATTCTGAAATAATATTTGTATGAAATTGTTTTGTAGGTTGAGCTCGCCTACTTCGACCATGGTGGAATCCTTCCATATGTCATTCGTCAATTGATGAAGCAATAACTTTTCATCGATTGAAATAAGTTTTGGTGGTCAAGTTCGGTCTTCTCTTGCTCTCCTCTACCTTTCATACAACAAAGAATTTCCAATCGGGATTTTTTGTTAATAAGTGAGGATCTTGTGATTTAAAATTTCGTGTTTGTTTTAAGGTAAACTTGTCAAAAAAACCTTAGTTTACATTCTTTATGTGAATTATCACCTTAATTAATTTATTTTATCAAATAGCACTTCAAAAAAAAAAAATTATTTTTCCGCTGAAGAAGTCAATTTTTTGACTCCCCTGTTTTCTCTGTTTTCCTCTCACTGTACACTTCCTCTTCCTCCAACGTCGTTGCTCCAATTCTTCTTCCTTCTCCAATTTATTTATTCTTTTTTTTTTTTTTTTCCTTTTCTCTTCATTACAATGCTGGAAAATAATAAGGTTCTTTTTAATACATTTACAAAGACTCACATTGCAGAATTTAACATATCTAATTTAAGCTTTCTGCATATTCTGCTAGTTTTATTAGAAATTAAAGACCGTAATTACAGTTTACCTTGAAATCATCCTTTAAAACCCAGTCAAAGAACGGAATGTAACCCTTAACACAATAGGAACGAGTTCATACATCCCATTATCCCACCAAAAACAATATACCTCTAGTATGTTTGTAAGACAAATATGGAATACGAGAAGTAAAATTTGTTATGATATATGAATTCTACATACATTCAGCATCTTTGTTGGTGTCTATTGAGTAGAATGAAAGTTTTTGCTGAGGAAGAAGCCAATCATTTCCATCAATATATGATACATCCAAATATGATGCTGCCTCATTTTGGTTAAGTTGCTTACTATAAGAAACCCTTTTTGCGTAACTTGCTCCTGGACCCGTGCATTCATATTCACCGAAGAAAACAGTCCTGTTACAATCACATAATAATCGTTAGAAAACATCTTCTATTTGATCTCGACACTTCTCACTTTAGTCCGTTGCTATAAGTTCTTAACGCGTACATTTACTTCATGTAAATAGTAAGTGTTAAGATCAATTAGAAACCGAGGTAATATATTGCATTTATCTTTATTTTTTGGTGTTTGTATTTATCTTTATTCATTCATTAAAATTAAACTTTACTTCCCTTATCGTATCCTTATTGTATGTTTTCGAAAAATATTTTAAAGAGAGAATTTACGTACGAGTCTCTAGAGGGATCTCTCCAATCATTCCATCCATCAGGAGAAACGACCTCGGACATGTATGTCTTGGAAAACACAACTGTTGAATAGGGTCCCCAAGCTCTACCAAGCCAAATTTTACCACTTCCACCAATGTTGCAATTCACAAAGGAGAATCCTGTGTTTTCATCTTGTGATTGTCTCCCGTGTGCCGTTATTGATCCATCCACCCCTTGTTCATTCCCAGCTATCGAGTTTATTGTGCAATTCTACAATGATAAGCAAAAAATTGTTAGGCAAATGTAACACTTAAAATAACGTACGATAAAACAAAGAGTATAGACTATAGAGTTTAGTATAACCTCGTAGAGTGATCTAGCTTCTCCAAAAATGAAATCAATAGAACCTTGAATGAAGCAATCCTTGAAGTAATGCCTGCCACGATCGTCATTAAGTGTGTCTTGAGACCCATAAAATCCACAACCATAAAATGCAGCTTCATCACTCGATATTTTTAGTGCCACTCCTTGCCCTCCTTCATCTCCTGGAGATGGTTGAGGTGCTGTATTCTTTTCTCAAACACCCAATGTTCGTTATAACAAAATACAATAGAACTTTCTAGCACATGTAAAACACTATAAATACTCTCTACGCTTTAAACTGTTTGCACAATTTGCTTTTTCACGGTCTCCAAATAACAAGTTTGTTTATTCTCTCTATATTCTTGAGTGTTGCACTTTAGTTGACACATATTCGTTTTTTCGAAAGTCAAAATGTAATATGTCTGTTATGGCCACTGAGTGATGCATGAATTCGTACTCATAAACTCCATACCATTTAAAGATATGTGTATATTGCTAATGAAGAGTCCTAGGGGTCATCGAACAAAATAGTGGATACTAAGATTGTATATATCCACCTTTTTCTTACCCACAACAAATTCTTTGTTTACCTTCTTGTAGGAAATTAGAAATGATAAGAATCTCAGGTTTACACGATATAAAGTGTCTAAATTCATACACCTTAGCGAATTAATAAAACTTATTTATAACTCTTTATCGACAAGGTTGACTTGTGTGTCCCTATTTACATTGCTTCTTTATATAGGCAGATATTGGGTAAAATGAAGTTTATCATTGGTCATTTGCTCTCAACAAGTCAACATTTTCTTAAGACGCGTTTAATTCAGAATTCTAAATCATTAAAAATTTGCTAATATAGTTACTAGCTAGGGTTGCTAAATCTCAATATAAGTGCATGCCAAATTATGTATTTACCTGAAAGCTGATGTTGTAAGCTGTAAATCCAGGACCAAAAATGGTGACTGAGGCACTAGAGGCTGTACCGCCGGTCGATTTCGAAGTGTCATTCCATGAAATTATTGTGTTTTCATAACCTTTACCTTGGATTATCAAGTTGGTTTTGTTAGCATTAATCGTCACCTTCTCCCTGCCATCATACGTAGATATCATGCACGCAATTAACTCATCTTAACTCTAAGCTCCATCAATAAAAACATATAAAAAAAAAACTACTATCTTTGTTTCATATTATTTGCAATGATTATATTATTTCTACTCACACTTTATGCCAAATCGCTGTAATAAATAAAATAAAACGGAGATAGTATTATACTTTGACCTAGGTCATTAGCTACATGGCACTTAATTTAATTTCATTTATCTATCATTTCAATTTGTATTTTTTGTTTTATTTGCAACATTTCCATTCCCCACTTATTTTTACTGAACTTAAATTAATTTTACTGAAATGAAATTATTTTTGATGAACTGAAATTATTTTTTACAGATTTTCTATTATAATTCTTCTTTAAGATAACTGAATTTTACTGAACTGAAATTATTTTTACTGAACTGAAAATATTTTACTTAATATTATTTTTTTAAGGTGAAGTGAACAGGGTCTTACTAATGCATTATTTCAATCATAAATATTTTTAATTGCTAATAAGTAAATATTACAAAAATTATATATTATGAAAGCATTAACCGATAAAAATCTAATGGGATCTCGCATAACTATGTTTTCCATCAACTATAAGTCACTAAATTCAGTCAAAATAGGGTATGTAAATAATGTAAAAGTCAATTTGTTGCAAGTAATTTTAAAAAAAAAAAAAAAAAGGAGGAAATACGGAGTACATATTAAGCTCTGGACTAACCTGTATATGCCAGAGTCTACAATGATGAGAGTATAAGAAGAGCTAGAATCTGGCACAGCATCAATTGCTTTTTGTACACTACTAAAATTGCCATAACCATGCAAATCTACCGTTAAAGTAAGAGAAACGCGGTATAAAGACGGCAACGTAGACCCCCATTTTGACTCACGATACGACTCGTGTGACTCTTTCGGGTGGTGGTAGTCGTGGTGGTCGTGTTGATCGTGGTGGTGATGTCTCCTCCAAACACGGTCACCAAATTCCTTAAGAACGCCTAGGAAGTCATCAAAAGTACGCGCTTGTTTAATAACAAGGGGTGAAATAGAGGATGAAGAGTTCATAAAAAGGGTGAATGCAATAGAAAGAAGTGCAATGACAAAGGCTAAGAGCCAAAACAAAGAGAAGCCTTTGAGTTTCATGACTAAAGCTTGGCTTGTTTCGGGTTAAAGATGATGAAGCCATGAAGGGAAATGACTGATTCTTATATAATATGTGATCATGTGATGACTTTGTGAGGAGTAGTAGTGTAGGGTGATTAGCGTAAAAGAAATGAATTAATGCAATAGTGAATTACTATATTATTTATAATAAATAATGAAATCATACATAGATTAATAAGACATTTTTTTTTCTTGCTTGAAAGTAAAGAGGGTAGGAAAAAGGGTAATGGGTAGCAAAGAAGATTGGAAGATGAATACGCTAAACAACAGAAAGGGAGAATGATGGAGGTGATGGAAGATGCTACATGCGTATGGGTGTCATTCTCAACAAGTACATTTTGACTTCTTCTCGATATATGGTGGTAATTCAATCTACTTGATTTTGATGGTAATTGAACTAATTATTGGTTTTTATAACATTGTAGTAATTTAGCTTAAAAGGGATATCATAGCACCGGCCAATATGTTTTGACCCAATTCAAATTACTAAATCGGATTTCAGGGCCGTCTATTAGGGGAGCACCTTGAGCGACGGCTCAGGGTCCCCCTATTTGTGGGCCCCGTTATCTTAAAAATTCTTTTTTTAACAAAATATTACAAAATAAAATGAATTTTTAAATACTAGATATATATTTGATTTTTCTATTTATTATCACTAGTTATACCCACAATAATCATGCTAATAATCTTTTACTATTACTGTTTAGTGATAATCGTAATATATAACTTGACTTTTACGCTATTCAATATTCATATGCTTACATTACTTTGACAATACTTTTTACCAATATTAAAAAAAAAAAAAAAAAAAAAAAAAAAAAAAAAAAAAAAACATATGTAAAATATTTTTGGATCAACTTTTATATATTTTTTTCATTAATATTAACCTTTTATACTTCTTAATAATATATAATTACAAATATTAATAGTCAAAATTTGTGTATTGACATATGTGTTAGTGTTGCAATTATTATGAAATAGGAGTATATTATTGCCCTCTTGTCACTTACGTTTCAAATTTTGTGATGCCCGTCAAAATTTTAATTAATATGGTGGTAAAAAAATAATAATTCAATAATTCAATTAATAATCCAATAATAAGGGGCAAAATATTTTGTTGCTGAATTATATATAAATTACACTGTGTAGTTTAGGGTTGAGACCCCTATTTAAGTTTTTGCTCCGAGCCCCAAAAATGTCTGAGACGGCACTGCCGGATTTGTTCATCTTTTTCAGTCTTATAAGCTCAGATAAGATTAGTTACTTTTAGATAAAGATAATATGAGTTCGAATAAGTGAATCAGGTGAATTGAACATATCATTAATCGATGTTAAATTAATTGGCGTGTAACCTGATTTTGACATGTTTTGAATCGAATTTCGATAATGAAATACCCGTAAGAAGTTGTTAAACTTCATTGTGAAATTTCCACCACCTTCCATCATCACCCTAAGCTACTTTTGCCAACTTACTCCTTAGCCCTTGATCCCATGCATGTAATACGTCACAAGCATTCCCCCACCCACCCACCCCAACTCCCACTATCACCCTAACCCACCTATCCATTTAATTGAAGTAACACACTAGCACAAGTAGCAGTGTGGCACCCGTACACACCTAAAATCAATCACCAAAGTAGATGCAATCTCTAGCCGTAACTCCCTGCATGCGCTTAGAGGCCACAGTACAACGGAGTATCTTCGTGTATGAGCGAGTCCCCGCCTCCCTGCTTCACTCCTAATAATGTGTGCTATAGGTAATGCATTTTTTCTCTACAATTATGTCAACTTAGTTCTTGACATCTTGATTAGTAAGTGATAGACCTGGCAAACGGGTCATTCGGGTCAGGTACGGGTCAGGTTAATTTCGGGTCAATCAATATTCAGGTCGGGTATCGGGTCAACACTTTGGGTCGGTCAATTCGAATCGAGTCAATCTTCGGGTTCAATTATTGGGTCAAGTTCGGGTCGGGTCAAATACGGGTTGGGTTGAATTTGGGTCGGGTCAATTCGGGTCAGGTCAATCTTCGTCTATGTTGATGTAGAAATTTGACCAATAATATATTATAATTATCAATAAGTATAAAGTAAAACAATTGAATATTAATAATATATTCATTAGACAACTTCAACAGTACTATATACACAAGACTGTATTGTTTCATATGTATGATAACTATCATTGAATTGGTCAAAATTCAAATTAGATAAAGTGAATAGTGGAAAAAAAATTCAAATAACACTTAAAAGAAGAAGCTATGAGTAATAGTAATAATAACAATAACAATAACTAGTTTTCTTAATCAAATGGAACTCTTTATGAATTACGAGTACTAAATTACACGCACATTTCAACAGTATTATACACACAATATTATACTGTTTAATTTAGGTTAATTTTGTTAAGTGTTTATTCGGGTAAAGTAATTAAGCCCTAAACCAGTTAAGTCATTTTGAGTATTTGTTAATTTTGGATCGGGTCATTTCGGGTATAATTCGGGTCGCTTCGGGTTTTGGGTCTGTTCGGGTCAATCAATTCGGGTCAAATCGGGTTGGGTCACTTCGGGTTTCGGGTCATATTGGGTCGGATCACTTCGGTATCAGGTCAATTTCAGGTCGGGTCAACTTCAGGTAGGGTTAATTCGGGTCGGGTCAATTCGGATATCGGGTCAAGTTCGAGTCAACTCCACTTCGGGTAGGGTATGAGTCGGGGTTCGGGTCAATTTCAAATCTACATTTTCAGGTCAATTTCGGGTCACGAGTCGAGTCATTCGGATCGGCTCAGGATTGCCAGCTCTAATAAGTGGTAATAAATGAAAGTAATTGAATTGGATCTTAAATAAATCTTTACTGGTAATACTCAGTTTTTTTCACTTTGAAGAAAAGAAGCTCATACTATTTTCTTTTTTGAGGGAAAAACTAGCTCATACTTGGTACTTATGTTTATGGCCTACGCTAGGTTACTTAAATTATCATCTATAAAAAATTTGTACCCACCAATATATTATGTTTCTTTTTTATTGTCTGATTACAAATGAAATCAATTTTTCCAAAATATTTATAAAGAAAAATTTAGTCGTCATACCTGTTTGATTCATTACAATGTATAATTTTCAAGCACTAAATTTTTTGTATTTTATATAAAACATACAAATACATGAATACAGTTATGTTTTAAAGTACTGCGTATAAAAGCAGAACAGGACATATACGCATCATGAACTATACTCAGAAAATAATTTAAAAAAAATAAAAAATCAGTTGACCCATGCAACAGTTATCAGCTTTTTGCACAGCCAAACACAACTTTATCATAGGCTCAAAAATTGCTGAGCAGCTGAACAAAATTTTTGCACTATTTTAAAACTGAAGGAGATAAAACAACTCCATTCCACAATCCAAAATATTAAACAATAATACGACCCATCCATCAGCTCTACCCCTACCCTCCTTTCCTCTTTCTTTTTCTCTTTTACTGTAAAAACTGACCTTTAACTGTTAAATAGCTGAAAAGCATAATTAATTACAGAGCTTTTGCTGCCGTTAAAACAAAAAAAAAAAATTATACAGAATATGCCCATAATTAAACCATTCTGCATAAATTTGAAGAAAAACAGATCCTAAAACTGGAAATCTACTCTACAATCAACGAAAAATGCAATCCCTGCCTGTATACGGATAAATTGGATTCCCAAAATGTGGTCTTCTACCAAGTTCTGCTAATTTACAAGCTAACTATCAGCTAGACTTTTGAATTCACGGCAATCTGGAACCAACTTGTGAAGCATAGAGGTTCCCTGGAAACGTACTAATGACCAAAAATTTCTCTTCAATTCACGAAGCTGCAGCAATAGTAAGCATTGTGATTTGATGGCAAAACAGTAGAAGATTGGGGGTAAAAATGCAGACATTCAAAAAGTGTTACCTGGTCAAGCGTCATCTTTGTGAAACCAAAACGATCTGTCCATATAGATCCTGCCTCCTCTGCTGCTGGAAGCACTATGGTCCTAACTTTAAGGAACGCCAAGAGTCTCTCGATGCATGCAAATAATGTTTGAAAATAACCCTACAAGAAGGTTTGATGAAAATTTAGAATGCCTAATCACTTTATCAGGAAATGCCTAACTTATGAAGGTGCAATACCACCAGCTCAAGGATGAATTTGAGTAAAAGAGATGCCTACTTTTAGCTGGAGTTGGAAGCAACCAAATAATATATAGTTTATAAGGCAGTTGATAAATTAAGGTGACAATGTCTCCAGAGATAGCATGTATTAAAGAATAAAGATGAGGATACAGAAGACCCATAGGAGGAGCAAACTTGTAAAAAGTGGGTTAGGATATATTGTAATAAGAGCAATGAGTGTAGGATGCAAAAAGTGATGCTTATTATGGTTCAGGGCAACCTTATGCTCAAGTGTATCAATAAGAGAAGTTGATTTTTAGAACAATGAAAAAGTGATAAGACATGAGAAACAGGGCCTAATATGTACCAAGAACAGGGCCCTTGATGATACCACTTCTAAACCGTAATCCAACTTAAGGTTATTCTGACCATTTGATCTAGACCCCCATACCTTCCCTAATCTCTCATATGTGTTTACTTTAGGTAGCACCAAGGACTTTTTTTTTCTTAAATTTCTCTGACTAGTCTTTACAACTCCCTCAAGCACTTTTCATGCATGCCGGGAGATATATTTGACCATCAAAATCTATAATTGTGTACTAGCAACAATTTAATGGTTTAATTAGTAATGCATTGCCAAGCGTGGCTGAATAAAACAGATTTAGTATTTTACTTTATTGATACTTTGAAATTTCAAATTTAGTAGGACATATTGTGGGGGTAAAGTTAAATATACTTAAACTTGTAGTGTCAACCAACAACAGATCAATAATAAAATAACCTAAGGGCCTGTTCTGATTTACTGAACTGATTGGAGCTGAACTGAACTGAAGTGAACTGAATTGTTTATGAGAGAAGGAAATTAGTAACTGAACTGATTGGAGCTGAGCTGAGCTGAGCTGAACTGAACTGAAATTAAGCCGAAGAGAACAGGCCCTAAATATAATGGATGGATATCATTACTAGAGGAGGTGATGCCATATCAAAGGCCACAGAAAATTTAGATAAGTCATTATCTCTCAGTAGACTACTTACTTTGCCATGATTACCACTGCTTGTTGCAACCAACGGGAGCTCTGCAACATCTGGACCAAATATTCGGAATATTCCAGCTGATACAACCACTTTGCTGCACGTAGTGAGGAAAAAAAGTCAAGTTGCCAAAAGGTCACAATTTCATAATGTTTTGAATAGAAAAATGAAGAGAGCTTATTTACTTGGCGGTTAACACAGCACAGTACATCCCTCCGTATTCTTGGCCACCCACATTCCTCCTGTCAGAAAGAATTGAATTAAACAAAGCAATCATGTTAGGTTAAGTTATACCTACACAAAAGCAGCAATAGGAACTCATTTTAAAAGGGAAAAGTGCCTACCCATAAACCATTGCAGGTATAAGGTCATGTCCAGACACTACATCAATGATTGGGGCAAAAGATTCCTGAAGGATGAAGAAAAGAGCTTAGGAACTAAAAAAGATTATTTTTTTTTTTCAAAAAAAAAAACACCTATATATCATTGCCATAATCATATACAATTTGAAATTTTAAAAAGGAAGCAAAAGCCCAAAAATTCTATTCTTGAAGATAGAATACAATTAATTTTCCATTGTCATACTACACAAGTACACATATGAAACATAAAGTCAACACAGAACAATATTATTAGAATAGTCTAGACAATTTTAATAAAGGCACCTACAAGCCTTACATGGAAAATAGCTACAGCCTGCGAGAGCAAAGGTCTAGTTTCAGGAGATGCAATCTTTCCACTGAGAAGTCTCCAGCTTACTTCCAAATCAGATCCACTATCAGAACCAATGTGCATGTTCTTATTCCGGATGATATCCACAAGAGATTTAGGAAGCTTTTCAACTCCTCGAACCAGAAGATTCTGCAAAGAAGATTCAACCCTTCTACAATCCATGCTACAAAACCATTTCCCATCCGGCAATTCCTGAACCATGATGACACCATCATCTCAAGCTTGAATCAAATTGCAGATAAGAAAAGGAGGAGATAATTCATAAGATGTGTATGATATTATTGGATGGATGCATACCGTAAGGTCTGCCATATTATGATTCTTTAAGCAACCAACATGATATTCCTTCTCACACTGACAAGAGAGAATTCAAAATTAATTTTAAACAAGCAAACAGCTTGATCAAAGACTAAAGGAAAACTCAATAGAAATTGTACAATGGCCTCTACTTCAAAAGCATTCACGATTTTTTATAAGGTAATTCTTTGACATTCAATTATTCGGATGCGAATTTACAAAAGCAGGCATATAAAACATGTCCCACATCCCAAAGCACACTTGTTTATATGTTTACTACCTAGTTGGGTACCATGATGGTTCCAACCCCCAACAGTTGCTATTGTTTTTCCACACTCACAACCTTTTTCCATCTGAACTGCAATTTACTACTGACTTCTCAATCCATGAAAATTACACCCCTCCCTTGTCAATAAAGAAAATATACGCATCAGTCTCTCATATGAAAGCAACAAGGATTGTTACCCTCAATGAATACAAATCAAACAGACTAAATTGCTTCAAGAACTGATCCAGAATCTAATGCATATTCTAACTAATGGGCCTCCTTAACTAACGGGCCTCCTTGACTAAATTGCTTCAAGAATTGATCCAGAATCAAATGCATATCAATCTCTCATATGAGAGTAACAAGAAGTGATATCCTAAATGAAATCAAGTCAGACAATAAATTCAAGAATTAATCCCAGGAGATTTAATGCCTATTGTACCTCTAAAAGGTCATCTAGACTGTCAGCAATGAGTTGTAGCAAATACGGGGATACTTATTGTTAGATTGAAACATCCACCTGGATAAAGCCATAAAGGTAAATCTTTTGGGCTTTTCATTTCCAAAAAACCATTATTGTGACTTTATCTATTCCTCCTCTGGCTATTGTGACTGGTTGTCTGACACCATCTTCATTATTTTCTTTTTCATCTCTTCCTTCCTTTTATCTTTATCCCTCAACCTTCATGGTGATTACAAATTTTGATGTTTTGGTTTCAATTATTTTTCTTTTTTCGCTTTTGTATTTTCAAGGATCATGGATCGTCCATGGTTGACGTCTTTTTAAACCATTACTTTCATCTTTGATGATTTATCATTTCTGAGTTCAAGTAAGTTTATCAGCTCTGATTTTATTGTTTCTTTTTTATGTTGGTTTTTCGAGAATTCTGACTTCTACTAATCAAATTTTGCTTGCATTTCTAAGGGTTCTTTAAAATATTTTCCACTTTGAATTCGATATTATATTTTTTGGACCACGCGAAAATGAAATTTTCCTTTCGTCTTTCCTCTAACGTTGTACGTAAAGCAGTTAAGGAGTTTGTTGCATCACATTCCACTTGGATATTACTCTAATATATCCACTTAGATATTACTCTAATGTTTTCCACTTGGATGTCACATTCCACTTGGACATTACTCTAATATTTTCCACAAGGGTTGCAGCTTTTCATTTGAGACATAGAAACCATGACACCAAATGATTACTCTAATATATATTTCCCTGACATGCCCAACCTATTTCTTAAGAAAAATTACCCCCTAATTCCCACATAAATAATTCCAACTAATAGACCTCTCTTCCCCCCCCCCCCCCCCCTCCCTTAATTCCAACTAATTATTCCACATAAATAATTCCACATGAATGGTAGAGGATTCTGCACAAGAAGGCAGCTTTGGCTTCCAACATGAACATTTCTTCAAAACATATACTACCTCTGTTTAATATTATTCGCAACGATTAGACATTTCTACTCTTGTCAAATCGTTGCAAATAATAAGAAACGGAGGTAGCAAAGAACTAAAAAATAAAAGAGAAAAAAGTGAGGGGAAAAAAAGAGGAGAAAGAGCAGCCAGCACATAAGGAAGGCAATGACACACAAGGGGCAGTTGATGGAAGGGCATGAGTCACATGGCAAGCTATGAAGTCAGAGAGGATCTTCAGAAACTCATAGAGTCATCCACTTTCCCAGGGTTAGGATGCTGAGAAAGTTTGTTTCTTCCCATGGAATATTTCAATAAATTGAAGGATAAAATTACGCTATAAGGGAAATTTATGCACAAAACAAAAGAAGCTCGGTTTTGGAATAGATGTATGAAAAAAAATAAAAAATAAAAAAAAATTTAAAAACCTAGACAACCGCCATATGCTACAGTTTGGTCTCTAAGGAAACTTCTTATCTTCCCTTTGTATATCACAGAAGATCGAAGGATACAAATATACAATTAGGGGATATTACACACAAAATATATATTAACCTTGGACTAAAAATGATAATACATAGATAAACCCTTGAGAATTGCCACATGCCACCTTCCATATGGCCATTTGAGCAAAATCTTGGCCAGAATGTCATTGTGCATATGATTTGAGGGTATTTCACAATTTTATCTTAAAATAAAAACTAAGAGTGAAGAAAAGCTGGCACCCAACTGAACAGACATGCCCAGAATCATAGTATTAATCCCCGACAGCATCACTGCATTGTAAAGGTTGTTAAGCATAAAGAGACTGAGATATTAAGCCGCAGGTCTCACAAATGCAAATTGTTCACATGGCCCGCAGAAGTAGTAACACCACTGTCATTGAGATCACATCCGAAATTTAAAGCCAAGATCATTCTAAAGATTTTACTCAAACTAAGACATGCTTGGACCGTTAACAGTAATGGTATAGGCACAAGATAAAACAATAAAATGAGAAAGATACCTGGTCACAGAGGATAATTGTACGAGGCCCAAATCCTGTCTTGCAAAAGTCAAAACCTCTGCAGCAGATATAGTTCACACAAACTAGAGTTAAATGCACTATAGCATAAATAAGAATGATAAGATCATTTTTTAAAGAGAGCAAAATTAGAGGCATACATACAAAACAACCCAAAATAATAAAATACAAACAAAATAAGATCCTAATTACAAGCAAATCTCTTCTTATCATGAGAAACCAAAAATATGGAAGCTTGTTCCTGACATTCAGCTTTAAGTTATGATCAAAATATTCATTTTGGCCTCAACTTACAGCCAGAACAGGTGCATAGATGCAGAATTGACAAAACCAACTCATCCACACATGCCACTCCTACAACAACTTATCAGGAAATAGCCTCAACAACTAATATTATCAGGTTGACATAGCATTTGTTTGACTCCACAACATCCACCTCCATGTATAACACACATGAAAAGGGATACAAAAAACTAAAAAGTAATCACCATTGAGTCATTGACCCTTCTCAAATAAGTTTACTTGTACTTGCAAGTTAGAGATCATTTAAAAACACGAATAGAAATATTGGAAGTACCTGCACAATATGCAGGCACTAACTTCAGATGCAAGGTTGTTGACAATTCGAATGGACTGCTTTGTTATCTGCTCTATAGAATCAACTCCACTAACTCTTCCAGCAGCAAGAGCATTAGCATTATGCGCAACAAATTTCTCCCTTTCAAACATATTCTGACAGTATTTACAATACCATTTTCCACGAGGTATGCTTGGTAAAGATGCACACTCTGCGTTTAAGAAAAATATATAAAAGCACAGAACACAACAATTATACAAGTCAAGTCACTATGGCTAATATCATGACATAAAGGTACTAAACACATGTATTTAACTGGTAGGAAAGAAACCAAAAGTCATGAATACTTGACCAGTGATAGTTAGGATGAAACAACTACACCAACTTATGAAAGGAAGATGAACATCAGTATCACAACATAACAGAACGAAACAAAACCTCTGCCATGTTTTGAATCAAGTAGTGCATGCAAACAGCCTCTCTTTTACCACTGAGGTATATAAACCAAGTCCACACCTCATCCATATACAAGTGTAATTAAAAAAAATAAAATAAAATAAAATAAAAATAAAAATAAAAAATTAGGGCAATGTCAATGATGGATTTATATTAACATCCACAGCAAGGTACCAAGGGTCTTGTTTAAATCAATCGGAAAAACATGAAATATTCACCCCTCTTTACAAAACCATGCCAAGAAAAAATCATACCAAGAGAGACAAACACAATAAGAGGCTCTCATTAGGCAATCACATAAACATTATCCATCAGTATAACTGGCTGCCCATTAATAACTACTTCTTGCATATCTACTTTTTAATGCCATCATGTCCACAAGGGTTTGGATGCATGTACTATTCTTTTAAGTTCTAACTCCTGAGAGTACAAAAATTCAGGAGGAGAGGAGAAAAAAGAGACATGAAAAGGTATAAACTTTCAGAGATAGTAATAATAAATCGTCCTCTCATGATTTCTAAGGGATAATTCCCATGTTTACAAATTCATCAAATCGTTGTAAAAAGTTTTCATCAGTTCATAAGCTTTGATAACTACAAATGCAAGTAACACATAGCAAAACGAAGATAATCACATCGTTATAATTTTCATTTCTCTACCCACTGTCACATGCCCATATCTTTCATTCTTCCTCTCTCATTACTTCTCTATCATCAATTCTTCTCAACTTCTTTAAGTGAGATTCTCACTCAGATTTTCACTCAAATCTTCATCAACTTAAGGTAAAACTTTGTTTTTACTCACATCGTTCTTTTTAATGTTCTCTAGTTTTATTTTTGGGACTTAGGCTTTGTTGTTGTTGTTGATGTTTAGTTTTATTTTGGTCGTTGCTCCTTAATTGAAAAATCTGTGTTGTTTGAATATATTGATTTTGTCAATTTCTTAAACGTTTACGTTTGTTTGTCCTTTTTTCTTTCTCTGATTTTGTGTCCTTGTTTTTCTATTGATTGATGTCGAATTTTCCTTTCATCCTTATTTTGTTTTTTTCCCCTGTTTATTCTAATTTTTGTTTAACAGACATGCAAGTTGAGAGCTTTTTCATGGTTTAAAAATTTATGCATTAGACATTTTATATTGATCATATTTTGCTATATATTTTGAAAATGTAACTTCACATTTCATCTAAAATTGTACTTTGTAGATTCCAGTTTAATATGAATATCAAATATAACCATATTAAATTTATAATTTTTTGTCGAATGAACATAATGGGATGACAAATTTGAGTTAAAATCATAATTATTGCCTTAATTTTTTTTTATATTAAAATAAATACAGTAAATAAAATCAGGTCAAAGCAGGTTGCTATCAGGTTGACCTGAACCAGAACAAATCAGGTCTGGGTCAGGGATTCTGACCCGAAAAGTTAAGACAGGTCAGGTTAAAGTTGGGGATTTTTGACCCAAACCCGAAGTGACCCGAACCTGAAAGTGACCCTATCCGACCCGATTGCCACTCCTTTTTTCTTGATCACTTACAAATTGCTGGAATTTCAGACAGTTGAATGAGCTCCATTACATAAAGAACATTTATTATTAACAGAATCCTTAAGAAAAGAAGAAAAAAAAAAAAGCACTGCCTTTCATCCCTCAAGGCCCAAGGTAGAAAAAGTACATATAGGACATCGCTTACCCGTATGAAAAGCTCTTGGACATCCATCGCAAAGAAGAAGATTCCCACCATCAGCACAAATAGAGCACAGGTCATCATTGTACTTGGCAGAATGCCGACGATCTTTGATTAGGGTTACCGATAACTCATGCAGAGAGACGCCATTAGATGTGTATATATAGCAATACCTATCATCATTCACAAGTATAAAGGGTTGAACAAAAACATATTACTCCAAATGAGAAGCCACAAAATGCTATAATGAAAACTTACGGTTTTCTGCGTGAAGCACAACCAGCATGTGCCTCAAATTGCGAAGCACTAACCTGAATAATATTTCATGTGAAAAAAAAAAGCTTCAAAAAGAAAATGACAGTATTTAAGGTCAAATTAAAGGCAGACAACGCACCACCGTATCACAGCAATTACAAAGAATTCCAGAACCCTTTTTGGAGCCCTCCAGTAATTTCTGCACAATTAAATAAATAAATAAATAAATAAATAAAAGATTATATACATATAAACTTAGAAAGATTGCAACAATATTCGGAAGTCTAAAACTGATCCCTATTTACACTAACCTGCCCTCTAGCATAATAGCCAAGCACAGTTCCATCAGGCAATACATCATCTTCAAAAACCAACTTATGCAGCCGAAGGTCTCTGAACACAAAAGTCAAATGAACAACAAAAAAGTATAATCAACGCATGAAAACAAAACATAAAACATCACAGTTAAGCTCATATAGATATAGCTGCTCGTGATATAAAGAGATGTGACAGTTGCTCATACAAAACATCAAGCATGGCAGTTCTAACTGAGACCTACACCAAAATGTATTAGCAAGAAAAAGGAGAGGGAACATACTTTCTTGTAATTTTCCCACTGGTTTTCTTCTCTGAAGATTTAAGAGCGGTGGGAGTTTTAGAAGGCTTGGGTGTCAGAACTTCTTCTCTTAACCTAAACAAACAAGATGAAAAAATTTCAAGTCAAAATCAATCAAAACCCTGCAGGGATGATTTCACTTACCCTTGAAGGGAATTCAAACATGTACCTTGTTTTAACTTTTGCACAAGCATTTCCAGGTGAAGGCTTCGGAGACAAGGCTGGTTTAGATGACCTAATTTGACAAATTAGATGAGATCCATGCTATTAAGGGAAACAAATCAAATCATACACCAAGACTTACTGTAATATGAGTTAATCACACCGATAAACAATTTTAAAGAATCAGATCCAAACAATTACTTCAAATTGATACAACAAACCATAATCATAGACATCATAGCAAAATGTATGAATTTTTTAAAGATGCAAATTTGGAATAAAGCTGAATGTACGATCCATACCTTCTCTTCAATTTCTTGTGATCCTTTGTTCCTGCAGATTTTCCCACCACGGAACTGACACAAGTCTTTGGAGACATAGATGAATCTTGTGCACTGAAATGATGAAAAATACAATGATTAATGTAATTTCTTTCAGGTTTCAGGGAAACGCTTAAAGCTTTGATGAAAATCACATTGTACCCAAGAATAAACCTAGACAGCAGAATTCTTACCTTGCCATAGCTAACTAACCACACTTTTCCAACAAATAGGGAGATTCAGTATTACAAAGAAATAGAGATACTTATGCTGATTATGAAAACCTAGATTGAGGAACAAGAAAAGGGGCTGACAGAAAATCTGAGTAATGAATAATTTTATCAGCCCACTAAGTTAGACAAGAGTAAGCAACACTAGATAACTACAAAAGGCCCAAAAGTTAAAATATGCAAGCCAAGCCCAATTGGAGGTTTATTTCCTTGGTGAAAATGATCAATTGGGACAGAACCTTTGTTTCATTCAACCACTCTGTAAAGAATCAAATACTCGATGCAAAAGCAATTAATATTAAAGCACTTTACACCTTTCTCATCCAGAGACCCAGGCAATCATATTCTTTTCAGCAATGACTCAGAATAAGATATGTAACTGTGATGGTGCAAAAGAAACTAAATACTTATATGAAAAGCACTACTTAACAAAATTTTCCATGCAGCAAAAGCACTAGCCAACCTATTTCACAAGCTGACATCAGCCATAGCAGTAGCTTATCAACCTTCCCAGTACCTGCGCTTCTATTATAGGAAAAGACCCACTATTTTTTTTATTATTTCTATGCTGAGACCACTTTATTTACTATTACGTATTTTCTAAAATAAAGTTAAATAATAATATACTCACTCACATCTCTCAAAAAGCAATGACCCACTTCCCGCCAACTATAATAAAGAATTTTTAGAAATACTCCACTACCAACTTACACACAATAAAATAAGAAAGCCAATTGTTTTGGGTAAAATCTTGCACTGGTCAAACTGATTTGATTGTTCCGGAATAGAGGTAGTGATTTTTCATTCAACTGCTTTTGCATGTTATAAATTTATAATTGAGATACATAAAGATAACAAATCTTACAAGCAAAGGACAACAGTTTCAGGCAAATCGGGTTTCTTTCGGTACCTATTGAAATTCATTCCATCCCAAATTCAGTATCATAGATTCCAGGAATAGAGGACAATAGTTGAAGATTCTTTACATAATATATCCCCTAAATTTTTGTAACAAAAGAAGCCAAGTTATCAGCCAAGTGAACCAAGTGAATTGACAAACCCACATTTCAGCCTATGAAAGCTTTATTGAGGATTTGGTATAAGAACCAACATTGAATCAGGTCAAAAAGTAGACTTGGATAAGTTTATTTATTTCCAAAGTTGTTCGGAGTTTTCTTTATGGTCTAATTTAAATTCCCTGAATCCCAAAACTTAGTAAATATGGCTAATATTCAGGAAGATGGCTATTTTTAGTAAGACCCAAATCCCAAGACTAACAGCACATGCATTTACATGAACTAATGAAGAGACAAATTAACATTTGAATAACCTCATCCAAAACAAGTATTCACTATAATCAACTTTAATCAAAAGGCTTCAAGGCAAATTAGGCAATGTATCCCCCCAATCTTCCTCGCGAGTATTCTCTATATGAACCGATTGTGGTTTACCACAGTGTAACATATTGGAAAATCAAAATTATAGATATGATGAACAAGATGATCACGATTAATCTCTGTAGAAAAAAATGGCTAATAAAAGACAACATTAGCTTTCAAGAGGCTTGCTCTCCCTCAAAAAGTAAACAAATACTAAAGGAAACAATCAATAATAATATCATGACTTTTTTTTTTCGCTTATCTCTTCATATAGCATTTCTCAATCTGACTGACTTCCTTCCTCTTCAAAGCTAATTCTAACAACTAATTATGAACAGCCTATATTATCCCTCCCCAATAGACCAGTCTATTACATTACCGGCCACCCAAACTTCTACTTTTTCCTTATGGTGGATAGTAGTCAGCTTCATTTTCTCAGAATCTACAATGTTGGTCAGCTTTTCATTGATAGAACTAGCCAGAACTGAACCCAGTGTGAACTGCAGGTCTTCCTTGGAGTTAAAAGTGTACGTTTGGTTAAATGAAGGCAGAGAAGAAAAACGTTGCATACGCTAGGTAGACTAATTAAGGGGATGGGTTCGGTAGAAAACTGAATTGAGTAGTCACATCCTGTGTAGGTTTGTTTACAATGAAGGTTAGGTTCAACAAATAGAGTTGCAGTTCCTGTCAACTGAAGAGCTGAAAAATGGGAGTTGAAATATAGGGTTGGGTGTTTGGGTCTAAAATTAGGATAATCAGACATAAGATTTGTCTCATAAAAAGATAGAAAGATAAAATCCAGAGAGGAATTAATAAGTATTGGGTAAGCTAATGCTGGGCTTGACATCACCATCATACAATCTTTTAGAGAGGCTTTTTCTCTCCCAAAGTGTAAAAGGAAACACTCAATAATAACAATCGTCAAGATTTCTTTTTCACTGATCACCTCTTTATATAGCATTTCTCTATCCGACTGACTTCCTTCCTATTTGAGCTAATTCTGACGGCTAATTATGCTACATTACTTTTCCAAAATAGGCCAGTCAATCACATACAACAATATCAACAAATTGACTCCGCACTCGCATCCCCTTTTCTTGCCTACTATTTTCAAAATTGATGACAATATGTTTTTCAATTTCCATGACTACATCTTAAAAGTCTTGACCAATTAAGAGAAAGGCTAGATGCATTTAGAGCACTCTAGTGTTTAAACCCTGACAATGGCAACAGAGATTTTGGTTTGCAGTTGTGTTTTGTCCAAAGGTGATCAAGTAAGCATGCGGAAAGCTGAAAAAAGTCAGAAGGTAACACATACTTTTTTACTATTTTCTCAGACATCTTTGTTTCTGAAATTCTTCCAATCCTTGAAATGCTGCGTAATTTTGGCGTAAGAGAAGCACCTGCTGATCTGTAAACACCAAAGAAACAAACAAATGTGAGGTTACAGGCCATTATGGACTTATGGTAACATATGTACACAGTCATATTGCATCAAAATATGCAACCCACTGAATATTAAAAGGTAAATAATATAAAGAAAGCAAAAGCTGAACAAAAGAAAACTTAGGAATAAATGTAAAGTACGAACTTTTTCACTAATTTTGCTCGACTTCTGCCTTGAAGCATTTCAGAAGGCAAATCAGCCTGAGAAGTGTGCAACTTTGGAGTAAGAATTGCTTCACCTGAGCTGGATTTACCATAAAATTATCCAACATTATGGTAAACATAACTAAATGAGTAATATGGAAGATTAACAGCAAATATAAAATGTACATGTAAAACTACCTGCGATCATTCACTAGCAGAAAAAGAAGAGGCACCAACTAAAAGGTCATGTACAAGCTGACTACAAGAAAATATCACAAATAGATAAAACTAGGGATACTAACTTTTCAATTGAATTTTTAGGGCTGATATCTTGAGCCATGTCACATGCTGAAGTAGATTGGGAAGGAAAAACAAACTTTGATGACCTAAAAAAGTTAAAAAGGAGAACACATATAATTAGTAGATACAACAGCAACAGCAACAGCAGCAGGAACAGCAACAACAAAAGTGCTTTTTGGCATTTAAAGCCCTATTGCCAAATTGACATCATCAAAATTTCATGTAATATTAAAAGATCCTAGAAGGTACAAAACAAAACTTCGCCCACAAAACTCTATAGGATAACAGCCTCCAATGTGTGTGGTTAAAGATCAAATTCCGTCTAAGTCCTTTACCCTTTGTGGCTCTACACACACACACACACACACACACACACAAATTAAAAAAAAAAAAAAAAAGTACCCTACCAACTTGGATGTCTAGGAACATATCATTATATACATCAGAATATATTACAAAACATGTCAGAAAATAAAATGGAAATTGGCAAATCATAAAGATATAAAACCAAATATAACGATCCCAGATTTCTTGCTGCTTAATGATTAGCAAGGAATTTGAGATAACCTCTTAAAGCAGGATTCATGATACACTAACAACATACAACCCATGCAGTCAAAGTTTGTGTTTCACACTATAGACTGAAATGTAGAGTCAAAACTCAGCAGCCTCTCTTGCGAGGAGAGAGGAGAGACTACTACTAAATATTGGGTGCCAGAAATCCCAAGATCCCCACTGAAAAATAAAAAATTATACTAGTAAATATTTTTCATAAACATATTAAGTAGTCACTCTCTCTCTCTCTAAAAATATAAATATTTTCTAGAAAGGGAGAAGTTTTCACTTATTTTAGGACATACCACAGGACCAACTAGGCCTTTTTCACTTTATATTTCACAGGTATTAAAAAACACTTCCTCTGCTTCACTAAAATAGTAACACATGCATCTGGTAAATTAATATAGGCAAGGGGAGAGAGACAAAAAAATCCATAGATAAAGAGGAGAGGAGAGAAATGTTAGGGTTGAGTCATTGTGAGTGCACAGCAAAAGTCAAGATGTAAACATTGAGAAAAATAAATGGAGAAGGAAGGAAAGAAAAGAAATAAGCAGGATATGAAACTTAACGTGGTAAAAATTCTCAAATAGAGGCAAAACATACACAAATAACAAACACTCAAATGTCCACTATCTAATGTAGGATAGTACAAATACACAAAATTATCAGGCTTGAATTACACAATTATGGCTCTCACTGTTGTAGGAAAAAACTCACAACGAAGTAGTGAATAGGGAGATTGTGTCCCCATACACGGAGTGTCTAGGAGGATGAAACATTAAAAGATCATATTGGTGGATCACTCCCAAATTATTTCCCTAACACCAATATATATAAATGATGTAAGCTGACAAGTGTAGCTTCATGAAATTGAATTGATGAAAATTTGTAAAATTTCATCATTAGATACCTTCTAAGTTTGCTAATCTAGAGGAATCATAAACCTTTCCAATAAGTGCATTTACTAAGGCTATGTTTAATTCACCTTTTTTTTTAACTTATCCAGTCTAATTTGATTGCCTCGTTTAACAAAACTTTAACCTAATATGTACGCTAACTTGCAAATAAAACAATAAGGTCTAATGCTCTCAATTTTTTCCTAATGTAATCTGAAACAAGTAATAAGGTACTTAAATAAGGTGAGCTAAACATAACCCAAGCAAGATATTTCTAAAGAATGTCATATGCTCATAATTCAAAATAAACCATTAACAATAAAAGTGGTCTTATGAAATTTAGGCCACACAAAACCTAACAAGAGAATATTGTGGGCCAATTATAGGTAAATTTAATAATTTAAGTTCTAAAAATTTACAAAAAAAAAAAAAAGAAAAATGTTACCTTTTTCAAAAGAACCTAAAATAGTAAGTGTTCCAATTATTAGGAAATGATGGTAGTATAACAACATCATGGTTGATCCCCCCTTAAAAGAGGCTAGGTAGTAGGTAGAATCAAACAAACATCTTGCATAATGTAAATAGAAAATAGACAATCATACCTTTAAACAAATGAAGTTAACATGATTCCATCGAAAAAATCAAGATATGCCTAGCATGCTTAAGATGATCACAAAGATACCAGCATAGTTAATCAAGGAGAACCATAACATAGATTTAACCTAGAACTAGTTTACTTTAAAAGATTAACATCGAAAGTTTCATGGTTTGGTGGTTTAGATTTTAATGTTACAATCTTGACATCACGAGATCAAATCTGGTAAGGACCATTTATAATATATTTAATTGAATGTGGATGACAAGGATTAAGATTCCCAAAGGAAGAGTGACTCATGACATCCAAAGTCCTAAACTTGTTGGGAAAGCAAATCAAAGACAAGGTCAAACTACACAAGATCAAGGAAAACAATAAAGGAAAATGAGCTTCGACTAATCAATCACTTGCTAGCAAAATTGAAATTCACACTTTCATGTATGGTTCTTCTTAGCCTCATAAGGGAGACTTAAACCTCCAAATGGTCTCAAAAGGTGAATAGGACTCAATCCATCCCTCCAAGTATGCTACCAAGCTTCCTAAGAATCCAACATAAAAAATACCAATATTACTCTTCAATACATAGAAAAAATTAATTTCTCTACCCTAATCAGTAACAGCTTTTTTTATTGCTAATCCACAATACAATTCGATGAACCACATATTCCTCCAGTGATATCAATCAATCAAAGCATTAATCTCATAAGTGGGTCGGCTACATGAACCAAATTTGATTATTCCATGTAGACATCGAAAAAGATCTTCCTCCTCCATCCCTTATGATCCAATGCCTCATCCTCATACAAATCTATGTACTTCATATCCCTCCTTACTCCTTCCAACCAAGTCATTTTCGGTCTCCCTCTCCCTCATTTAACCCTGCCGTGGCCTCGTTTAACCCTGTCGTGGTCCCACTCTTCCAATCTTCGTACCGGTGCACCCTTGGGTCTCCGTCATACATGTTCAAACAACGCAAGCGATTTTCCCTTAGTTTGTCTGCAATGCCTGTCACACCTACTTTCTTGCGAATAACTTCATTTCTACTTCTATCTTTTAGAGTGTTCCCTTATATCCAACTTAACATGCGCATTTCTATAACCTCCAACTTTTTAATGTGCTCCTTTTTAGAAGCACAACATTCTATACCATAGAGAGACGGTGGGTCTTATGGCAGTCCTATAGAATTTTCCATTCCCCTGTAAGGGAATGCTTCGGTCACATAACACTCCCATTGCCCTAGCTTTATTTGCAATATGACAAAGTCTTCATCCATGATACTCAAACACTACATTCCACACCTTATATACCCATGTTAAATCCTTTACACTTCAAACATGGATATGGATAGACACCCGACACTTTATTTAGGACCAAAATCATAAAAAAAGAAAAATAAATAAATAAAAATAAAGCCACTTGACATTTGGACGCATACCCATGTCCGACATGACTATGCAAGTCTTATAAAAGTTTAAGGTTTTAAAGACAAGACCCCCAAGAACAAAAAGCTTATTTTAGGACAGCAAAGTCATGGAAGATAAACTCTTAACAGCCTTATCATTAACATCAAATACACATGGATCAGAAAAGCAACTCTTTATCACTCTCTGTACTAGGAGTTCTCCATCAAACAAACTGAGTGTAAAAAGGGATTCCAACTCTGCTGAAGACTAACAGTAAATTTATGAAATGTAATTAAAAGTATACTTGCCAAAGAAAATGAAAAAACTCTTTAAAAAGATGATTTTAAATTAATCACAAAGCTACATAGAAAAACTTTTAGTCACTCAGGTTCAGGACTGTCTTCAAAGCCACACTAATCAGAAACATAAAGCAACTACCTTGGGGAACAGATACAAATCAAGGTTTTAGATTCCACAATATGACAAATATTTTGCATATCTTTGGACCAAATCACATTTCCAGTATTCAACACATACACTTGAGGAGAAAAACCAAAGAACGTAACAGTAAAGAGTTCATGGACCAGGGCAGCCTTACAAATATATCTATACATAAAGGCAATAAAGATTGAGATGCTGAACTTGCCTAAAAGAGACCAGCACAGCATCAAAAAGCTAGGAGCCTAGGACAGAATGGTGGGTTGACTATTTACAAAAGAGATTGATAACCCCTAAACTACAGAGATGGAAAAAAGGAAAGAAACAAAATGATAACTATAAGGGGCCCTTTGGTTAGCGGTATTCATCAAAGGGAAAGGGAATCAACTACCATGAATCCCTTTGTTGATGTCTGATAGGCAAATCCAATCATTCCCTTTACCTAGGGCTGGCAAAAATTGACCCGACCCGAAAACACGACCCGAACCCGACCTTAAAATAGCGGGTTAGGGTTGAAGTTTTCGACCCGAAAACTTAAATGGGTTGACACGAACACGACACGAAATTTAAATGGGTTAGGTTAAGGTTGAATATTCCAACCCGAAAGTGATCCACCTAACCCGAAAAAAAATAAAAATAAAAAAAAAACTTATTGAAGTCAGCCCAAGCCCACATTTGGGTCCTAATAAAAACTAAAACCCTAAAATCTTCTCATATGCTCACCCCTTTTAGCCGCAAGAGCTATCTTTCTCCCTAATATTTCATTTTTTCCTCATCTTTTATCTCTCTTCAACTCAAGAACTCAAACCCTAAAGACTTAAAATCGTTTCCCTTTCCACACCTTCTCTTTCACAAACATAACAGTTCAAGAGTTAAACCTTCATCAATCACCCACGGAGCAGTTTAATTATGAAAGAATGAGCAGTACGGTGTCGGCGGCACTACTAATGATAGCAAGGGCTGGACATTTACAAGAACACATTATAATTAATGCTAAGGATATGATCTGATGAATCAGATGATGTATGCTATTTTCATGTTTTTGTTATACTTCCTGTAATGTATAATTAACAATGACCCTTTATAATTATTCGTTCAACACACTGTTTATTGGTTTGTAATTGTTAATTAGAATCGTTAGTTTATTACTTTGTTAGACTATATATGTTGTTTATTTTGGTTTCAATTGAAGCACTGATCCTATGAACTCCGTGTGTGAAAAAATCAGGGAGTATGTAAGTAGCAAGTTATTTGTGAAAATTAATCGGGTTAAATAAGGTCAAATTCGGGTTGACCTGAACCCGAAAATATCAGGTTCAGGTTGAACTTTTCAACCCGAAAAGTTAAATGGATCAGGTTCGGGTTGAGGGGTAGCTGACCCGAAATCAGCTGACCCGAACACGAACCCGACCCGACCTGATCCGTTTGCCAGCCCTACCTTTACCCCTCCTATTACCCTATTTTCCTCTATTTTCATTCCCCACCCACCGCCCCCCCCCCCCCCCAACAAGGGAATCATTCTAACCCCCAAACTCCTCTTTACCCAACTACCTTGACAACCCTTGAAACATCAACTACGCACCGACACCACTACCCAACCACCACCTAGCCACCAAAAAATCGCCGACACATGACGCCACCACCGCAACCACCCTAATGCACCAGAAAGCAAACCATCTTTCCCCAAACTACCTAACTTCAGTTGAAATAACCCTCACCCACCATGTTCACCACCCATTACCCACGAAAATCACCACACCCACCACGAAAACCACCGCAAAAACCACCCAAAAAACCATGACCATCCCAATAATAACCATAACCACCCATAAACAACCCTCAAACACCCAAAAAAAAACAACACATAACACTCTAAAAACAAACTACCGACTAGATCTACCAAAAGATTACTTAAAAAAGAGAGCGACGACATTGACATATACCAATCTAGTTGGTTCGGGGGTAGACGATGGAGGGGTGGCAGTTTTGCAGGGAAAGGGGAGTTTGGTCGCCGTTAGGGAGGATGGGGGCCGACGAAGGAGGGTGGGGAGCTCAGCGAGCACCGCTGAAGGGGAGGGGGGCTGGAGTTGGTTGTTGGTTGTGTATTTTGAAACTTGATTCCATTCTTTTGAAGTAAAACAAACAACCTATGATAAATGGGAGTTGCTTTCCATTCTCCCTCTTTCTCTTTCTTTTAGTCATTCCCTTTTCCCTTTGCGAACCAAACGGCCTCTAAAAGTTATGGTCACTCCATTTTCCAAACAGTCACTGAATGGACAAGTAATGAACTCAACAAAGGGGAGGCATATGAGCCCACCATCTTACTGGAAAGATGAATGAATAGACTTCTATTTTGGTTGGAATGAAAGAAAATTAAACCATTTTGCAAAAAATGAGGTAATTTTAAAAGAAAAAGAAGGCTCATATTCTACTAAATTCTGAAATCCATAAACTTTTGAAAGAATTCGGACGCACCAAACATGTCAATATTAGTATTGATGGTCCGCCACTTGCCTCTTTATAAATGAATAGATCCACGGAACACGAATCGAATTGGATAAAGAGTTTATCGGTTATTTTTTATTTTTATTTTTTTTCGGAAGAAAATATATTTTGGATATAGAAACTTGAAAAAAGTGCTCAACCTACAGAAATTGTTTATGATATATTAAAGAGGGTAGAGCATCTTGTAGAATTCAACTAAACACTACAATGTGATTGTAAGTTTGCTAGAGTATCTTGGAAAGAAAGCAGGCAATGAGTTTGTTATATAAATAACAGAAGATTAGGGAGAGATAATTACATTGTATATAAATAGAGTATTTTGGGTTAACTTAGCTTTGCCAAATTGTGAGAGAATCCACCTCTTGAAAGTATCTTCTTCACCCCTAATTTCTGCCATTAATGATGCCTAAGTTATACTAATTCATAGTAAAACAAGCCCAATATGTTATGTAATCCAGTCAATATACAGCAGTTTGCCCAGCAAAGTGCCTAAGAGTTACCATGAGTAGTTCACCCAAGTCCATGATCCATTGCCACACTATAATCGAAGTCCAAGTCCTTAAGGTAAGGGTACAAGGGAGTTGAATGAAATACAAGGCCCACCACTCACACTCATCTCACTTCTTAGGAAAATGGTCTACATTGATATGCCCAAGAATTAAGTGTTATACTATTATTCATAACAGAACATGTATGACAAAATTAAAGGAGCAAGTATGATGAATGTTTCAAAATCGAAAAAACGTAGAGGAGCATGGTAATAGGAAAAGAAACATCACTTGTAAGCATAAAACTTTTGAAAATACAACTCTTCATAGTTCGAACAAGCATGATGTCAATTAGAGCCTATATGCAGGTTAAACTATCAAACTCAGACTTCAAACACATGATGTCCATTAGAGCTTATATGCAGGTTAAACTATCAAACACAGTAATCCCACTCATGCTCTCCAGTTTAATGGACAAATTAATATTCCAAACTCAAAGATCTTAGCCTAAAAAGATATTTTATAAGTAATGCAAAAACGAGCAGTAGAGTAAAAAAAGAATATAAGGTGCATAATTTGAGCAACTACGAGAACAGAAGAGAATTGTCAAGCTTCAAAATCAGACCTACACCGTTTACGAGTTGAGTACACTGGGCCAATTGAGGACAGATTCAACATAACACATTTGCTGCAGACTGGCTCTGAGCTTTCAGCGTCCATGGAGGAAAATGGCTCTAAAACCAAAAAAAGGCCGGATCAAAGGACATAGTATCATGAGATATGCATTTTGAAATTCACAATTGATACATCTTAATAAAGCTAGAAAAGGGTAGTAACTCACCTTTGCAATTCTGACAAACTATAAGTTTCTTTTCAGGCAAAGGACCAATAGCATTTTGAATTGTGGCTTCTAATGTACTAAGACGAGTGCTCTTGCATGCTTTTAGTATATGAATTAAACTTCTCCCGTTCTCAAGATATATGTATTGTACCGCCCGTTTGTACTTGTTACAAGCATGAATCTCAAACAGAGAAGGGGGGATAACCTACACGATTAAATTAACATAAGCAAAGAATTGACATATTATGTTACTGATAATGGTAAATGCCTCAACTGCCAATACTCACTTTGCATCCTTTGCACAATCCGCAAGAACATAGTATGCCAATACCTCTAATTCTTCCATTAAGCTTCAAACCCTATAATGAAAAGTCTAAATCTATGAGCATTTAGTTTCCATATATATTTGAGGAAATAGCTAAAAAGGAATGAAAGCAGACGACTTCTACTAAATGAAACATTAAAACAATCATTCCACATCAATGAAACATCCATATTCTATAAAAGGAAAGGTAAGTTAATGTTATAATACCTTGCCGCCATCATAATAAACCGGACATCCCTCTAATAAACCTGTGGCAAGAAGCTCCTGAACATTGCTCGGGACTTTTCCCTGGGATATCTGCTTCGACATTTTCATCTCCAGTTTCCTCCTCGGAACTGCTGAGCTAGGCTCTTCACTATCTTTGCCAGCATCACACTCTGCATTCTCACTACTCTTGACAGGCACCACCGTTCCTATATCTACAGTGACAGCAACCGCCATTTCCGTATCTAGAGTAGCAGGTACCGCCTTTTCCCTATCACTATCATCCACTTTAGGCTTCGAAGCTGAGCGAGTAACCCTTCTTGAATACTTCTCTACTAATGAATTCTTTACTACCCCATTACTCTCACTCCTTGAGGCTTCAGAAAAGACCACTATTTCCTTACAAACTTCTCCATTACCCTCATTCGTTACTCCCTTCGAATTTCCCTCATTTTGATCAACATAATCATTCCCTGTTGCCACGGTATCCACCTTAGATTTCAATACTGATCGCGTAAACCGCCTTGGATATCTCTCAATAGAGGATTTCTTGGCTCTACCATTAACAGCATTCAATGGAGATTTCGTCGAATCTCCTTCCAACACTTTCTCAACTTCAATAATACCACCATTAGCATGCACCCCATTAACAACTGCATCCTGATAATCTACCTTAATAGCTACCAAATTCTGCTCCTCAAATAGCTCCCCATTCACCTCCACATCATCACACACTTCATTCTTCATCAAACCATTACCATCATCATCACCATTTACAGAGCTCCCATTAACACCCTTTTCCTCGACCGCCATCGACGAAACTTCATCCACATTCTTAACCTCCTCATCACACACTGACTTCACAACTTCAATATCCACCCCAACTGCCACACGAATTTCTCCCTCCTGCACCTCCGGCACTCCAATTTTCTCCTCCGATTTCGGATCATGAGCTCCATTTTGATCTCCTACACCTCCACTCGCCTCCGAAACCTCGACCGCACCATTATCACCACCACCATTACTCAACACCTCCGATTTTCGAGCTCGAATCGTCGACCTTTTCACTCTCTTATACACTAAATTCTCAGAAACTGGACTCGAACCACCAACAGAAAGCCGCTTACTCGAACGAGTCGTTCTTCCAATCACTGGAGACTGCATCTCCAATGCCGCTAACTCACGCTTCATTTCTCCAAATTCAAAACATCAATCCACAATAAATTTCTCCAGCGTTTCATCGATTCATACTATTTTATCGACATCCACAATAGTTACAACACAAATCGCAAATCCAAAAAATTAAAAAACCCTAGATTTCTCAATTTTTGTACAAAATATATCGTAAAATTCAGATTTTTTATTTCAAAAAAATTAAACCATGAAATTTAAAATAGGTTAACGAAGATCTGAAATCAGAGGAGAGAGATAGAAGAAGATCTTGAAGATTTGGCGAAAAAATTATCTTTGAATTTTAAAGAAAAAAGCAACGAGGAAAGAGAAAATTTTCTGGAAGGAAGAAGAGGGCCAATGGCAGGTTTTTCAGAAATATTACTTATTTTTAATTTTAAAAGAAAATAAATTAAGAACAAAAAAATAAAGAGGAAGGAGGAACCGCTTTAAATATTTCAATGTTTTCCCACTCTAGCATGACTGCATAAGATTTGCATTGGGAATTTTTTTTTTTTTTTTAAAGAGAATTTTTATTTATTAATTGTATGTTTTGATTTATTAGAATTAATAACTAGTTTAATCCCGTGCGTTGTACGAATTAAATAGCTATTATTTGTTTAAAATAGTTGTTAATATTCTTTATTTGAAAAATAGTGGAATCATTTTTTTTTTTGATGCAAATCTGACGAGATTTTATTAAATTAGATCAAGCTCCGCCAAAGTTGTTAAACTTTGCGGAAAAGGACCAAAACAAACGTATTCATTACAACCACTACTATCCCACCTAGCTACTAAGTGAGCTAGAGTGTTACCCGCCCTCTTTACATGAGAAATACAAAACGAGAAAATAGATTTTGACAGCTTAACAATCTCCCCAATGAACTGATAAAATGGGGAGAAACCCATAGCATTCTTCATCACTCCACTGACCACATTACAAGCATCACTCTCCACATGGACTTTAGTGTAACCAAATCTGAGAGCCACCTGCATCCCACAAAGACAAGCTGCAGCTTCCGCAACATCAGCACGCCATCCCGCTTCTTGTTTACTCACAGCAGCCACCATAATAGCACCAACATGGTCCCTGATGACAACCCCTAGGCCAGTCACACTCCCTGTATGCGCATCACAATTAATTTTCACACTACCTCGGAAGGGCAGCACCAATAACTGGCAGAAGGGGAAAACTGAACTTGTGTGGGCTTCGCTAACTGCACAGCATACTCACCATAGTCTGTCACCATCTTCACATATGCAACAGCCAAGTGAACAGGGCTCACAATAGCATTATCAAAAACTTTCTGATTTCTGCCATTCCAAGCAGCCAACGCTAGAGTTGAGACTTCAAGCAACTCAGTCTTTGTTACATTTAATGCGAGCCAAACCCATCTCTCAGCAAAAGAAGACATTGGAGCCTGAGCTAAGAGAGCAACATATTTACTTGCATCCCATATCTCTTTAGCAAGCGTACAATCAAAAGTGGCATGATTAATTGTCTCACTGCTGCTGCCACAAATTATACAAGTGCTCTCAGGTAAGAGATGTCTAAACATTAGTTTCTCTTTCACTCCAAGGAAGCCCTTACAAGTAGAGCTATCAATTCGGGTAAACGGGTCGGGGTTTGGGTCGGGTGAACTCGTGTCGGGTCAATTCGGGTTAATGTCATAATCTATGCGGGTCGGGTTCGGGTTGGGTCATGCTTGAGTCGGGTCACATCGGGTCATACATCATATCGGGTTTGGGTCGGGTTTAAGTCGGGTTACATTTGGGTCGGGTGAACAATAGGTCGGGTTTAATTCGGGTTAAAACGGGTTAGGGTAATTCTCGGGTTCGAGTCGGGTTCAGTTCATGTCAATAATTTGCGGGTTAGAATCAGGTCCGGTCATTCTCGGGTTTGAGTCGAGTTCGGTTCAAGTCAATAATTTGCGGGTTATAGTCAGGTCGGGTCATTCTCGGGTTCAAGTCAGGTTTGGTTCAAGTCAATAATTTGTGGGTTATAATCAGGTTAGGTTATTTCCAAATCGGGTCATTCTCGGGTTCAAGTCGGGTTATGTTCAAGTCAATAATTTACGGTTACAATCAGGTCAGGTCATTTCCAAGTCGAGTCATATTCGAGTTCAACTAACTATAAATAGATAATTATCATTTTTATCAAGCTAATTATTTCCTTTGACTATATTATATAGGAAAAATTGACGGGAATAATCCCAACTTTGCTCGATTCGCCCAAAATAATCCCAACTTTTAATTATTTTTTAATAATTCAAACTTTAATATGAATTTTCTTCCAATGGTCTTAAGTGACTAGTAACTTGTTGAACAGGTAACTTTTTTTACAAAAAAAATTAATATACACGTGTCATCACGTAATTGGTTAAAAAATAAATTTAATTTTAATTTTTTTAAAGAAAAGAATATAGTTAGTAAATTAAAAATTAAACACCATTCCTCCACCAGCCCCAGCCACCTCCTCGGCCACCACCCTCCGCCCATCCCCTGGCCTGCGTCACCCCACCACTCCCTGGACCCCCTCCCATGCGCCGCCCATCGCCGACGCCCCAAATGCCCACCCCGAAACCCACTCTCTCTCCCCAAAAAACCTTGAAAAACCTTCCCCCACCAATTAAATCGCCAATCGCCCCTCCACCAACCTTCGAAACCCCTATTCACTAGGGTTCCGAGGGTGGGAAAGGTGGAGGTCGGGGGTTTGTGCGGTGTTTCCAAGCCTAATCTTCCTTCTGCTCCTAAAATCACCAACACTAAACCCCAGATGTGACGGCATTGCGGAATTTTATTAGCTTTCTTGTTGATTGAATTGACGATTGATTGAATTCTTGTCCATTACCTTAGTGGAGAGAGTCGGCCAGGAATTCGCTGGATGCGACCGGAGGTGGTGGCGGGGGGCATTGGGCTGCATGGGGGTATGGTGCCGGAGGAGTGTCTGGAGTTGCTAGGGAGGGGTTGTGGGTTTTTACTTTTTAGTTAATTATTATTTTTTATTTTATTTTTATTTATTTTTGTATTTTATTTTTTGACTTATCAAGTCTTGACACGTGTTAGGTGACTTGTTATATCAAGTTTGATGACCAGTTGGGACCACTGAAAGCAAGTTCATATTAAAGTTCGGATTATTAAAAAATAATCAAAAGTTGGGATTATTCTCGTCAATTTTTCCTAATATATATGGAAACATACTAGGGAATTATAGTCTATAATTTAGGAAGATAATTTGTAACACCCTAGAAATTCCTTTCTTTCAAAATACCTGTTTTGCCCTTTTTAAAACCTTAAATAGGAATATCTAAGACATCACCGCCACCGTGAAAATGGCTAAGGCAACTATCAAAGACACACAGCGGAAGACTAATTTCAAAACCATACAAAACAAGTCAACTTGAAAAGACAATCAACGAAAGTAAAGTCAAACCAAAGTCAAACGAAGTAAAATAAAATCAACCTACAACTTGGAACCATTTTAGGCCCTTATTAAAACCAAAATTGAACTCAAAACTCTTTTCGTTAGTCACGCATAATAATCAAGTCATAAATAAATAAAGCAATAAACACCTCATATACTTATAGAAACTAGCATGATTCGCTCTTCATTCATGCCCCTTTCATGAAAATGCTTCATCACCTGAAAAGCTTATCTCTACCTATTTCCACTACTCTCCATTAAAAATGGGTCATCATAGGGCCAAGATAAAGACAAGGCCAACAAACACACAAAACACATAATCAGCAAAGCTGAGTACATAAGCGTAATTAACACACTAGCATATAATGACCTATCAACACATGACTTACCTTGTTGCACCTGTTTTTCAAGCATACAACATTTAATAAAAGTTCTCACTAGACACTAAATAATTTATTTAGCGTTGATTATGCATCGAACGGGTTTCCCACTAACCTCCCCCAAATAAATTGAGGTTACTGACACGGGAGCTAACCGTGCCAGCATCAAAACCACTCGTAAGTGGCGGAATTCCTGCGCATAATAATAATAAAAGGAATGTACAGCGTCCTGTACTCCATTAGATGTTATGGTTAAATATAAAACCCCATAACTCCCCCCATAAGTTCATACTCAAGGTATATACGTTCCAAGAGTTTTGGTGCGCAATCTCTTTCACTTTATGTTATTTACAGATTATTAAACTTGGTGATGACTCTCAAACCATAATCATTCAATCAACAATAATTATTCAAACAATCAAATATACTAACCTAATTCTTGAATAATTAGTGACCACATAGTATTTAATGTTGAACCCTTTTTAAATCTACCTCAGTGTCAAAGACACCTTAAACGCATAAAGCGCCACAAATCCTATCCCTCGGTATTAAAAACACCTTAAGTGCACTAAGGCACCAACATACAATTTATTCCTCGTGTATATAGACACTAATATAGCTCATTTCCTCATGCTTATAGCATCAATAAAAATTATATGAACCATAATAAAATTCCTTTTCAATATTCCAAACCAAATTAAACATTTAGTTTAATTAGAACATGCTTTCTAACATGCCATAAATAAATATGTGGTTCATAAATAATATTCCAAACTGTTATTTTCCATTCAGTAATCCATCACAAATAAATCATGCTTCATAATCCAATCACCAATAACATCCAAATCATAATTTCCGTTCCAAACCTAGCATGATACTACTTGTAATCAATCAAACACATTTAGCATGCTACTACCTCAATATAATTATGCTAAGTATGCGAACGTACCTTGTATACGATCTTAATATCGCCACAATTAATAAAAATCGCTCACTTCAAAGTCTCCTACAATTTAAAATCATAAAAGAGTATTAAAATCCACTCTACACAAATTTCCAGCACTATATACTATTATAAAACCCCTCATAATTAATTTAAAATAAGCTGAAATTATATTTAAAACATCATACTTTAATCCCAATTAATGGGTAATTAAAATTCCTTAAAGAAACTTGATTTTTAACGTTTTATCAAAAATTCCAGCACTATATTTTAATTAAAACTTGCTGTAATTTAGTCTTAAAACGCTTTAATCAAAGGTTTACACCATTATATATCATAATCCTTCAATAATTTATACATCAAGAACCTAGGGTTTCAAAAATTGGGGCTTTTTAATTAAAAACATAATCTGAAAATTAATTAACATAATACTTATAATCAAACATCAAAATCGAATCCCAAAACTCATAATTAACAATTAGATTTAAGCATAGATTAGTTTTTAACAATTTTTTTTTTTACATTCGAAAAAGGGGAGGAAGAAGGCAGCGGCAGCCACCACGCCGGCTGCCAGCGCCGGTGGCTGCCTGCTGCTGGCGGCGGCAACCACCTGCTGCCGGTGGTCGGCAGTGGTGGTGGGAGGAGCAGCCGAAAAAAAATAGAAAAGGGGAAGGGGAAAATGGAGAAAGAAAAATAAAAGAAAAATAAAGAGAAAAAGGAGAGAAGTTTACCTTGGGTTTTCTCCACTCTGGGCAAAGTTGATTTGCCTCATATGTGGGTTATTTATACCCCTTATCTAGAAACCCTTCTCCCAAAACTTTCCTCTTTTAATTTTCCTAATCCCTTCCTTAATAAAACTTTACTTAAAATAAACTTTCCTAAATTAAACCCCAACTTAATTAAAATAATTAATTAAATAAACTTTCCTTTTATAAAATATTTCCAAACTTATTAAAATAAATAATTAAAATATTTAAATAAAACATTTCAATTTAATTATATACTCCTCAAAATACTTATTTTAATTAAAATACGTATAAAAATACGAGGTATTACATAATTATCTCCTTTGACCATACAACAAATATATACTATATTTAATTCTTAAATTTAGGGATGATGCTCCTTTCTTTTGTGCATTTAAGGTGATTTGAAATCGGGTTAGGAATAAATTGTGTTGAATTTAGGTCGGTTCAATAACAAGTCGTGTTGATTTCGAGTCGGGTTAGTAACAGATCGGGTTGAATTTTTAGGTCAGGTTAGTAATAGGTCGGGTAAAATTCGGGTCGGGTCAATAACAAGTCAGGTTGAATTTGGGTCGGGTCAATAACAAGTCGGGTTGATTTCGGGCCGGGTTTGTAACAGGTCAGGTTAGGAACGGGTCGGGTTCAATTTTGGTCGGGTTAGTAACAAGTCGGGTTTTGACGGGTTAAAACGGGTTTGGGTCAATTTCAGTTCAAGTTGGGTTCGGTTCAGGTCAATAATTTACGAGTTACATTCGGGTCAGGTCATCTCCAGGTCGATTCATGTTCGGGTTCGGGTCTCACATACTCGGGTCAACTCGGGTCTAGGGTTGATTTCAGGTCGAGTCAGGTCGGGCTTAGGTCACCATTTTTTCGGGTTCAGATGGGTCAGTTAATAATCGGGTTCGGGTCGATATTTTGAGTCGGGTCAGCTTTTCACAGCTCTACTTACAAGCTCTCTATAGGAAATGAAGCAGCTTGGGAGGACAATTGAGCTTCCACAGACGCTTCCATAGGTCAAAATCTCCCTGGGAATGAAGCATAGTCGAGCTATTTTTGCAAAGCCAGTAACCTGACTTGACTTTGTATATCCCATCTTTCCCAGGCCACCAATACATAGTGTCCCTTAGACGACTAGGCAGTAAGGGAATTGATAAAATTAAAGCACGGTCAGTAGCTGCAAAATTACCTTGTAAATCCGTGTCCCACCTATTATAATGTGGATCAATGAGATCAATAACACGCAATTTCATATCACTCGACACATTAAGGGTTAGCACTAGAGCAAACGTATTTCCAGGGAGCCAAGCATCACTCCACACCATAATGTCGCTGCCATTCTCCACTCTCCATTTCATTCCCTCAAGGAGCAAAGCCCTCGCTCCCCACATACTTCTCCATGTGTAGCTCGGATCATACCCACACTCCGCCTTTAACACATCCCCATTCTTGAAATATTTCGCTTTTAAGATCGAATGAAGGAGAGTGCCCGGGTTATGATATAGTCGCCAACATTGCTTTGCCAGTAGAGCTTGATTAAAACACCGCAGGTCTTTAAACCCCGTACCACCTCGACTCTTCGGGAGACAAAGAATCTCCCAACGCTGCCAATGTAATTTTCTACCCTCATCAGTAGACCCCCACCAGAATCGAGCAAGAATAGAATGGATCTCATCAATGATGCCATTAGGGATTTTAAAAATACTCATCATATATGTTGGAATGGCCTGAGCCACAGCCTTAATGAGAATCTCTTTCCCCGGCTTTGATAATAATTTTTCTTTCCACCCTTGAAGCTTCTTCCAAATCCGCTCCTTAAGAGCCACAAAAATAGCTTTTTTCGATCTGCTGATTATAGTAGGAAGTCCAAGGTACTTCTCATGGCGATCTACCTCACAAACACCCAATGTATCAATAATCTCTTGTCTTCTACTAGTACTCACCTTTTTACTGAAAGCAACCTCTGTTTTACCAAGATTGACACTCTGACCAGATGATCTCTCATATTTACTGATTATATCAGCTATCACCAAGCATTCTCTGACATTTGCTCTAGCAAAAGGATACTATCATCGGCAAAAAACAAGTGAGATACTCTATGTGCCCCTCTGCGGATTCTAGCCCCATGAATAAGATTATCCTTGGCGGCTTTAGCCATCAAAGTAGAAAAAGCATCAGCACACAATAAGAATAAGTACGGAGAAATCAGATCACCCTGACGAAGTCCTCTCGATGGGATAACTTCCCCGCAAATCTGCCTGTTTATTTAAAGGCAAATTTAACGCTTTCCAAACAACTCATAACACGATGAATCCAATTTTCTGAAAACCCCATTCTTTCCATCACCTTGACCAAAAACACCCACTCCACACGATTGTAGGCCTTACTCATATCCAGTTTCAAAGCAATCGTACCCTCTCTACCTTCCCCACCCCTCTTCATAACATGAAAAATCTCAAAAGCCCCAAAGCATTATCACTAATCAACCTATGGGGAACAAATGCGCTTTGATTTTGTGAAATAACATCACCCAAAAATACTTTTATATATGAAATTACAACAACTAATTGGTCTAAAATCTGTAATACTTTTCGGCTCATCACATTTTGGGATCAACACAACACAAGTATTATTCACCTTGGAGAAATCAACCTCACCTCTCCACCATTTTTTCACAAAATTTATAATTTCAGGACCAACACTATGCCAAAATTTTTGAAAAAATAAAGCATGCATACCATCGGGTCCTGGAGCTTTATTTGGGTGCATTTGGAATAAGGCCTCCTTAATCTCATCTCCCGAGGGTTCACGATCCAGTAGAGCATTCATGTCATTCGGCACAACCTCTTCCAACCCCGCAAGAGCATCTTGAAAACCTGTGGGAGAGCTCGTAGCAAACAAATTCGAGAAATAGGCCTCAATTAATCTTTCGATGTCCACTTTTTTGTCACACCAGACCCCATCATCATTCATAAGACCCACAATTCGATTTTTTGCTTTCCTATGGCTAGCCTTGTGGTGAAAGTACTTCGTGTTTTTGTCCCCGTCTCGGAGCTCATTAACTCTAGCCCTCGTGTGCCAATAACTCTCCTCAAGCATATACAAAGAATTAAGCTCCTTTGTGATATTCAAACACAGTTCTAGACGAGCTCCATCCATGGTACCATCACGTAGCTCTGCTAACTTTTGCTCAGCAATTTTTATTTTCTTTTTAATTGAGCCGAAAGTCAAAGCTGCCCAAGAGGCCAACTTCTCCCCACAGTAGGCTATCTTCCTTGCCATACTCAACCCCGCACCACTCGTCCACCCATCAAGCACCACTTCCTTGCACTCCTCTTTTGAAAGCCCTTGTTGCCATTGCATTTCTTCTTTAGAGACACCATTAAATTATTTTATAAGAAGTATTTTAAAAATAGTGGAATCATAATTTCATTAATTTATTTTAAAAGAAGTATTGTATTTATTTAATCATGAAAATTTGAAGATAAAAAAAGGATGATGTCAAAATAGTTTGGTCGGGAAAATTTTTCACAGAAAGTTAACATGTGTCCCTTAATGATGTCAACATGTTTTGTTTTAGTAATAGTTAATAGCTTGTTTGCCCAAGTAGTGCTCAGATATTCAATGGAAAAATATTTTTATAAATTAATTTAATTTTACACACACACACACACACACACACACACACACACACACACACACATATATATATATATAAGTTTTGTATATACAATTAAATATCTATTTAAGTTATCAAATTATTATAGATGAGACACGTTAATATAGACTAAATATAAATTATGAATTTAAAATGAGTTACATCCTGTTCGATTCAGCTTAAAAAATAATATTAAGTAAAAAATAATTTCAGTTTGGTAAAAAACAGTTTCAGTTCAGTAAAAAAAGTTTAATTTAGTAAAATTCAGTATCTTTAAAGAAGAAAAATGATAGAAAATCATTAAAAAAAATAATTTCAATTTAGTAAAATAATTTCATTTCAGTAAAATTAATTTCAGTAATTAAAATTAAATTAAGTTAAGCAAAAATAATTTCAGATTTATAAAAATACTTTCAGTTCAGCAAAAATAAGGTAAAATGAACAGGACCTTGGAATCCTTTTTTTTAGTAGGAAATGAATAATTCATTTTATAGATTAACGAATGAAGATTTAAAAGAATCTAATATATATACAAAGGAGAGTTTTTTCCCGAGATTTTAGAGAGCCACGTAGGATTTAATTTTCTTAGCGCGCCATGTAAGATTATAAATTTTAGTTGTAGCCATTTAAATAAGAGATTATTAATTTCTTTTAGAATTAATTATTTCAAATGCCACGCAAGAAAAATTGGCGAATGATATTTTTAAAGTTAAATTAATTAAATATAAAATATTATCTTTTGATATTAGGAATTTGATCTAAACATGTAACAAATTTTAGCACATAAATACCAAAAAAAAATATTTTAAAAAATCCAAATAAACCGTGCATCGTACGGGCTTCATCTAGTATAAAAGAATTTCTACTTATAATTATAATGAAAATTTTTAGTTTGGTGATTTTCTATTTGCATCAATAAATTTCTGTTGAATTAATTTAGAAATTTGAAGAGTAAAAAATCACTAATTTACTATGACTCTACGTTTTTCTTTATTTTTATTATTTTTTAATCAGTTATCTCACTTTTCTTATTTATTTATAAAGTAAATAAATAAAAATTATTTATATAACCTAAAACAAGTAGATCTGGTCTTATTTTATTAAGGTCTTATCTAGTCTAATCTGAATTTTTTATTATCTAGTCTGATCTGATCTAAAGTTATAAAATTTTCTAATATGTAATTTTCATGAGTTTTTTTTAATACGCGATTAATGATATTTAAAAATAAGTAAATAATAATTAAAAGTTCTGCTCTGATCTGGATGTTTCTGGTATGGTCTGATCTTATTTGTATTTATTAAAAAATAAGTATGTGAACAAGTTGATGTGAACAAGTCCTTAGAGTGTAGAATCTTTTTTCTTAATAAAAATTATCTTATTTTTATCTAAGGAAAAAAAAAGAAAAAAATTTGGCGAGAAAATTTTTATTGTTGATGTGATAAGTTCATATTTTATATACTTAATTATATCATTTTAATGATATTTTAGAGTATAATCTATATAGTTTGAATAATTTTATATCTTAATTTGAAGTTTTATTTGCCAAGTTCAAATAATCATTTCTTGTAAATTATGCTCTTATTTTACTCATGTCATATTGATTAGTGAGATTTGTTTCTCTCTTAATTCTCATATAGCAGAGGAAGATTTATTTATATGATTTAAATAGAAAAATGAAGTTAAAAAGTCTTTGATTTTGTATCATTTACAGGTTGGAAGTAAAATAAGAAAAAGCAAGTAAAGCCCACATTCTCACAACTCACGTGCAACATATTAAGAAAAGTAATGGGTTTTAATGTTTTGCAACCCACTAACTCAATACTCCCAAAAGAAAGTAGCAGCGGCAGCAAGAGGCAAAACGGACGAGAAAACCCTCACGAAACTCACTGATATAAGAGAGCAGCCACGCAGCCGAAGGGGGTATCACTTACACACACGAAGAGACGAAGAGCAGCCGAGAAGAGAACGGAGCAGCAGCGAACCACGCATCTAGACCGAGCCTTGAGCAGCGTCAAACCTCTATAATTGGAGTTTACTATTCTCTCTTTAAGATTATGCAATTAATGATGTCATATATTATTGATTGTGTTCTCTTAATTGTGATGTCTGGCTAAACTCGTTTGTTCTAGGTTAGGGATATAGTCTTTTATTATCTATCAATGAATTGAATTACTTTGTTTGGGTTTGATTTATATGAATGCAATTTGATAATCTTGTTTTAATTCGTATGATTAATCTGGCCAATTGATTGTATGTGTAAGGTGTTGATCTATTAGCGGAAGTGAACTTTCAATACTAGTTCGTGGGATTATCAAACGTCAAGTAGTATAATTTTAGGAATAGTTATACACTTGGGGTGGTCTTATTGAATTCCTTTTCTTAATGAGTTTATTTCAATAGTTGTGATCACCGAATTAGACATGAGATTGATTTAAATTTACGTTTTCTACCTTGGGAGAGGAGACAACATACTTTTGGTAATTCGATCATTGTTGTATAATATATGTTCAACCCTGCAATTAGTTTAATTTCATTATAGAGAGTAATCGGCGAAACTCGAAACCTAGAACTACTTCTCATTATTGTCTATCTTTTTATTAGTTTGCAACCTTAATCGTTTATAGTTTAGTACTACTTTTCCCATATTTTCGTCGTCTAAATAATATTTAGTTTCTTAATTTGGTAATTGAATAGACCTCCTTGTGGATACGATACCTTGCTCACCCTATATTTACTGTAATTGACCCGTACACTTGCGGTAGATTTAACCCGACCAAGTTTTTGGCGCCGTTGCTGGGGAGGCAATAATTCAATATCATACTATAAAAACTTTCGTATTAGTTTAGACTTTATTTTAATTTCTGCCAGTATTAGACCGTATTTTTTTTTCTGCTAGTTGTTTATTTTCTGTTTTTTTCGTTTAGAGTCTGAAAAAAAAAATCTTCTGATATTTTTTATTCTGTTTTCTGTAATTTGCAATCTGAAAAAAATGATTGTTACTGCTAATGCACACACAGCAGCAGTTTACAGGAGAAATTTTTTTTTTCTGCCTATTCTAATTTTCTGTTTCAGCATTATACTCTACTGTTATTTTATATTAGTGTGCCACGTACTAATCGTTCTTTAATCCCTTTTGATCCAAAAATCGAAAGAACGTTGCACGCATTAAGGAGACTCCAGATTTCTGAACAAGAACCTTCAATTCCTAACTTGGAGTCGCTTTTCTCAGAAACTGAAAACATGGTAGAACCACCAGCTAAGATGTTGCGTGAGTATGCAATGCCCGATGCTAGTTCAACCTCTGCAAGTATAGTAAGACCTTCTGTCCAAGCTAATAATTTTGAACTTAAGCCTGCTTTAATTCATATTGTTCAGCAAGATCAGTTTGGGGGGTCACCTGTTGAATGTCCATTAGAATATTTAGCTAATTTTCTTGAAAAATGTGATACAATTAGGCTAAATGGGGTAAGTGAAGATGCTATTAGACTTAGGTTGTTTTCATTTTCACTAAGAGATAAAGCAAGAAAATGGTTATCTTCTAAATCATCTGATCCTTTTACTACTTAGACTTCTTTATCTCAAGCTTTTCTGAATAAATTTTTCCCACCTACTAAAACGGCTAAATTGGGTAATGATATTACTAATTTCACTCAAAATGAATTAGAGTCATTATATGAGTCTTGGGAAAGGTTTAAAGATTTGCAACATCAATGTCCTCACCACGGTATCCCTGATTGGCTACTTGTGCAAACTTTTTATAATAGCTTAAATCACTCTATTAGAAGTACTATAGATGCTGCAGCAGGTGGTGCTTTAATGAGTAAGACTACTGAAGAAGCTAATAAGTTATTAGAAGAACTTGCTTTTAATAATTATGGTTGTTCTAGTGAAAGATTAGTCTCTAAAAAGAGTACAGGGATGTATGATGTGGATGGTATTAACATGTTAAATGCTAAGGTTGATAATTTGACTAAAATTTTCAGTAAAATGAGTAATGTTAGTCTTATTTCTAGTCCTGATTTGTCTTGTGAAATTGTGGGGGTGCCCATGCTAGTAATGATTGTCTTAGTTTTGAACAAGCTCAATATGTTTCTAATTACAATCGATCACCAAATGACCCCTACTCTAATACTTATAATCCTGGCTGGAAGAATCATCCTAATTTTTTTGGAGAGATCAAGGAAACCAAGCTAATAACCTTAGACCACAAAACCCACCTGGTTTCCTTCAAAGACAACAACAACCACAATAAGAGAGATCATCATGGGAACTGGCTGTTGAAAAACTTGCTAATGCTACTTCTGAGAGAATCATAAAATTGGAAAATAAGGTTGATCAATTAGCTAATTCAAACAAAAATGTGGAAGTTCAGTTAGGCCAATTGGCTAATGCTATTAATTCTAGAAACCAAGGTGGTCTGCCTAGTCAAACTGAGGTTAACCCTAAAGAGCAATGCAAAGTTGTCACCTTAAGAAGTGGTAAAACCCTTGATGATGTAACTGTTCAAGCCAAGGCTAAAGAAGTAATTGATGAAAATGCTGAAGTTGAACCTGAAAAGCAACCTGAACTAGGCAGTGATGATTCTAATCCTAAGCTTGTTCCTATTAAGCCTTATGTACCTCCCATTCCTTTTCCTTAAAGGCTTAAGCAAAATAAAGTGGATCATCAATTTGAAAAATTTCTTAAAATGTTTAAGCAATTGCAAGTTAATATTCCGTTTGCTGATGCATTGATGCAAATTCCTTCATATTCTAAATTTCTTAAAGAAATCATGTCTAAAAAGAGGAAATTGGAAGATTATGAAACTATTGCTTTGAATGAAGAATGTAGTGCTGTAATTCAGAATAAGCTTCCTCCTAAATTAAAAGATCTTGGTAGCTTCTCTATTCCTTGCACTATTGGTGATGTTAATTTTTCTAAAGCTTTATGTGACTTAGGTGCAAGTGTTTCTCTAATGCCATTGTCTATATATAAGAAGCTTGGTTTAAATGATTTAAAACGCACTACTATTTCTTTGCAACTTGCTGATAGGTCTGTTAAATATCCTTTAGGAGTAGTAGAAAATGTGTTAATGAAAGTTGGTAAATTCATTATACCTGTTGATTTCGTTATTCTTGATATCGATGAGGATGTTGACATGCCTATTATTCTTGGAAGACCATTTTTGGCTACAGCTGGTACTGTAATTGATGTTAAAAATGGCAAGTTAACTTTTAAAATTGGTGAAGAAGAGGTACAATTCAATTTGTTTAAATCTGCCAAATATCCTTCTTTTACTGACCATGTGTTTAGAGTTGATGTGCTTGATGAATTAAATAAAGAAATGATTGATTCTATTTCTAAAGATACCCTTGAAGTGTGCCTAACAAGTGCAGGTACATACCATAATGATGATATTGTGGTGTTAGAAATGGCCAATGCTTTAGAGGCATGCCCTCCGTGGAAGAAAAGAGATAATCATTTTGAGAAACTCGAGAAAGGTAATCCTCTTCCTCCTCCCTCTACTGTGTAAGCACCTACTTTAGAGTTAAAGCCTCTGCCATCACATCTAAAATATGCTTTTCTTGGTGAAAATGATTCCTTGCCTGTGATTGTAAATGCTTCACTATCTGATGAACAATTAGATAAACTTTTGCGTGTTTTAAGAGAAAGAAAGAAAGCAATTGGTTGGACTATTTCTAATCTTAATGGAATAAGCCCATCTGTTTGTGTGCATAAGATTCTGCTAGAAGAAGATTATAAACCTGTTGTTCAAAATAAAAGAAGATTAAACCCTAACATGCAAGAAGTAGTTAAGAAAGAAGTTTTAAAATGGTTAGATGCAGGAATAATTTATCCTATTTCTGATAGTCCTTGGATCAGTCCTGTATAAGTAGTACCTAAAAAAGGTGGAATGACTGTTGTGGCTAATGATAATAATGAATTAATTCCCACTAGAAAAGTGACTGGTTGGAGATTTTGCATAGACTATAGAAAACTTAATAGTGTAACTCGAAAAGATCACTTTCCTTTGCCATTCTTAGATCAAATGTTAGAGAGAGTTGCTGGTTATGACTATTATTGTTTTCTTGATGGATATTCTGGTTTTAATCAAATTCCTGTTGCTCCTAATGATCAGGAGAAGACTACCTTTACCTGTCCCTATAGTACTTTTGCTTTTCGTCGTATGCCTTTCGGTTTATGTAATGCTCCGCTACATTTCAGCGTTGTATGATGTCTATTTTTTCTGATTATATAGAGAAAATTATGGAAGTGTTTGTGGATGATTTTTCTGTTTTTGGATCATCTTTTGATAATTGTCTAGCTAACCTTTCTCTGATTTTGCAACGTTGTGAAGAGACTAATTTAGTTTTAAATTGGGAAAAGTGCCATTTTATGGTACAAGAAGGTATAGTGCTTGGGCATAAAATTTCTGCAAAAGGAATTGAGGTAGATCGTGCAAAAATAGAAGTAATTGAAAAACTCCTACCTCCAATTATTGTTAAGGGAATTAGAAGTTTCTTAGGCCATGCGAGTTTTTATAGACGTTTCATTAAGGATTTTTCTAAGATTTCTAAACCCTTATGTGATTTGTTAAATAAAGATGCTCCCTTTGATTTTAACTCTGAATGTTTGCATGCATTTAATAAATTAAAGCAAGAGTTAATTTCAGCACCTATTGTGATAGCTCCAGATTGGAATTTCCCTTTTAAATTAATGTGTGACGCAAGTGATTATGCTCTTGGTGCTGTTTTAGGGCAGAGAAAAGATAAAAAGTTGCATGTAATTTATTATGCTAGTAAAATGCTCAATGATGCTCAATTAAATTACACAACTACTGAAAAAGAAATGCTTGTTGTTGTGTTTGCCATGGATAAATTTAGATCTTATCTTATAGGGTCTAAGGTAATTGTTTTCACAGACCACTCTGCCTTAAAATACTTGTTAAGTAAAGAGGAACCTAAGCCTAGATTAATGCGTTGGATTCTTTTACTACAAGATTTTAATTTAGAAATTAAAGACAAAAAAGGCATTGAAAATACTGTTGCAGATCACTTATCTAGATTGGAAATTGATAATAATTCTGAATTACCTATAAATGAAACATTTCCTGATGAACAATTGATGGCAACTGCTAGTATTCCTTGGTATGCTGATTTAGTAAAGTATTTGGTAAGTGGTATCATTCCTTCAAACCTAAGCTATCATCAGAAAAAAGAAATTTTTGTGGGATGTTAAACATTATTTTTGGGAGGAGCCTTTGTTATATAAATTTTGTGCTGATAGTCTCATTAGAAGATGTGTGCCTTAAGAAGAATTTCATAACATATTGTATCATTGTCACTCTTTAGAGTGTGGTGGCCATTTCAGTACAAATAAGACAGTAGCTAAAGTTTGGCAATCTGTTTTTTATTGGCCTACTGTGTATAAAGATGCTAGAGACTATGTTAGCAAATGTGATAAATGCCAACGAGTAAGTAACATATCTAAAAGAAATGAAATGCCTATGAATATTATGCTTGAAGTTGAGTTGTTTGATGTCTGGGGGATTGATTTTATGGGTCCCTTTCCTTCTTCCCATAGCAATAGATACATTTTAGTTGCTGTTGATTATGTTTCTAAATGGGTAGAAGCTATAGCTACTCAAATTGGTGATTCTAAAGTTGTTATGAAATTTCTTAAAAAGAATATTTTTTCTAGATTTGGTGTTCCTAGAGCGATTCTAAGTGATGGAGGCTCTCATTTTTGCAATAAGCCGCTTGATTCTCTTTTAAGAAAGTATGGGGTTAAACATAAAGTTGCATTAGCTTATCATCCTCAAACCAATGGTCAAGTAGAGCTTGCTAATAGAGAGTTAAAGCAAATTCTAGAGAAAACCATGAACATTTCTAGGAAGGATTAGGCTAATATGATTGATGATTCCTTATGGGCGTATAGGACAACCTTTAAAACACCTTTAGGAATGTCTCCTTATAGGCTAGTTTATGGAAAATCTTGCCATCTTCCGTAGAAATAGAGCTTAAGGAATTTAGGGCAATAAGGGAGTTAAACATGAACCTTAAGATTGCTGGGGCTAAGAGATTGCTACAATTGAGTGAATTAGAAGAGTTTAGGTTAGATGCTTATGAGAGTGCTAAAACATATAAAGAGAAAACTAAACTTTGGCATGATAAGCACATTAACCACAAGACTTTTGAAGTGGGACAGAAAGTTTTACTCTTTAATTCACGCTTGAAATTGTTTCTAGGAGAGTTGCGAATTAGATGGTCTGGTCCATTTACTGAAAGTTTATCCATATGGTGCAGTTGAAATACAAGGAAAATCTGAAGTTTTCAAGGTGAATGGTCAGCGACTTAAACCTTACTTGGTTGATAAGATGGTGCCTACAGGAGTGACTTACTCCTTAGAAGAACCTACTGAAAATTAAGTACCATGATAGTCAGGCTCGCGACTTAAAACACGCGCTTCTTGGGAGGCAACCCAAGTTCTTTTCCATTTCCTTTTATTGGTTTTTGTTTGTTTTTCTCGCTCCTATTTTGTCTTTTCTTTCTATTTGTTCTGTTTTCTTGCAGCTTAGAAATAAGATGGTGATTTAGACACTAATAAATGAAGAGAAGGGAATTACTTCTCTGCTAGCTGTAGTCTGCACCTGGTAGCTCCTACCCAATTTCAGATGATGTACAACCTGATGTATCACCTGATTCGCTGAAGGAACAAGCTTATAACTTCACCATCAGGTTGTCTCTTTCTATGCTCTTCTGTTATGTTTATTAACATTGAGGACAATGCAGGAGAGATAGAAATTTGCTGCAAATGCCTTCTGTGTTTTCAGTTATACTTAGTTTTGTTCTGTGTTGCCATGTATGAAGCATAGCTGGGATTTTGTGCAGGGTTTCAATGAGTTTAAAATTTTGATATATATCTGTTTTAAGGGAAGTGCTGCCAAATTTTCTGCAGAATTTTCATGAAAAAAAAGAGTTTTGTTTTGATTGTCACTAATTGACTTGTTTTGGATCAATAAGAAAAAAATATATACATGGGTATGTAAAGATAGCATAAGTCCTTCATTGACATTGGTTGTCACATTTTTTGTGACTTTGTGGTAAGATGGATTGCTTTTCCCTTATGCGATGAATCCCGAAAGGAGGGCCACGAACCTCGTAAGACTCAATTTTCTACATATTTATCCTTCTTCTTGATTGCTCAAATTGGGACTTGCATCTTAGCTTCCTGAGACCAAAGACCAAGGTGTATGAGAAATGATAAAGACATTATTTTTCTTTCATGATTAGAACCTTCAGAATTTAGGCTCACTCATTTTTTTTTCTTTTGCATTTTTACCCGCTGCTTAGCCCTGTTGTGCCGTAATATCCATCTTTTGGCTAATCCTACATTACAAGCTTATGGCCTTTACCTATGCCTTGCTAAAAGGAGTGATGTTATTATTATGTTATGTCATAAGTTTTGTAATAGAAGAGGGAAGAAAAAAAAATTGAAAGTATAAAATAAAATTAGAAAAAAAAAATTATTGTACAATCGAAATAAGTTGAAAATGATGAATGTATGATGAAAAAAAAGGGTTATAGTTTAATGATATGTTAGTAAGAGTTGGATATAATCTCCATTTCTAAAGGTTGTGTACTACTCTTTTTGCTTGGTATTTTTACCACCACATTCCTAAATATTCACACCCTTAATCCTAGCCTCGTTACAACCATATGAAAGTCCTTTTGATCTATATATGCTATTGGTCAACAAATTGGTGGAGGGTTAGATTTTGTGCAAGTCCTGACGAGGGTCATCAAACCAAAGAGAGGCATGAGCTAAACGGTTGAGCATCCCTAGGGTGGATACAAATATGGGGGAAAGAAGCGGTAAGAATGATTGGTCAATGAGGGTGCTAATTCTTGTTTCGTATCACACTTGATCCATTCTCGTTGATTGTGACAATAATCTTATTTTGGAATGAAATCAAATTTGAAATTCTTGATATGATGTATTATTATTTGCTCGAGGACTAGCAAATCTCAAGTGTGGGGGAGTTGATAAGTTCATATTTTATATACTTAATTATATCAGGATGCAAACATGTACTTTTGTATAATTCTGGTGATTACTTTCGTATATAACTAGTTATTTGCCCAAGCAATGCTCGGATATTCACTGATTTTTTTTTTTTTTTTTTTTTTTTTTTTTTTTTTTTTTTTTTTTTTTTTGCTAAATTACTCTAAGTTTGTATTTTTTTTTTATAGGTTTTGTCTACATTAAAATATCTATTTATGTTATCAAATTATTATAGATGAGATATGTTAATATAGGGTATCTCTATTTTTGTAGTTTGCTATTTTAAATTTAGAATTGAGTTAGCATCACTTTTCCTGGCAGGAAATGAAAAATTCATTTTATAAATTAACGAATGAAGATTCAAGGGAATATAGAAGGTTTTCTAATTTTTAATATATAATTAAAACTTTTTTAGTTTGGTGATTTCTTATTTGCAACAATAATTCTTTAGTGGAATTGATTTAGAAATTCAAATGGTAAAAAATCACTAATTCTGGTTTGTTCTATTCAACTGATTTTTACTTATCTAAACTTATTTGAACTTATTAAACCTTATTAATACTTATTTTAGTTGTAATTTGAACTTGGGTATCCCTTATTCGAACTTATTATTCCTAAACTAAACTCATCTGAACTTAACTTAACTTATCTGAACTTATTAGACTTAAAATAAGTGAAATAAGGTGAACAGAACAGACCCTTACTATTACCCTACAATGTTCGTAAAGCTGATTATATGCAGCTCGGCTCGCTGGCCCGTCCCGATTTTGAGCGGGTTTGGGTAGCCTTTTTCGGCTAGAAATCGGGTTAGGCCGACCCGATTTTTCAAAAAAATTGGACGGGCTTGGAAAAGCATTTTTATGTGAATTTATTTAATTTTTTTTAGCCTAGTGAAAAATAGCCTGAAAAGCCCACACGGCCCACCCATTTTGGGCGGTTTTAGGCACGAGCTTTTCAGGCCGAAGTCCGGCTCGGCTCGAGAAATAGGCCAAAAATTTAGGCCTTGGCCTAGCCCGACCCACCCAATTCTCACCTTTAGTTGTTCGTTATTTTTAATCTTTTTTTATTAGTAATCTCACTTTTCTTATTTATATATAAAGCAAAGAAAAAAAATAGGAAAAATAGAAAAGAAAATTCCAATATTTGCACTTTTTTCTCCTAAAAATCCAACCTTCATTTTATTCCACAAAAATCCAACCTTTATACCCAACAAGTTTTTAAGGAACTTGTAAACCGTTCACGGATTATAAAAGACAACCACGATTAAGGGACAACGAAAGGCAACAACGATTGACCCGTGAAGGTTACACCCAATAATAATCCATGAGATTACTAACTCCATATGGCTCGGAACCACGAAAGGAGGATCGAGGATGATAGTATGAAGTGAGTCATGGAGTCACGTTCGCCCGTATTGGCCTCTACTCGATTCTTATCATGAAAAGTATTTCCAGCGATCTCAAAGGCACACAAACAAAGATTCAAATTTGCTCCAAACTATATTAGGCTAAATTTGTTGAATGTTAATGCAACATATAATTCTAAAATATTGTGATCACTTCAATCAAACAATAATATGAAAAAGGAACCTAAGCTGGTTGTTCAAATTATCTTATTAGGCATTGTATTTAATTACATATTCCCTTTAAACATGCAATATGGTGATCATAAATATACACTAGTAGAAAAAGTCAATTTGGCACCGAGTAATGGCCACCGGTTTTTAAAAACCGGTAGGGAAAAATATGGGCGGGATTGGGTTGTAGGTAATTGGCACCGGTTCAACCCAAACCGGTGCCATATGTATTAAAGGCCACTGGTTCAAACCGGTGGCAATTCAAAAAAAAAACCTGCCCCTTACTTCTTCCTTCTCTTTCCCCTTTCCTTTTTCATTTCACTGTAGTCGAATTCCCTCCTCTTTCAAAACCTCATCTCACTGTCGAATTCTGATGGGAAGGAGAACGGTAGGTCGTTGGGCTACCACCCCACCCTATCAAACAAAATTTGTAACTTAACTAACCCCTATTTAGCGTAGTGGCAAGTCAAGGTCGAACCCAAGGGAATGGATATCAAGTGCACGATGTCTAAATCAAGCTATTTCGGAATCAAGAAGGGGTTTGAGGTAGAACTAAGGCTAAACTAGGTAATGCAAACTTGTATAAAATCAATCTAAGACACTAGGGCAATGTATCAGTATCCACATGCAATCATAATGGAAACGGTAATTTGGGAGGTCAAACCGACTAAGTCAAGCGATATAAAGGAAAATCATCATGTATCCAAAAGAGCATACTAAGGTGGTTCACCTAGAGGTCTAACTAGCGTCAACTACGCTAAACACTACCTAGGGAACGTCACAAAGCACCTCAATCGTGAAATTGCAAGTCTACTAATCAATGGTCCGTATCATAGCAAGCTTACAATGCAATCTAGTGTATTAATCAAAGATGGCCAAACCTCAATTAATCACACACATGCACATGAAACATCAACCAAATTTAATCATATCATCAACTCCATCAATTATCCCCAAATTACACTATTCCATCATTCATACATGCTTCACCATCTCCCTAGCTAGAAAACTACTCACTAGCCATAGGAATTAAGATCAAAACTACAACATTCATCAAATTCATCATCAACATACTTGAAATCAAAGATTAAACCAACAATCAATCAAAATTCAATCAATAACCAAATCAATCATCAACAATATGAAAAACTAATGAAATCAACTAAAATCAAACTTGTATTGAAATCAAGAAGAAAATCCTTACAAAACTTTGATCCAAAGATCAAATACAATGAGGAATCCTTGAACAATCACCAAAAATCATGAGTTTCTCTCTCTAGTTCTTGAGTTTCTCTCTCTAAAATTCTCCCAAAAACTAACTATCAAATTCAATCTAAAACTAAAAACTTCTTCTTTCAAAAATAGGTAGAAATAACTATATATACAAAGGAGAGGTCGGTAATGACGCCCAAAAATAGACCCTCGTAAGTGCGGGCGCTCGAAGGAGTGTACCCAGGAATGTGCGCCCGCACACACCTGATGTGCGGCCGCACACGACAGATGTGCGGCCGCACACTCCTCAAGTGCGCCCGCACATAGCTGCAGCTTCCTCCTTTCTTCTTTGCCCTTGCTCACGAGGTGCACGCATCCTAGATGATGATGATGGAGGACAAGGTAGGCAGCAACTTCCTTGAATTTCTTGAAGAAAATGAGCCATGAGGAAGGCATAAACAAGACTTTGAAGCATGCTCCTTGAACCTCTCATTGACTTGAAACTTCTTGCACAAGCTTTAGGCATGAAAATTAATGGAAAACTATAGAAAGGAAGCCCGGGAATCCTTGGACAATCAATCACAACCTACAATCAAAGGATAAAAAGCAAGTAAAAGGGAAAAATAGCAAGTAAACAAGAAAAAGCACGAAATAGAGAAACTAACTACAAAAAGCACGAAATGAAGAAAACAAGAATAAAACTAAGGGAAACTAAAGAAAAGAAAGATAAAAAGAAATAAAAATCATCCAAAAAGGAACCAAATGAGTGCCAAAAATGTCACTCATCAAATTCCCCCAAGCTAAACTTTTGCTCGTCCTCGAGCAAAACAAAGCAAGAAAAAGAGAGAATGAAAATTTTATTGAAAACGAAAAAGAAAGACTTAAGATAAGAATGTACACTAAGACTCATTGTCGTAGGAATCACGGTTGTTTTTAGCTACAACAAGCCCTTTAAACCCCAAAGTCGCCTATGAGGACGAGTGAGGTCTCGTAAGGGTATCCTAAGAGTTTGACCCATAACTCTCCACCAAACATCAATGAGGCAAACCATAGAAGAAAAAGAAAGAAAAACAAACCTTTACGAAATGAATCATCATAAAGACTATAAAGCAAATGAATGACAATCTTTCTCAAGTAGTTAAGGTATGCATGTTTCAAGATATCCAAGGTTGATTGAAACATAGGGTATGCTAGGCATAGGAACTAGCTATCACAATTCACTTTCATCCCAAACAATCTTACCGCGTTCTTCCCACTAGTCTCAAATCTCCCTTTAGTGAGTGTCCCAATGATTCCTCGAAGGAACCGGAAAAGAAATATTTTTAGGCTACTCGACATCTTGACTATGCATCCCCTTTCCTTAGGCAATGACCCATGATGCCCTCCCCCGAATAGTGACTCAACTATCTAGGTCGAAAGGTCTTTCCCCAAGGTTGTAACGTAAGGCATAAAGGGTGAAGGTAGGCAAAAATTTTAAAATTTGGTGATTTTCCTAAAAAGTGAAGCAAAAGGGTGATCAATCCTTAACACCACAATCAAGAAATTACCAAACAAAAACAACACCCCCAAGCTTACTTGAAGCTATACTCACAAAAATATATACAAAAAGCGTACACGCTTCTCCCCCAAGCTTAAATGGAGCATTGTCCTCAATGCTTAGTAGGAGAAAAGAATACATCAAAATATTTTTGAATTTTTCACTTTTCATTTGTTTTTTTTGTTGTTTTTATAATGTAATTGCAAAGTCCTTGCCTTTTGTTAACTTTGGACGGCTTTTACAACTTTTGCACTTATTTGTCCATGCCTTTTATAATAAAGGACGGCTTTTACTCATACTCATTTGCCATTATTCACAAAGAAATCATAACACAATCTTGCTTTCATAAAAACCAAAATTCCAACTTAACCACCACAAACTTCATCTCAAATGATCATATTGCTTCACAAAAATCAAGAAAGGTAGAAAATGAAACAAAAGGTCAAATAACTAAAGATGTGGCTTGAAAAGAAGGGATAAGGCTCAAATGGTTGCAAGAAGGCAAATGTAAACCCAAAATAAAAGAAAATAACAAAATATAGTAAAAATGAAAAATACCACCCCGAAAAATGTGCCTTTGTCCTTCCTAGATAGTTCGGTCTCGTGTTTGAGAATCATACATCAAGCTTTATTAGATTAGGTTTGCATAGTCAAGGATCCACGCCACTCATACAAGGAATGTTGAAGGCTAGAAAAACAAGTAACCTCACAAGGTAGTGGCAAAAACTCACCAATGGTGTCAAATCAACTATAGGAAGCAACTTCCAACATACCACAAACAAGTAGAATCCGGCTTCATGATCCTCCTAGTTCAAACCAAGTACCCTAGCATACACTATCCTAGAGTCAACCGAACATAATATTAAACCGTGCATACCTTTACAACCGAGGAAGAAAGTCATGCAAAAGACAAGTCCAATGTACAAGGTTCATCTCAAAAGAAAAGAAATGAAAAACAATGCCTCAAAATCACATCAAAAATAAAAAGAAAAATAAAAGAAAGTAAGAGAAAAAGGTAAAATAAAAGAGAGTAAAAGAAAAGAAATGGAGACATAGGAAAGGAAAACATAGGAGAAAAGCATGCAAAGGACTAGAAAGCATGTTAAGCACATAAAAATCCTAATCGACAAACAAGTGATCGATAGACAACAAAGTCACCGATCCCAAACACATTACGTGTTAACAAGCATCCATCCTCGAACCATTCAACTTCTCCTAAACTAATCCTATTCTATGCAACCAAGGAAAATAAAGAGAAAAATAAGAAAGGTCTCACCGGGATTCCAAGCATAGCAAAAATAAACGAAGCAATAAGAAACCACCTCGTAGCATTCCATATCCATAAGCTCTTCAAGGAACCAAGTGAGAAAAAAGAAATAAAAGAAACTATGAACAAAGAAAATGGTTAGTAACTTCAAAACAAATAAAAGAAAACAACAAATAAAAGAAAATAAACAAAGCAAGAAGTATATACAACTAAAGGAAAGAGAAGCTAAACTACCAAAGAAAATAAAGAATAAAAGAAATAAAATCTAGACTAACTAAAGAACTACTCTAAACTACAAGATTTGGATTTAAGGGATTTGGATTGAGGGATTTGGATATAAGGGATCATCAACAACAACATGCCAAGTAAAACAACTCCACAAACAACAAACATCCAAGCAAATAGGGCAAACAAGCTAGCTACAAAGAAAGTAGCCTAGAGATCAAGAAAATGAGGAAACCAAAAAGAGGAATGAAAATAAACATGCAAGCAACTAAGATATGTACACAACAACAACAAGGTCACCGAGCAAGTTACTAGTTCCCCCAAGCTAGATAGAAAATACATCTCAACATCCCGATCAAAACAAAGCAAGTATCAAAAATATGAGGGATGGAGGTAAAAAGCATGAGAAGCTAAAAGGGAACTAATAACTACTACCATCACCACCACCACTCCCACTTGGCCCGGCCCCATCGGGGTCTTTGTTGCGCTCGGGGTCATCGAAGGGATGAGGGTAAGGCTCCCATCCTCCGGTGTACCCCTCGGGCCACCCATAATGCCCCTTGAAAAGATCGTGTTGCCAAGGAGCAAGAGGGGTGAAAGTATCGGGCAAAGTGAGTTCAAAGGGGTGGTTGGGATGGACATGGGGGTAGTTAGGATCCCCCCTATAGTCACTACCACCCGGAGCCTTGTAATCATAGTTACCATGCTCGTCCGGGTAATAGTGACGCTCGGTGTCGGGGTTAGAAGGCCCCGACCAATAAGGATGCCCAAACGAAGGTAGAGGACCTTGTTGGGGCGGGAAATACGGATAGTTAACCGGGGGAGTAATGTTCCCACGGTTAACTTCCGCATCATAAAGTTGTTATTGTTGTATAAACATACCTTGTTGCATCTCTTGAATACCTCTTATTTGGTCATAGAGGGCCCCAAAGTCTTGATCGTACATGCCATCTACGTGGATTTTCAATCCACTCAATTGCTCACTAAGAGCCCTCAAATCATCATTGGCAAAAGCATGTTGCCCTTGCTCTTGTTCTTGCTCATGAGGAGCTTGTTGTTGTGGAGAAAAATGTTGTTGTTGTTGATGTTGTTGTTGTTGTTGATTTTGTTGTTCTTCCTCATCTTCTTCTTCTTCATCCTCCTCGGAATCAAAGTTGGGAGGCCGCAAGGACCTGGGAACATGCCAAACATTGTCGGCAATCCTAGCCAAAGAAGTCAAGCTAGGGTTAGGCAAGAAGCACCAATGCTCGTTGCCCCTTAGCCACTCATATCTCCCTTCACTAAAACCCTTGGAGATAAATTGGATTTGACCCAATTGTTGCATATCGAGGTAGATGGAATCTGCATCCCCGATCTCCTTACAAAATGGGAGATAATCATCGAGGCGAAGGTGAGTCAAAAGCCTAGTGACCATACCCCCACATGGGATCTCTCCCGTCCTCCTTTTGCGAAGGTCCAAGCAATATTGGGCGAAGATATAACCCAAGTTCAACCGGCCCACAAACTCCGGGCGAGTAGATAGCCAAAGGACCTTGAGCTCCAATTTACTCAATTTCCCCATCTCTTGCTTGGGGAACAAGACATAGCCCAATAGACGGTGTACAACCCTAAGACAAGGTTGGTACACATCCGAGATCTTGGCCTTGTTGGCGATGAACTCACTACCAACGGAGATGTCTTCCCACCAAGAATCTTGATCATAATCCGGGAAGATGAAGTGTTCAACGTTAATAATATCCCCATGGGGATCAAAGTCCAAAGCAGCGTTGAACTCTTTTAAAGATTGGTCAAAAATGTTGTTGAACAATTGGAACCGCACCCTATATACCCCTCCAATGGGTACAAGCTCCAAGGTAGCCAAGAACTCCAAGGTAGGCTCCTTGTAGGTGCGGTAGGCATCGGCGATGAAAGTCCCCAATCTCAAATTCAAAAGCAATGACCGCACATCATTATCAATCCCCAACTTCAGCATATCGGATTGAAAGTAATGGCGGGTTTGTTTGAGGGTTCTTTCATCTTTCAGATTTTGGTAAAAGGCTTTTTGTTTATCGGTAAAATTTTTCTTTTTTGGAAGAGAGGTTGGAGGTCGTGTTTGAGTGGAAGATGGGTTGGAAGTACTAGGCCTAGAAGATGTACTAGGCCTAGTGGAGGTACTTAGGCGGGGAGGTTCCTCGATGCTAACATCGGTTTTTCGCTTTTTGGTGAGTTTCTTGAGGTATTTAGACATTGTGAGAGGTATAGAAGATCACCAACAACCAATCAAGTAGCAAACCAAAGAACCAAGAGCACCACACCCAAATTCACCGCTTACTACTAAAATCACCAAACTCCAAATTCTCAATTCTTTCCAATCAAACCAATTCCAAACCAATCAACAATATCAATGTACCAAGAAAAATTCCTTTTCAATCAATCCAAGAGCAAACACAAAGCCAATACCGAAATCACCACATACTACCAACTTTCCAAAATTTCAACTCACAAGAATTCAACCAAAATTGATGAAAATCGCTACAAAATCAACAAACAACACAATGTCATGCAAAATCAATCATCAAATATCACCAAATCACAACCAAAATCAAGAACAAGCATCAAAAATCACAAAATCAATACTACACTATTCATGCTCATACAAATTTGTAATTCATGCAAATTTATGATATAATTGGCAAAATTAAAGCAAGGATTAGTGATTATACCATAAAAGAAGCAAGATAAACCAATTTTGAGCAAGCAATTCCAACTCCACACAAAACCCCCAATTTTCGGCCACCAAGAGTAGGAGAGAGAGTGAGTGAAATTTGGGTCAAATTGTGAGGAATTTGTAGTGTAGAAAGATTTGTGAGTGATTTTGAGTTAGAATGGAATGATTTTAGTGAGGATTTGAGTGATTTTGGATGATGAATGAGGGTGGAGGAGTGCACACAAAGGAGGGTTTGAATGAGAGTGTGCGTGAGGAAGATGAGGGAAGTGAGAAAATGAAGGGAAAAAGGAGGAAGAAGAAGATAAATGCACGTCCAGCATCTGTGCGGCCGCACAGCGCTGATGTGCGCCCGCACACGCAGGCTGTGCGCCCGCATATGCCTCGTGTGCGGCCGCACATCCCTGTGCGTGCTCCTTCCTTCTTTTTTTTTCTCAAAAATTTGATACTTACTGCCTATTTGGGTGCGCACATGAATCATGATGGTGATGAGGAACAACATAGGCAGTAGCTAAAATCATTTTCAAAGTCCTCAAAGTTGAAAATTCATGTACACACCACAAAAATTCACTAAGTATCAATTTCCTCCAACTTTCAAAATATGAAATTCCTATCTTACCTCTCTAAAATTCTTACCCTTTTACCTCAAATTTCGACTAGAATCGAACAAAATATGATTTGTGCCATGAACACCTTCCATCCATCATGCATATTTGTTGAATTCCAATACCACAAACGGACATCCTAAAAATCCAAATTAAAAGAAAAGTAAAAGAAAAGACAAAGTAATAAAAGAAACAAAAATGAGAAAATTCAAAAATCAAAGAGAAAGGTTAGAAACTCCGGGTTGCCTCCCGGGAAGCGCTTGCTTAAGGTCCTAAGCTCGACCCTTCCTCCTAATCATGGAGGATCAAAGAACACCACCTTCTTCAAAGTGGTTGATAGAGCAAATTCTTCTTCAACCTTGGGCAACTTCTCATTATTGCTTGATGAAACTCTCACAAAATTCTTTTCAAATTCTTCTTTTTCACTTCTCAACTTCTTCCTTTTCCTTGTTTTCTTCGAGTCACGGGCCTTTTTCTTCGGCTTGACTTCAACATCCTTAATCATGGAAGCTTTCTCTTCCTCATGAGAATTAAGCTTGAACCAATTTGGAAAACCAATATCTTTCTCATCCTTTGGCTTTTGAATCACAAATTCTTCTTCACTAACATCATCAATACTTGCACAAACATCATCAACAATCTCAAAAACATTATTAGTAGAAGAATCAATCATGCACATACCATCAATGGAACGAGAAAGACTAGCACATGCGATATCTTGGACACAAGATAAAGACTCATGCATTGGTTTTAACTTAAAACTCTCTTCTAATTTCCCACACCTCAAAGTAATTTGACCTCCTTTGACATCTATTAAAGCTCCCGAGGTAGCTAAGAAAGGCCTCCCTAAGATGATTGGAATATGTTCATCCTCCTCAATCTCTAGAACAACAAAATCCACCGGAAAAACAAACTCTCCAATCCTTAAGGGGACATCATCAATTCTTCCCTTAGGAAGCTTAATAGAACGATCGGCCAATTGAAGTGTTATCTTGGATGGTTGAAGCTCACCAAGATCAAGCCGCTTGAAAACCGAGAAAGGCATTATGCTAACACTAGCACCAAGGTCACACAAAGCATTCTCAAAAACCATTTCCTTAATTTGACAAGGGATTGAAAAATTCCCCGGATCTTCCATCTTCTTTGGGAGTTCACCATGGATAAGAGCACTAAAGCACTTCCCTCCTTCCACCGAACTACCCTCATCAAAATCCTCTCTCTCTTCTAAGATCTCCTTAACAAACTTGGAGTACTTAGGCATGTCGGGAATTGGTTCGGTAGAGGGTGTAGAATCATGAACATCCTTAAAAGCTTCAAGGAACTTCCCAAATTGCTCATCCATTTTGAATCTCAAGTATTTTTGGGGATATGGTAGATCGGGAAATCTCTCTATCTCACTCGTCTTTTCACCAACACACTCTTCTCTTTTGTTAACCTCACAATAGATTTCCTTAGACTCAACTTTTTCCTCTTCATTCTCCTTAGCACCACACTCATCTCTTCCTTCTTTTGAACAAGAAACTCCCTCATCAAAATCATTTCCACCACTTGTGGCAATAGAGTACACGGGTTTCTTTGGTTCAACACCTTGGGAAGGCAAAGATGAAGGACTAGCAAAATCCTTAATAGTGCTTGCTAATTGGGTAATTTGAGTCTCAAGCATCTTATTGTGGGTCATCATCTCATTGAATTTCTTATCACTAACCGCCATATAGGTGTTAATGATCTTGGTTTGATTATCAATCAACTCTTCCAAGGTTGTCTTAGGAGAAGAAGGTTGTGAATAGGAATTTTCATTTTGAGTCTTTGGAACAAAACCGGGTGGGGGACCTCTTTGAGCATTGTTTTGAAAATTTCCCCTTCCTTGGTTGTTCCAATTACTCCTATTTTGATTTGAACCATAACCTTGATTATGGTTACCACCACCATGATTATGGTTTCCATTACCTTGGTTATGATTTACATAACCTTGGTTTTGATTACCATAATTATGATTTTGATTACCATAGTTTTGGCTTTGATTTTGGCTACTATAACCTTGGTTATGGTTACCACGAGAACCATGATTCCCTTGGTTCCTATAACCACCATTATGATTATAGTTGTCAAAATTGCCTTGGTTTTGGTAATTCCTATTCCATTGGCCTTTTTGATTATCAAACCTTTGAAAATTGTTGTTTGACACAAAATTAACATGTTCACACTCATTGTTGTCAAATTCATCAACACATTCATTAGGACAAACACTAGAGTCATGATCATACGATCCAAATGTTCCAACGACCTAGTTTTCCCCGGCAACGGCGCCATTTTGATGGGAAGGAGAACGGTAGGTCGTTGGGCTACCACCCCACCCTATCAAACAAAATTTGTAACTTAACTAACCCCTATTTAGCGTAGTGGCAAGTCAAGGTCGAACCCAAGGGAATGGATATCAAGTGCACGATGTCTAAATCAAGCTATTTCGGAATCAAGAAGGGGTTTGAGGTAGAACTAAGGCTAAACTAGGTAATGCAAACTTGTATAAAATCAATCTAAGACACTAGGGCAATGGATCCACATGTATCACAAAACAAGCAACCTAAAGGCATATTATGTGAAGAGGGAGGGGGTTGAGAGTTAGAAGGAGTACCTCTCCCCCTAAATTGGGAGGGAAGATTAGAAGCTTGAGAAGTGGTAGAAGTGCTCTCCAACTTAGCTTTGATTGCGGTGACCTCCTTTCCTAAGTTTGTCATTTGAGAGGAAAGGTTGTTGATTGCATTGAGATGGTCCACCGAATACAATGAAGATTGCTTGCTTGAAGAGTCTCTCTCCCCATCTTGCCAATCCCCATAATATGTCACCACGTCCTCAATGATGTCCACAACTTCTTCTTCGGTTTTGTTCATGATAGGGCCCCCGGCCCCTCCATCAAGACATGACTTGCCTTGGGGACTTAAACCGCCATAGAAGATTTGGATCACTTGGTATGTGGGAATTCCGTGGTGAGGGCACTCCCTTTGATACTCTTTGAATCTCTCCCATGCTTCATAAAGGCTTTCACTCGGCCTTTGCTTGAACCCTTGAATCAAGGCTCTTGCCTCCGCCGTCTTCTTTTGGGGATAGAAACGGGACAAGAAAGCCTTTGTAACATCATCCCAAGTTCTCAAGGAGTTGGGCTTCACCTCCTTGTCTAGCCACTCCAAAGATCTTCCTATTAGAGAGAAAGGGAACAACTTGAGGCGGATGAATTCTTGAGAGACCCCATTGACTTTGATGGTGTTGCAATATTTTTCAAATTCTTTCAAATGGTTCAATGGGCTCTCATTCTTAGCCCCACTATATTGCCTTCTCTCAATCAAGGTGATCATTGCCGGCCGGATTTCGAAGTCATTTGCCGGGGTAGTAGGTGGAGCTATTCCACTCTCAAACCTATATGCCCCGGGCACTCCAAGCTCCTTCAAGGCTATTCTAGGATTTTCACCCATTCCTTGTTCTTCTTGAATTTCTTCTTCACTTGAAGAGCTATAAGCCAAGGATCTATTATCCACTCTTCTTCTTGAAAGAGTCCTCTCAATTTCCGGATCAAGGGGAACAAGGGGACGATCGCGGGTTCTATGCATGCAAAACTCAAACAAAAATATTAGTAGCACGGCTACAAGTGTAGCCTAGAGAAACAAAATCTTTTTGTATTTTATCAAAATGAAATAGACTCAAAAACAACATACGCTCAAGCACCATTCCCCGGCAACGGCGCCATTTTGATGGGAAGGAGAGTGCACGATGTCTAAATCAAGCTATTTCGGAATCAAGAAGGGGTTTGAGGTAGAACTAAGACTAAACTAGGTAATGCAAACTTGTATAAAATCAATCTAAGACACTAGGGCAATGGATCCACATGCAATCATAATGGAAACGGGTAATTTGGGAGGTCAAACCGACTAAGTCAAGCGATATGAAGGAAAATCATCATGTATCCAAAAGAGCATACTAAGGTGGTTCACCTAGAGGTCTAACTAGCGTCAACTACGCTAAACACTACCTAGGGAACGTCACAAAGCACCTCAATCGTGAAATTGCAAGTCTACTAATCAATGGTCCGTATCATAGCAAGCTTACAATGCAATCTAGTGTATTAATCAAAGATGGCCAAACCTCAATTAATCACACACATGCACATGAAACATCAACCAAATTTAATCATATCATCAACTCCATCAATTATCCCCAAATTACACTATTCCATCATTCATACATGCTTCACCATCTCCCTAGCTAGAAAACTACTCACTAGCCATAGGAATTAAGATCAAAACTACAACATTCATCAAATTCATCATCAACATACTTGAAATCAAAGATTAAACCAACAATCAATCAAAATTCAATCAATAACCAAATCAATCATCAACAATATGAAAAACTAATGAAATCAACTAAAATCAAACTTGTATTGAAATCAAGAAGAAAATCCTTACAAAACTTTGATCCAAAGATCAAATACAATGAGGAATCCTTGAACAATCACCAAAAATCATGAGTTTCTCTCTCTAGTTCTTGAGTTTCTCTCTCTAAAATTCTCCCAAAAACTAACTATCAAATTCAATCTAAAACTAAAAACTTCTTCTTTCAAAAATAGGTAGAAATAACTATATATACAAAGGAGAGGTCGGTAATGACGCCCAAAAATAGACCCTCGTAAGTGCGGGCGCTCGAAGGAGTGTACCCAGGAATGTGCGCCCGCACACACCTGATGTGCGGCCGCACACGACAGATGTGCGGCCGCACACTCCTCAAGTGCGCCCGCACATAGCTGCAGCTTCCTCCTTTCTTCTTTGCCCTTGCTCACGAGGTGCACGCATCCTAGATGATGATGATGGAGGACAAGGTAGGCAGCAACTTCCTTGAATTTCTTGAAGAAAATGAGCCATGAGGAAGGCATAAACAAGACTTTGAAGCATGCTCCTTGAACCTCTCATTGACTTGAAACTTCTTGCACAAGCTTTAGGCATGAAAATTAATGGAAAACTATAGAAAGGAAGCCCGGGAATCCTTGGACAATCAATCACAACCTACAATCAAAGGATAAAAAGCAAGTAAAAGGGAAAAATAGCAAGTAAACAAGAAAAAGCACGAAATAGAGAAACTAACTACAAAAAGCACGAAATGAAGAAAACAAGAATAAAACTAAGGGAAACTAAAGAAAAGAAAGATAAAAAGAAATAAAAATCATCCAAAAAGGAACCAAATGAGTGCCAAAAATGTCACTCATCAAATTCCCCCAAGCTAAACTTTTGCTCGTCCTCGAGCAAAACAAAGCAAGAAAAAGAGAGAATGAAAATTTTATTGAAAACGAAAAAGAAAGACTTAAGATAAGAATGTACACTAAGACTCATTGTCGTAGGAATCACGGTTGTTTTTAGCTACAACAAGCCCTTTAAACCCCAAAGTCGCCTATGAGGACGAGTGAGGTCTCGTAAGGGTATCCTAAGAGTTTGACCCATAACTCTCCACCAAACATCAATGAGGCAAACCATAGAAGAAAAAGAAAGAAAAACAAACCTTTACGAAATGAATCATCATAAAGACTATAAAGCAAATGAATGACAATCTTTCTCAAGTAGTTAAGGTATGCATGTTTCAAGATATCCAAGGTTGATTGAAACATAGGGTATGCTAGGCATAGGAACTAGCTATCACAATTCACTTTCATCCCAAACAATCTTACCGCGTTCTTCCCACTAGTCTCAAATCTCCCTTTAGTGAGTGTCCCAATGATTCCTCGAAGGAACCGGAAAAGAAATATTTTTAGGCTACTCGACATCTTGACTATGCATCCCCTTTCCTTAGGCAATGACCCATGATGCCCTCCCCCGAATAGTGACTCAACTATCTAGGTCGAAAGGTCTTTCCCCAAGGTTGTAACGTAAGGCATAAAGGGTGAAGGTAGGCAAAAATTTTAAAATTTGGTGATTTTCCTAAAAAGTGAAGCAAAAGGGTGATCAATCCTTAACACCACAATCAAGAAATTACCAAACAAAAACAACACCCCCAAGCTTACTTGAAGCTATACTCACAAAAATATATACAAAAAGCGTACACGCTTCTCCCCCAAGCTTAAATGGAGCATTGTCCTCAATGCTTAGTAGGAGAAAAGAATACATCAAAATATTTTTGAATTTTTCACTTTTCATTTGTTTTTTTTGTTGTTTTTATAATGTAATTGCAAAGTCCTTGCCTTTTGTTAACTTTGGACGGCTTTTACAACTTTTGCACTTATTTGTCCATGCCTTTTATAATAAAGGACGGCTTTTACTCATACTCATTTGCCATTATTCACAAAGAAATCATAACACAATCTCGCTTTCATAAAAACCAAAATTCCAACTTAACCACCACAAACTTCATCTCAAATGATCATATTGCTTCACAAAAATCAAGAAAGGTAGAAAATGAAACAAAAGGTCAAATAACTAAAGATGTGGCTTGAAAAGAAGGGATAAGGCTCAAATGGTTGCAAGAAGGCAAATGTAAACCCAAAATAAAAGAAAATAACAAAATATAGTAAAAATGAAAAATACCACCCCGAAAAATGTGCCTTTGTCCTTCCTAGATAGTTCGGTCTCGTGTTTGAGAATCATACATCAAGCTTTATTAGATTAGGTTTGCATAGTCAAGGATCCACGCCACTCATACAAGGAATGTTGAAGGCTAGAAAAACAAGTAACCTCACAAGGTAGTGGCAAAAACTCACCAATGGTGTCAAATCAACTATAGGAAGCAACTTCCAACATACCACAAACAAGTAGAATCCGGCTTCATGATCCTCCTAGTTCAAACCAAGTACCCTAGCATACACTATCCTAGAGTCAACCGAACATAATATTAAACCGTGCATACCTTTACAACCGAGGAAGAAAGTCATGCAAAAGACAAGTCCAATGTACAAGGTTCATCTCAAAAGAAAAGAAATGAAAAACAATGCCTCAAAATCACATCAAAAATAAAAAGAAAAATAAAAGAAAGTAAGAGAAAAAGGTAAAATAAAAGAGAGTAAAAGAAAAGAAATGGAGACATAGGAAAGGAAAACATAGGAGAAAAGCATGCAAAGGACTAGAAAGCATGTTAAGCACATAAAAATCCTAATCGACAAACAAGTGATCGATAGACAACAAAGTCACCGATCCCAAACACATTACGTGTTAACAAGCATCCATCCTCGAACCATTCAACTTCTCCTAAACTAATCCTATTCTATGCAACCAAGGAAAATAAAGAGAAAAATAAGAAAGGTCTCACCGGGATTCCAAGCATAGCAAAAATAAACGAAGCAATAAGAAACCACCTCGTAGCATTCCATATCCATAAGCTCTTCAAGGAACCAAGTGAGAAAAAAGAAATAAAAGAAACTATGAACAAAGAAAATGGTTAGTAACTTCAAAACAAATAAAAGAAAACAACAAATAAAAGAAAATAAACAAAGCAAGAAGTATATACAACTAAAGGAAAGAGAAGCTAAACTACCAAAGAAAATAAAGAATAAAAGAAATAAAATCTAGACTAACTAAAGAACTACTCTAAACTACAAGATTTGGATTTAAGGGATTTGGATTGAGGGATTTGGATATAAGGGATCATCAACAACAACATGCCAAGTAAAACAACTCCACAAACAACAAACATCCAAGCAAATAGGGCAAACAAGCTAGCTACAAAGAAAGTAGCCTAGAGATCAAGAAAATGAGGAAACCAAAAAGAGGAATGAAAATAAACATGCAAGCAACTAAGATATGTACACAACAACAACAAGGTCACCGAGCAAGTTACTAGTTCCCCCAAGCTAGATAGAAAATACATCTCAACATCCCGATCAAAACAAAGCAAGTATCAAAAATATGAGGGATGGAGGTAAAAAGCATGAGAAGCTAAAAGGGAACTAATAACTACTACCATCACCACCACCACTCCCACTTGGCCCGGCCCCATCGGGGTCTTTGTTGCGCTCGGGGTCATCGAAGGGATGAGGGTAAGGCTCCCATCCTCCGGTGTACCCCTCGGGCCACCCATAATGCCCCTTGAAAAGATCGTGTTGCCAAGGAGCAAGAGGGGTGAAAGTATCGGGCAAAGTGAGTTCAAAGGGGTGGTTGGGATGGACATGGGGGTAGTTAGGATCCCCCCTATAGTCACTACCACCCGGAGCCTTGTAATCATAGTTACCATGCTCGTCCGGGTAATAGTGACGCTCGGTGTCGGGGTTAGAAGGCCCCGACCAATAAGGATGCCCAAACGAAGGTAGAGGACCTTGTTGGGGCGGGAAATACGGATAGTTAACCGGGGGAGTAATGTTCCCACGGTTAACTTCCGCATCATAAAGTTGTTATTGTTGTATAAACATACCTTGTTGCATCTCTTGAATACCTCTTATTTGGTCATAGAGGGCCCCAAAGTCTTGATCGTACATGCCATCTACGTGGATTTTCAATCCACTCAATTGCTCACTAAGAGCCCTCAAATCATCATTGGCAAAAGCATGTTGCCCTTGCTCTTGTTCTTGCTCATGAGGAGCTTGTTGTTGTGGAGAAAAATGTTGTTGTTGTTGATGTTGTTGTTGTTGTTGATTTTGTTGTTCTTCCTCATCTTCTTCTTCTTCATCCTCCTCGGAATCAAAGTTGGGAGGCCGGAAGGACCTGGGAACATGCCAAACATTGTCGGCAATCCTAGCCAAAGAAGTCAAGCTAGGGTTAGGCAAGAAGCACCAATGCTCGTTGCCCCTTAGCCACTCATATCTCCCTTCACTAAAACCCTTGGAGATAAATTGGATTTGACCCAATTGTTGCATATCGAGGTAGATGGAATCTGCATCCCCGATCTCCTTACAAAATGGGAGATAATCATCGAGGCGAAGGTGAGTCAAAAGCCTAGTGACCATACCCCCACATGGGATCTCTCCCGTCCTCCTTTTGCGAAGGTCCAAGCAATATTGGGCGAAGATATAACCCAAGTTCAACCGGCCCACAAACTCCGGGCGAGTAGATAGCCAAAGGACCTTGAGCTCCAATTTACTCAATTTCCCCATCTCTTGCTTGGGGAACAAGACATAGCCCAATAGACGGTGTACAACCCTAAGACAAGGTTGGTACACATCCGAGATCTTGGCCTTGTTGGCGATGAACTCACTACCAACGGAGATGTCTTCCCACCAAGAATCTTGATCATAATCCGGGAAGATGAAGTGTTCAACGTTAATAATATCCCCATGGGGATCAAAGTCCAAAGCAGCGTTGAACTCTTTTAAAGATTGGTCAAAAATGTTGTTGAACAATTGGAACCGCACCCTATATACCCCTCCAATGGGTACAAGCTCCAAGGTAGCCAAGAACTCCAAGGTAGGCTCCTTGTAGGTGCGGTAGGCATCGGCGATGAAAGTCCCCAATCTCAAATTCAAAAGCAATGACCGCACATCATTATCAATCCCCAACTTCAGCATATCGGATTGAAAGTAATGGCGGGTTTGTTTGAGGGTTCTTTCATCTTTCAGATTTTGGTAAAAGGCTTTTTGTTTATCGGTAAAATTTTTCTTTTTTGGAAGAGAGGTTGGAGGTCGTGTTTGAGTGGAAGATGGGTTGGAAGTACTAGGCCTAGAAGATGTACTAGGCCTAGTGGAGGTACTTAGGCGGGGAGGTTCCTCGATGCTAACATCGGTTTTTCGCTTTTTGGTGAGTTTCTTGAGGTATTTAGACATTGTGAGAGGTATAGAAGATCACCAACAACCAATCAAGTAGCAAACCAAAGAACCAAGAGCACCACACCCAAATTCACCGCTTACTACTAAAATCACCAAACTCCAAATTCTCAATTCTTTCCAATCAAACCAATTCCAAACCAATCAACAATATCAATGTACCAAGAAAAATTCCTTTTCAATCAATCCAAGAGCAAACACAAAGCCAATACCGAAATCACCACATACTACCAACTTTCCAAAATTTCAACTCACAAGAATTCAACCAAAATTGATGAAAATCGCTACAAAATCAACAAACAACACAATGTCATGCAAAATCAATCATCAAATATCACCAAATCACAACCAAAATCAAGAACAAGCATCAAAAATCACAAAATCAATACTACACTATTCATGCTCATACAAATTTGTAATTCATGCAAATTTATGATATAATTGGCAAAATTAAAGCAAGGATTAGTGATTATACCATAAAAGAAGCAAGATAAACCAATTTTGAGCAAGCAATTCCAACTCCACACAAAACCCCCAATTTTCGGCCACCAAGAGTAGGAGAGAGAGTGAGTGAAATTTGGGTCAAATTGTGAGGAATTTGTAGTGTAGAAAGATTTGTGAGTGATTTTGAGTTAGAATGGAATGATTTTAGTGAGGATTTGAGTGATTTTGGATGATGAATGAGGGTGGAGGAGTGCACACAAAGGAGGGTTTGAATGAGAGTGTGCGTGAGGAAGATGAGGGAAGTGAGAAAATGAAGGGAAAAAGGAGGAAGAAGAAGATAAATGCACGTCCAGCATCTGTGCGGCCGCACAGCGCTGATGTGCGCCCGCACACGCAGGCTGTGCGCCCGCACATGCCTCGTGTGCGGGCGCACATCCCTGTGCGTGCTCCTTCCTTCTTTTTTTTTTCTCAAAAATTTGATACTTACTGCCTATTTGGGTGCGCACATGAATCATGATGGTGATGAGGAACAACATAGGCAGTAGCTAAAATCATTTTCAAAGTCCTCAAAGTTGAAAATTCATGTACACACCACAAAAATTCACTAAGTATCAATTTCCTCCAACTTTCAAAATATGAAATTCCTATCTTACCTCTCTAAAATTCTTACCCTTTTACCTCAAATTTCGACTAGAATCGAACAAAATATGATTTGTGCCATGAACACCTTCCATCCATCATGCATATTTGTTGAATTCCAATCCCACAAACGGACATCCTAAAAATCCAAATTAAAAGAAAAGTAAAAGAAAAGACAAAGTAATAAAAGAAACAAAAATGAGAAAATTCAAAAATCAAAGAGAAAGGTTAGAAACTCCGGGTTGCCTCCCGGGAAGCGCTTGCTTAAGGTCCTAAGCTCGACCCTTCCTCCTAATCATGGAGGATCAAAGAACACCACCTTCTTCAAAGTGGTTGATAGAGCAAATTCTTCTTCAACCTTGGGCAACTTCTCATTATTGCTTGATGAAACTCTCACAAAATTCTTTTCAAATTCTTCTTTTTCACTTCTCAACTTCTTCCTTTTCCTTGTTTTCTTCGAGTCACGGGCCTTTTTCTTCGGCTTGACTTCAACATCCTTAATCATGGAAGCTTTCTCTTCCTCATGAGAATTAAGCTTGAACCAATTTGGAAAACCAATATCTTTCTCATCCTTTGGCTTTTGAATCACAAATTCTTCTTCACTAACATCATCAATACTTGCACAAACATCATCAACAATCTCAAAAACATTATTAGTAGAAGAATCAATCATGCACATACCATCAATGGAACGAGAAAGACTAGCACATGCGATATCTTGGACACAAGATAAAGACTCATGCATTGGTTTTAACTTAAAACTCTCTTCTAATTTCCCACACCTCAAAGTAATTTGACCTCCTTTGACATCTATTAAAGCTCCCGAGGTAGCTAAGAAAGGCCTCCCTAAGATGATTGGAATATGTTCATCCTCCTCAATCTCTAGAACAACAAAATCCACCGGAAAAACAAACTCTCCAATCCTTAAGGGGACATCATCAATTCTTCCCTTAGGAAGCTTAATAGAACGATCGGCCAATTGAAGTGTTATCTTGGATGGTTGAAGCTCACCAAGATCAAGCCGCTTGAAAACCGAGAAAGGCATTATGCTAACACTAGCACCAAGGTCACACAAAGCATTCTCAAAAACCATTTCCTTAATTTGACAAGGGATTGAAAAATTCCCCGGATCTTCCATCTTCTTTGGGAGTTCACCATGGATAAGAGCACTAAAGCACTTCCCTCCTTCCACCGAACTACCCTCATCAAAATCCTCTCTCTCTTCTAAGATCTCCTTAACAAACTTGGAGTACTTAGGCATGTCGGGAATTGGTTCGGTAGAGGGTGTAGAATCATGAACATCCTTAAAAGCTTCAAGGAACTTCCCAAATTGCTCATCCATTTTGAATCTCAAGTATTTTTGGGGATATGGTAGATCGGGAAATCTCTCTATCTCACTCGTCTTTTCACCAACACACTCTTCTCTTTTGTTAACCTCACAATAGATTTCCTTAGACTCAACTTTTTCCTCTTCATTCTCCTTAGCACCACACTCATCTCTTCCTTCTTTTGAACAAGAAACTCCCTCATCAAAATCATTTCCACCACTTGTGGCAATAGAGTACACGGGTTTCTTTGGTTCAACACCTTGGGAAGGCAAAGATGAAGGACTAGCAAAATCCTTAATAGTGCTTGCTAATTGGGTAATTTGAGTCTCAAGCATCTTATTGTGGGTCATCATCTCATTGAATTTCTTATCACTAACCGCCATATAGGTGTTAATGATCTTGGTTTGATTATCAATCAACTCTTCCAAGGTTGTCTTAGGAGAAGAAGGTTGTGAATAGGAATTTTCATTTTGAGTCTTTGGAACAAAACCGGGTGGGGGACCTCTTTGAGCATTGTTTTGAAAATTTCCCCTTCCTTGGTTGTTCCAATTACTCCTATTTTGATTTGAACCATAACCTTGATTATGGTTACCACCACCATGATTATGGTTTCCATTACCTTGGTTATGATTTACATAACCTTGGTTTTGATTACCATAATTATGATTTTGATTACCATAGTTTTGGCTTTGATTTTGGCTACTATAACCTTGGTTATGGTTACCACGAGAACCATGATTCCCTTGGTTCCTATAACCACCATTATGATTATAGTTGTCAAAATTGCCTTGGTTTTGGTAATTCCTATTCCATTGGCCTTTTTGATTATCAAACCTTTGAAAATTGTTGTTTGACACAAAATTAACATGTTCACACTCATTGTTGTCAAATTCATCAACACATTCATTAGGACAAACACTAGAGTCATGATCATACGATCCACATGTTCCAACGACCTAGTTTTCCCCGGCAACGGCGCCATTTTGATGGGAAGGAGAACGGTAGGTCGTTGGGCTACCACCCCACCCTATCAAACAAAATTTGTAACTTAACTAACCCCTATTTAGCGTAGTGGCAAGTCAAGGTCGAACCCAAGGGAATGGATATCAAGTGCACGATGTCTAAATCAAGCTATTTCGGAATCAAGAAGGGGTTTGAGGTAGAACTAAGGCTAAACTAGGTAATGCAAACTTGTATAAAATCAATCTAAGACACTAGGGCAATGGATCCACATGTATCACAAAACAAGCAACCTAAAGGCATATTATGTGAAGAGGGAGGGGGTTGAGAGTTAGAAGGAGTACCTCTCCCCCTAAATTGGGAGGGAAGATTAGAAGCTTGAGAAGTGGTAGAAGTGCTCTCCAACTTAGCTTTGATTGCGGTGACCTCCTTTCCTAAGTTTGTCATTTGAGAGGAAAGGTTGTTGATTGCATTGAGATGGTCCACCGAATACAATGAAGATTGCTTGCTTGAAGAGTCTCTCTCCCCATCTTGCCAATCCCCATAATATGTCACCACGTCCTCAATGATGTCCACAACTTCTTCTTCGGTTTTGTTCATGATAGGGCCCCCGGCCCCTCCATCAAGACATGACTTGCCTTGGGGACTTAAACCGCCATAGAAGATTTGGATCACTTGGTATGTGGGAATTCCGTGGTGAGGGCACTCCCTTTGATACTCTTTGAATCTCTCCCATGCTTCATAAAGGCTTTCACTCGGCCTTTGCTTGAACCCTTGAATCAAGGCTCTTGCCTCCGCCGTCTTCTTTTGGGGATAGAAACGGGACAAGAAAGCCTTTGTAACATCATCCCAAGTTCTCAAGGAGTTGGGCTTCACCTCCTTGTCTAGCCACTCCAAAGATCTTCCTATTAGAGAGAAAGGGAACAACTTGAGGCGGATGAATTCTTGAGAGACCCCATTGACTTTGATGGTGTTGCAATATTTTTCAAATTCTTTCAAATGGTTCAATGGGCTCTCATTCTTAGCCCCACTATATTGCCTTCTCTCAATCAAGGTGATCATTGCCGGCCGGATTTCGAAGTCATTTGCCGGGGTAGTAGGTGGAGCTATTCCACTCTCAAACCTATATGCCCCGGGCACTCCAAGCTCCTTCAAGGCTATTCTAGGATTTTCACCCATTCCTTGTTCTTCTTGAATTTCTTCTTCACTTGAAGAGCTATAAGCCAAGGATCTATTATCCACTCTTCTTCTTGAAAGAGTCCTCTCAATTTCCGGATCAAGGGGAACAAGGGGACGATCGCGGGTTCTATGCATGCAAAACTCAAACAAAAATATTAGTAGCACGGCTACAAGTGTAGCCTAGAGAAACAAAATCTTTTTGTATTTTATCAAAATGAAATAGACTCAAAAACAACATACGCTCAAGCACCATTCCCCGGCAACGGCGCCATTTTGATGGGAAGGAGAGTGCACGATGTCTAAATCAAGCTATTTCGGAATCAAGAAGGGGTTTGAGGTAGAACTAAGACTAAACTAGGTAATGCAAACTTGTATAAAATCAATCTAAGACACTAGGGCAATGGATCCACATGCAATCATAATGGAAACGGGTAATTTGGGAGGTCAAACCGACTAAGTCAAGCGATATGAAGGAAAATCATCATGTATCCAAAAGAGCATACTAAGGTGGTTCACCTAGAGGTCTAACTAGCGTCAACTACGCTAAACACTACCTAGGGAACGTCACAAAGCACCTCAATCGTGAAATTGCAAGTCTACTAATCAATGGTCCGTATCATAGCAAGCTTACAATGCAATCTAGTGTATTAATCAAAGATGGCCAAACCTCAATTAATCACACACATGCACATGAAACATCAACCAAATTTAATCATATCATCAACTCCATCAATTATCCCCAAATTACACTATTCCATCATTCATACATGCTTCACCATCTCCCTAGCTAGAAAACTACTCACTAGCCATAGGAATTAAGATCAAAACTACAACATTCATCAAATTCATCATCAACATACTTGAAATCAAAGATTAAACCAACAATCAATCAAAATTCAATCAATAACCAAATCAATCATCAACAATATGAAAAACTAATGAAATCAACTAAAATCAAACTTGTATTGAAATCAAGAAGAAAATCCTTACAAAACTTTGATCCAAAGATCAAATACAATGAGGAATCCTTGAACAATCACCAAAAATCATGAGTTTCTCTCTCTAGTTCTTGAGTTTCTCTCTCTAAAATTCTCCCAAAAACTAACTATCAAATTCAATCTAAAACTAAAAACTTCTTCTTTCAAAAATAGGTAGAAATAACTATATATACAAAGGAGAGGTCGGTAATGACGCCCAAAAATAGACCCTCGTAAGTGCGGGCGCTCGAAGGAGTGTACCCAGGAATGTGCGCCCGCACACACCTGATGTGCGGCCGCACACGACAGATGTGCGGCCGCACACTCCTCAAGTGCGCCCGCACATAGCTGCAGCTTCCTCCTTTCTTCTTTGCCCTTGCTCACGAGGTGCACGCATCCTAGATGATGATGATGGAGGACAAGGTAGGCAGCAACTTCCTTGAATTTCTTGAAGAAAATGAGCCATGAGGAAGGCATAAACAAGACTTTGAAGCATGCTCCTTGAACCTCTCATTGACTTGAAACTTCTTGCACAAGCTTTAGGCATGAAAATCAATGGAAAACTATAGAAAGGAAGCCCGGGAATCCTTGGACAATCAATCACAACCTACAATCAAAGGATAAAAAGCAAGTAAAAGGGAAAAATAGCAAGTAAACAAGAAAAAGCACGAAATAGAGAAACTAACTACAAAAAGCACGAAATGAAGAAAACAAGAATAAAACTAAGGGAAACTAAAGAAAAGAAAGATAAAAAGAAATAAAAATCATCTAAAAAGGAACCAAATGAGTGCCAAAAATGTCACTCATCAAATTCCCTCCTCTTTTGAAAACCCTCCAACACTGCCGCCACCTACAATGTCGGCCACCACTGCTGCCTCGGAACTCCGTCACCTCCTCACTTCATTCTCTTTCTCTTTCTTTTTCACTTTCTCTAATATTCTCCTTATTTAATTTGGTGTTCGAAAACACCAACAACCCTCTCCACCATTGTGCGCCACCTAAACAGCCGCCTCCACCACTCCACCACCTGCACAGCCGCGTCCAGGCCCGAGAGCCACTGCCCTGAGGTTCGCCACAGGCCACAGCCCTGAGGTTTGCCCACTCCCCAAGGTTCATTCTTCACAGCCACCATGCCAAGCCGCCGCGCGAAGCCCCTGGTTCTTCCACCACCGACCGCCGTCCTGTGCCCTCCATCTCTCCTCCCCTTCCACCTCCACCTAGGGTTAATATTAATTTTTTTGGCAATTTGAACAATTGCTAGGCAAATTAAAGTTAAGGTTTGAATATAATTTTAACCTAATTTTTCTGAATTTTAGGTTGTTTTATTGGGAAATTTTGAATAAATTAGAGATTAGCTAGTAACCTTGTTACTTAGTTGAATTTTGGTATGTTTTCATGGGTAATTTTAGGTTGTTTTAATGGGTAATTTTGAATAAATTAGAGATAAGTAACCTTGTTACTTAATTAGTTGAATTTTGGTACGTTTTAATGTGTAATTTTAGGTTGTTTTAATGGGTAATTTTAAATAAATTAGAGATTAGTGACCTTGTTCTTAGTTGAATTTTGGTATGTTTTAATAGGTAATTTTGAAAAAATTAGTGAATAAATAGTTTAGTAATTGTTAGTTTGATGAATGATGTGTTTTAGCTTAGCAATGTATGTAGCTACTAATTAATTACTAACTTTTGTGTGTTTTTGTTTTTTTTATAAATTCATATGTGAAGCACGATTTTAGCTTGAAGAATACATGTTTAGCTCAAGTGGGAAGCTCAAAAGTGTACATCCATTGTACTTGCTATATTGGTATGAGAAAGAAAAAAATCATTTGATAAGAAATGTAGGAAATGGGCAAAGTAAAAGTCATATAGGCCATATTTGGGCCATTTTGGATGAAATGCGTCTTAAAACTTAATAAAATGCTCTTTTGATGTGATTTTAAGCCTTAGACACCTAAGACTAGGTAATATTGACATGTTATGAGTAAAAAAAATAGTTCATTTGATAACAAATGTAGAAAATGGGCAAAGTAGAAGTCATATAGGCCATCATATTTGGGTCATTTTGGATGAAAAATACTCCGAACTTAATAAAATTCTCTTTTGATGTGATTTCAAGCCTTAGACACCTAAAAATAGGTAATATTGACATGTTATGAGAAAAAAAATAGTTCATTTGATAAGAAATGTAGAAAATGGGCAAAGTAGAAGTCATATATGCCATATTTGGGTCATTTTGGATAAAACTTAAAAAAATACTCTTTTGATGTTATTTCAAGCCTTAGACACCTAAAACTAGGTAACATTAACATGTTATGAGAAAGAAATAGTTCATTTGATAAGAAATGTAGAAAATGGACAAAGTAGAAGTCATATAGGCCTTATTTGGACCATTTTGGGTAAAATGTGTCCTAAAATTTAATAAAATGCTCTTTTGATGTGATTTCAAGATTTAGACACCTAAGACTAGGTAATATTGACATGTTATGAGAAAAAAATAGTTCATTTGATAAGAAATGTAGAAAATGGGCAAAGTAGAAGTCATATATGCCATATTTGGGCAATTTTTGATAAAATGCGTCTTAAAACTTAGTAAAATGCTCTTTTGATGTGATTTCAAGCCTTAGACACCTAAAACTAGATAAAATTGACATGTTATGAGAAAAAAATAGTTCATTTGATAAGAAATGTAGAAAATGGGCAAAGTAGAAGTCATATAGGCCTTTTTGGGCCATTTTGGGTAAAATGCGTCCTAAAATTTAATAAAATGTTGTTTTGATGTGATTTCAAGCATTAAACACCTAAGACTAGGTAATATTGACATGTTATGAGAAAAAAATAGTTCATTTGATAAGAAATGTAGAAAATGGGCAAAGTAGAAGTCATATAGGCCTTATTTAGGCCATTTTGGATAAAATGCTTTCTAAAACTTAATAAAATGCTCTTTTGATGTGATTTCAAGCCTTAGACACCTAAAACTAGGTAACATTGACATGTTATAAGAAAGAACTAGTTCATTTGATAAGAAACGTAGACAATGGGCAAAGTAGAAGTCATATAGGCCTTATTTAGGCCATTTTTTATAAAATGTGTCTTAAAACTTAGTAAAATGCTCTTTTGATGTCATTTTAAGCCTTAGACAGCTAAGACTAGATAATATTGACATGTTATGAGAAACAAAGGTTCATACATAATGTTTAACCTAATTAATTAATTTTAACATAATATTTATGCATTCCAAGTTTTGCAAGGTACAAAAGGATGGTCCGTTGACAAGCAAGGAACTTAATGAAGTTCGAGACATGTCGGCGTCTTTTATCACCTTTAATTTATAAATGTCACTTCTATTTGAATTTATGTTTTGTTAACTTTTTAACTACATTATTCATTAATTAGTATTGTTTGTATATATATATGACACTTTTTATTTATTGTATTGCATTTCGGATTATTTATATCTATGTATGTATTGTTGCTCTTATTTCAATTTAGAAAGTATTCTTATTATAATTATTATTAATTATAAATTATTAATTTTAATTATTATTGATAATTATTAATGATAATTATATTATTATTGATAATTATTATTGATAATTATTAATGATAATTATAATAATTAGGAAATTTTGGAATTTGGTACCTCGAAAATGGGGGGTGTTGAATTTTGGTACCCATTTAATTTTTTATTTTTTATTTTTTTATTTTGATACCCATCAAAGTGTAAAATTATAGGTTTTGGTACCTCCTTCCATGTTCCGTTAAGTTTTTCGTTAGTGGGGCCCATTATCTAATTATTTAATAATTTATTTATTAAAAAAAAAGAAAAAACATTTTAAAAAAAATCTTAAAAAAAAAAACACCAGCCTGCCACCGGTCACTGCCACCCAACCCCTGTCCCGGCTTTCGGCTATTGGTGGCCGAATTCCTCGGGCACCGGCGCCGGCGCCGGCCACCCCTCCCCCTCCCTTTCCCTCCTCCAATCTCAACCATAAGGGCCACCCCACCCCACCCCCTCCCTTTCCCTCCCTGTTTTCCCCTTCCCCGAAACCCTAGAGCAACCAACCACCGTCTTCCCTTCTTTCCTAGTTCCTAGCCGTGGCGGCAGCTGCTGTGGCGTGGCTTTGTGTAGAACCATCACACCGAAACCAACTCAAGGGTTTCGATTTTGGGGTTTTAGAGTTTCGATGTGGTGGTTTTCAGATAAGGTGGGTCGCGGCGACGTGGGGGAGGGGGTCTGGGCTGCCGGCGAAGTGGTTTGAGGTGGTGGCCTTGATTTCGGCTACGGTGGTCGGAGAACGGTTTCGGTTCAAGCTAAGGCAGGGAGGGATGGGGTATGGTGGTTTAGTGGAAATAATGGGCACTGGTGCGGGCTGGTGGGGGGGGGGGTGGTGTCGACGCTGGGAGGCAAGGCTGGGTGGCGGTTGTGGGGAGGTTGCTGGGCGCGGGGTTGGTCTACCGCCGGCGGAAGGTGGGTGGCTGGTGGTATTAGTGGTTGTGTTTTTTCTTTTAAATTTTTTAAGGTTTTTTTTTAAATGTTTTTTCTTTTTTTTATAAATTAAATTATTAAATAATTAGATAATGGGCCCCACTAACGGAAAACTCAACGGAACATGGAAGGAGGTACCAAAACCTATAGTTTTACACTTTGATGGGTATCAAAATAAAAAAAAAAAAATTAAACGGGTACCAAAATTCAACACCCCCCATTCCCAAGGTACCAAATTCCAAAATTTTCTAATAATTATTATAATTATTTTTGTTAATATTAATTATAATGGCAGAAAAAACAGGTTATTATTGCAAAAAAACAGGTTTTTTTTATTATTATTATTGCAGGAAAAATAGGAAAAAAATACATGAAATGGCACCGGTTAACCGATGCCAATTGACTTTAATACCAAAAAAAATTACCCGGGAATAGTTATGCCACCGGTTAACTGCTGCCAAAAATCAATTATAGCACCGGTTAATCGGTGCCAATATTAGATATTGCCACCGGTTTTGAATCGGTGGCATTTGTTGGATGAATTGACATCCCTCAAATACTCAACGGTTCAAAATCGGTGCCTTAGGGGGGTTTTGAACCGGTGCCAAATTGACTTTTTCTACTAGTGATAATAAAACCAACATCAACATTGGAAGCAATTTAACCATAACAACGTTAGTCAAATCAAATCATAATAAACCTAATCATGATACTAGCAACAAGCACTAGTACATAATTGAGTTTATGTAACACGTTTTGGTAACACTTTTTGTAATGCAAAATTATTAGATTTATAAGTAACACTTTGGTAACATTTTTTAAAAATGTAACACTCAATGTAACATTTTAATATAAGTGTATAGGACAGCTCCTGCTGAGCTATCACTAGGCTCCTAGACTGGCTCGCGGGGTGTGTACTCACTGCTGGAAGAATAATCAGAAGGGCTCATCAGCTCGATAGAGTTTGTAACACCCCCAAATCTCCCTCTACGGAAATACTAGTATAATACGTATAATTATACCGTAGAGATAGACTAAGGCGTATTACCGCCGCGTGATTACGTAAGGCTACTCAAACTTACTAACTAAACTAATACTTTGTAGCGGAAACTTCAAAACTCTTCTTTATTTAATAATAGGCTAAAAATAGTAACCATTGTCATGAGTACTCAAAATAAAACACAAGACCAACACTTCCTAATCTAGGTGAACCATTCTCGGGACTCCAAATGCTCATTTATGACTTCACCTGAAATTAGTCAACACTGCTTACCATTAAGGTAAACAGGGCGAACCAAAACAAAATAAGAAATACGGATTAGTAAAATATGCTAAGTACGATAAGTGTGAGATAATTAAACTCAATTTATTCATAAACGTGCTTTCGAAATCAATTCCATCCATTCCAATAATTAAATCAATAATTCCAATTCAAGATTCCAAAACCAATTTCAATAACCAATATTAATATCCAATAAATCCAATTCCACTTATTTTAAACCAAATCCAATTATTCAAAACCAAATCCAATTACTCAAAAACCAATTCCAATTTCTCTCCCAAGTGTGCACACTCCCAAGCTAGTCTCCTTATATTACAAGGCTATTCTTGAGGAAAGACTCGGTCATACAAAGTCCAAAGTCATATCAAATAAACCAAATCCGCATAGTGGGATTACTAACATGCTTATAAAGCTTTAATAATAATAATAATTCAATGAATCCTCTTTAAATCCAATACTTTCAACTTTTAATAATAATTCCAAAACTCCTCTTTATTAAATTCAACATGCTTTTAAAATAAAACCCTTTTAAACATGAATAATAATTAATTCATTTAAAACATGATATAAAATCAATACTCCAATTTATTTATTAAAACCAATTTATTTAAACATACTTCTATTTCATAATCATAATTCAATTCAATTTAATTCAATCATCACAAGAAATCATTCAAAATGCTCATTCAAATCAATCTTTTTCAAGGTATCTAACCACCTAACGTACCTTGATCCTTGCTTATCAAAACACACAAACGGAACCTGAACACACCCTACAAATAAATATAACCTTATAAGGTTAACAAATAATCACAATAATTAAATTAAAAACCTCCCAACTATATGTACATGAACCTTTTAAATTAATTTTCATAAACATCATTAAAAATCTGATTTTATATAATTAAAACTATTCATAATAATTTTTATAAATCCCCCATAATAATAATAATAATAATAATTGAATAAGAGAAGAGAAGAAGAAAATATAAGGAACCAAGGAAAAGAGAAGAATTGGATTTGTGTTGGAAAGAATAGGTAGAACTTGCAGAGGCTATAACTCCTTCTATATAACTCTGAATTGGGTGATTCTTGAGCCTAACCTCAAGGATTTTTTGAGAAGAACAATCTTTTGTGAAACGTCAATACCCCAAAAACTGACCAGAAATGCCCGAAAATTGGATTCAAAGATAAATGGGATGATTTATGTAAAAAGAGGAGAAGAAAAGAAGAGAATTGGTGTGAAGAATGTGAGAGGTATGAAGGGGTATTTATAGGCTAGCTCATACAAGAATTATAGCAAGAGAATGTGGGAAGAATTATGCAAAGTAGGGTTTAAGGGATTACTTGGAGAAGTGAGTAAGAGAATTAAGGAAAGTTTGGATATTAAGGTGATTGTGTATAATTGAATATGGAATGTATGTATGTCATGAAAAATAATAAGGAAATTGGAATTACTTGGGGAATAATTAAGAAGAATGAATGGCAAGAAAATATGATGATTAGATATTAAAAAGATGGAGAATTAGAATTAAGGGAAATAAGAGATTTTGGGAGATAATTAAATATACAATTTTACCAAAATAAATTCCCCAAAAATAATTAGAGAGGGCCGAAAATCTTGAGCTTCCCATAGCTCAGATTTTCGGATTTCTCTAGGATTATTTAGGAAGATTTTGCTCGATTTTAAGGAATAAAATAATTGTATAAATAATATAGAATAAATAATTAAATAATTAAATACCAATTATTCATCAATAAATAACAAAGAAAAAAAAAAAATCAGATTTTCATACATGGAAAATCCGAAATCCCTAGCTAATTATTGGGAATTTTCAGCCATCATAAATTATTAATAAAAAATTATTTTGCTTTAATTAAAATATCCAAAATATGTAAATAATCCGGTTTTTAAAATAAGATAAATGGATAATAAATCTTATCTAAAATAATGATTAGTTTTCAAAATACTTTTGGCGCCAAAATTCAAATATTATTTTGGCTCCAAATAATAAATTTACTAAAATACCCTTTTTATAAAATAATTCCTAATTAATTAATTAGAAAATACGTATGAAAATACGGGGTATTACAAGTCAGCCTGCATGCTGACCAAGTAGGACTCTCCACAAAGGAGATCGTACACCTATAAATAAGGGATAAAGTATAGCGGAAAAGAGGTTAGACAAACATTCTATTACATCATCTATCTCTCTAAGTACACACACTCTCTCTAAAAACACATTCTAACTTAGGCATCGGAGGGGGGGGGGGGGTGGGGTTCCTTGAGCCACCCCCGAGGGCAGTTCATGTGTGTTGCCTTGCGCAGGTCATCAACAGGACCCAGCTCGTGCCAGCAGAACCCTTGGATCCAAACTTGGAACAATTGGCGCTAGAAGGAGGGGAAGGATCATCTAACATGAGGTTCACCAGCTGAGCAAGGGACTAGTTGATAGACCGCATGGCCGGAGAAGAAACTGTACAAACACCGGTCTCTAAGGCTATCGAAACCAACCAAACACCACAGAAAACAGCGTCAGTAACTCTGAATCCAAAAGGATCAACTGAAAAACCCAAATCTAATATCTCTTAGAAATCTAACCCCACCGGATTGACGTCTGCTGCAATCAAAGCGGCGGCGAAACCAGTAGATCCGGTAGGGTCTAGCTCTTCTTTTAAGTTCGGAATGTGTAGACACCTGATTGTGTCTCCCCAAAAACCAAACATGGTGATGAATATCTTTCATGTCATCGATTATCGAACGAGGTGAAATGTGAGAAGTCCTGTGATGCGGTCGTTTTACTAAAAATACTTCTTTCTGTTTTCGAAAATATTTCTTTTCGTACTCTATTTATGGAAAATGTCTAGTCTAGTTTAGTTTGGTCCATGATAAGGGTCCAATAATGATGTAGTTGGATTGGGCTCGAAAAGAGCTTTCCAACGATATATTATAAGCCCAATTTCGATGAATAACGAGGAAGTTATGGTCAAAATACTAAATTGGGCCCGAAATGAGTTTTATATACGTCCCAATGATCAGGTGGAGGCCCCATTAATTATTATTCCTAAAGTCATTATGATTAATTTTAATTTTCTACATTAATCTAAAAGGTTATTTTAAAAATTCTAGTGGAATTAGGATTAATAATTATATTTTTTAGAAAATAAAGAATTTTATTTGGATTAAAACAAGTGTTTTAAAAGATTAAATCTGATTCTTAAACTATAAGTACGAATGTTAATTAGTCTAATTTAATTAGATTAAGGACTCCATACAGTTTTAAATTAATGCGTTCACCATCGCGAAACAACAGCTCTATCGCACCACGATGGACACTATCGCGCCGCGATGGAAGTAGTTTTACTCCGAATCGAATTCGATCTTTTTCTGATCGTTTCGGGACTATTTTCTCTATAAATAGGGTCTTTAATCCCCGTTTTCAATCACCAAAAATCACCAACAATCATCAAATTCTATTATTTCTCTTCTTTCTACAAGCTAGAAGCTTATTCTTTCCCCCTCTCTCTAAGACTTGCCTTTTCAAATACAATATTCCTTCTTCACGAGACTTAGACACACCTAGCTGTAGGCGTCGTTTGAAGTGCGCCTACGTTAAAGCATGTGTGAATATGCTTGGCACTCATAGGAAGTGGGAATTGACATAATACGATTAGGGACAAGGAAAGTAGGGAGCCGCCAATAAGTTTTTAAGGAACTTGTAAACCGTTCACGGATCATAAAAGACAACCAGATAAAGGGACAACGAAAGGCAACAACGATTGACCCGTGAAGGTTACACCCCATTCATAATCCATGAGATTACTAACACCATATGGTTCGGAACCACGAAAGGAGGATCGGGGATGATGGTACGAAGTGAGTCATGGAGTTACATTCGCCCGTATTGGCCTCTACTCGATTCTTATAGTGAAAAGTGATTCCTGCAATCTCAAAGGCAGACACACAAAATATTTAATTTGCTCCAAACTATTATTATGATAAATTTGTTGAATATTAATGCAACACATAATTCTAAAATATTAGTGATCACTTTAATTAATAACAAGATTAAAAAGGAACCTAAATCGGTTGTCCAAATTATCTTATTAGGCGTGATTTTCAATTACATATTCCCTTTAAACATGCAATATGGTGATCAATAAATATATAATAGAATAAACATTAATATTGGAAGCAATTTAACAATAAATTGTTAGTCAAATCAAATACAAATTAATCTAATCATGATACTAGCAATATAAAAATAAAATAAGTAATTAATTAATTGCTCACATTTCGCGCGCTCCTTTAAATTGTTGTATCATGAATAAATTGTTAATAACTTCAATAAAAATATAAATCAAATTGAAATTAAATTAAAAGTACAGTTGATTTGGTCCAAACCCTCAGTTAATTATACCTTTCACGCCTTGATTTAAGGACGAAACCTCGGGTGTTGTAAGGACTCCTTGGAGTGCTTAGGGGAAGTATTATGGAAGAATAAGGTGGCTAGGGTTTAGACTAAAGCAAGAGAGAAATAAAGAAGAGAAGGATTGTTGGTTTAGAGGGAGAGAGAATGATTTATGGTGATATTGCCATTTTAGTGAAAGGGTGTCAATTTTGGGCCGAGTTTAGTACTTTGCTCATAACTTCTTCGTTTTAAATCGGAATTGGGCTTATGATATATTCTTGGAAAGCTTATTTCAAGGCCTATCCAACCAAATAATAATTGGATCAAAATTATAGGGCCACAAAATCAGTTTATCTCGGTTTTGTGATGTGGACACAAAAAGTGGAAAGTAAGTTATGGTTTAAGATATGAGCTAGGATCTGAATTGGTTTATGAAATGTATTGAATGGAAATATTGATTAAGCACTCCAAAGGTTAAATACTCAACCCGACCAATAATGGCGGTGAAATGTTTTTCATCAACAGGTTTGGTTTTGGGGAGACATTTTAGTGTCTACACTACCCAAGCTCGAAGTTGCCTTCGCCCTAGATGTGAAAGGTTGCTAATTTATGAGGGTTTGGTCCCAAATCCCTATTTCAATTATTTAAATTAATTGTTTGATTTAATATTTTCATTAAAGTTACTAACGTGTGTATTGTTTTGATAAAAAGAGATACAAGGCAACAAAGTAAGTAGTTTTATTGCTATATTTCTATAAAAAGCATGCTTATATTATTTTAATTCCTAGTATCATGTTGTAGACAACCAAATGTGTCTCCCCAAAACCAAACCCAGTGATGAATACTTTTCACGTCGTTTGATTATCGAACGAAGTGAAAGTGTGAAAAGTCTAGTGATGCGGTTGTTTTTATTAAAACATCTCTCTTTCTGTTTTTGAAAATGTGCTTTATTTATGAAAATAGCTAGTCCAATTTAATTTGGTTCATGATAATGGTCCAATAATAGTGTAGTTGGGTCGGGCTCGAAAAGAGCTTTCCAACGATATATTATAAGCCTAATTCCGATGAATAACGAGGAAGTTATGGCCAAAATACTAAATTGGGCCCGAAATAAATTTTATATACGGCCTAATGATCTTGAGGAGGGCCTATTAATTATTATCCCTAAAGTTATTAGGATTGATTTTAATCTTCTAGAATAATCTAGAAGGTTCTTTTAAATTCTAATAGTATTAGGATTGATAATTATATTTTAAAGAGTTTTATTTGGAATAAAATAAGTGTTTTATGATAAACCCGATTTTAATTTGATAAAAACGGAATTTGCTGCTTAATCATATTTAGAAGAGGATTCCGCGTACAAAGCGCGTTTTATCTTTTAATTAGCGCCAAACGACAGAGTTTTTCGCCAGACAACAAAGTCTGTCGCCTGCCGCTAATGTCTGTCGCCTGGCGACAAATGCCAGTCTTATTCCGTATAGAACTTGAAGTATTTTCTATCGTTTTCGGACTATTTTTCTATAAATAGGGTCCTAGACCTCCGTTTTTTATACACAATCATCAACAATCACCAACGATCTAATTCTCTCTCTTCTCTCTCTTAAGCAATAGCTTATTCTTTCTCTCTCTATTCTTTTTCTAAACCTTCCCTCTTACAAAATTCCGCATACATTAGTTGTAGACACACATAGCCAAGTTCGACGTTGCCTTTGCCCTAGACGTGAAAGGTTTATAATTTCTGAGGGTTTGGTCTCAAATCCTATTTCAATTATTTAATTAATTGTTTATTATTTTCCTTGAAGTTACTAACGTGTGTATTTTGTTATTAGAAAGAGATATGAGGCATCCAAGTAAGTAATTTAATTGTTATTATTTTGTTATAGAAATCATGCTTTAATTATTTTAATTCCTGGTATCATGTTAGGATGTTTTTATTGCTTCCTAGTATCATGTTTAGGGTAATAATTAAGATTTCTAATATCATGTATGTTTATGATGCTTCCTATTTTTTCCTTCTATTATGTTAGTATCATGTTAGGGATAAAGCTTTGATCTTTAATGTTTAGTGACATGCTAGGATTTGTTATTAATCTTGTTAATATCATGCCTAGGATCTTGCTATTATTATTATGCTTTATTGAGATTATTATGATTGATGATTATTGTTATTATTGTTGCTTGATATTATTATTGTTATTGCTTGATCACGCCCTCTCTTGCAGGATTAAAGGGAATTTGTACTTGTAATCACGCTTAATAAGATAATTAATAATCTTGTTTAGGTTAATATGATTATAATTCAAATGATCGCCAATAATAGATTTGTTTGTGCATTAATATTCAACCAACATAGATTAAACAGGTTTAGGGTTAACTTATTGATTGTATGTTAGTCAGAAAGCGCACATGAATATGAGAAGAATAAAGTAGAGACCTATTTTTAGGGCAGGTTCAATCTCTTTTAGGTTGGATTTGTACCTTCATCCCCGAATATCCAGTCATGGTTCTAGACCACTATGGAGTTAGCGATCTCATGGATCGTGAAGGGGTGTAACCTTCACCCTGTGAACGGTTTACAAGTTCCTAAAACTTGTTGGCGACTCTTTTGCTCTAACTTCCTTCCCTTTGGACGCCACCATGCTTAAGTGTATGATCACAGTGGGGCTCAAGTGTGTGATGCTTGAAATATTCCCTACACATGTTAGGATATCTTTATGATTCCTAGTATCATGTTTAGGGTAATAAATAATATTCCTAATATCATGTATGTTTCTAATATCATGATTAGGTTGCTTCCTATTTCTTATATCATGTTAGGGCTAAAGCTTTGATTTTTATTGCTTAGTGACATGCTAGGATTTATTATTAATCTTGTTAGTATCATGCCTAGGATCTTGCTAATATTATTATGCTTTGACGAGATTATTATTATGATAATGATGATTGTTGTTGTTATGTTGCTTGATATTATTGTTATTGCTTGATCACGCCCTCTCTTACAAGTTTAAAGGGAATTTGTACTTGTAATCACACTTAATAAGATAATTAATAATTTTATTTATGCTAATATGATTTTAATTCAAGTGATTGCCAATAATAGATTTGTTTGTGCATTAATATTAAACCAACATAGATCAAACAGGTTTAGGGTTAATATATTGATTGTATGTAAGTCAGAAAGCGCACATGAATATGAGAAGGATAAAGTAGAGGCCTATTTTTAGGGCAAGTTCAATCTCTTTAAGGTTGGATTTGTACCTTCATCCCCAAATATCCAATCATGGTTCTGGACCACTATGGAGTTAGCGATCTCATGGATCGTGAAGGGGGTGTAACCTTCACCCTATGAAACGGTTTACAAGTTCTTAAAACTTGTTGGAGACTCTTTTGCTCTAACTTCCTTCCTTTTGGACGCCATAATGCTTAAGTGTATGATCACAGTGGGGCTCAAGTGTGGGATGCTTGAAATATTCCTTACAGAATGCCATTGACAAGAGCGAACAATAAACCCATCATTTCAACACCAATAACCCAGAAATCACAGCCCGTCAATATGCCAGCCATCCTGCAGAACCTCTTTAAGTGCAGTAAAGAGCAGTTGGCAGCAGTCCTTACCAATTTCGGTAAAGGGACAGGCTCCCCACCAGTAGCCACATCTACAAAGCCAGCCTTAAAGAAGGTAACACCAGTAACTCTTACCCCGGAGAAGAAGGAGTTGGTCCAACTGAGGAAAAAGGTGCTGGAACTGGAAGTGTAGAAGAGGCAGCCCAAGATAAGGGCAGCCTGGAGACTTGAGTCGCTCGCAGCAGGTCACCAACCTCTGAGTGAGGACTAAATCTGGACAGGGAGAAGCGAGCACGGATCCAGGTGATTTCAGATGATTCCCCATTTTGCAGGGAGATCTTGGAAGAGCCGATGGAGAAAGTAAAGATGCCCAGTTGTAAGTACAATGGTACCACAACACCTGAGAACCATGTTTCAGCATTTGAGAACCACATGGTACTATATACTATGACAGACTCAGTCTGGTGTATGACATTTCCACCGACCTTGGAGGGGTTGGAAAACGAGTGGTACGGAGCCATCCTGAAAGGATCCGTTTATTCATATAATCAGGTTAAGAGAATGTTCATGGAGCACTTCGTTACCCTTGTGGATCGTACAAAGATGACCACCGAGCTGATGTCATTGGTTCAAGGGAAAGATGAGCCCCTACGAGAGTTCATTACCAGGTTCAACTAAGAGGCAACAAGCATCCCAAACATGAGCCATGAAGTAGCGCTGCTAGCGATGTAGAGCGGACTATTACCGGGCTCACCATTTAGAGCGTACATGGGGCGAAAAAGCCTCAAAACGCTGGCTAAAGCGCTAGACAAAGCGCATGAGTTCATAAAAGCAGATGAGACTGACAGGGCAATAATGCTGAACAGAAAAGCACCAAGTGACCCACTTAAGTGGGCTGAAGCCACTCGGGCAGAAAATACAGCCAGGGTGGACCAACCCAGTAGAGCTGAGCAAGGTCGCTAGGATGCAGACTGGGCAGTGGGAGTAAGAAGATCATACCAGAAACGAGGAATCAGGGCTAGAAGGTTTGATCAATATACCCCGCTTACTCATTCGAGGTCCCATATCTTCAGCGTGAACAAAGCTGATGATAAATGGCAGAGACCACCCAAGATGGTGAACAGAAACCGTGACCCTAGCAAGTGGTGTGACTTCCACAAGGACCATGGACATACCACCGATGAATGTACACACTTGAAGGACAACATAGAGGACTTAGTCCGGAGAGGGTACGTGAACCACTTCAAGCAACATTCTTACTCCTCCAGGCGAAGGGAAGAGGACAGGTCTGGTTAGACCGCAGAGGCGGTCACAGAGGCCCAGCTGAGGGCAGAGATCGGGATACTAAGCCTAAAGGCAGAGTATATGTAATCAATGGTGGACCAATACGTGGAGAAACCGGGAATAGAGAAAGGGCTGACTTGTGAGCAATGATCCATCAGATAGGTTACAATGAAAGGCGTAGATGGCCGCCACTTCCCCCGGAGCCACGAGCTACATTCGACGAGTATGACCAGAAAGACATAATCTACCCTCATGACGACCCTCTGGTAGTTACAATGAGAATTGCAAACTGGGAGGTGGATAGAGTGCTAATCGATGGTGGCATCTCAACCAACATCATATACATCTGCGCATTCAAAGAGCTGATACTGGATAAGAGAGACTTGAAAAGGGTGAGCTACGAAGTCACTAGGTTCAATGGGTCCGGTTTGATTCCGAGGGCATAATTGAGCTGTCAGTCCGTGTCGGAGAGGGATCAAGGCGGCGTGATGCCCGAGCTGAATTTTTAGAAATAGACTCCCCGTCACCCTACTATGTGATCATGGGAAGGTCTACCGCTCATCCATAAAATAGGCGGAGTGGTCTCCACTTATCACCTTGTCATGACATACACAACCAATGATGGAAGATCTGCCAAGCTCAAGGGAAGTCAAGAGACGGCCCAACAATGTTATATCATAGCCTTGAAACAGCCAGCTAGGACTAGGCAACATCCAGGCCCAGAGCCAAGGTCCAAGGAACATGCTGAAAGAAAATCGAGAAAAAGGAAGCGAGAAGAATACCACAAGGAAAAAGATAAGTAGAAGTTAGCAATGGAGAATTTTGAGCCCGCAAAAGAAGAGGTAGCCAGGACGTTACCCGGCAAGGAACATGTAACCGTCGAGCTCACAGAATGAGATAACTCAAGGACGGTAAAAATTGGGAAAGACATTGACCTGAAGTGGGAGTGCACCTCATAGAGCTGCTAAGAGCGAATAAGGACATTTTCGCATTTTCAACAGACGAGATGCCAGGAATTGACCCAGCGGTTATGGTTCACAGGCTAAATGTGAAAGAAGACATCAAGCCAGTCAGGCAAAAGAAACGAAGTTTCTCCACGGAGAAAAATCAGGCAATCCAAGAAGAGGTGGACAAGCTGCTAGTTACTGAGTTCATTGAGCCTTGTGATTATCCAGAGTGGTTAGCCAACGTGGTGATGGTAAATAAAGCAAATGGCCAGTGGAGGATGTGCGTTGATTTCACAGATCTCAACAAAGCATGTCCAAAAGATTGCTACCTGTTGCCACGGATCGATCAGCTGGTAGACTCAATCAGCGGTCATGCCTTGTTGAGTTTCATGGATGCCTTCTCAGGGTATCACCAGATCAGCCTGCACAAGCAAGACATGGTTCTTAGAAGGACTGCAGCAGTAGGAAGGGGAAATCCGCATGGAAAGCTGTCAGATAATTGGGAAGGCCCTTTCATCATCCATGAGCAAGTAGGGCCAGGTGCTTTCCTCCTCGCAGATTAAGAAGGTCAGGTCTTAAGGAATAGTTTCAACGCAGATGTGTTAAAGAAATATTTCGTTTAAAAGGCATGTGGCTTAGTAGAAACTGAAAAACTTTGTTTAAATTATGCAAGAACTTTATTTAAAATTATGCGGTGTTAATCAAGGCAATTTAAGCCATTTGAATTCAATGAAATACAAGGCTCTACATGAGGAGTATACTATATGAGCTTGCCTAAACATGTTTATTTGTTAAATTATGCTTTAGCATCGCATACTAACATGCAGAAAATACCATATGAACATTAAAGTCAAAGTAAAAAGCATCAAAATAAGGTGCAGCAAGACATCGTTAAGCAAGTAAAGGTCACACTTCCCTAAGTTTAACCTACCTGCTCAAAGCAAAATAGGGCGCCACCTCGGGGACGCCTGAGGAGGAGGCCTACCACGTTCAGCTTGAGCAGTGAGAAGTGAATAAAAGGCAAAGGAGCGAGCTAGGTGGGCATCAATGAGGTTCTCTTGGTCCCACCCAGCTTATCTCTTTTGTGGGGAGAGAAGAGATAGATCAATAATAATAAGCCCTTATAAAAGATAAGTAAGGAGCATAAATAATAAGTTACAGCCAAACAAGCTGAATGACATACAGATAAGTCACAGTCAAACAAGCTGAATGACATACAGATAAGTCACAGCTAAACAAGCTAAATGATATACAGATAAGTCACAGCCAAACGAGCTGAATGACATACAAATAAGTCACAGCCAAATAAGCTGGATGACACGCAAATAAGTCTCTACAAAAGCTAAGTAGATGACATAACGCATGAGCCTTCATCATACAGAGATGAACATCATAAAATTTGACACTTACCACCAAGTGCAATAAAGGGCAAAGAACTAATGAAGCCCTATACAACCAAGTTAGAGAAAAAAGTTAGGAAGCAGTAAAAACAAACGCAACAGGAAATCCCAACCTACGAGGCTTTACCTAGTACAACAAAGGGACTGCTGAGTTAAGGGTTAGGTGCCACTATACCATGACTCAGTAGCAGGCTTAAGCAAGCATACTAGCAGCAAGACAAGCAATAAATGAAATAACAGAGAAGTTATCAAATGCATATATACTAACAGGCTGAACCTTTGCCCACCAAGACAGGGTAAACATTCAGCAAAAAGTTACAATATTCACGAAGCTGAACCCCCATCCACCAGGATGAGGAAACATTCAGCAAGATAGTCAAGTAAAAAGATTCAAGTTAAGCTGGACAAGCCCAGCAGACAGAAAAATAAAGAGTTAAGTGAAAACCCACAGAAAATACAATCTTTGGCGGCTATGCACCCCAAAGACAATAACAAAAGCTACCTAGTAATTACAGACCTAGGTGAGGGAAACTCCGATGAACCGCTAGAGGAAGGGGGAGATCAGACAACCGCCAAAACCTTTATTGCTCGTTAGCCAGAGTCTTCACTCCAATGGCAGCAGCAATATCAACGCATAAAGACACCTCCAGATTCAGCACAGCATGATTGAGGACCTTGCAATTAGCAACGCGAGGGTGGTCAGCAGGCAGGTCGTAAAATCCAGCTTCTCCAACAGTATCAACCTTAGCCCAAAAGGCATTGAAACGAGCCTGCTGCTCCTCACTCCCACCATAAAGACCACTCATGTAGCGAGCTGCGGCCTCCCAGCCCCCATCATGACGATCAGCGAGCAGCTTAGCAAAAGCTGGAGAAAGCACAAAAGATCTAAGTGCCTCTTTCTTAGCAGTTTCAAGCTCATTCTCCCTTCCAGCTCGCAGATCGGCCATCTCAGCCTCTAACGCTTGCATTCTGGCTTGAGAAGCTCCCAATTGCCCCTCACAGTCTGCCAGCTTAGTCTTGGTGAGCTGGAATTCTCCAAGCTGAAGTTGCAGGGCATCCGCTCTCTCTCTCGGGGGAATCACCTCACCAGCCATCGCATCCCTCTTAGAGTGAGCCAACTGAGCTTCATTATCCTTTTGAACAAGGGCTGCGCTCTGATTCTGATACTCCTTCTCCATTGTAAGCAATGCATTAGTCAAGTCACCAATAGACTTGGTGAGCTGCAAACAGGAAAAACAATAAAAATAAGCTAAGGCAAATGAGCAGAGCAAGGCAAGTAAGCTAAGGCTAATAAACTAAGTCAAAAGTAATGAAAATAAGCTAAGGCAAAAAACAAGAGGAGAAGCAGAAAGAGAAGCTAAAGCAAAAAAAAAAAAAAAAAAAAAAAACAGAAGTATAAAAGTTAACCTTCTGCAAATCATGGCACGCAGTGGTAGCTGGAAGGCTGACTCAACCACTGGTAGAGTCAGTAGGAAGGCGAATTCCTTGAGTAAGGCGATAACCCAAAGTGCCACCTTGCTGCAAATTGTCCACAAACAAGGATTCGTCAGCTCGAACATTCATTAGAGGGCGAAACGGAGCATCCTCAGCCCCACCAGGGCACAACAAAGGGCGAAGAAAGACATCAATGGGAACCTCCCCAAACTTTATAGGTCCAGTAGTACGGAAAGTACCTCCAGCCGAGGTTGAGGTTGCAGAGAGAGGGTTCTCAAACGCATCACTCAAAAAGTGGTGAACACAACGATTAAGTTCACTAGAGTTATGAGTACCAATCTCCTTAGTAGCATTCTCATCAGGAAGCCAGTGTTGGTAGAGTGAGAGGCAAAAGGATCAAGGGCAGAGGAAGTACGAGCCTTTTTGGCAACAGGCTGATCGGCATCACCTGAAGGAGAGACCACAGGATCATCCTCTAAGTTGATAACTGGATGATCTTGCGTGTGTGAAATCCCAGGTTGAGAGTGCCCTCCCCAGCTAGCACTTTGCAGACGGCCTCGAAGACCAGTGGAGCGGGGCGTAATCTTAGGAAGCTCCACGATAGTATCATCAGGTAGTTTAAAGGCAAAAGCCTCAGCAGATGGAGCGATAGTGTCCTTAGCAGCAATGGTAGTACCAATGCTTGGAGAATAGAGCAGAACATGGTTAGCAGAAGTTGTGGGTTTCTCACCCACCGCAGCATTAAATCCAGCCTCCCCCTCAAGGGAGAACTCAAAAATGCTGTTAGCAAAGTTATCAGCGTTATCATTTTTGGGTTCTTCAGAAGCTTGATTCAACAGCTCATTTACTATGGCGGGCTGAGGTGCTACCTGGCCGAAAGCCGCAGCAGGACGCTTCTCAAAAGAAGAAGCACCCTGCGCCACTAACGCCTCAGACCCCAAAGTAACATCCATAGGCAGATTACGAGTTTCCCGTCGACTCCCAATAGTGGAAGATGAAGGCTCAGCCTCAGCACCACTAGACCTTGCACGATCAGCAGCAGCCACAGTGCCAAAGACAGCTCTCAGCTCAGGTGGAGCCAAGCGGATCTCACCCTTTAAAGAACCAGCATGAACCTTCAGAGTCTCAAAAATCTCTAGAGGATTATTAGGAGTGGCAGTAAGGGGATCCTTCCAGTTATCTTTCAGCCCGAGAATGCGCCTATCCAACTTGTCATAACCTGAAAAATCAGGTGGCAAAAAAAAAAAAAAAAAAAAACGCAGCAAAAAGACATAAGAGTACAGCGCAGGTAGAAACAAAGGAAGAAAAATACTCAGAGAAAAAAGAAAAAAGGACTTACCAGGCTTATGAGTATAACACAAGCGCATAGAAGAAAGCTGCACATTGACCACAATGTATAAAGAGTTAGGTAGCCAGAACTTGGGAAACTTCGAATCACCTGTGCCTGCTCCTTGCAGCGTATCAAAAGCATCTTTCTAACGAGCAGATTTAGAGGGAGAAATAGTAACTCCAACCATATTAGTACGAATCTCTCGAAAATTGCGTGGCATAGAAAAAGAGGAAGGCACTGCAACCCAGAAGAACTTGCCAGTCCTGTCCCTAAAGCAACCAAGCTTAGGATAAGACAAGACTCTACCCTCTTTGGGAGCCACATAATACCAGCCAGACTCAGAACCAGAAGATGCCCTTTTCAGGCTCATCAAAGACTTGAATAGGTACAACGATTCTAGATACCTCCGAAACCAGAGAAACCACAATAAGCATATCAAGGTATGCAAAGAGGCAGGGTGCAACAAGGCAATACAAAGGTTGAAGGCACGAAAGACCTTATCCAAAGCAGGGTCAAGAGGAAACCGCAAGCACAAGTCTAGCTGAGAAGCAAAGACAACAATGTGACCAGCAGGAGGAGCAGACAGCTTGGAGCCCTCAGCTGGAAAAACCATCCTGTAACCCTGGCCAAATCCATAAAACTTCTGTCCCACAGCAGCAGCCAGATCCAACCTCTTAGCATCTTTTCACCAGTAGGAGTCCAGCACGCAATTTTTGGGGCCGTGACACCTTTCGTCCAGGAAGAAATCAGATTTGACCTTTTCCACGGGCTCAACCACGTAAGTGGGCTGATAGTCATGAAATGCGCACTCACTAAAAGACTCAGCCATCCTGCTCATATTTGCAGTAGGAGAAGGAGATAGTGAAGAAGTTGCGGCACTGCCACCCCGCACTACATAATGATTAAATCGATTCACATCAGCCATGTCATCAAGCCAAGCAAAACTATTTAAAGGCTGAACATGGGGAATGGGGCTAATAAGAGAAACATCAGGAGGATTAGCCTTGATTTTGTTAGCTAGTTGTTTATGGCGCATCGCGCGCATCCTCAAGAGGGTAAGATGAGACAAAGGAACCCCATCGTAAATAAGCACCTGTTCACAATAAGGGTCAAAAAAATCAGGACGAGGCCCAGATCGAAAAGGACGAAAAGCGCTGTTATTAGCAGGACGACTACTACGCGACCTAGGTGCAATAGGAGGAGTCGCAGCAGTACTCGCCCTGCTCTCAGTAGGAGCGCAATCGAAAGGCATAACCATTTACAAAAGAGGGGGGAGAAGTAGGAGAAGTAAAAGAAGTGCGCGTAGAGCGCTCACCTGAGTGAGATGGCTCAGAAGGTGAGCCTGACTTAGTGGCCACGGAAGGGTCACTCATATTTTGACTATTAGTAGCGTCAGACATCCTAAAATCTACAAAGACAAAAAATCCCCTCAAAGAAGATGAAGGAAATGGGGTGCCAAAAATCAAGGATCAGTCAAATCCCAAAGAACAAGCGCAGAAAAAACAATGTAAGAATTGGGAAAAAAGAATTGCGAGTACAAATACAACAACAAAAAGGGAAGAATTAGACAAAGATAATTAAAATTGGTTAAAAGACGCCATCTTGCGAAGAAAAAGTGCAAAAAGAAATAAAATTGGGCACATACATACAAGAAAAGGCACAAAGAAAGTACCTTTACGACAAAAGTTGCAGAAGCCACGAAGCACAACAACAATGGCGACACTAGAAAGCTAAGAGAAGAATAAGGTTTCAAGCTACAATGAAAAAAAGCAAGAAATCTCAATGAAAATGATGAACGAGAGAAAATAAACAAGCAAAATAGAAAAGTGGAACAAAAGCAAGGGCGAAAGAAAACGAGGAAGACGAGAACTTACAACAACAATGGAGGAGCGACGTGCGTCTGTGAAGAAGATGAAAGGCGAAAAATTTGAAAAAGAAAAGAGGAAGATGAAAAAATGAAGAAGGTAAAAAGAAAAGGAAGGGGACATTGAATTAAATGGGGAAGTAAATGGGCGGTTGAATAGGCAATAAAGCCAAACCGCCATGTCACTTCAGTAAAAACAAACTGCCCCTCAGATGGCTGACACGTGTCCCACTCATGCAAAACACTATTCTCGCAAAAAAAAAAACTTCAGCGGGAGTAATCAAAATTCCTCCCTGCAAGCTCGTCATTTCTCAGACTTCAGCGAAAGTAATCGAAATTCCTCCCTACAAGCTCGTCATTTCTCAGACTTCAACGGGAGTAATCGAAATTCCTCCTCGCAGACTCATCATATCTCAGACGCCAGAAGGAACAATTCAAGTTCCTTCCAGGAAGTCTAATATCCCTCCAACATCAGCAAGAATAAATTAAATGTCCCCTGATACATGGAAGATGTACACATTATAGGCAGAAGAAAGCCACTATCAACAAACAATAGCACAACGCGTCTCCACCAACTTACAACGTGACCTCCCAAGTCTCAGAATCACATAGTCAATCCAGAGACTTAAGGGGCTAAAGGTACGCGAGGTAAATTAGCCAAGAAGACTCGTTGAGCAACCACCGATAAGGTTACGCGCCCAGAATAGCTGGCATGAATGACCTCATACCTCCTCTTAAGGGGCTAGTTGTAGGGGATAGCTCCTTATGAGTCGTTTTTCCCAACTAGACTCATTAGGAAAGGCTTTACCGCGCAAACAAGAGCCGGCATGAGTGACTTCATACCACCTCTTGAGGGGCTAGTTGTATAGGATAGCTCCTGTTGAGCTATCACTAGGCTCCTAGACTGGCTTACGGGGTGTGTACTCAGTGTTGGAAGAATAATCAGAAGGGGTTTGTACTTACTGTTGGAAGAATAGTCAGAAGGGCTCATCAGCCCGATAGAGTCAGCCCGCAGGCTGACCAAGTAGGACTCTCCACAAAGGAGAACGTACACCTATAAATAAGGGATAAATTACAACGGAAAAGAGGTTAGACAAACATTTTATTACATCATCTATCTCTCTAAGTACACTTTCTCTCTCTAAAAACACATTCTAACTTAGGCATTGGAAGGGTGTTCCTCGAGCCACCCCCAAGGGCAGTTCTCGTGTGTTGCCTTGTGCAGGTCATCAATAGGACCCAGCTCGTGCCAGCAGAACCCTTGGATCCACACCTGGAACAATAAGTAATAGTACAAGGTAACACTTATAAAAATAGGTAACATTACAAAGTAACACTTTTTTTTTTATATATATATTTTCTTTTTGTATTTATTTTTCAAAAAGGAATTACTACTTATTTTTTCGTCAATTTCTTTTCGCTCAATATTTCCATAGCTTCTCTAGTTCTCTCCTCCATCGTTCTTCTTCTTCTTCTTCTTCTTCTTCTTCTTCTTCTTCTTCTTCTTCTTCTCTAAAGGCTCCGATTACGAGGTCTCCAATCCCACCATTTTTCCGCTCTCGGCTCTTTAATATGCTACTTTTGATTCTATGTTCATACAAGATTTGTTGATTTGCTTTTTTTTTTCTTTCTTTTCACGAATTTATTTTTCGTTGAGTTGTGCGAAACGTAATTTTAATTGGGAATGGATTCTGTTTTTGGGGGATTTAATGCTTGTGAATCAATTGTGGTTTTGTTTTGTTGATATTCAAAATTGAAAAGAGAGTCGTGGTTTCTCACTGTTGTTGTTGTTCATGGTCTAGGGTTTGCGACTTTGTCGAGCGTCATTCAAGCTCTTGCTGGCCGCGATTTTCATCTTAAGGTTTCTGATGGTGGCGACGAAGTGGAGTATGGCGAGTTCATGCATTTTTCCTACGATTCCCTTGCAACTTATTTTAATGAAATTCAAGTATATCAATTAATTTAATTTTGATTATTTTTAAAGTTGATAATTTTATTGTTAAATCAACTATGTTAAAATTCCATTCTGGAATAGACTCAGATCCCTATAATTCCCTTCTTGGAAGTTGGAATTCTAACGGCGATGATGAGTTTTTATGGATTTGGTTTATAGTTTTGGTTTGAAATCAATGAAATTATGACATTTGGTTGGTTAATATGATGAATTAGCTGTTTAATTTCTGTTGTTCGTAATTGTACGGGATAGCTCTTACTGAGCTATCACCAGGCCCCCGGCTTTGCTCTCGAGGTGCGCAGTCACCGCTGGAGAAGCACCCAGAGGGGCTCACCAGCCTGACACTCATCAACCCGTAGGCTGACCTAGTGGGACTCCATGTAAAGGAGACCACACGCATGTAAATATGGGATAAAGTACAACTGAAAAGAGGTTAGACACACATTCTATTACATCATCTATCTCTCTAAGTACACTTTCTTTTTCAAAACACATTCTAACTAAGGCATCGGAGGGGGGTTCCTCGAGCCACCCCCGAGGGCAGTTTACGTGCGTTGCCTTGCGCAGGTCATCAACTAGACCCTGGTCATGCAAGCCAGAACCCTTAGATCCGTACCTGGAACAATTGGTGCTAGAAGGTGGGGTAGGATCATTTGACTTGAGGTTTGCCAGCTGAGCAAGGGACTAGTTAGTAGATTGCCATGGCTAGAGAAGAAGATGTACCAACACCAATTTCTAAGGCTACTGAAACCAATCAAACACCACAAAAAACAGCGTCAATAACCACCGAAAAACCCAAATCCAATATTTCTTAGAAAACTAACCCCACTAGATTGACGTCAGCTGCGATCAAAGTGGCGGCAAAACCAGTAGATCCGATAGGGTCTAGCTCTTTTTTTAAGTTCAGAATTCCAATGACAAGCACGAACAATGGGCCCATCACCCAAACACCAGTAACCCAGAAATCGCAGCCTGTCAACATGCCAGCCATTCTGTAGAATCTCTCTAAGTATAGTAAAGAGCAGTTGGTAGCTATGACAGCAATCCTTACCAATTTTGGTAAAGGGTTAGGCTCCCCAACAGTAGGTGCTGCTACAGAGTTAGTTGCGAAGAAGGCAACATCTGTAACTCTCACCTCGAAGCAAAAAGAGTTGGTCTAGTTGAGGAAGAAGGTGCTGGAACTAGAAGCTCGAAGTCTGAATTGGGAATGGAGTATGGAAGGAGCATCCTAGGATAAGGGAAGCCCGGAGGTCCGTGTCACTCGCAACAGGTTGCCGACCTCCGAGCGAGGACTAAGTTTGGACAGAGAGAAGCGAGCACAAATCCAGGTGGTTCCGGATGATTCCCCATTTTACAGGGAGATTCTGGAAGAGCTAATGGAGAAAATTAAGATGCCCAACTGCAAGTACAATGGTACCATGACGCCTAAGAATCATGTCTCGGCTTTTGAGAACCATATGGTACTATACACTATGACAGATTTAGTCTGGTGTAAGGCATTTCCACCAACCTTGGAAGGGGTGGCAGCCGAATGGTATGTATTCATCTTGAAAGGATCTGTTTATTCCTATAATCAGTTGAAGAGAATGTTCATGGAACACTTTGTCACCCTGGTGGATCGTACAAAAATGACCACTGAGCTGATGTCATTTGCGAGAGTTCATTACCAGATTCAACAAAGAAGCAACGACCATCCCAAACATGAGCCAAGCAGTAGCGCTGCTCGCAATGCAGAGCGACCTGTTACCGGGCTCACCATTCAGAGCGTACATGGGGCGAAAGAACCTCAAAACGCTGGCTGAAGCGCTGGGTAAAGCGCATGAGTTCATAAAGGAAAATGAGACCGACAAAGCCACGCTGAACAGAAAAGCACCAAGTGACCTAGTTAAGCGGACTGAAGTCACCCGGGCAAAAAATGCAGCCAGGGTGGATCATCCCGGTAGGGCTGAACAAGGTCGCAGGGATAGAGACAGGATAGTGGGAATAAGGAGATTAGACAAGAAGCGAGGAGCAAGGGTTGGAAGGTTCGATCATTATACTCCTGTAGACACCTAATTGTGTCTCCCCAAAAACCAAACCCAGTGATGAGTGCTTTTCACGTCATTGAATATCAAACAAGGTGAAATCTTGAAGAGTCTCGTCAATTCTTCTATTTTCTAAAATGTTTTAATAAAAATAATTCATTTACTATTTTGAAAATCATTCATTTTATATTCTATTTATGAAAAATGTCCAATCCAGTTTAGTTTGGTCTATAATATGGATCCAATAATTGTGTAGTTGGATGGGGTTTGAAAAGAGCTTTCCAACGATAAATTATAAGCCCAGTTCCGAGTTATAACGAAGAAGTTATGGCCAAAGCACTAAATTGGGTTCTAAATGAGTTTTATGGGCGGCCCAATGATCATGTGGAGGGTCCATTAATTATGATTGTATTCCTATAGCCATTAGGATTTATCCTAATCTTCTAGAATTATCTAGAAGGTTATTTCAAGTTCTAAAGGGATTAGGATTAGTAATTATAATTATAATTGATTTTGAAAAGATAAAGAATTCTATTTGGAATAAAACAAGTGTTTTTAAAGAATTAAATCCGGATTAATAAAAGATAAGTACGGACTCTAAATAACCTAATTCAATTAGAAGAAGGATTCTGTACGGAAAGCTTATCGTACAGCTGCTATCGCGCCGCGATAGGCCTGTAGCCGTGCGATATAGATTTCGCGTTGTGATAACCCTGTCGCGTCACGATGGAGCTGGTTTTATTCCGAATCAAATTCTGACTCTTTTCTTATCGTTTATGGTCGATTTTTCTCTATAAATAAGGTCGATTTCCTCCGTTTTCAATCATCAACAATCATCTATTTTCTCTTCTCTCTTTAAGCTAAAGCTTATTCTTTCTCTCTTATTCTTTTTCTAAGCCTAGCCTTTTCAAAATACACCATACATCCATCACGAGACTTAGACACACATAACCAAGCTCGAAGTTGCCTTAGACCTCGACGTGAAAGGTTGATAATTATGAGGGTTTGGTCCCAAATCTAATTTCAATTGTTATTAATGTTTGATTTAATATTTTCATTGAAGTTACTAACGTGTGTATTCTTTTAATAAAAAGTGGTACGAGGATTCAAAGTGAGTAATTTAATTGCTCTGTTTGTTTCGAAATCATGCTTAGATTATTAATTTAATTACTAGTATCATGTTAGGATGCTTTTATTGCTTTTTAGTATCATGTTTAGGATACAGCTTTGATTTTTATTGCTTAGTGACATGCTAGGATTTGTTATTAATCTTGTTAGTATCATGCCTAGGATCTTGCCAACAATATTATGTTTTGATGAGATTGATTACAATGATAATTTGTTGTATCAATATTATTATATTACTTGAAATTATTGTGATTGCTTGATCACGCCCTCTCTTGCAGGTTTAAAGTGAATTTGTACTTAGAATCACGCTTAATAAGATGATTAATAATTTGAATTAGGCTAATATGATTTTAATTCAAGTGATCGCCAATAATAGATTTATTTGTGCATTAATAATCAGCCAACATACATTAAACAGGTTTAGGTTTAATATATTGATTTCATGTTAATTGAAAAGCGCACATGAATATGAGAAGAATAAAGTAGAGTCCTATTTAGGGCGAGTTCAGTGTCGTTTAGGTTGGATTTGTACCTTTATCCCCGAATATCCAGTCATGGTTCAGGACCACTATGGAGTTAGCGATCTCTGTGATCGTGAAGGAGTTTAACCTTCACCTCGTGAATGGTTTACAAGTTCCTAAAACTTGTTGGCGACTCTTTTACTATTCGGCCTAGTTCATCACCATGGGGTGCACCAGTTTTGTTCGTGAAGAAGAAAGATGGAAGCCTGAGGTTGTGCATGGATTACCGAGAGTTGAATAATGTGACAGTAAAGAATAAGTACCCGCTACCTAGGATTGATGATTTGTTCGACCAGTTGAAAGGGGCAAGAATATTTTCAAATATCGATTTAAGGTCAGGGTATCATCAGTTGAGGATAGCACAGGCGGATATCCCAAAGAGTGCTTTTAGAACTCGTTATGGTCATTATGAATTCACTATTATGCCATTTGGATGAACCAATGCACCTGTGGTTTTTATGGATCTAATGCACCGAATTTTTAGGCCATACTTGGACAAGTTTGTTGTGGTGTTTATCGATGATATTTTAGTGTATTCGAAGAATTGAGATGAGCATGAGGATCATTTGAGGACGGTATTGTCAACCTTGAGAGAACATCAATTATACGCCAAATTCTCAAAGTGCGAGTTTCGGTTGGAGGAGTTAGCTTTCTTAGGTCATGTGATTTCTAAGGAAGGAGTATCGGTTGATCTAGGAAAGTTAAAAGCGGTAAATGAATGGCCGACCACAAGGAGGTTAGTAGGTTATTATAGGAGATTTGTTAAGGATTTCTCGAGAATTGCAAGGCCTATGACGAGCTTAATGAGGAAAAAAATGTAAGTATGAGTGGACCCCGAAGTGCGAGAAAGCTTTTTAGACGTTAAAAGTGAAATTGACTACGGCACTTGTGTTAGCCCTACCTGATGGAAGTGAGCAATATGACATGTATAGTGATGCGTCGAAGTTTGGGTTAGGTTGTGTGTTGATGCAAAATTGGAAGGTGATTGCTTATGCCTTGAGACAGTTGAAGCCTTATGAGGTGCATTACCCGACCCACGACTTGGAGTTAGCCGCAATCGTGTTTGCATTGAAGATTTGGAGACACTACTTGTACAGAGTGACATGCAGGATTTTTACCAATCACAAGAGTTTGAAGTACATATTCATTGAAAAGGAGTTGAACATGAGACAACGGCGATGGTTGGAGTTGATTAAGGAATACGACTTAGAAATCCAGTATCATAAAGGGAAGGTAAATATTGTAGCTGATGCATTAAGTAGGAATTCAAGTCATAAAGTTAACGTGATGATTCTCCCTTATCAATTGTGTGTGGAGTTCCAAAAGAGGAATTTAGAGGTATTGGAACAAGGAGAAGTGAAGAAAATTTTGAGTGCCTTGTTTAGCAGACCGTCAATTTATGATGAGATTCGAGAAAGTCAGCCTAGAGATGAGAAGTTAAACAAGATTAAAGAAAAGATCAAGGAAGGGCAAATATTAGATTTTTCGATAACCGATGATGGAAGCATGAGGTTCAAAGGGCGTTCGATCTGAAGCAGAAGTTGATGGAGGAAGCTCATAGTTCTCCTTATTCAATGCATCCTGGAGGGGATAAGTTGTATAAGGACATGAAAAAGTCATTCTGGTGGCCGAATATGAAAAGGGAAGTGGCGAAATTTGTAGTTAGATGTTTGACATGTCAAAAAGTCAAAATTGAGCATAAGAGGCCACAAGGAACAATTCAATCCTTAGAGGTGCCTAGTTGGAAGTGGGATTCGATCTCTACGGACTTCGTGGGAGCTTTACCGAAGGCTCAAGCAGGGAATGATACAATTGGGGTCATAGTGGATCGATTAACTAAGTCTACAACGTTTATACCCATGAGGAGTACATGGTCGATGGATCAATTGGGAAAAGCGTACGTGAAGTTTGTAGTAAAATACTATGTTGTGCTAAAGGACATCATATCGGATAGGGACTTAAGGTTCTTATCCCAAATCTGGCAAAGTTTACAAAAGGCTGTGAGGACTAAGTTGTTGATGAGCACTACATTCCACCCCACAACCGATGGTCAAACAGAGAGAATAATACAAATGTTAGAGGATATGTTGAGATCATGTGTTATGGAGTACCAGGGTTTGTGGGAAGATCACTTGGACTTGATAAAAATTTCCTACAACAACAGTTCTCATGTAAGCATTGGGATGACGCCATTCGAGGCTTTGTATGGGCGGAAGTGTAGAATCCCGATATGTTGGAACGACATAAGTGAGACTGTTACACTTGGGCTAGAAATGATCGAAGAAACGGTGGAACAAGTAAAGATGATTCAAGAGAAAATAAAAGCCGCACAAGATCGTCAAAAGAGCTATGCGATAGATTTTTGCGCTTTTTCCCTTTTTGAAAAGTTTTTGAATCATTTTGAGTTGTTATGTATGATGCTAGAGTTATAGATAGTTTGAGTCGTTCCGGGTCATTATAGGTTGTGTAAGAGTCAATTTGTACTAACGTGGATTATGTAACCAAATTTTGGGTCAAGTTTCGAGGTCAAAACTGAAGGAATTACGTCTTCGATAAGTGCAATTACTAGATATATTAAGGATCACTATTATAGAGATAATAAGTTCATTCTTTTGGGTCTTCATTGTCTGTTGCTAGATATGATAAATGATCTTTGGGCTAGTCAAATAGTCCAAAGCCCAATAGAATGGATCCTATGAGGTTACACAACAAGGGTATTGAGTTAAACAAGTTAGAGGCCCATTAATGGGCCTCATGAGATCATGACAAACCATAAGGAGTGTTGGGATAGAGTAGTTTGATTAGGATTAGGAGTTTGGGCTTGACATGGACTCTTGTTTAGAGATATGATCTATAAATAAGATCCATGACTTAGATTGAAATAACAATTAACAAGTCAGTTAATTGTAACTCAAGCAACTAAGTCCTAAAACCCTAATTCTCACTCTCTTACTCACGGATCTCTCTCTCCTCCCCTCGTCCGTACGGCCGGCCACCTAGGTGGCTCGTGTGGTGGTTCGTGGTTAGTTCGTATTTCGCTCTTCTCCATAGAAGGTCAGTTGAAAGGGTTCAATTGCAACTAACTAGCATTAGTGGAGGTTAAATCTGTGCCCGTGGACCAAGTAGAGGAATCACGTTTGGGGTTCTTTGTCTCCCGTTTGTTCTTACTCGATTACTAGTGGATTCACGCTTCAATTGTTCTTTATGTGTTATGCGGTGTTTAGATTCTTATGAATATGATTCATGCAATTCCGCTTATAGTATCTAAAGTCCTACAGTGGTATCAGTTAGCCTATGCATGTACATATATTGAATATTAATTCTTTGAATGTCCACAATTTTAATTCAATTAGGAGGGAGAATAATTTAATTATGGGTCAATTATTATTTTAAATTTGATTTAACATATAAAATTAAAAGTTGTTTGATTTGCTCAAGAATTAGCCATAACAGTCCTAATTTTTGCCCTAATATGTTCAAAAAATTCGAAACCCCCAAATCCTAATTCGAAAATTTCGAAACCCTAAACTCCTAAATTGTGATTTTTGTGTTTTGGTTTTGATTTAATTCGATTCCTATGTGATTTATGATTTTAATCTATTTAATTTCATGTTAAATTATGAATTTTTCATGATCAAATTGTATAATTTAAGAGTTAAATTGAATTGGGGATTAATTTCATGAAGAACCTTAATTTCAAGATTGAATATGATTTAATTTTGAAATTAATTGGACCACATTAAATTAATTTATTTTTAAACAAAAGAATTGTTTTAATTTAAATTAAATTTTTTTTTTTGTGTGCGGCAGACGTAGCTGGGTGGCCCAACCACGGTGGCTGCCGTTGTAGGTGGTCCGGAGGGAGGGGCGGGGTGGGGCAGCAGTTTGAACAGCAGGAGCAGCAACAACAACGCCATGCAAGTGTTGCGTGCGCTACTACTGTTGTGCGTCGCTGCTTGCAGCAGCGAACACTAATCGGTTTATGGCCACCGTGGCTGGCTTCGGCTGGCCACACCACGATGGCTGGCCCGTTTCTCAAAAAAAAAAAAATCTTATTTTATTTTATTTTAATAAAAATCAGTTTTTTAAAATAAAAGATGAGTTTTGATTTCGAAAGATAATTATCAAAATTAAGCTGGTTAATTTTTTAAATTTGGATAATTATTGAGCAAAAGATTATATATGGATAATAATCTATCTACTATACTAAAACAGGATACACTAGCTCCAAAGATGACACGTGTCCTTGTCTTAGTTTTTTTTTTTTTTTTTTTTTTTTTTTTTTTTTTTTTTGTCTATTTTTAAAAATGTATATAATTGTCAAATATTCTTTTGATTGCATATTACAAAAATAATCTTCATAATATGTAAAATCTGATATATTTTACATATGAATATTGAATATTTTAGTTAAAATTATATTACAGTTTAGTAATATATAATTGACTAAATATTAAAGGTAGATTATCACTCAAATACACTAATTTTATAATATTTTATTTATAAAATATATTGCCTAATATATTACCTCCATTATAACCTTAGGAATTGTAAATGGATAGAGCTCGGGAAAGTGAGGATAGTATTAAGTAGCAAATTAATTTAGTAAAAAATGTTGAATAATATTTTATACTTAAATTATAGTAAATAACATTTTATCCTACATACATAATCTTAAGGAAATAAATTTTTTGTTTTTACTCTTGTTTGGAACTCAATATAATGTATACATATTGAATATATAGATTATCACTCCTCTATCACTCAAGTATACTATTCCTCAAAATATATATTTTATAATATGTGATATTATATTCTATCTTTTTCATAGAAAGTAATATATTATTAAGCAGAATATCATTAAAAGACATGGAGTGATACATATAATTTATAAAAAAACATATATTTATCCTGTATTTTACCACTCTATATATAAAATCTATATGTATTAAAAATCTCTCACAGTTTGGTAAAAGATTGACAACTGATATTTTTTCTTACAATGATAGTCAATAATAGATTATGAGTAGCTATAAATTATAAGCATTCTTGACCATTTTACGAAGCTATAAAATTTTATATATTATATTAGTAAAAGATTTATAATATTGTGTTTTATAGAATAATCTATAATATCTTATATCCTCCATATTTTAGTCAAGGTTAGATTATAGTTTTGTTAATTAATGATATCATTGATAATATAGATTAACAATCATATATCATTCAAATATACTAATTTATATAACACATGCTGAAAATAAGAAATAAGTGCATTTTCATATTTTTCATTTACTCGAATTTGATCATTTTACATATTTATACACTTATTTGTAGAAGGTGATATGATTATTTTTTGTGAATCTTAGTCTAAAAACATGTAACATTAAAAAAAAGGATATTACACTAAAAATCAATAAAAAAAAATTGACTAAAAACTATTATCGGAATACTATACATAAAATTGATATACCGCTAATTAAAAATCGATCACAAAATTATGAATTTTGATTGATTATTTGATATACTACGAATTGATCTTGATTGATTCAAAAATGTTTTGTAATAGTAGTCTTTTGTTAAACTATGTTTTTAAATATGTAAATTGTAAGCCAATTATGTTGATATAATACTAATTTTCTACTGTATGATTTTAAGTATATCATATCTATTTTATAAAAAAAATTACATATGGTACATAATTCAATTTCACAAACTTTCTTTTGCGGCTGGCCACACCGTGATGCTACATTTTATTTAAATGAATGGTCGGGGATACTTGGTCAAGGGTTACTCGGTCAGTCAGGGGTTACTCACTCGGTCATCGGTTCTCACTCGGGCAGGGGTTATTCGGTCAATCAGGGGTTATTCAGTCGGTTAGGGACTCAGGGGTTACTTGATCTACGACAGTTACTCAGTCGCTCAAGAGTTACCTGGCGTGTCAAGGGTTACTCATGTGTTAGCTCGCCACACAGTGTAGCCAACAACACACTAAAGTTGCTGATTCAATTTTTGCTATAATATTTTGTTACAAAATTTTCTAAACTCGAAATCTCTTAATATTATAATAGGATATTTATGCTACACCTATAATCAAACCATTTATTTGACAACTAAAATTACGATACACTCATGCAAAATATATACGATCTACATATTTAAGATGTGGGTATTGTTAGTTAGACAGTTAGTTCATGGAATGAATATAGGGATAATATTATACTTGATACTACGTATACGTATCTATTATGAGTACTGAGTATGCATAAGAATGATTTTATATATTCATCTATCATATATAAATTTGCATAATAAACATAAATAAATGCATATAAAAATTATAATAATATGAGGCACGTAAGTGTACCACCCTATAAGATAAACTATAATTCACATTTTTAATATAGGATTTTGGTACTAATTTTATATGTGTGTAGCCAACCATCATAGGGTTACTCGGTTAGTGTTATAGGGGTTACCCAGTTAGTGTTATAGTTGTTACTTTGTCAGTGTTGTACTTTGTTATTTAAGGGTAGTATAATAAGACACTGTTCACTTCATCTTAAAGATATATTATTCGATAAAAATAATTTCAGTTTGGTATAAATAAGTTCAATGGTATATTATTTGATTTCAGTTTTGTAAAAAGCAATTATTTTAAAGAAGAAATATAATAGAGAAATAATAAAAAAAAATCAGCAAAAATAATTTCAATTTAGTAAAATTAATTTTAGTTCAGTAAAAATAATTTAAATTCAACAAAAATAATTTTAGTTCAGTAAAAATAATTTCATTTCAGCAAATATAAGGTGAAGTGAACAGGGCTTAGAAGTTACTCTATCACTACAATAGGGGTTAGTTTGTTAGTGTCATAGGGGTTATTACGTTTTTTTACAAGCGGTCACACGGTGTGACCAGCCTCACAGAAAATATGTTGTAGATTTTATATATGTCGTCACAAGTGATATGTAAGAATGATATGCATTTTATTCCTTCTCCTATATGCTTGTATATTTACTTTTTTTTTATTTACTATTATATATATGCAATAAAAATATTAAATAATTACATATAATTCAAAAAAGACAGATAATCAAACAATTGACAAACATAAACATCATTCCGAGGTTAAATTTTTAGAAAAAAAAAATTTATACTTTGTACTAAGCTTTAAGTTAGTGGGTTTGCAGATTTTTAGACGGATAAATTTTTGGTTGTAGAAGGTGTGATAGGTGTGTGGTGATGATCAGGTGAATTCATCATGTAATAAAATTAAGGTAGTAAGTGATGGGATAAAAAATCCTATTTTTAAAAGTTATATGTTAAACTTTAAGTGACTTTAGAGGCCATAGAGGAGAAAAAAGATACGAAAATATATGTAATATACGAAGTACAATATATAATGATCATGTTATTATAATGGTAAACTTTTCCTAAAATATATTGAGTTAGAGGACGAAGATAGTCATGCATTTAAAAGGCAAATTTGTATATGTGGCTGGCCACACCATGTGGCAGGGGTTACTCGAGTTACTCAGTCAGGGGTTAATTGAGGGGTTCGGTTGGGGGCCAGTTACTTAGTCATGTGTTACTTAAGGGGTTACTCGGTCAGGGGTTACTCGGTCATGAGTTACTCGAGTTACTCAGTGTTTACTTGAGGGGTTCGGTCAGGGGTTATTCGAGGGGTTCGGTTAAGGGTTGGTTAATCGGTCATGGGTTACTTAAGGGGTTACTCGGTCATGAGTTACTCAAGTTACTCGGTCAGGGTTTACTTAAGGGGTTTGATCAGGGTTACTTGAGGGGTTTGGCCCGGGTTTACACATATTTTGACGGAAAATAGTGTGTTTGGCTGTTTTTAAGTAGTGTAGGTACTCGGTCATGGGTTACTTAAGGGGTTAGTCAATTAGTCAAGGGTTGCTCGGTCATGGGTTACTCGAGTTTCTTTGTCAGGGTTTACTTTAGGGATTCGGTCAGGGTTACTTGGTCATGGGTTACTTGAGAGGTTCGGTTAGGGGTTACTTGGTCATAGGTTACTTGAGGGGTTACTCGGGCAGGGGTTACTCGGTCAGGGGTTACTCGAGTTACTCGGTCAAGAGTTTACTTGAGGGGTTTGATCAGAAGTTACTTGAAGGGTTACTCGGTCAGAAGTAACTTGAGTAACCGCTGACTGAGTAACTCGAGTTACCCTGGCCACACGGTGTGACCAGCCACACAGAAAAATCTCCCCATTTAAAAATGAGATGGCTAGTGGCTCAAGTAGAAATGAGGCGAAAAATATGACTTAACGTGGGTATTGATTGTCAGTTCATTGAGTTGCATTATTTTTTAAATATTTCCATACAATTTAAGAATTAAAAATAAATAAAGTTGTTTTCAAGTAGTACTTCATTCGTATATCATTATTTAAAGGGCTAAAAATATATGATTAAGACATATTTATAAGTAAATTTATTATTACTCTTTAAATCATTTTATTTTAAAATTTTGTGAAGTGAATATGAGTATCAAGATTTGTAAGTCGTGCATCGCACGAGTGCTATACTAGTTGATTAAATAATGAGATTATCCCATAATTATTTTAGGATATAATTGATTTAAAATTTTGTGATTGGCTAGGAAATTAGGATAGAATCTCCTAAATTAGTTAGGATAATCATGGGAAATAAATATGATTTATCTTCCGTAATTAAAATAAGATTTGATTCTATCTTATACCTAAGATAGAATATATGATATTTTATGTTTGGTAATGAATAATATATGATATTATCTAATCGCGGTAATTTAATAAAATATGAGATATTAAGATGCCATGTTTCCTTAATTATGAACATTCGATGTTGTAGTTTAGGAAAGCATGATGAGTGATTTATTATATGGCACTTTATAATATATGATGTTATTTATTGCTATATATAGACTAGTATGGCCCATAGATTCTAAATACGATCTATGCATCATTTCGTATTTTTGTAATCTAAATACGGTCTGTATACCGTTAAGTATTTTTGTAATTTATTTTATTTTATTTAAGTAGCAGATAGAATAGAATAGTATTACAGGTTGTAGTTGATCCAAGAAGCCAATGGAGTGAAGGCCAAAGGAGCTAAATGGATGAGATCCATGAAGGTTCAAGTGGGATTTTTGCTTTATTAGTTCTTAAGATTAAGGGGCCATACTATGTCATGTTTATTTATGCATTAGTAGATTATGCATATTAGATTTATTTATGTTGATTGATGATGCGCTAGAGTTTACTAAATAATCATAACATAATGAATCTAGGTCCTAATAATATTGAGGTTGATTTTCCAATTAAAAACCTAATAAACCTTTGATATTTATGATAGGTCATGCCAAACCTCGGTGTCATTTTATATATTGGGAGAGTTGGGGTAAATCAAGTTTTACAATTTTAATTGGTTATACTCAACAAGGTTACCTAAAGCGTTTAAAACCTTGAAGCAAAGGGTAATAATTAAACATGTGATGGTTAATTATTCAACCAAGAGTTACAAGAGTTGTAATCAGTAAAGAGTTTACTCACCTTGTAAATGTAATGATTGATGGTAGGGCCAAAGTCCGGTCAATTATTGCACAAATAAAGGGTTTTGGAATCATTTAATTCAATTGGGATCAATTAATATTGAATAAAATGTTTTAAAGTTACCAATTTAATTCACTTATGGTACTGTAATTTTACATAATTATTAAACTTTGACTCGTTTTGATTTTGTTTGTAGATGAATAGCTTTAACGACAACACTAACTTGCCAACCAAACTGAAAACAAGGTTTAATCTCAAAAACTTCAGGAAATGGGAAGAAGAGCTAAGAAACGTTCTTAGGAGCCATAAGCTCGAGGCTTGACCCTATATTCCTATTGATAGCAGATTTACAGTAGGTTTCACTCTTGATAAGCACCCGAAAGATGTTTTGGATGCAGAGAAATTCAGGAATCTCATATTGGCATCTATTCCAACTTGTTAGAAGAGAAGTTTAAAGGACTATGAGGTAACCAAACTGCATAACTGTCCATGTGCCATCTATCGAGGTGGCATTGGTGCATTAGGAAGTGGAGGCGTCAACGATCAGAATGTTAGAGAGGTCGTTCATTCGATCCCTCAAATGTACTACTTCTGGACTGACAGTGTAAGGTTTGAGACTTACAATATTCATTGTAAGATAATGGCTAAGAAACTCATTCCTGGCCAGTTAGTTAAGAACCATGTGAAGGAACTGATTGATTTACTCAATCGGATGGATTTGATCTCGTCAAGCTAATTCATGATGATGAAGGCTCGACTGTGACACTAGTCAATCTTTTGATCAACTATACAGAGGAGTACTTGAAGAAGGAGGGAGGCCAATACTTATATTGTAGTAGGTGGTCTTGCTACACGCTAGGGTGTCCCCATTACACCAGTGGAGACAGAAGGTAAGGAGTTACCTAATGTTTTTGTTATTGAAATCAATCTTACCTCTTCTTGCAATTGGGTATTCGATACCGGTTGTGGTGCTCACAATGTTAATAACATACAGGGCTTAAGAGAGAGTAGGAAGTTAGCAAAAGGGGAAGTCACGCTTCGAGTAGGAAATGGAGCAAAAGTTATTGCACTTGCTATTGGAAACTATCACTTGAGGCTTCTGTCTGGTCTTATTTTGGTTCTTAATAACTGTTATTATGTCCCAACTATTACCAAAAACATTATTTCAGTTTCTGTTTTAGATACTGAAGGTTATTCTTTTGAAATAAGAGACAAGAGTTGTTTTATTTCTAAAGAAAATATGTTATATATGCTAACGCAAAATTGATTATTTGTTTGTATGTCTTAGATTATACTACCCATGTTTAAAACATTGATAAAAAGCCGCAAAACAGATGAATCAAACCAAACCTATTTATGGCATTGTAGGTTAGGTCATATAAACCAATCGCGCATCCAGAAATTACAAAAGGATGGACTCCTAACTTCATTTGATTATGAATCATTTGAAAACTGTGAGTCATGCTTGTTAGGTAAAATGACCAGGTCACCTTTTACTAGAAAGGGTGAAAGAGCTAGTGACCTTTTGGGCCTCATACGTACAGATGTGTGTGGATCAATGAGTTCAAAAGCTAGAGGTGGTTTTAACTACTTCATTACTTTTACTGATATAAGTAGGTATGGATATATCTATTTAATGAAGCATAAGTCGGAATCCTTTGAAAAGTTCAAGGAATTTCAGAATGAGGTATAAAAACAGCTTGGGAAGACAATGAAAGCACTGCGATCCGATCGTGGTGGTGAATATTTGACCCAAGAATTTGATGAACATATGATTAATTGTGGAATACTCCTCCAGGAACACCACAGTTAAATGGTGTGTCAAAAAGAAGGAATCGAACTTTACTAGACATGGTTCGTTCCATGATGAGCTTTACTGATTTGCACATATCGTTCTGGGGATATGCATTAGAAACATCCGCACTGCGAACATACTAAACAGAAGCCCGTCCAAAGCAGTTGAGAAGACACCATATGAGTTATGGACTGGAAAAGTTCCAAAGTTGTCTTTTCTCAAGATTTGGGGATGTGAAGTCTATGTAAAATGTTTACAAGGCGATAAACTAGGCCCTAAATCAGGCAAATGTTTCTTCGTGGGTTTCCCAAAGAAACAAGAGGGTATTAATTCTACAATCGCGCAGATAATAAAGTGTTTGTTGCTCATGATGGTGTCTTTCTAGAAAGAGAATTTCTTTCTACAAAGTCAAGTGGGAGTAAAGTGGTTCTCGAAGAAATTCGAGACGAGCAACAAATGGATGTGGATAACACCACATCAGAGGCGAGGGCGTATGAGTCGGCTAATTCGACAAATCATGTGCCGGAGCAAGCTAATTCGACTAGCGAGACTCCTATCGTCCCACTTGAATCTAATTCTTGCGAAAATCTTCAAAGAGTTGAAGAGAACATTTCTGTTGTTGCTCCTACCCCACGTAGGTCTGCCAGAATCAGAAACAAACAGTTTGTTGAGGTTCTGTTAACTGAGGATTCTAAAATCTTCTTATTGGAGAATGAAGAACCTACAACCTACAAGCAAGCTTTGGCGAGCCCTAACTCAGATAAATGGCTTGAGGCCATTAAGTCCGAAATGGAATCGATGTCTGAAAATGCTGTGTGGACTCTATTAGACTTGCCTGATGGGGTAAAACCTATTGGTTGCAAGTGGGTCTACAAGATTAAAACAGACAAGGATGTAAATGCCTACATCCACAAAGCAAGACTGGTTGTAAGGGAACAGAAAGATTCATGGTATTGACTATGATGAAACCTTTTCCCCAGTAGCTATGCTTAAGTCCATTCGTATTCTTCTAGCGATTGCTGCATTTTTCAACTATGAAATCTGGCAGATGGATGTTAAAACCGCCTTCTTGAATGGGTTCTTGACGGAGGAAGTGTACATGACACAACCTGAGGGTTTTGAAGATCCAGAAAATCTTAGAAAAGTATGCAAGCTTCAGAAATCCATTTATGGATTGAAGCAAGCATCGAGGAGTTGGAATCTTCGTTTCGATGAGGCAATTAAACAGTTTGATTTTCTCAAGAGCGAAGAGAAAGCTTGTGTATACAAGAAATCCAGTGGGAGTAGCGTGGTTTTCTTAGTCTTGTATGTAGATGACATACTACTCATGGCAAATGGCATACCAATGCTTGAGTTAGTCAAGGAATGGTTAAAGAGTTGTTTCTCCATGAAAGACTTGGGTGACGCCGAGTACATTTTAGGAATCAAGATCCATCAAGATGGATCTCGAAGGATGATTGGGTTTAGTCAAGAGACTTATATTAATAAGGTTCTTGAAAGGTTTGAGATGAAAGACTCTAAGAGAGGATTTCTCCCCATGTCCCATGGCATTACGCTCAGTAAATCTCAGTGCGCTCAAATGCCAGATGAGATGAAACGTATGGCTAGTATACCTTATTCTTCTGCAGTGGGGTCTATTATGTCATGTATGCCATGATTTGTACAAGGCCGGATGTTTCATATGCTCTTAGCATGTGTAACAGATTTCAGGAAAATCCAGGTGAAACACACTAGACAGCTGCCAAGAACATCCTAAAGTACTTGAGAAGGACTAAAGGAATGTTTCTAGTGTATGGCGGCGAAGATGAGTTGGTTGTCAAGGGCTATACGGATGCGAGTTTCCAAAAAGACAGAGATGACTTCAAATCCCAGTCAGGGTACGTTTTCTGTCTAAATGGAGGAGCAGTGAGTTGGAAGAGTTCGAAGCAAAGCACTGTCACAGACTCTACGATAGAATCAGAGTATTTGGCTGCCGTTGAAGCAGCTAAGGAGGCGGTTTGGATTAAGAAACTCCTCACAGATTTGGACATTGTACCAAGTGCTCAGAAAGGAATTGAGTTGTATTGTGACAACTATGGCACCATTTCTCAATCAAAGGAGCCAAGGTCACACTTCAAATCCAAACATGTAGAGAGGAAATATCACCTCATACGAAAGATCGTTGGCAGAGGAGATGTCAAGATGTGCAAAGTTCATACGGATGAGAATATTGCTGATCCACTTACTAAATCCCTTCCATTACCTAAGCATGAGACTCATGCTAGTGCAACTAGATTGAGGCTGATGATGTAATTTAATTTGTATTTGTTTTGAGAAAACTTATTATATAAGTAATACATTCATTTGCAGAATCATGTTTAATTAGAAATTTATTATTTCTCTTATTTAATTATGGTTTTAATGTTAAATAAAATATCCAAAATAATTATGGATTGATAGGCTCATCAGGTTGATGACCTGGTGAATGAAACCCCACAGGTGAACAAAATCCATATATTATTTAAGTTCTTAGTTCAAAATCATTAAAATGGACATAAATGATTTCATTAAATGGACTAGCATGTAAGATTGATTGGATAGCGCAGTTTCATGGGCTATAGGGGCATAGTGATGATGCTCTATCAATCACATGGATATGCATGAATGATGCATGATTGAACTATAGACCTACTTTGAAGTTCAAATATAGAGCTTCCAAATATATTAGTGGATTCCTTTGACATGAGTGGGACATGGATTCCATTCAATGATTGATTTAATTGTGGTACATTCAAACGTCTACCCGTAACTGGAGATTATAAAGGGTGTTTCCTGGTTACTTCAAGAGTTGAGTGGGAACTTTGGTTTCACAAGATTGGATTGAGTCTACCTATTTAATTAGGAATGTGTCTTGGCCACTTGAAGAGGGAGAATTCAGAAAAATGCATGGCCGTGCTAAAATGGATTACACAGTAATCATTTGTTTTGTAATTCTAACTCAGATTTCAAGAAAAGATTTGTAGATTAATATGATCCTGACATGAGATGCAATCATATTATCAAATCGACGCACATTGACTTAAGGAATTTGAAAATTGCGCACTTGTCTCAGACAATCTCAGACAAGTGGGAGATTGAAGGAATTATGTCTTCAATAAGTGCAATTACTAGATATATTAAGGATCACTATTATAGAGATTATAAGTTCATTCTTTTGGGTCTTCATTGTCTGTTGCTAGATATGATAAATGATCTTTGGGCTAGTCAAATAGTCCAAAGCCCTATAGAATGGATCTTATAGGTCACACAACAAGGGTATTGGGTTAAACAAGTTAGAGGCCCATTAATGGGCCTCATGAGATCATGACAAACCATAAGGAGTGTTGGGCTAGAGTAGTTTGATTAGGATTAGGAGTTTGGGCTTGATATGGACTCTTATTTAGAGATATGATCTATAAATAAGATCCATGACTTAGATTGAAATAACAATTGACAAGTTAGTTAATTGTAACTCAAGCAACCAAGTCCCAAAACCCTAATTCTCTCTCTCTTACTCACGGCTCTCTCTCTCCTCCCCTCGTCCGTATGGCCGGCCACCTAGGTGGCTCGTGTGGTGGTTCATGGTTAGTTCGTCTTTCTCTCTTCTCCGTAGAAGGTCAATTGAAAGGATTCAATTGCAACTTACTAGCATTAGTGGAGGTTTAATCTGTGCCTGTGGACCAAGTAGAGGAATCACGTTTGGGTTTCTTTGTCTCCTGTTTGTTCTTGCTCGATTACTAGTGGATTCATGCTTCAAAGGTATTATTAATTGTTCTTTATGTGTTATGCATTGATCTTGGTGTTTAGATGCTTATGAATATGATTCATGCAATTCCTCTTATAGTATCTAAAGTCGTATAGAAACTTCTTTTAAGGGGGGTAGACTGTAATACCCCGTATTTTTTAACCCACTTACTTATTATTAACTATGGATTTTTCTGAAATATTTTATTATTATACAAAAATATTTATATGATTTTACGAAGATGATTTTATTTTTATGATTTATAAAGTTTTAATTATACGAGTCAAATTAAATTTGTCATAGCCAAAAATCAAATTTTCTACCGTTAATACTTTGTACCTGATTCAGACGACCAAGTATCAAATTCGCTTTTTATACATAAGTTCAATTCATATGTGTAGTACACTAGTACTACACAAAAATGTTACGTTAACCTACCTATTAGCATTCTACTTCAATATTAAAAAAAAAAAATCACATCTTCCTCCTTATGCTACGTAAGTCTCATCTCCTCCATTCACCCTTCCACCTCCATGAAATGGAAGCTTCTCCTTCATAACTTTCACCATTTACACCTCCCCTCCATTACACATTAATCTAAATTACCACCTTCCTTCCTCCAAGTGTCAAAAATAAGGTGAAACACTATTACAATAACCTCAATCCTCCTCCCACCATATGTGGCATCATCCTTATCATTCACTAAGATTGAGTTTTAACAAGAATTTTCAATCCAAATTTCTTATAAATAGTGTAAGTTTTATCCCTAATTTCATCCCAAATCAGTAAAGAAACCTCAAATATTTTTTTCCCTTCTTTTTCCTTCTCCTGTTCATATTCGTCACTCCTCGGCCCAGCCCGATCGCGCCGCACCGCCACCCTCTCTGCGAGCTGCTGCACACACCATCACATCTCCTCCTTCCCTTCTCTTTCCTCGGCCTAGCCGGAGCCTGAGCCGCCTGCAGCGTTGCTGTTGCTTTTTCCCTGTTTTCGTTGTTCACTGTAAACTTCTTTCCTCACTATTTTGCTTGTTCTTTTGTATACATCACTAATACTAAACATATACTTTAGATATACAAAAAACTTACCTTGTTGACCATTAGCATGATTCATTGTTAAAAACATTATTATCGTTATCACTATTATATTTGCTACTATGTATACCACTGTTAAATTATTATTATTATTATCTCAAAAACAAAAGCCATACAACCTACAATAAATTAGTGGGAAGCCGAGATACAATCTGGGCCCCCACTCCTCTAGCTATTGCAAATCCTACCCTAGTGAAGATATGAGCTGTAGCACGAGCCCCAATGTCTTGCGTCGTCGAGAACCTTTGAATCCGCTTCAGTAACGCAACGGCCTCTTTCTCTAATTCCCCAAGCGAAGAAAAGGAGAAGGGAATGAAACCATATCCAATCGCCTGACATCGAGCTTTATACTTAACCCGCTTCCGATGAGCTGCATCAGCCACAACCCGCCCAGGAATGAAGTTAGATAGCCCTGACTATGTCAAAGGAGAAGACCCTGTCAAATCAACACAGACATCGCGACCACGATCCCATGAATAAAGTAACACATCCGCGGGTCTGAGGGCCTCGTCGTTCCCTCCGGCCAACCCAATGTCAACCTCTTTTCTCGCTGAAATCCCAGAACGAAAGCAAACATCAACAAGGGTATCCCGAACAACATTATGCCGATGTTTAATACCCACAATACCAGCACAAGACACTGCGTGATCACCGAAAATATCTCCAGCAAAAACCCTCGAACAAGCAGAGCACAACGTCGAGATAGAGAACAATGGTACACCCAACCGATAGGACAACACACAGCGATAAGTCTTGGCGTTCATCGTCTGACCCAACCCTGAAATAGGAACCGCCCGAAGCCAATCAGAGGTGTGATCACCTTGCTGTGATTTCCATAATGCTGATTGTCGAGGAGTTAAAGAATAAGCAGATTCTGCAGAAGCGGTAACCTTTGTGAAATATATATCTGCCAATTTCTTCATGAGTTTAGGGGCAGCGACCTCACTTATTATATTACTACTACTACATATCACTACTACTACTACCATATACTACTCGTACTACATACTCCAAGCCACCACAATTGTTATTATTATTATTATTATTATTATTATTATTATTATTATTATTATTATTATTATTATTATTATTATTATTATTATTATTATTATTATTATTATTATTTCAAAAAAACCTACAAAGTCAATCAATTTACAAGAAATTGGTGGGGAGCCAAGATACAATCTGGGCCCCCACCCCTCTAGCTATAGCAAAACGAACCTGCTGAAGATGTGAGCAGCTGCACAAGCACCAATATCCTGAGCCTTAGCGAACGCCTGAACCCGTTTCAGCAACGCAATAGCATCCTTCTCTAATTCCCCCGACGAAGAAAAGGAGAAAGGAAGAAAACCATAGCCAATAGCCCTGCAACGCGCCCCATACTTGTCCCGCTTCCGCTGAGTCGCCGCCGACACAACACGACCAGGAACGAAGTCAGATAACCCCGATTGCGTTAAAGGTGAAGACCCCGTCAAGTCAACACGTACATCAAGGCCTCTATCCCAAAAATAAAGCAACACATCTACTGGTCGAAGAGCCACGTCATTCCCTCCAGTCCACCCAACGTTAACCTCCTTTCGAGCAGAAATCCCAAACCGAAAACAAATATCAACAAGGGTGTCACGAACAACGTTGTGCCGATGCTTAATACCCACCATCCCAGCACAAGACACTGCATGATCCCCATAAATATCCCCATCAAAAACCCTTGAGCAAGCAGAACATGGTGTTGAAACGGAGAACAAAGGAACACCCAACAGGTAGCAAAGAACACTACGGTAAGTCTTACCATTCATAGTCTGACCCAAATCCGATATCGATAAGTATTATCATTATTATCATTATTATTATCATTATTATTATTATTATTATTATTATTATTATTATTATTATTATTATCTTTAATGGATTATTAAAGATTGACTTATAAAAGTAACTATTAAATTTATAAAAGGGTTAAAATAATCAATTGTTCATGCACAACTAGTTAAAGTCGGTATTTTAAATCCTTGTGTCTATGGGTTGAAAAATATTTGATTAGAATTATTGGTTTTGTAACACCCCCAAATCTCCCTCTACAGAAATACTAGAAAAATACGTACAATTATACCGTAGAGATGACTTAGGCGTATTACCGCCGCGTGATTACGCTAGGCTACCAAACTTACTAAATAAAACCAATAATTTACAGCGGAAACTTCAATACTCTTTTATTAAATAAACCATAAATAGTAACCATTGTCATGAGCACTCATAATTAAAAACAAGAACCGACATTCCTATTCTAGATGAAGACATTCCCGGGACTCCAAATGCTCACATATTAACTTCACCTGAAATTAGTCAACACTGCTTACCATTAAGGTAAATAGGGCGAACCAAAACAAATAGGAAATACGAATTAGCAAAATATGCTAAGTACGATAAGTGCAAGATAATGTAAACTCAATTTATTTGCAAACATGCTTTCCAAACCAATTTGTAATAGATTCCAAAACTCATGATTTAAAACCAATTCTCAATATACTCAAATATAATTTCAATAACTAAATAATTCAATAAGAATGATTATTAAAAATCCATTTAATCAAAACTCAATAATAATAACGATTCATAAAATCAATTTAACTCAAACTCCACTCTAAGTGTGCAAACCCCCCAAGCTAGTGTCCTACTATTTCAAGGCTATTCTTGGAGAAAGACTAGGTCATACAAACACTACTAGAAAAAGGGTCATTTTCGACGGAAAATTTCTATCGGAACCACCCCTAAATCCGTCGGAAAACCCGTTTCCGACGGAATTCCGTCGTAACCGGTTGTCGGAAAAGCGTTTGTAGGAAATTTGTCTTCTTTCGACGAAATTCCGTCAGAAACACTTTTCCGATAGAATTTCCGACGGAATTTTCCGTCGAATTTCTAGCACGAGGAAATTCCGTCGGAAACTATTTTTAAGAAATTAAAAAAAAACGCCGCGCCACTACGACACGACGTATCAACCACCACCAACCACCAAATAAACAATCGCCACTACCACCTACATCAAACAACCGCCACTACACCAGCCCCTAACTAACTCCCCACCACCAACCCCCTAACCCGTCCCGTTCCACCACCCACACCACCAACTCCTTAACCCGTCCCGTTCCACCAGCCCATACCACCAACCCCCTAATTAACCTGTCCCGTTCCACCACCCACACCACCCGTCCCCTAACCCTAACCGACCCCAACCACAAACCCACCCTTATCCCACCACCGACACACACCACCACCACAAACCTAGTAAATTAAACCCATAAACACGAAAATCAACCCCAACAAAACGAAAATCCCCCAAAATCGAAAATTAAAACCCAAAAAAGAAAATTAGCCCAAAAATCTTAAAATTAACAACAAAATCGAAAACCCCTAACAAATTCGGCCGAACTACCCATCCTAAACAAACCACCCCACCACCAACCTCAAACCACCACCGCCGTCGAAAACCACCAACCTCAAACCCAAAAATTAACAAAAAAAAAGAAAAGTAAACACAAAACATACCTTAATACGGCCGAACCTTTGACTTTCATCTCGAATTTGGTTTAATACGGCCAAATTCGACCATGAAACCTCTAGATCTAGGGATTACAAGTTCGAATTTGACTATAAAACCAAGAATTTGACAGTATATACCAAGAATTTGACCATGAACCTTCGAATTTTGTTTTGATTTCGATGATTCTTGACGGAGAGAGAGAGGAGGACGGAGAAGACAAGAGAAAGAGGAGGGAAAGGAATTCGAGAAAGAAAGAGGAGGGAGGAGGAGATGAGAGAGAAAGAGGAGGAGTAGAGAGAGAAAAGAACTGAAGAATATAAGAGGAGAGAGAATGAAAAGGGGTAGGAGTAACGGCTGGCTGAGATAAAAGGGGGGTTTAGGGTTTCAGTTTAAATTTTTTTTTAAATATATTTCGACGGAATATTTTGTCGGAAAGCCCATATATTCCGACGGATTTATATTCCGTTGTAAATTTTCGACGGATTGTTAAAATTCGTCGGAAATCCCCGACGGAATAAAAATCCGTTGGAATTTCAAGGTTTTCCGACGGATTTACGTGTCCATCGGAACCAATCCGTCGGAAATATCCCTATTTCTAGTAGTGAAATTCCATAGTCTTCAATGAATCTGCATAGTGGGATTAATAAAATTAATATGCTTGTAAAGCTTTTTAAATAATCAATAACTTCTTAACTCATAAATTCAAATAAATATCTCAAACTCCCTTTTAATTAAATTCAACATACTTTTAAAATCAAGTCTTTAAAACATGATAAATAATTCAATTCTTTCAAAACATGATATAAAAATCAATACTCCAATTATTTATTAAAACCAATTAATTAAACATGCTTTATTTATGTAGAGAATATTTCAAGCATCCCACACTTGAGCCCCACTGTGATCATACACTTAAGTATGGTGGTGTCCAAAGGAAAGGAAGCTAGAGCAAAAGAATTGCCAACAAATTTTAGGAGCTTGTAAACCATTCACAAGGTGAAGGTTACACCCCCTTCACGATCCATGTGATCGCTAACTCCATAGTGGTCTAGAACCATAACTGGATATTAGGGGATAAAGGTACAAATCTAACCTAAAAGAGATTGAACCTGCCCTAAAAATAGGCCTTTACTTTATTCTTCTCATATTCATGTGCGCTTTCTGACTAACATACCATCAATAGATTAATCCTAAACCTGTTTAATCTATGTTGGTTGAATATTAATGCACAACAAAACTATTATTGGCGATCACTTGAATTATAATCATATTAGCCCAAACAATATTAATTATCTTATTAAGCGTGATTACAAGTACAAATTCCCTTTAAACCTGCAAGAGAGGGTGACCAAGCAATAACAATAATAATATAATATCAAGCAACAATAATAACAACAAATCATCATCATAATAATATTCTCATCAAAGCATAATATTAGCAAGATCCTAGGCATGATACTAACAAGATTAATAACAAATCCTAGCATGTCACTAAACAATAAAGATTAAAACTTTAGCCCTAACATGATACTAGCATGATAGAAGAAAATAGGAAGCAACCTAAGCATGATACTAGAAAGCAATAAATAACATCCTAACATGATACTAGGAGTTAAAATAATCTAAGCATGCTTTCTAAAGATAAAGCAATGAAATTAGTTACTTTGTTGCCTCGTATCTCTTTCTATCAAAACAATACACACGTTAGTAAATTCAAGGAAAATATTAAATCAAACAATTAATTTAAATAATTGAAATAGGGATTTGGGACCAAATCCTCAAAAATTATCAACCTTTCACGTCTAGGGCGAAGGCAACTTCGAGCTTGGCTAAGTGTGTTTAGGACTCGTGAATGCGGTATTTTTATTTGAAAAGGCTAGGCTTAGAAAGAGGGAGAAAGAATAATCTTCTAGCTTAAGAGAGAGAAGAGAATAGAATTAGATGGACTTGCTCAAACCATTCCCTCCGGAGATCTTCGTTGCCCTTATGAATTTCTAGTTTCACAAGACATAGAGAGATTTTATGACTATTGGTGTGCTAGACCTTTATGGGAAGTTGTTACCCAAAAGGTTCCTCCTTATTTATCTAGGGATGTGAGGCAGTGGTTAATTGGTAGATCTCAAAGGGATAAGAACAAAGTTCGAAAGATGAGCAAGACTAATGTGAAAGACCGCCTAGGAGATAAGAAAATTCCTCCTAAGGAACGCTTATGTGAAAGAGTTGAATTCAAGACCCCTATTATGCCTAAGAAGAATGGTATTACCAAGGGCAAAGAGAAAAGGAAAACTGACTCTTCAGAAAAGAAAATATGGGTTGAAAAGAAACATGGTGTAATGGCTATTGGAGAAATTATCAATACTAAAATTGTGTGCAGGTCTTTTAAGGGATCCCTATTGGTGAAAGAGATGGATGATGAAGAAGAAGCGGAGAAGAATTGGAAAAGGGCCAGAAAAGAGAAGACAGATTAGAGCATTTCTTTTACTATCAATTTATTAGTCAACTTTACTTTCAAGTCAATTTTATTTTTAAGCCTTTACTTTTAATTCCATCAATAATGTAATTTTACTTTTATTAATGCAATTGTCAGCTTTTTAAATTAAATTGACTTTTTTGCATTGAATTATTTATTAAAGCAATGAAAATGACTTGAATTAATTTCGAAAATTAGTCGAGTACGGAAGTCGAAAATTCTCGAAATACACCGAAATTTGCCCAGATCGATGAAGAAATATTGGCGCTGGAAATTTGAACTTGTTGCAGCGCGACGACCCTATTGCGGTGCGCTAGATCCTGTCGTTGGGCGACAGATGTTGTCGTGCTGCGCTGGTATTGAATTTTGCGCACCGTTTGTTCTGTGTTGGAGAACTGATGCGGGGATGCGAGATTAGTAAAAATTAAAGTGGTCGCACCCTGTAAAGGGTGGCCTACGTATCCTTTCTTAAGGAATCAGGCCAAACGTAGCTCTCTTGAGTATGTTACTCAAGTAATCATGGGTAGAACTTCTTATGTTGGTCAAGATTCGTCATATTTGAGAATTCATTACCATCCTTTCAGTTAGTTTTGCGGCACCTTCTGATAGGATAGTTTTGACAATGTATGGTCCGGACCAATTAGGTTTAAATCTACCTCTTGGGTCTAGAACATTTTTCCTTAATGCTTTTAACACTAAGTCTCCCACTTTGATGTTTCTTGTCTTGACCTTTTTGTTAAAGTGTCTAGCCATGCGAGTTTGATAGCATTGAGTATGATGTAGAGCTTCTAGTCGTTTTTCATCGAGTAGAATTAGCTCCTCATATCTTGCTCTAGTCCATTCGACTTCATCGAGTTTACTCTCCAACGCGATGCGTAGGGAAGGTATTTCTAGCTCTATAGGTTGTACGACATCCATCCCATAGACTAAGGAGAATAGCGTATTTCTTGTGGATGAGAGAATTGACGTGCGATAACCCCAAGGAGCAAAATGGAGTTTGTCAGGCCAATCCTTGTAATTTTCTATCATTTTTTCGATGATAGTCTTTAAATTCTTATTGGCTGCTTCTACCGCACCGTTTTCTTTAGGCCTATATGGGGAAGAATGATGATGTTGAATACCATACTTTTGAAGCAATTCTTCACATTCCGCTTGAAAGTGAGTTTCATTGTCACTTATCATTTCATGTGGGACTCCATACCGACATATTATATTTCTTTCGATAAAGAGTGCTACATGTTTTGCGGTGAATTTTACATATGATGCTGCTTCAACCCATTTTGTGAAGTAATCAATTGCCAGTAGGATATATTCATGACCTCCTATCCCGGGAGGAGTGATTTTTCCAATAATGTCTATACCCCATCTTGAGAATGGCCATGGTGATGTATAGGTGTAAAGGAGTGATGGAGGAACATGTTGTAAGTTAGCGTATATTTGGCATTTAGGGCATCTTTTTACATATTGATGACAATCCCTATTCATGGTAGCCCAATAGTATCCTTGACGCATTAATTTTTGGGCTAGAATTTTGCCATTCATATGAGTTCCACATACTCCTTCGTGGATTATTCTCATTGCTTTTTGAGCTTCCTTTTTGCCTACGCATAGGAGAGCTCTACCTTTAGGTACCCTTTTATAAAGCTCGTCGTTGATGAGTGCATATTGGGAAGCCAAAAGTCTTAGAGCTCGCTTTGTTCTCTTGTCAGCGTGAAGTGGATATTCCCCTTTGGTGACATAGTTGAGGATGTCAGTATACCAAGGTTCTTCCTCTTCTTCTTGTTTTTGAACTACCTCCTCATCTTCTATAGCTTGGATGTAAGCTGGTTTATGCCTTTTCTCTATTGTTAGAGGCATTTGCTCAATTTCCTTAGGAATTCTAATCATTGAGGCTAGTCTTGCCAAGGCATCATCGAATTGATTTTCCTCTCTTAGTAAATATGTGTATTCCACCTTTTCGAGTTGAACAGTAAGAGTTTCCAAGTATGTTTGATAAGGAGCTAAGCTCTCACTCCTTACTTTCCATCTCTTGGAAATCTGATTGATGATTAAAAAAGAGTCTACGAATATTCGAAGTTTCTTTACTCCTAATGCCAAAGCAGTTTCGAGGCCTACCACACATGCTTCATATTCCGCAGCATTATTGGTAACGTCGAAGTCTAACTTTATGGAGATTGGGACGTTTTCTTCCTTAGGTGATACTAATAATACTCCTACGCCACAATCCTTTTGGTTTGAGGCTTCGTCGAAGTATAATGTTCAAGTATCATCTTCTTTAAGCATCAAATCTTCATCTGGAAAATCATTTTCATGCATTGGTGTCGAATCTTCTGTTGGGAAATCTACTAAGAAGTCCGAGACCACTGATCCTTTGATAGCTTTTTGAGGCATAAACCTTACATCAAATTGGGCTAAGTTGACTATCCATCTTGATATTCGCCCATTAAGTGTAGATTTCTCGAAGAGATACTTTAGTGGGTCCATTCGAGATACCACATAGACTGTATAAACGAGCATGTAGTGTCTTAACTTGGTTGTAGCCCACACTAATGCGAGGCACAATTTCTCAAGTGGTGTGTAGCGTACTTCATAATCGAGCATCTTCTTACTTAAGTAGTAGATGGCGATCTCTTTACCTTCTACTTCTTGCATAAGCATAGCTCCTATTGTCTCTTTAGTGACTGTTATGTACAATCGAAGAGGAATTCCTAGAAGCGCTGGTGCTAATACAGGAGGATTAGCGAGATAGGCTTTATTCTTTTCAAAGGCTTTTCGGTACTCATCATCCCATATCACTGGCACATTCTTTTTAAGTTACTTGAATATTGGTTCACATATCGTCGTTAGCTTGGATATGAACCTACTTATGTATTGCAACCGGCCAATAAAACCTCGAATTTGCTTCTCGGTCTTGGGCGGCGGCATTGACATGATTGCTTTAATCTTAGTCGGGTCTATCTCTATTTTTCTAGAGCTAATGACATAGCCCAAGAGTTTTCCTGAAGTGACTCCAAAAGCGCACTTAGATGGGTTTAGCCTCATGTTGTACTTCCTTAGCCTTTTGAAGAATTTCCTTAATGCGACTGGGTGTTCTGGACGATCTTTTGATTTTATGATCATATTTTCCACATAGACTTCTACCACTTTGTGCATCATGTCACGGAGTAAGGCAGTCGCTGCTCTTTGGTAAGTGGCACCAGCATTTTTCAACCCGAATGGCATTACCGTGTAACAGTAAGTGCCCCATGGTGTTATGATTGTAGTCTTTTCCATGTCTTCTTCTGCCATGAGAATCTGGTTGTACCCTGCGTACCCATCCATAAACGAGAGAAGTGTGTGGTTCGCTGTATTATTTACTAAAATATTGATGTGTGGTAAAGGGAAGTCGTCCTTTGGACTTGCCTTATTTAGATCTCTGTAGTCGACACACATTCTTACCCTTCCGTCTTTCGTAGGGACTGGTACCACATTTGCGAACCATTCGGGGTATTTGGATACCCTTATAAAATCTGCTGTTATTTATTTTTGAACTTCTTCTTTTATTTTTAGAGCTACGTCGGGTTTCATTCGACGTAACTTTTGTTTTACAGGTTTTATTCCTGGGATTAGTGGTATTGTGTGTTGAGCTATTTCTCTATTTATTCCTGGCATATCTTCGTATGAGCAAGTGAACACATCTATGAATTCTTTTAGTAGATTTATTAAATTGGTTCTTTCTTCTTTATTAAGAGTTAGACTAATTTTAACTTCTCTTTTAATGGTTGGATCTTTTGAGATATCAATCGTTTCATTATCTTCAATTACTGGTGTTTTATTCTCAAGTGTTTCCATTGCCTTAATTATTTCTTTGTCACTTTCATTGTTAGCTAAGCAATTCTCATCATCTTAAGTAAGGGAATGACACGAGGAGTAAGCGAAAGAAGACATGTTGTTAAATTCGGAAATCATTACATCAAATAAAGAAATTTCCGTTGGGACTTGACTACTAACTACCCTAGGAGTAGACTTTGAAGTAGAAGGGAGAGAAGGAGGTGCTACTACAGAAGGTTTAGAGGACTCGACTATAGAAGACTTGAATTTAGACTCAGACTCAGACTCAGACTTAGACTCAGATGACTCAGACTCGTCGAACATTGGTCCTTGTCCCGTTGTTATGGAGATCTTTCTTCCACTTGGTGTAGTCACCTTCACAGTATTTCTCCATCCTTGGACTAATCCCTCTACCGGAATAATGAGCTTTGTGGGATCAAAGTCTTCGCTTTGCAAGGCCGTTTAGATAAGCGCAGAATTGTCGTCGATACGCTTAGGCTCATTTTTCTCGTAGCCAAAGAGTAATCCCATGACATTAAAGTCAAAGCATGGGGGTGCTTTCTCCTTATGGATAGGAGTTGGGATATCATCCTAGAAATTGCAATCCAAAAAAATTTCGAAACCGGGTTGTCTTTTCCCATTTTTATGAAAGGGCTCAGGAAATTCGTAACATGGGTAGTCCTCACCTTCTCTTATGAATTGACCATTTAGAGTGAGAGGATATTGGTCCATTGGGATTGCTTTCTTTTGGATACGAGCATTTCTCCGTGCATTAATTTTTTCCCGTGCTTGCTTATAGTCTTTCGGAGTCAGTTCAAAACCAAGTTCAAAAGTATCTAATTTAGGAAGGCCAGGTGATCCCATTTGCGTTGCTACTCCTTTCTTCTTTCCCAGAGTCATTCTAAGAAAGTGTCCTTGCTTTCGAAGTATACTATTGACTATCATGTTTGAATGAAGGTCATAGTGAAGAGGGGTCTTTTCATCTTCATCGATAAAAGAGACCTCTTCTGCGTTAAAACCCCATAAGTCTTCATCATTTTCATCGTGCTCCACATTTATAATAGGCTTATCAATTTCCTTAATTCTCATTGGAGAAGCATCGATTGTGACAGGAATTCCTCCAACTATGGCCTTTACCTGTTGATGAAGGGATGAAGGGATGGCCTTAAGGTCATGAAGCCAAGGGCGTCCCAACAACAAGTTGAAAGAGGCTTTGATATCTACCACTTGGAAAGTAATAGCATGTTCAATGACTCTTGCCGTGACATTCATAGTGATAGTCCCAAGAGCTTGGCGACGAGTGTTGTCATAAGCCCTTATTCCTTGTGTAGATGGAGACAAATCTTCATCTTTTATTCCTAACATCCTCGCAATTTGTAATGGGAAAACATTGATTGTTGACCCATTATCTAGAAGAGTCATTGGGACATTTATTCTCTTGCACATTATTATGAGGTTTAAGGCCTTATTATGTTTATCACCCTCTGGAGGTAGATCATTGTTAGAAAAAGTGATTAGGTTGATGGGACTTGGAAGATCACTCGTGAGGAAATTAGCCAACCCCTCAGGAGTGGTTTCAGAATCTATTCCTACTTTAGCCAAGGCATCCATTACTGCAACTCTACGCTCACTGGACGTGGCTAGTAGTTTCCATACGTTCATCTCGACCTTAGTCTTCTTGAGTTGTTTGACAACATGATTGTCTTCTATGATGTATATGGGAATTTGTTGGGTAGTAGGAATAGGTTGTGTTGTAATGGGAGGTTGCATTCTCCCTGATCTTATGAGGAAATCTATGGGTGAGTCTTCTTCATCCCAAATGTCATCTACTGGATAGATTGTGGAAAATGGGGTTTCTTCCAAATCTTTGAGGTAGACATCCTTATCATCACTTTCCCAAACTCCATTAATACTAGCATCTTTTTCTGTACTTATTTAGACCAACTTCTTGCTATTAATTAGTCCTTGGACTAGATCCTTGAACTTGAAGAAATGTTCAATGGTGTGTCCCCCAAATTGATGGTATGGACGATAGAATCTATCTGTCCTTTTTAGTGATTCAAAAGGTCTTGGCTCGAGAGGTTTAATATTCCCATTCTCGAAGAGCTTTTGAAACATATTTGCATAAGAGTTCCCAATTGGAGTATATGGCTTATTTCTCCTTTTGGGTTTTTCAACTACTTGGAGAGAAAAGGGTTTTCTCTCAGTAGTCTTAGTAGTTGTCATCTTTTCCATATCGCGCTTATTTTGAACCATTTTTAGAGGGTCGAGGGTCTCGCGACATATATCAATTGCCTCTTTTAGCGTGTTTATGAGGTGCCATACTTCTTCTTTACTGGCAGGCAACTCACCTATAGTATGTTTCTTGGCATCGAAAAAGGTTTCCTCCTCTTCTTCGATGGCATGAATTTCTTCAACTGGTTTAATGAGGGATGTTGGATCGACATGATCTTCCTCATTAGAAATAGCCAAGGAATCTGAAAGTGGAGCATTATTAATACTTGGCTTCTTGCTCGCAGGAGGCAATGAAAGTTTGTTATTATCGATGAGATCTTGAATAGCTTCTTTTAAATTCCAGCAATTTTCAGTAAGATGGCCCCCACCTTGATGGTATTTGCAATGTGCATTGGGGTTCTAGATAGCTGTCCTCTTTTCGACTGGTGGATCCCTAAATGGTCCAATGGGAGTTATAAGACCTTTTGCATGAAGGCGATCAAATGCGGTGTCATAACTCATGCCAATAGGTGTTAAGTTTCTCCTAAATGGCTTCTTTTGTCCTTGATTTTTCATAGCTAGGACCTCATTCAGATTAAAGGTGCTAACATTGTTTGAGTGGGTAGTTTTGGAAGAAGAAGGATTGTCATTCTTCTTTCCTTTCTAGCCACTGTTGGAGTTGTTAACAGCCTTTTGTTTTGCAAGTTCATCTTCAATGTTAATTCCTGCGTCATAGACGGCCTTGAAAGTGTTCAAATTGTTTTGATATTTGAGATGCTTAGAGTACTTTTCCTGGAGATTCTTAATAAACATCCTTACAGATTCTTTCTCAGTGGGCACCTCAACCATTTTAGCGGAAGTTTCCTTCCACTCATTAAAGAAAGAAGTAAAACCTTCATTCTCTTTTTGCTTCAACATCTCAAGTTCTCTAGGTCAGTTTCGACTTGGATGTTGCATTTGTATCTATCTATGAAAGCGTTTATTATACCATCCCAAGCATAGGTTTTCTTTTTTTCAAGGGAAAAGAACCATTGTTGACAAACAGTTTCTAGAGATAGTGAGAACAAAGTGTGGAAAACCTTCTTATCTATCCCCTTAATATTCATTAGAGTTTCAAAGGCTCTTAAGTGAAAATAGGGGTTGTCAGTTGGTTTGAATTTAGGGATGTCATTGGCATCGAACTTCTGCGAAAGAAGTTCCTTGTCCACAGAGACCCCTTGTGAGCTAATCCCCTGGAACTTATAGTCATTGGAGAGCTTGCTCAAGCTTTCCTCCATTCGCTCCATCTGTTGTTGTTTCGCAGGGTCATTAACTTGAAGAGCAAGGGTCTTCATCATCTCGGTTAGTGTAGGCGTCGCTTGAAGTGCGCCTACGTTAAAGCATTTTGTGAATATGCTTGGCACTCATAGGAAGTGGGAATTGACATAATACGATTAGGGACAAGGAAAGTAGGGAGCCGCCAACAAGTTTTTAAGGAACTTGTAAACCGTTCACGGATCATAAAAGGCAACCACGAATAAAGGACAACGATAGGCAACAACGATTGACCCGTGAAGGTTACACCCCATTCATAATCCATGAGATTACTAACTCCATATGGTTCAGAACCACGAAAAGAGGATCGAGGATGATGGTACGAAGTGAGTCATTCGCCCGTATTGGCCTATACTCAATTCTGATAGTGAAGAGTATTCCCTGCGATCTCAAAGGCATGCAAACAAAGATTCAATTCGCTCCAAACTATTATTAGGCTAAATTGGTTGAATATTAATGCAACACATAATTCAAAAGTATTAGTGATCACTTGATTTAATAACAAGATTAAAAAGGAAGCTAAACCGGTTGTCCAAATTATCTTATTAGGCATGATTTTCAATTTCATATTCCCTTTAAACATGCAATATGGTGATCATAATAACAATAATAGAATAAACATTAATATTGGAAGCAATTTAACAATAAATTGTTAGTCAAATTAAATATAAATTAACCTAATCATGATACTAGCAATATAAAAATAAAATAAGTAATTAAATTAATTACTCACATTCCGTGCGTTCCTTTAAATTGCTACATCATGAATAAATTGTTAGTAACTTCAATAAAAATATAAATCAAATTGAAATTAAGTTAAATTAAAAGTAGCGTTGATTTGGTCCAAACCCTCAGTCAATTATACCTTTCACGCCTTGGTTTAAGGACGAAACCTCAGGTTAAGTATGGACTCCTTGGAGGGCTTAAGGAAGAATGATGTAGTTAGGAATATAGGTTTAAGGCTTAGAATATGAGAGAGAGAGAATGATTTTTTAGTGTAGAAGAGAGAAAGAGAGAATGATTTGGTGCCCCGAACTGCAGAAATAAGGGGGGTATTTATAGGGTAAATGAGTAGGGGAACACACGGAACCCTAAAAAGATAAAACCCTAAAAGTAAATGTCGCGACATGTCAGCAGTATGCTGCGACACGGCAAAATATGTCGTGACACGGTATAATTTAGTGTGACGCGGGGTAATTTGGTGTGACGCGGGACAGAAACAAACCTAAAAGACAAAACACGTGAAGTCTGACACACGGGGAAAACACGGGAACTTCCAGTGTCACCATGCATGTACCGTGACACGGCGGAAAATGCCGTGACGCGGCAAAGTCCACCGTGGCACGACATGTGGTGCCGTGTCACGGTGTTTTTTTTTTTTGCAATGCGGTGGAAAATACACAAAAAAGGCACCGTGACACGGTGTAGAATACCGTGTCACGGTAATATGCACCTTGCCACGTCAGCCTTTGCCGCGTCGCGACATTTTAGCTGCTGCGTGGTAATTCTAGTTTTTACGCGTTTTTAAAACTACGATAACTTTGATCCGTAACTCGGAAGAAGGCATATAATATATCATTGGGAAGCTTATCAAGTCTACTTTCCAACCCAATTAAATTCAGGTCAAAATCATTTGTAGATTTTAAGCTATAGCCGTTTTAGTGAAAGGGTGTCGATTTTGGCTGAATTTAGTATTTTGCTCATATCTTCTTTGTTTTAAATCGGAATTGGGCTTGTGATATATTGTTGGAAAGCTTATTTCAAGGCCTATCCAAATAAACAATAATTGGATCAACATTTTAGGGTCACAAAATCAGTTTCTCTCGGTTTTGTGATGTGGACACGAAAAGAGGAAAACAAGTTATGGTTTAGGGAAATGAGCCAGGAATTGAGTTGGTTTCTGAAATTTATTGAATGGAAACATGGATTTAAGTACTCCAAAGATTAAATACTCAACCCGACCAATAATGGCGATGAAAGGTTGTTCATCATCAAGATTGGTTTGGGGAGACATTTTTAGGTGTCTACAGAAGCCCCCACTTTGACTGAGTTTGTAGAAACGTCAGTTTCGAAAACAATATTCAAAGTAGTTGATAGGGACGGAGAATTATTTAAGAAGTTCTGCGATCCTAAATCACTCTGTATACGCCGATACCTGCAGTAAAATGTGAGTTCCACACATAAAAGAGTAAAGGGATAGAATGCTTATCTGACACCAGTGTATCGGTGGAAAATATGTTCGATAGTTTCTAACACCAGTGTATTGGTGACAAATGAGTTTGGTAGCTTTCTATGCTTGAAGAAATCTACCGGATGATATTTGTTGATATACTTTCCATGCTTGAGGAAAGTCGACAGATGATTTTGGCAGGTTTATATGCTTGAAGAAATCCACCGGATGACACTTTTCATGCTTGAGGAAAGTCGACAGATGATTTTGGCAGGTTTCTATGCTTGAAGAAATCCCCCGGATAATACTTTCCATGCTTGAGGAAAGTCGATAGATGATTTTGGTAGGTTTCTATGCTTGAAGAAATCCACCAGATAATACTTTCCATGCTTGAGGAAAGTTGACATATAATTTTGGCAGGTTTCTATGCTTGAAGAAATCCATCGGATAATACTTTCCATGCTTGAGGAAAGTTGATAGATAATATAATCGTTGACTTCTTCGCCTTGAGAGGTGGCAACGACCGACAATTTTCCATGCTTGAGGAAAAACTTGTCTGATGATGAGATTGCAAGTCTTTGTGTATCGAGAACCTTGCGCCGTGAATCGTCTTCGCTTAGGAGATGATCACTAAAATGATAATGGTTCGCTTGTCCCCGAACGTGGGTTGTAAATGGTTCGCTTGTCCCCGAACGTGGGCTGTAGATGGTTCACTTGTCCCCGAACGTGGGCTGTAGATGGTTGGTTCGCTTGTCCCCGAACGTGGGCTGTAGATGAGACTTGCAAAATAAAATTTGCCAAGGGACTCGCATATACTGTGATTGACTTGACCAACTGACTTGACCAAGCTTGACTTGACACGACATGACATGTGTATGACTTGTGATTGTGTGTGTATAAGTATGATTTGAGTGTATGAGCAAACACAAGCAATCGACAATGCAAAAAGCAAAAAAATTTCGTCATTTTTGTCATGACTGGAGGGTACCGACTTTCTCCCGAAGAAGAAAGACATGAAAAAAAAAGTTTTGTGTTTGACTTTCCCTCGATGAAAAAATTTTGAAAAAGTTTTTGAACTTCCTCAAAAGAAAAGACATGAAAAAGGGAAGAAAATTTGAACTTCCTCGTTGAGCAAGACGAAATGAATCGTATGGATTGAATTGCTTGTCTTGAAAATAATGTATGCATGATGCATGTCCTTAGGCTAGGAGGCTAAGGACAATTACATCATGTGACACGACAGATGAATGAACTTAGGTCATGGAGCTAAGCATCATATATGGTGTAAAGAAACGATCTTGAACGTCACTTATGTTTGGAAGCTAAGCACGTATATAGATGAAGTGATTATTGCATAATGAACGTTGCTTAGGTCAAGGAGCTAAGCACGATATGCTTTGTATAATTACAAATCATTGATGTATAAATGGTACTAAGCACATTATGCGATGCGTGAAACAATGAACATTGCTCAGGTCAGGAAGCTAAGCAAGTATACAACGTTTCTTCTAATGAATGTTGTCTTGAAAGATGATGTAGCATGCGCGGTAGGGAAACATGATTTCATGATAAAGGGTTCCTAAGAGAAAGATGATATGGCTATGTATGCGTGAGTGATGTGTGTAAGAGTGTTACTAAGGTGAGGCTGCAAAGGCTATGGTGATGGAAAGAGATGTGAGAAGAGTCGAAATGGTGACCCTTTAGGCTAGGTAGGCTAAATGATGTGGGTTCAAGCCCCCAATTCTAGATCTAGATCGATAGGGTCATAGGGATAAGCATTGGATATTCTTTTACTCGATCATGCATATGAATGTGGCCACACCTCAATGTGAGGTTGCCTACGTATCCGTTAGGAATCAGGCCGTACGTAGCTCTAACCGAACTTTGCAAAAGTGTGTGCACACCTCAAAGAGGTCTTTCAAGGGTTGTAATGGTTAAGTTGATGGTTTAAGGAAGAAAGGGGTAAAAGGCTTAAGACCTGAGAGAAGCCCCCAAGATATGCAATTATTTATTGGACTTTGCAAGTTTTATTTTTCATGTATTTTTTTATTTTGAATTTCTTTTTTTTTCTTTATTCTTTTGAATAAATGTAGGCAATCTCATATCATGCGATCCATCACTCACTTAGAATTCATGTTTCTCAGGCACGGTACCAAGCACTCGATGAGAGACGCAATTTGAGACGTGTTCATATCGAAGACATTGGAACACTTTCCTTTAGACATTGTTTTTTTTATTTACTTATTCTTTATTTTATTTTATTTTTTTTTAACTTTCTTTCTGACTGTTACACAAATTGCACACCTTCCCATCCCAGGGTTAAGTGAATGTGGGTTGAATAAATAAGGTCAATCGTTAGACGAGGCTCAAAGTGGTTGACGAAGAAATGAATATGTGATTGAATGGTTAATAGGGAATGATAGGGTTGCAAAGAATCCTCCCCAGTGGAGTCGCCAAATTGTAGGCGTCGTTCGAAGTGCACCTACGTTAAAGCATGTTGTGAATATTCTTGGCACTCATAGGAAGTGGGAATTGACATAATAAAATTAGGGACAAGGAAAGTAGGGAGCCGCCAACAACTTTTTAAGGAACTTGTAAACCGTTCACGGATCATAAAAGGCAACCACGAATAAGGGACAACGATAGGCAACAACGATTGACCCGTGAAGGTTACACCCCATTCATAATCCATGAGATTACTAACTCCATATGGTTCAGAACCACGAAAGGAGGATCGGGGATGATGGTACGAAGAGAGTCATGGAGCCACATTCGCCTTTATTGGCCTCTACTCGATTCTTATAGTGAAAAGTATTCCCTGCGATCTCAAAGGCATGCAAACAAAGATTCAATTCGCTCCAAACTATTATTAGACTAAATTGGTTGAATATTAATGTAACACATAATTCAAATATATATTAATGATCACTTGATTTAATAACAAGATTAAAAAGGAACCTAAACCGGTTGTCCAAATTATCTTATTAGGCGTGATTTTCAATTACATATTCCCTTTAAACATGCAATATGGTGATCATAATAACAATAATAGAATAAACATTAATATTGGAAGCAATTTAACAATAAATTGTTAGTCAAATTAAATATAAATTAACCTAATCATGATACTAGCAATATAAAAATAAAATAAGTAATTAAATTAATTACTCACATTCCGTGTGTTCTATTAAATTGCTACATCATGAATAAATTGTTAGTAACTTTAATAAAAATATAAATCAAATTGAAATTAAATTAAATTAAAAGTAGTGTTGATTTGGTCCAAACCCTCAGTCAATTATACCTTTCACGCCTTGGTTTAAGGACGAAACCTCAGGTTAAGTATGGACTCCTTGGAGTGCTTAAGGAAGGAATGATGTAGTTAGGAATATAGGTTTAAGGCTTAGAATATGAGAGAGAGAGAGAGAATGATTTTTTGGTGTAGAAGAGAGGAAGAGAGAATGATTTGGTGCCCCGAACTGCAGAAATGAGGGGGGTATTTATAGGGAAAATGAGTAGAGGGAACACACGGAACCCTAAAAAGATAAAACCCTAAAAATAAATGTCGTGACACGTCAGCAGTATGCTGCGACACGGCAAAATATGTCGTGACACGGTATAATTTAGTGTGACGCGGGGTAATTTGGTGTGACGCAGGATAGAAACAGACCTAAAAGACAAAACGCGTGAAGTCTGACACACGGGGAAAACACGGGAACTTCCAGTGTCACCACGCATGTACCGTGACACGGCGGAAAATGCCGTGATGCGGCAAAGTCCACCGTGGCGCGACACGTGGTGCCGTGTCACGGTGTTTTATTTTTTTGAAATGCGGTGGAAAATACACAAAAAAAGGCACCGTGACACGGTGTAGAATACCGTGTCACGGCAATATGCACCGTGCCACGTCAGCCTTTGCCGCGTCGTGACATTTTAGCTGCTGCGTGGTAATTCTAGTTTTTACGCGTTTTTAAAACTACGATAACTTTGATCTGTAACTCGGAAGAAGGCATATAATATATTATTGGGAAGCTTATCAAGTCTACTTTCCAACCCAATTAAATTCAGGTCAAAATCATTTGTAAATTTTAAGCTATAGCCGTTTTAGTGAAAGGGTGTCGATTTTGGGCCGAATTTAGTATTTTGCTCATATCTTCTTTGTTTTAAATCGGAATTGGGCTTGTGATATATTGTTGGAAAGATTATTTCAAGGCCTATCCAACCAAATAATAATTGGATCAAAATTATAAGGTCACAAAATCAGTTTATCTCAGTTTTGTGATGTGGACACGAAAAGAGGAAAATAAGTAATGGTTTAGGGAAATGAGCCAGGAATTGAGTTGGTTTATGAAATGTATTGAATGGAAACATGGATTTAAGCACTCTAAAGATTAAATACTCAACCCGACCAATAATGGCGATGAAAGGTTGTTCATCATTGGGTTTGGTTTTAGGAAGACATTTTTAGGTGTCTACAGTTAGACTAGCAAGGTTTTGCCTAAGCTCATCAACTTCTTGTTGGGTTGCCATTAGTACGAACTTTATCCTGTGTCTGATGGGCTTATCGAAGAGTAGAACTTGAACGAAGGTGTTGTCCTTGATTAATCGTCCTTCCTTTCTAGACCAAGAGCTGTAAATTAAACCATTTTGTTTTATTGACTTGACTCAAGTCGGATCTTTCAAAAGCATGTTTAATTAACTAAATCGATTTTACATGTTTAGCATTGGTATGTCCTTAGCATTTTGGCTAATATGTATTCCTCTTTTTGTTTTGGCTTGACCCTACTTATCATTAATGATGAGTAAATAGGTGATGGGGATCGGACAACGTGAATTATATGCTGCATTGGGAATGATGGGCGGTGATCACCTAGTTTAATTTAGTAAATATAGTATTAGTGTTGTAGTTAATTTGGAAGTGTTTTAAAACTATTATTATTAATAATAAATGACAAGTACTCTTCTTCCGCTACAAATCTCTATCAAGCCTTATGTAATCACGTGGCGGTAATATCCCTAAGTTACTCTCTAAATCATGTTTTATAATAATTAATATTGGAGAGTAATTTAGGGGTGTTATAGTTTATGTATCTCTGTATTTTATTTCTTCTCTTTTGAACTTCTCACATGTATTGTACAAGTCTTTCTTTAGGAATCCTACTTCACGTATTCCCCTAGCACTTTGTGCCAAATTTCTCATTGTGATGGATTGTTTCACTCCAGAGTCAATTAACGCTTTAATACGAATCTTATCACCTTCGGTTACTTCCCTATGGTTCCTGTCATCAATTTTAACACATAATAAATTAAAAATAATTTAAAATATAACACATGTATATTATAATTTTTAATGGTTTAACATATTTTCAAAAATCGACCTTTCGAAATACATCTGATTCATGGGAACTAGGTCATGCCCATTGTGCTTAACTAAAAATCCTTCACGTACCATGAATCAGATCTGTGATCCCACTTGAAACTGATTGAAGCTTTGTAACTGCAGCATGTTATTGCCTTTTCCCTATGCAAGTGTTTTGCTTCTCGAAACCCTTCCCTATTACACCAAATATTTTGGGAAGTTGGATGACCGTCAATTTTGCTTGTTGTTGTATGCTTGCGACGGATTCCAAAACCTTTGACCTTAGCGTACATTCTATAAAATTGAATGCACGCACGGTGGCTTTTAAAGGACAATTGTTTCATTTCTGCTAAAGTAAAGTCTTCTAGCTTCTTTCCAAGTTTTTCCCAAACATTAGGGTCTAGAAAACTTTCAGAAATCTCATCAGTGTCAATGTCCGTGTCTATATCACTCTCATCACCGTTGCCACTGTCCTATATCAAATGAAAGATGTAAATGTGAGTATTTATAGGTAATATCCCATAATATATCATTATATTACCAAATAAATTAAACGACTTAATACCTCTTCATGATCCTCAGTTTCCGCTTGATTTTTGAGCTTGTCACATGAGCCATGTCAAACAATTATTGTATAAAAAAATTTAATATTTATATAAATTTTACTATAGAACAAATAAACATTCATAAAATTACTTAATGTCACCAACCTCAGATTCTAAGCAATCAGTTTGGTTGAGATTATTAACCTGCATATCAAAAACTTCTTCTCCTCCCAACTCCATTTTTTGGATAAAAAACCCTCTAGTTGAAAAATATATATTCTTTGGTAAAAAAAACTATTTAGACCATGTAACGAAAGATATTAAAGAATCTTTTCCAATTTTATTTTATTTTAAAACGATTGTACAAAATCTTTGGAATTAGTATTAATTTATGGAATTAAAGATATGGAATTATACAGTTACCTTATTTCTTTTGATCATGACTCCTACTATATCGCATGTTATGGTGATAACCTTCTTAGTTTTGTTACCTTAAAATTAGGAAAGAATATTATAGAATCTTAAATTTCAAAAAAACTATTTGTTAAATCATGACTCCTTAATTGTCGCATAATAAGAATTTACCATATCCCACTACGTGTCAAAAACTTTCTCAAACGGTGATATGCTTTGAAAATCTTGCTTGTTAAATCTGTATCAGTTATTTTTTTTATATTCATATATATATATATATATATATATATATATATATATATATATATATATATATATATATATATATATATATATATATATATATATATATATATATATATATGTATGTATGTATGTATGTATGAATCAATTTGATTACATAAAAAGTATTGCGCTGAACATACAACATTGACTAGACTACAATTTAGGGTTCTGATGATTTATAATAATTTACATTAATTTAACTAAAATAATGTAAACTATAATTATTTTACATATTATGACCATTACGTGTAATTTGATTACCTCTTAAATAAAGCATTAATATAGGTGATAGCATATATATAAAAAGGTCAACACCAAAAAATTAAGAAAGGTCAAGTTCACAATAAAAGAAAAAACATAACAATATAAAAATTTAAGTCTTTAAATATTTTGTTTTCTTTGTTATTTTTATATATGTTTAGACTTAATTACTTTCATTATCTTTTAAATTTGACTGTTATAAAGGTAACTTCTAACTATTAGGCACATAATTAACAAAACTATTTGATAATTAGGCTTCCTCTTTGATTGTTGTCTTTTTATCTATGTATGCCAAGGAGCTATATACTTTAATTGTTATGTATTAGTTTTCTCAACTATGATCTTAAGACATTTTTAGTAGTAAATTAGCATGTATTTTGGCCCAATGTGGCAAAACTGTAATAGTGGCATGTCACATATTTAGTCTTTGTAATGTATGGTCTGTTTGAACCTTGACTTTCTACTTTACTCTAGTTACTTGATGTTAAATTACTTTCTGTTTATACCTTTAATTAGAAGGGTCTCTATTTTCACAACCTTTACGGTACTAAAGGGTCTCTATTTGTTAAGGGGATTATTCTAAGTTAAACTTAGACTACTACCATTAAATTGTATATGAATTTACTAATCCTTGTATTTTTTTTGAAAAGTTAATTTTTAAAAGTTAGTTACTAATTAAAGTTAATTAACATGTGTTACTATTGGAAACATATCAACTGATATCCCCATTTTATATGAACTTAATTAGGATATGTAAATATTCCATTATATCTACAACCATATTAGGTTAGTAAAATGCAAGTACTGATAATAAGCCATTTTTCTATGATAACTTAATGTATTGCAGGCGTATTTTTTAAAAATTGTCGTGCATTGAGAAATCAAATGATTTTTTAAAATTTTCATTAAATGATATGATATTTTAATGACCTTAACTATACTAGGTCATAAGACTCATAACATTCATTAGATAAAACATTCTTTTGAATTCAGATATGTTTGTAATTATCAAAAGTGAATTTGAATTGATGTATCAAATGATAATTTTTTTTATTTATATCATAACATAGATAGAAAAAAGAAATGATATTTAGAGTTAACCAGATCCTCAACAAGTGATTCTGTAATGCATTTTATTCAATTATATTGTAACAATTGACCACAAATATAGCCCATGAAATAACCAGTACAGTGCAAACAAAGTCATAGATGTGTATGTGTAGGGAATATATCAAGCATCCCACACTTGAGCCCCATTGTGATCATACACTTAAGTATGGTGGTGTCCAAAGGGAAGGAAGTTAGAGCAAAAGAGTCGCCAACAAGTTTTAGGAACTTGTAAACCGTTCACAGGGTGAAGGTTACACCCCTTCACGATCCATGAGATCGCTAGCTTCATAGTGGTCTGGAACCATGACATGATATTCGGGGATGAAGGTACAAATCCAACCTAAAAGAGATTGAACCTGCCCTAAGTAGGCCTCTACTTTGTTCTTCTCATATTCATGTGCGCTTTTCGATCAACACACAATCAATATATTAATCTTAAAATTGTTTAATATAATCTATGTTGGTTGAATATTATATTAATGCACAAACAAATCTATTATTGGCGATCACTTGAATTAAAATCACATTAGCCTAAATCAAATTATTAATTATCTTATTAAGCGTGATTTCAAGTATAAATTTCCTTTAAACCTGCAAGAGAGGGCGTGATCAAGCAATAACAATAATATATCAAGCAACATAATAATATTGATACAACAAATCATCATCATAATAATAATCTCAATCTCATCAAAGCATAATAATATTAGCGAGATGCTAGGCATGATACTAACAAGATTAATAACAAATCCTAGCATGTCGCTAAACAATAAAAATTAAAGCTTTAGCCCTAGCATGATACTAAAGACATAAGGAAGCAACCTAAACATGATACTAGAAAGCAATAAATAACATCCTAATATGATACTAGGAATTAATATAATCTAAGCATGCTTTCTAAAGATATATAACAATAAAATTACTCACTTTGTTGCCTCGTATCTCTTTCTATCAAAACAATACACACGTTAGTAACTTCAATGAAAATATTAAATCAAACAATTAATTTAAATAATTGAAATAGGAATTTGGGACCAAACCCTCATAAATTACCGACATTTCACATCTAAGGCGAAGGATTCGAGCTTGGCTAGGTGTGTCTAAGTTTCGTGATGGAGGAATATTGTATGAAAAGGCAAGGCTTAGAAAGAGGGAGAAAGAACAAGCTTCTAGCTTTGAGAGAGAGAAAATAAGAATGGATGATTGTTGATGACTGAAAACGGGGAAATACGACTCTATTTATAGAGGAAAAATCGACCATAAACGATCAGAAAAGATCAAATTCCAATCAGAGTAAAACTGCTCCCATCGCGACGCGACAGGGCTATCGCGACTTGATGGCACTGTCGCGGTGCGATAGGCCTATCGCGACGCGATGGACCTGTCGCAGCGCGATGGTGCTGCATGATAAAAATTGTTGTACGGAGTTCTTCTTCCAATATAATTGCGTAATTAAAGTCTGTATTTTATCAGATTAAATCTTTTTAAACACTTGTTTTATTTCAACCAAAATTCTTTATCTTTTCTAAATCAAATAAAATTATAATTATTAATCCTAATCTCTTTAGAACTTAAAATAACCTTTTAGATTATTCTAGAAGATTAGAGTAATTCCTAATGACTTTAAGAATAATAATTAATGGACCATCCACTTGATCATTGGGTCACCCACAAAACTCATTTAAGATCCAATTTAGTATTTGGGTCATAACTTCCTCATTAGTCATCGGAATTAGGCTTATAATATATCGTTGAAAGGCTCTTTTCGAGCCCTATCCAACTACACAATTATTGGACCCATATCATCTACCAAACTAAATTTGATTGGACATTTTTCATGAATAAGGTACGAAAAGAAAGATTTTCGAAAACAGAAAGAACTATTTTATTAAAAGCAGTGAAATCACGAGACCCTTCCACATTTTACTTCGTTCGGTAATCATTGACATGAAAATATACTCATCACTGGGTTTGGTTTTTTGGGATACACAATTTGGTGTCTACAGTATACAATATATTTGTTCTTCTCCATGGTTGATTGACATAATTGGCTTTTCAAGTCACATATTTGTTCATGAAATTGTGACTTTTTAATCTTCACTTTGTTTAGCTTCATAGTTACAGATTCAACTTCTTTCTTAGTTTCATCCAACCTCTTTGATATCATCTCACACTCGACGCATCCACCAACATCATCATACAACCATTTGAAAAATCCACAGTCAGCCTCGTGCAATTTATAAAAATTAAAAAGAACCCTAATTGGTAATTGAAACCCTAATGAAAGATTATTATATTTACTCATATCCATTAAAATTGTATCGGAAATTACAAATGGGTTTAGAAAAAGTACCGGAAATTTACCTCAACCACGAAATTTCCTTCCCTTATTATGGTTAGGCTTGTTCAGAGTTCGAATCTTAGAGGGAACGCCACATTCACATTTCACCATGAACCCCCCAAAACTAGAAGATGAACCGCGAGAAATGAAATTTTGTGAATCCCCCCTTTTCTTTTTTTTTTTCTTTGTGTGTGTGTGTGTGTGTGTGTGTGTGTGTGTGTGTGTTAAGTACAAGGGTGAGAGTTGTTCAAGGATATAATTGAGCTTTTAAAAACTCACCTCCAAAATTAAGGGCGATCAGTTGAAATATTTGAATTTAATTTGAAAAATTCAATGCATAAATTAATTGAAAAAGATACCGCGTCACTTTTGTCTTTTTATGAACATATAATATGCTTTATCCTTAACATGTTTGTGTTATTACCCGTTTTTAGAAAAACTATTTTTCTTCAGCTAAGGTTCATTTGAATAACAATTTAGTACTTAGACATTGGGCCTTAAACAACATAAAATTATCATTAGGTATAAATCATATGTGGCAAATATATCAATGTAACACATAATGTTAATTTGACTCTTTCCTCGCCTCTATAATCGCATAAAGTATAACTAAATTCTTATGAATAGTTCTAAAACGATTATGCCCATGGAATTTCTCTAAAGGTTGATGTTTTAATTACTTATATTGAAGATAGGTGGATGTTTTAATTAGTTATATTGAAGTATATGCTTACAGAATTAAAACCGCTAAAGTAGATATATAAGTTACCATTGATATCAAACCTTAGCTTGGTAACATAAAATGTGATTTGGCTAGTGAAGACCAAAGTCATATTCACTATCAATTAATAATATGACAAAATATTAATGAATTAAAAAACAGTATTTGGTAATGTCTAAAGTAATGTATGGTCGTGGCCAATAACTTATAGAGATGTTTCATACGGGTAATGTGCAATCTATAATTGTGTTAATTGCATATACACACACAAAATTTAAATTAATATAAGCATTTTTTTATCAAACAGGTTTCGCAAAAAATTGTATCGGTTTCTTCTTAGAATTTCCTATTGACCCAGATTCTTGAAAAACTTTAAAATTTTGATTTTGATTGCGTAAAACCGGCGATTTCGCATTAATTGATGGACTTTGTACAATAAAAACCAATTATTCAAGGATTAGAAACCAATCTCATTTGCGCTCAATATCGGAATTCAAAAAAATATAAATTTCGAATACGCTGTTTGAATCTGGCCATGTTTTTTATGTCAATCGTTGCACAAGTAATACTAAAGGAAATAGAACATTAATTGGATGTTAAATTCATCCATAGAAGAAGAAAATTGAATAAGCATGAAAAACATGAAGAACAATGATGAACAATTTTTGATATTTCTTTATTTAATTTAATTTAATTTTTGGATTTAATTAAAAGATGTTTTTTGTAAAATAATTTCAAAAATAAAAAAAAAATTTCGGAAATCAAAAAATAATTTCTGAAAAATAGAAAAGAATTTTAAATAGGAGAAATGAAAAAAGGGGTTTGACCAACTATTTGAGAAAAGGTAAGATTAGCCAATCAAATTGATGTATAGTGATGGTCATAAAGGAGATTGACCACATTAGAATTTTTATAATATATGGTGAATATTTGCTTTAGATTCTAATCATATTTGCGTACTTAACAAATCTCATCATCAAGAGAACCCATTTACATGGGATTTTGCTAAAGCTTCGAAAACAAATGTTTTTTTAATTGTTTTATATAGAGGTTTATTTTGATAAAACTACTGCAAACTCATCTTCTTATCCCTGAAATTTAAAAATATTTCAGGGGAATTCTACAACTTCAAGCGTTCCTCGTGGAACATTAAAAGAAAACTAGAAGTAATAATCCACACAAAAAATAAAACAAGGGAATGCTTGAATATTTTGCATGTTCAAGGAGGAACCTCTAAAATTTTAGAATATTTTAGGGGGTTCTAAAAAAATAACATAAATTCAGATGACTCGCTGACTCTGTATGCTCCGGTAACCTCTCCAGTGGGGTCGTTGGTTCCTCAAACTCGTCAATTCACCACTAGTGTTAACTATTAAAGAGTAAATTAATTTTCTTGATTAAGAATATAGAGTGGTGAACAGTGGGTGGTGGATGTTCGGTGGCTAGTGGTTGTTTATTGATGGATGTTCGGTTGCTGGTAGGGTAACAGGTTAGAGAGTGGTAAAATGAAGTGAAATTGAAATGAGGTACATTTTATAACGGGACATATTTGTAAAGTCGTGTTAAAATACGTGTGTTACCTGGTAATTACCGGGTGGTTTAGCGATTCATGTCTCTTTTCATCACATACGAAGTACAACTGTATTTTTGTTCTCCATGTACACAAACAAAATCACTCTTTTTTTAAAAAAAAATAAAAAATAAAAAAAAAAACTGTTGTATAGTGACGTGACACGCATGCCGATGCAAAACTTTGACCAATAATATCTTTTTATTATTTATATATAAGTTTAAATTATAATAATTAAATATAAATAATCTATTCATTGAGGCGATTCTACTAATAAGACTATATTTTTCGTATAAATCACAAACATTGATAAAAAGATCCAATGAATGGTGCCAAAGTTACTAATGGAGCACTTAGAAAAATGGAGGGAGAACTATTCTAAATATAAATATGGAGTACTAAGGTTTTTTTTTTTTTTTTTTTTTTTTTTTTTTTTTTTTTTTTTTTTGCAAGGGCCCTAGTAGGCCGAAACATTTCACAGGTCCTCCAAACCCAAGTTGATGGGCTAGACACTTTGAGAATGGGGTTGAAGGGTAAAAGAATACCACCCCAAAGTGCCTTTAGTGGGGTTTGATCCCACAAACTTACCCAGTAGACCAAACCCTGCTTGGTAATACGAAGTATTTAGATGAATCGGTAAAGATAGTGATAATATTACTCTTATAGTACTAAGTAACTGCCAAACCCAATCCAAACCACTCCAACATCAGGCAATGTCCTCCTCTTTCTCTTTTCTCTTACTCTTTCACCTCTTATATGTGAGGACTGAGGAGAGAGAGAGATTGAAAAGTGAGGAGGAGAGAGAAAATTGTTTATCTTTGTGAGAAAAAGTGAAGAAGGAACAACAAAACAGGAAAAGTTAAATTATTTTTTAATTTTTTAAAGGCTATAATGGGAAGAATACCATAATTAAAGGAGCATGCCAATTGCAATTTAAGGGCAAAATAGTTGTTAGACTTTTGTAGGGACATTATTGTCTTCACACTATTACTAAGGAAATTTCACCTATAAGTTCTCACTGTGTTGGGGCTTTTAGAGGTTAGGGCTAGATGTTAATAAAATTTGTATTAAGAATAATATTTCAACAAGTCACTCACCAATCTTATTTTATTTCGTAATCCGTATAATTTGTAAGTTTGAAGATTTTATTGACTATTTTTTACTAACCGATGAACTGCCATAATTAGTGGCTTGTTTTATTATGCATTGAAGAGTCATATCTGAACGAGTTGTCATACCTGAAAAAGTAGTCATGTCTCATTTTAGTTACTTGTCTTTACAAATTTTTACCTACACCCCACGGCAGGGAACACTGCCTACACCTCCCCATCCGCGCGTGTTCTGCCCCCGCCCCTTTTCATTTACGAATTTTCTGCAAATTTTTTTAAAGTGTTCATTTATGTATTGGTAAATGTTCATTTCTGTATCATAAGATGTTCATTTTTACAACCAAGAGTTTTTTGTTCAAATTAATATATATTTTGAATTGAATTTTAAGAATTTTCTATAAAAAAATTGAGAGCAAATCTATTTATAAGGATTACTGCGTTCAAATCAATTTTAATATAAGAAGTATTGCATCATCCGATGTTCATTTTTTTTTTTTGAAACATCCAATGTTCATTTTTGTTTAGTTGTGTTTCAACAGATGTTCATTTTTGTATCATCAAATGTTCATTTCAAGAGTTATGTGTAAGTTTCATAGTAAGATGTATGCAAATACATACGTTTTAGACTTCTATTTATTTAAACAAAACGTTGTCAACAAATAATTTCCAATATAAAATAAATTTAATTTAATTACAATGATAACACATTTTTATACAGCTATACTATTACATGTAATTGTTCCATAAGCATGCAATTGAACCAAATGTACATGTATGTCTTGCTAAATTAACATTATTTATTACATTTGATATAATAAAGTGTGTGTATATATATATCCTCCATGTTGCAACTTTAATCATATACTTGTGTGTTTTCAATGAAAAACATAATCTAAGCACAACATATATGTTGCTTTTCAATTTCCTTACTTGATTATCCTGTACAATAAAAGATCGATCAAGTTTTTCAAAAAAAAAATAATAATAATAACACATTCCAAACGAGCAAAAGTATTCTAAGGATTCAAAATTGAACATTTACACATGAAGAACAATAACAATTCATAAATGAACACACTATAAAAATATAAAAATCTTTCAATATATGAGAATGAAAATGTATAAAAGCTAAGTGAACATGTATTGTATTCTAAATGAACATTAAAATCACTTCCATTAAACAAAATATGACAATTAAATCATTCACAAAAACAAATTTGAACACATTGCTAAAAAATGAACAAATTTTAATATCTAAATGAACATCTTTCAGCATAAAAATGAACATACACCAAAACCAGTCAAATGAACGTCTTCAATACGAGAATGAACAAATAAAAAAATTTAATTAAGCATTTACTAATATATAATAACAACCAAGTATTAAAAATTGAAACAAATATCTTTTAATATGAGAATGAAAAAGTATAAAACTAATGAGTATGCTTAGATATTAAAATAAATATTGTATTATGCAAATGAACATCTTTCCATGTGAGAACGAACATGTAATGCAAAGAGAATGAACATGTAACAAATTTAAATGAACATATATTAATGTGAAAATGATCCTAAATGAATATGAATTCCATTTAAAATGATTTTTTTTCCATCTAAAAGGAACATTTATGATAGATATTAGCCAAAGTTCGTCAAATAACACTTTTAGTGACAAAATAAGTAATATTAAATAATAATTGATGCTTCAATTTCATAAATCAAATTGATAATTTGTCTTTAATTTTAGTTACTATAAATTTATAACTTGATTTTTTTTTTTTTTTTGCAATTATAATTTGAATATTAATCCTTCTACAAATTAACATTTACGATAGATTAAATGTACTAGTCAAAATTCACTAAATAACAATTTTAATTAAATTATAATATAATTATGGAAAATTCTTATAACATAATTCAATCTTTATAATAAGAATCACTTCCATTAAAAAGTACAAGTCTAATTGAAATTCTTATTAGATATGTGAAGAATTCTAATGATTATTTATTATTAATAGGAAAAATACACTTTAATAATCCCAACTTTTTCCGATCTAATTGAAATTCTTATTAGATATGTGAAGAATTCTAATGATTATTTATTATTAATAGGAAAAATACACTTTAATAATCCCAACTTTTTCCGATTTACTTTGAATAATCCCAACTTTTGATTATTCTGCAATAATTCCAACTTTCACTTGCGTTTTCTTTTTTCAATCCCAAAAACTGGCAACTTGTTGAAGAGCTTAATTTTTTTTTTTTAAATTTTTCTAATATGCCACGTGTCGAGCATTTAGTGGTCTAAAGAATGAAAACTAAAAAAAAAAACCAAAAAAAAAACCAAAAAAAAAAAAACCGAAAAACCAACAAAACCCCTCCCTTTACCGGTCCCACCTTGAACATCCATCCTTCAATCTCCTCCTCCCCACTCCAACCCAACCGAAAACCACCTCCTCCACCTCTATGTCCAACCCACCTAAGGATTTCGGCACCTCCCATTACCCGTTTTCTTTCTCTCTCCCTTCCTCACCCTAAATCTAATGGTCCTCCACTAGTAGCGATTTCAGGGTTGAATTTCGGGGTGATTTAAGGGCAGTTTCGGGGTGATGGTTCGATTTGTGGGTGTTTTCCGAGTGGTTTTAGGGTAGTTTCGGGGTAGGGGTTTGATTTTGGGTGGTTTTCGATTGGTTTATAGTGATGCGGGTTTCGACTTTAGGGTTGTTTTTTCGAGTGGTTTTACGGTGATTTGGGGTGGGGCTTTGAGTTTGGGGTAGTTTCGGGGGCGGGGCTGGGGTACGGGGATATTCTGGTCAAGTTCGTGTGGAAAGAGGGTGGTCTCGGCGATGGGGCAGAAGGAGGAGTGGTTGTCGGGGCAGAGCTAAGGGGGTGGCAGTTATGGCAGAGATTTTTTTTATTTTTTATTTTTAAACTACTCATATGTCGACACGTGTCAAGTAACCTACAATAATAGATTGATGACTTTTGTTGACCGGTTCGGAATTATTGGAAAAAAACAGAGTTGAAAATTGGGATTACTACCGAATAATCAAAAGTTGGGATTATTTAAAGTAAATCAGGCAAAGTTGGGATTATTAAAATGTATTTTTCCTTATTAATAAGTAAATGATCATATACTAGTATATAAATGAACATTTACCAAAATAAAAATGAACATTCATTAAAAAAAAAAAAAAAATAAATTCCATTACGAACTAAATTTACATTTCTATAATTTTACGAAATAAATCAAATTATTCATTATATATATTAGGGCAATTAAACTCTGTTTATAATTTCTTTTTCCATTAATTATATAAGCTAATAACACACACAACAAGTTAAATTAACTTAAAATAGAGTATATAAATATCATTGTCCTATAATCTTAAGAAATCATTATTACCAAGTAAAATTATAAGAAATCATGAATTACTATGGAAATTTCCTATTATTGAAGAATAAGGCAAATAAAAAGTTAGGGTTTGATTTTTTTTTTTTTTTTTTGAAAAATAAACAAAATCATCAACTTACAATTTGATTGATGGTCATTCTTTTGTAAAAATTTTCTTCAATTTCTTGATTTTTTCTCTTACAAGTAGAGATCTAAGAGCATTTTGATTTATTTTTCAAGAAATATTTAGAAGATTTTGGTAGTTTAGGAGAAAAAAAAAAGTGGTAAAATTGGGGAGAGAGAAAGTGGTTAAATTATGAGGAGGGAGAAGCTTTAAATATTAGTAAAATTATGAAAAAAACTGATTTATAAGAGGAGAGAGAAAATGTAGGAAACTAATGGGGAGGAGTTGTAGGTATTATGGTAATTTAGTGGGGGATGTAGGCAATGATGCATAAAGGGGGTGTAGGTAACAACAACTAACTTGTCTTATGTCTTGTTTAGGGTAAAAATACCCCTTACACGTAGTCCAATCCCATAGTGACACGTGTTCCAATAGGTAGATGACACGTGTAATAAACTCATGAAGAGCACCTGAAATGAGAGAAAAAGGACCTTTCTTACATCAGAGCCCAAATCCCGAGATTCCTGTAGGAAGCCGCAAAACGGCGCCCCCATTTGACAAGTGTCAGTACCTGATTGTGCAGCCAATCAGGACACGGAAATTTAGGGCACAAACCCTAAAGGGGCACAAACTCCCACCCCTATAAATACCCCAATCATTTATGATGGTAGGGGTGGATTAGGACATAACATTTAATAGAGCATCAAAACAGCTTCAGCTTCTCTCTAATTTCTCTCTCTAGCTTTTCCGTTTCCGTTTACTAACTTAACCGTCGAAGGCGAATATTCCGGTAACGGAATATTCGTTGTTTTGTAGGCGTTAAGTCTCGTTACCAGCAGTATGGGACTAGTGTCCCGAGGGATTCCAAAAACCCCCGAAACATTTGGCGCCGTATGTGGGGATACTCGTCCGTAAAGGCAATAGATGGTCAGACACCTAATGCCGTCCCTGGCCCTGGTCAAGACGGCTATATAGAGGATATAACCACAACTATCAATTCTAATGATCCTCTGATCGCCACATTTCATGAGGCCGAGGATCTACCAGTTACTACTTCTTCTCTAAAGGCTACTCTGAGTAAGCTTTGAAAGGAGTTGGAGGAAAAGAGGTTGTCTACCTCCAGACAGCCGTCCAGAAGGGTGGAGGATAGCTCCCAGAGAAGAAATAAAAGCAAGGCAACTAACGCCGAAGATGCTGGGAACACTCCCTTTCGCCGGCCGCATGGCAGGTCTCCCCGGGTGCCACGAACTAATTTGTCAAGGCTCCCTGAGAGAACACAGTCGGCTGGGGGGCAGACCAGACAGCCTCGAAGGGAGGATCCTAAGTCGTCTCAACGCTAGAAGGACACCAGGGATTACATCCGGCATAAGCGGCGGGAGCGGGCTGCTCAGTCGGACACAACTTCTACTCCCACAATGACGGATGAATTCTCCAACCACTCTCTTTCCCAACATACCAGCACGGCCAGGACCAGCATAAGTCAGACTGCTTGTACTCTAACTCCCATTCCTGTTCAACCAATTCAACCCGTTCAGTATCAGATTCCTCAGAATTTGAATGCATTTTTGCCACACAATCCTAATGTCCTCGGACAATACGGACAATTCGCCCAGCCGTTCAACCAGGCCCCTTACCTGGGCGGACCGGCCGGACAGCCTCAGCCTATTGATTGGCAAATGCACATGCTTAATCTTAGAGACAAGCCGCCTCCATTCTCTCAGGAGATTCTTAGCTCTTCCCAACCTGTGAAGGTGAAGAGCGTACTCGTGGGTGCCTATGATGGTTTAGGAAACCCAGAGGAGCACGTCACCTCGTACAGAAACTTGATGTACCTGCAAAGTGTTGATGACGCCACCTAGTGTAGGTGCTTCCCGGCCACCCTTAAGGGTGTGGCGCAGGACTGGTTCAACAGCCTGCCGGCCGGGTGCATAAACTGCTTCACTACTCTAAGTATGCTTTTTGTTGGAAATTTTTCATATAACATTCCGTAGGAGTTTATAGGTACTACGCAGCGGAAAAACATGAATCATATTCAATCAAGTACCTAATCCCAAGATCACATGCATAACACACAAGACACATAATCATACCTTTGAAACGTGAATTCCACATAGTAATTTGATTGACAAATCAAGGAGAGAATAGAGCCCCAAGCGTTGCTCCTCTACTTAGTCCACGAGCTTCGAACGAGCCGTCCACCAATACTAGATTGGTTGAGTGATCGAGAAAAACCGCGATCACCACCTTTAATGGACTAAGCCGACCACCACGATCCACCACCACCACGAACCACCACACTGGAGCCGAGGGAGGAGAGAGCCATGAGAGAGAGGAGAGATTGAGGGGGCTTGGTCTCGTGTTTGCTAATTTGGGTTTGATCACACTGATCAGATAATTGCATCCATTGCAAACCCTAGGCACCTGGTTTATTTATAATCACATTATAATTAGACTAGGGTTAGGAAGCCCAAAACCCTTCAATCCATTCCATGTGGCCGGCCATACTAGAGGATGAGGCCCATCATGGGCCTTGTCCTCTCGTGCCCGATCTAGACCCTTTGTGTGACCTTATAGGATCTGTCCAATAGGGCTTTGGCCTATTTTACTAGTCCAAAGATCGTTAGTACCTCTAGCTATGATAAAACGACGACCAAAATGTCCGAACTTAATTATCTCCATAATTTGATCCATTTATATATCTAGTAATTGCTCACGACGAAGACATAAATCCTTAAATCTCCCACTTGTCTGAGACAAGTGTGCAATATTCAAATTCCTTAAGTCAATATGTGTTGATTTGATAATATGATTGCATCACATGTCTAGATCATATTAATCTACAAATCGTTTCTTGAAATCTGAGTTAGAATTACAAAACCAAATGATTACTGAGTAATGCATTTGAATGCGGCCACATATTTTCTGAATTCTCTCTCTTCAAGCAGCCATGACACATTCCCTAGTTTAATAGGTAGACTCAATCCAATCTTGTGGCAACCAAAGCTCCCACTCAACTCATGAAGTAACCGGGAAACACACTTTATAATCTCCAGTTACGGGCAGACGTTTGAGTGTACCACAGTTAAATTAATCATTGAATGGAATCAATGTTCCACTCATGTCAAAGGAATCCACTAATATATCCAGAAGCTCTATACTTGAACTTCAAAGTAGGTCAATAGTTTGATCATGCATCATTCATGCATATCCAAGTGATTGACCGAGCATCTCTATGCCCCTATAGCCCATGAAACTGCGCTATCCAATAAATCTTACATGCTAGTCCATTTATTGAAATCATTTATGTCCACTTTAATGATTTAGAACTAGGAACTTAAATAATATATGAATTTTGTTCACCTGTGGGGTTTCATTCAACGGGTCATCAACCTGATGAGCCCATCAATTCATAATTATTTTGGACATTTTATTTAATTTCCAAAACCATAATTAAATAAGAGAAATGATAATTTCTGTTTAAACATAATTCTGCAAATTGATGCATTCCTTATGTAACATGCTTTCTCAAAACATATACAACTTGAATTACATAACTTGCTTCAATCCAAATCTTTAATATAACTCTCATATCTTAGTTTATGGAAGGGGTTTAGTGATTTCTCATTCATAATAAAACTTTGCAGAACATGACATCCCGCTTGTCATTGATCTCATAAATGAGGTGATATCTCATATCTATTTGTTTGGATTTGTGATGTGACCCTGGCTCTTTTGTTTTAGCAAAGGTGTCCTTTTAGTCACAGGACAATTTGATCCAAACTTCCTCCTTAACTACTCTTACTGTAGCTAAATACACATATTCTGACATTGAGTACGCAACAGTACTCTGCTTTGAACTCTTCAAGCTTACTGTCCTTCTCTATTCAAACACAAAATGTATTCAGATCACCATCTAAAGCCATCTTACCTGTTTGGAAACTTGCATCCGTATTCACTTTTGACAACTTATTCACTTTTAACACCATTAGCTAGAAAAATTCCTTTAGTTCTTCTCAAGTACTCAAGGATTTGCTCTTTGCAACTTTCAGTATGCTTATTCTGAATTTACTTGAAAACTTGCTACACATGCACAAGTCATATGTAACATCTTGCTTTGTACATATCATGGTACATATAATGGACCCTTTTGCAAAAGCATGAGGCACACTATCCATACAACCCAACTCTACTAGCTTTTGAAGGCACTAAGTTTTATTGAGTGTAATACCATGAAACATGGGAAGATATCCCCTCTTAGAGTCTTACTTCATGAACTTGTCAAGAACCTTATCAACATAAGTCTCTCGATTCATTCCAATCATTCTTCAAGATTCACTTTGTGGATCTTGCTTCCCTATATGTACTCAACATCACATAAGTCTATCGTATAGAAACAACTGTTTAATCATTTCTCGACTTATTCAAGCATTGATATGCCATTTCATATGAACTGTATGTCATCAACATACATGACTAAGAAGACCAATTGCTCCCACTAAACTTCTTGTCTCTACAAGATTCCTTATCGTTCTTTGAGGAAATCAAACTGTTTGATTGCCTAATCGAAAAGAATGTTCCAACTCCCTGATGCTTACTTCAATCCCTTAAATGAATTTCTGAAGTTTGCAAAACTTTCTAGGAATTTCTGGATTTCAAGAATCTTAGGTTGTATCATATACATATCCTCCATCAAGAACATTTTCATGAAGGTAATTTTGATCTCCATTGCTTAACTTCGTAATCGAAATCAGCAATCATTAGAAGAATCCGAATAGGCTTACGCATCTAATAGGTTTGACCTTGTTTGTAAGACTATCATGGACTAACACATCTTTACAGATATGGAGTCCATTCTGGATTTCATGGCTTTAAGCCATTTCTTGAGTTGGCACTTATCCAAAGCTTGCTTGTAGGGCATGGATTCCAACCATTCCAATGGGAAAATTTTAGAATCCATCTTTTCTCAGAATTTCAACAAACTATTTGTTTTGATCCCAAGTAACCTACAATAGGTATGAGCAACAATAGAATTATTCTCTTCAACTCTTTGAAGCCTTTCATTCAAGTGGGACGATAGAAGCCTCGCTAGTGGAATTAGCTTGCTTCGACACATGGTTTATCAAATTAGCTGATTTCATATGCCTTCGTCTCTGATGTAGTGTTATCCACATCCATTTGTTGCTCGTCTCGAATCTCATAGAGATCTAACTTTACTCCCACTTGGCTTTGTAGGAAGAGATTTCTTTCTATAAAGACACTATCGCGAGCAACAAACACTTTGTTTTTCTTCGCGATTGTAGGAATAATACCTCTTAGTTTCCATGAGAAAACCCATGAAGAACTATTTGCCTGATTTAGGGTGAATTATGTCATCTTTGTAAACATTTTACATTGATTTCATAACCCTTAATCTTGTTTAGAAAAGATGACTTTGGAACATTTCCAGTCCATAACTCTTATGACATCTTTTCTATTGCTTTGGTTAAGTTTCCTGTTTAGTATATTCGCAATTGTTGTTGTAAATGCATATCCTCAAAATGATATTTGTAAATCATTAAAGCTAATCTAGGATCGAACCATGGCAAGCAAAGTTTGATTCCTTCTTTCAACATTGGATTGTGAACTAATTCAACAATTCCCTTTTAGATGATCATTGACTTTGAGTTAAATATTTATCACAACAATTGTATTGTAGTGTTAATTATTCATCTCAAACTGATTTTACATTTCATTTTGGAATTTTGAACATTTCAATGATTCCAAGCTTTATTTCATTAAGTAATTATCGATATAGTTACTTAAATCGTTAGTAAAAGCAATGAAATAGTTAAATCTCTTTGCTAATTCTTGAACTTATGGTCCACACACATCATATGTATGAGTTCCAAAAGGTCATTTTAGCTCTTTTACCCTTTCAAATAAAAGGCGACTTGGTCATTTCACCTTATCAAGCATGACTTCTAATTCTCAAGTGATTCATAATCAATTTAGAATAAGAGTCCATCCAATGTAACTTTGGATGTGCAAATGGTTTATGTGACCTAATCTTACTTTGTTATAAGTAAGTTTACTTTAATCATCTAAAATTGCTTTTGTGATCTACTTATATCAATGTCATAAAGCAAAATAACTCATATCTAGCAAAATGAAAACAATTTATTACCTTGGTCATGGATCAACACTTGTCCAAGCCAAGTAAAACCCAATCAGTATTCAAACAGGAAAACTGAAATATTGTCTCATCAAAACTGGAAATTGTTCTAAAATCATGATAAACTCATCATAAAATAAAACTATGAAGCTATCTCTGGCCACTCAAACACTTCTAGTGCACCTTCAAGCTCCATTTCCATTGCTAACCTCACTTCTTTGCAGCTTCTGCACAACATTAATAATGTTAAGCATTGCAACTTGGTATCACATACCTAAGTGAAAGTTAAAATGTTTATAACATAATACCTGAGGTTGATGATCCATTCTTCTTGAGGAAGTCAAGGTACTTCTGGCAATTGCGTTTCCAATGCCCCTTCTTCTTGCAGTAAAAGCATTCACTTTCACTTACAGCCTTGGGTTTTGGATTCGCCTTAGGCTTCTCAGGAGCCTTGGCAACTTGCTTGCCCTTGCTCTTGGCACTAGCCTTTTGCCCCTTCCTCTTGAACCCCTTTCCCTTTTGAATCATAAGAACTTCCTTCTTAGGTTCCTTAGGGATTTTCTTTTCAACACTAACCAGCATTGCGTGCAATTGATTCATAGTTTTTGTAGTCGCAGTCATGTTAAAATTCATGATAAACTGGTTAAAACTTTCTAGAAGTGAGTAGAGAATGATGTTTGTTGCCATCTCATCACTATATGGGTGCCCCATTTTCTCCATATTTTGAATAAGGCCGATCATTTTGAAAACATGATCATGAACTGTGGCACCCTTCTCCATCCTACAATCCAGAATCTCACGATGAAGCTCGTACATTTCAACTCTTGCTTGTTTCTTAAACAAGGCTTTGAGTTCTTGCATGATTGTGTACGCATCCTGATCCTCAAAACGCTTTTGAAGACTAGGTTCCATGGTAGCAATCATCAAGCAAGTGATAGGCCCAGCTCTATCATGAGCTTCCTTGTGCTTCTTGACTTCTGCCGTAGTTGCATTTTCTAGCAGAGGTCCTGGCAATGGGGTGTCAATGACATCCTCTCTACCTTCATATTTCAGAACGAGCCTTAGCATTCCTTCCCAAGTGGAAAATTTTTCTCCTATCAACCTATCCTTCTCAAGGAATGGTCAAAGATTGTAAATGTTATTGTCATTGTGATTACGGCTACCCATCTAAGTCAAAATAAGGCAAAGTTTCATAATTATGTTTAGTTAAAATTTAAAGTACCATAAACGAACAATATAGGTAACTTTAAAAGGACTTTATTCAATATTAATTGATCCCAATTGAATTTTAAGTGATTCCAAGACCTTTTATTCGTGCAATAATTGACCCGACTTTGGCCCTACCATCAACCATTACATTTTCAAGGTGAGTAAACTCTTTACTGATTACAACTCTTGTAACTCTTGGTTAAATAATTAACCATCACATGTTTAATTATTTTCCTTTGCTTCAAGGTTCTAAACTCTTTAGGTAACCTTGTTGAGCATAACCAATTAAAATTGTAAAACTTGATTTACCCCAAGTCTCCCAAGATATAAAATGACACCCAGCTTTGGCATGACCTATCATAAATATCAAGGGTTTGTCGGGTTTTTAATTGGAAAAGCAATCTCAATATTACTGGGACCTAGATTCATTTATGTTGTGATTATATAGTGAACTCTAGTGCATCATCAATCAACATAAATAAAATCTAACATGCATAATCTACTAATGCAATAAAACATGACATAGCATGGCCCCTTAGTCCTAAGAAAACTAGAAATGAAAAGCTCTCACTTGAATCATCATGGATCTCCATCCACCTTGCTCCTTTGGACCTTCACTTCATGGGCTTCTTTGGACTAACACTATTTAAATAACTAATCTATTTACTTTAAATAAAAGTTACAAAAATACTTAACGGTACGCAGACCGTATTTTAGATTACAAAAATACATCACAATGCGCAGATCGTATTTTAGAATCTATGGGTCATACTAGTCTATATATACAGCAACATAATATCATATAAAAGGGCCATATAATAAATCACTCAACATGCTTGTCTAAACTACGACATCGAATGTTCATAATTAAGGCAACGCATTTCCTAAAATATCTTATATTTTAATCATAATTATATAATATCGCATATTATTCATGACCAATCATAAAATATCATATATTTTAATTTAGGCATGAGATAGAATCAAATCTTATTTTAATCTAGAAAGATAAATCATATTTAATCTTCCATGATTATCCTAACAACTTTAGGAGATTCTATCCTAATTATTAGCCAATCAAATAATTTTAAAATCAATTATCCTAATCTAATTATGGGTTAATCACATTATTTAAATAAATTATTATCCTTTTGGAATATGCTCAGAATATCCTAATCAATCTTATCCAAAATTAACCACTTTAATTATGGATAATTACCAATTTAACAACTTTAAATATGGATAATATCAAATATAACAATTTTTGCAAGATTTGATTTTATCCCAAAACAAAAGATTTTATCCAAAATAAAACCGATTTTATCCCAAAATAATTTTGTAATTATCTTGAAATATTTTTCAAAAGAAGAATTTTTTTTTTTTGAAAAAACGCAAGCCACCACATCGCCGGCCACCGTGGTTGGCTAGCCGAAGCTAGCCACGGTGGCTGGCTGCCAAAAGCAGCCATTGCCGCAAAGGACAACAGCGAGCAGCAGCAGCAGCAGCAGCCACAGCCATGGCAACAGCGTGCAACGCTTGCACAACTGCTGCCCCAGCCACCAGGACCGCCGCCCTCCCCTTCCCCTCAATCTTGGACCAACACCAGGTCGGCAACCGTAGTGACTGCGCCACCCAGCCGCGGCTACCGGCACTAAAACAAATTTTTTTTTTTTTTTGGTTTTTAATTTAATTAAAATAACTTTTATAAAAATTAAATCAAATCAGTCCAAAATTTAAAATTAAATCAACATTCGACTTTAAAATTAGGGTTCATCATAAAATTAATCCCAATTTAATTTTAACTCTTAAAATTAAATCAATGATCATACGCAAAACATTTTTATGCATAAATCAATCCGATTAAAATTATGAATCATAAAACAATTCGAATTAAATCAAAAATCAAGCACAAAATCATATTTTAGGCTTTGAATTTTCGAAAAATTCGAAAACTAGGGTTAGGGATTTTCGAAATTTTCGAATACTTTAGGGCTTAATTTGGTCCTCTTCATGGCTATTTTGAGCATAATTAAATCACATTTAATCAATCCCAAAAGTTTAATCACATTAAATATAACAATTGAACCATAATTAAATTATTTCTCCCTCTTAATTGATTATAAAATTAACATGGACATCAAATTAATTGTATTAATATGATCAAGCGCGTTCATGCAAGAGGCTAACTGATACCACTGTAGGAGTTTATAGGTACTACGCAGCGGAAAAACATGAATCATATTCAATAAAGTACCTAATCCCAAGATCACATGCATAACACATAAGACACATAATAATACCTTTGAAGCGTGAATTCTACGTAGCAATTTGATTGACAAATCAAGGAGAGAATAGAGCCTCAAGCGTTGCTCCTCTACTTAGTCCACGAGCTTTGAACGAGCCGTCCACCAATACTAGATTGGTCGAGTGATTGAGGAAAACCGCGATCACCACCTTTAATGGACTAAGCCGACCACCACGATCCACCACCACTACGAACCACCACACTCGTGCAGAGGGAGGAGAAAGCCGTAAGAGAGAAGAGAGATTGAGAGGGCTTGGTCTCCAGTTTGCTAATTAGGGTTTGATCACACTGATCAGATAATTGCATCCATTGCAAACCCTAGGCACCTGGTCTATTTATAATCACATTATAATTAAACTAGGGTTAAGAAGCCCAAAACCCTTCAATCCATTCCATGTGGCCGACCATACTAGAGGATGAGGCCCATCATGGGCCTTGTCCTCTCGTGCCCGATCTAGACCCTTTGTGTGACCTTATAGGATCCGTCCAATTGGGCTTTGGCCTATTTTACTAGTCCAAAGATCGTTAGTACCTCTAGCTATGATAAAACGACGACCTAAATGTCCGAACTTAATTATCTCCATAATTTGATCCATTTATATATCTAGTAATTGCACACGATGAAGACATAAATCCTTCACATTCCCCCAAAAAAACCAGCCTTAACTTGGCCACAATTTTCCAAGGAAAGAATGAGGGGTTGCGCTCGTATGTCAAGAGGTTCAACCAAAAAAAGCCAAGATTCAGAATCTTCCGGATGAAATGGCGTACTCAGAATTTCTCCGGGGATTAAGGCATAATGGTTTTAAGTTTGATTTAGTCAAAAAAAAGGTTCAGACATACGCAGGTGTTCTGCGGGAAGCCGAAGCCTATATAGAGGCAGCTGATTTTTTTTCGCTCACTAAAGTAGAGCAGCCGGCAAAGGGGGCTGAGAAGAAGCCATCTTCTCAGCAAGATTCAACCGGAAAGAAAAAGGAAGGAAAAAAAACGAAAAGAAGTCTGGGTGGCGGATGATCAGCAGCCAAAATCAAAGAAGGTTAAGGCGTACCAACCTCGGTATGAGTTCACCAAAGATTGTTATTCAATCTTGATGGAGATTAAGGACAAATTTGAGTTCGAGAACCCCCAGCCGATGAGAGGCTCGGCTTAGTACCGCAACAAGAACAAAAGGACGTGGGACATGACACGAACGATTGCATCAACCTGAAGCGATTACTGGATAAGCTGGCCGAAAAGGGCATGCTAAACTTATATGTTTTGAAGTCAAAATTCACTTACACTCGGACAGGCAACAACTCCAAGAAGAAAAAGCAAAAGCAAATTGAAAAAGATGATGGTAACAGTATAGATTCTGGTATGGTCACCGTGATACCAGGCGGCTTTACCCAGGCGGCCCCACCATGAAAGGAATTAAGCAAGATTCTTGGAAGCTTGGCAAGGTGAAACAGGCCGAGGGGGTCAAAGTTGAACCCTTGCTAGAGGTAACGGTCAGTGAGGCCGACCGAGGGGAGGTCAAGGTCTTGCATAACGACCCCATGGTGTTTATCATGAAGATAGCTAATCTGAAAGTCGGCCGAATCCTAATAGATACGGGCAGCTCGTGCGATATTATCAACTTAGCCGCACTGAAAAAATTTGAAGTTCCTAGAAGACACTCTAAAAGACATCTGTATACACCCAAATGTGTCTCCCCAAAACAAAACCCAGTGATGAATACCTTTCACGTCGAATCATAATAGAATGAAGTGAAAGTGTGGAAAGTCTAATGTTATGGTTAGTTTTTATTAAAAATCTTTCTTTCTGTTTTCAAAAACCTGCTCTATTTTATGAAAGAAGCCAATCTAGTTTAGTTTGGTCCATGACAAGGGTCCAATAATGGTGTAGTTGGATGGGGCTCGAGAAGAGCTTTCCAACGATATATTATAAGCCCAATTTCGATAAATAATGAGGAAGTTATGGCCAAAATACTAAACTGGGCTCGGTTTGATTCTTATATGCGGCCCAATGATCTAGAGGAGGGCCTATTATGAATTATCATTCCTAATGCAATTAGGATTGATTATAGTCTTCTAGAATCTTCTACAAGGTTCTTTTGAATCCTAAAGGGATTAGGATTGATAATTATGTTTTATGAGTTTTATTTAGAATAAAATAAGTGTTTTAAATGAAATTATGGTTTTACCCTTCGTACAGATTTTACGACTTGATTTTATCGAAAAATAGATTCCGCGTGGAAAACCTTATGCATCGCCAAACGACAGTTTCGTCGCCTGGCGACGAAGCCTGTCCCCTGGCGACGAGCCTTGTCGTTGGCGACAGAAGCGTGTTTTATTCCTTTTCGAACTCTGATTCTTTCCGGACTATTTTCTTATAAGTAGAGGTCATATCTCCTCCGTTTTCAATAATCAATAACCAGATCTCTCTCTATTCTCTCTCTAAAAAGATAAAAGCTTTCTCTCTCTCTCTCTATTCTTTTTTCTAAACATTCCCTCTTACACGATTCCTCATACATTAGTTCTTGACACACCTAGCCAACTTCGAAGTTGCCTTCGCCCTAGACGTGAAAGGTTTGATATTTCTGAGGGTTTAGTCCCAAATCTCTATTTCAATTATTTAATTTAATTGTTTGACTTTATATTTTCCTTGAAGTTACTAACGTGTGTATTTTGTTATTAGAAAGAGGTACGAGGCATCGAAGTAAGTAATTTAATTGCTTTACTATTATAGAAATCATGCTTAGATTATTTTGTTAATTCCTAGTATCATGTTTAGGGTAATGAATAAGTTTCTTATATCAATTATGATTTCTATGATGTTTCCTATTTTCTTTCCTAATAGCATGTTAGTATCATGTTAGGGCTAAAGCTTTGATTTTTGATGTTTAGTGACATGTTAGGGTTTGTTATTAATCTTGTTAGTATCATGCCTAGGATCTTGCTAATAATATTATGCTTTAACATGATTATTATTGTTATAATTATTGTTTTTATAATTTTTATGATTATTATGTTGCTTGATGATTGTTATTTGTTATTGCTTGATCACGCCCTCTCTTGCGTGTTTAAAGGGAATTTACTTGTAATCACGCTTAATAAGATAATTAATAATCTTGTTTAGGCTAATATGATTATAATTCAAGTGATCGCCAATAATAGATTTATTTGTGCATTAATATTCAACCAACATAGATAAACAGGTTCAGGGTTAATCTATTGATTGCATGTTAGTCAGAAAGCGCACATGAATACGAGAAGAATAAAGTAGAGGCCTATTATTAGGGCAGGTTCAATCTCTTTTAGGTTGGATTTGTACCTTCATCCCCGAACTTACAGTCTTGGTTCCAGACCTATTGGAGTTAACGATCTCCTGGATCGTTAAGGGGTGTAACCTTCACCCTGTGAAAATTTTACAAGTTCCTAAAACTTGTTGGCGACTCTTTTGCTTTAGCTTCCTTCCCTTTGGACGCCACCATGATTAAGTGTATGATCACAGTGGGGTTTAAGTTTGGGGTAATGCTTGAAATATTCCCTACAGTTTTTGGCGACTCCACTGGGGAGGATTTCTATTTTAATTCCTAAAATTTATTTTGGCAATGATTTAGAATGAGTGGATGAGACTCGAAAAGTTTTAAGTATTTCATGTGCGTAATTTTGATTAACATTATTATCATATGCATAAAAAAGGTTCTCATTGGAAAGACCATCCGTAATGAGTCAAAAACATAGGATTTTTACACGTAGGAAATTTGAGAAATATCTTTCACAACTAGAATCGAAATAATACTGCGAAAACTGGAAAATTCTAAGAACACAGAAAGTTGTTGAGGCATGTAGGAACTACCGTCTAGAAAACAGAGTGCGTCGCCTAAAAAATGGCCTCGTCGCCTAGCGACAATTTTGTCGTCTGGCGACAGACTGTTGTCTGGCGCCGTGTTCTTCCAATACCGAGCCAGAACTCTGCCTTCTTGTTTTGACTAGTTCTAGCACTGTTGGCTCGATTCTACTTCCTGATTGAGTTTTTCTCTATTTTCTGAAACCTATATGTGTTCTACATATGGACATAACCCTCTGGGAATTCATGCTCCATCTACCCGATTGAACGCTCTGAGCAACAAAGGGTACATCCGAGAATGTTGAATTCACCAAACCATGGAAGCGAGTTTAACTCGCGGGGTCCCATCCACACGCGTCAACCCTTCCAAAGGCAAGGCTTCCGCGCGGTGCATCCGGACTCATAACCATGAACCCTCTTTGACTAACCCATATCCTGAACTTTAGAGAACTAGAGCCATGGTTAGGTTGCAAACGCATCGCATCATATCGTGCCTACTTGACTACTTGTGCATTATTTGTTGTGCATACTCTATGTGTTCTTCCTAACCATTTGTTTGACTTGTGATTAAGTCTAAATAAACTAATTAATGACTAAAAGGACTTTGCCTAATTAATTAATTAATTAATTTGAGTAATTAAAGGCTAATAAATTAATCAAACTGACTTAGTACGACTTTAGGCTTGTCCCTTTAGAGTAAAAATACTGAAAACAGTTCCAGATCGATGTTCCAGTAATGGCGCAAAAATCTGGGCTGTGGCGCCAAACGCTGCTGTGCAATGCCTGGCGACAACCTTGTCGTCTGGCGCTGCACTACAGAGTGCGGCGACAGTTCTATTGCTTTGGCGACAGTTCAGTTTCTTGCTCGAGTCATCACGACGAGTCTATTTAAGCAGTTTATTAATCAGTTTGGTCATTTTGTTAATGGCAGTAGTCATATGTAGTCCTTAATTGAGTATAAGCACTTAGTCTCATGGTCATACACAAGAGTCAAAGCATGTCACTTGCACTCACAAATAAATCACACACTAATATGTATGTACGCTTTGACCATGTCTAGAGAGTCTTGTATGCGCGTGTTATCCGTCATTTTTTAGGGGGGTAAGTCGGATATTAATCCTCCAATTAAATCACACTTGTTTTAACCCATATACTTGATTCCCAAAAATATGCACCCTATTTTTGCCTTTTTATAAACCAGTAAAGTCAAAGTCAATTTGAGTCAAGTCATTAAAACAAATAAATGGTTTAATTTACAGTGCGTGGTCAAGAAAGAAAGGGCGTTTAATCAAGGATAACCTCTTCATTCAAGTTCAGCTTTTTGATAAACCAGTCAGTCGGAAAAGAAAAGCTAAGAAGATAATGGCGAGTCAAGAAGAAGTCAATGAGCTTAAGAAGCAAATGGCTAGGTGTTGAAGGCTTTAACCCTCCAAATCAATGACCCTGTGAAACAACAACAAATGGAGCTCATGCAAGAGAGCTTGAGCAAAATATCCAATGACTATAGATTTCAAGGCATTAGCTCGCAAGGGGTCTCGGTGGACAAGGAGCTTCTTCCGCAGAAGTTCAATGCCAACGACATCCCAAAGTTCAAGGCAACAGACAACCCTTATTTCCACTTAAGAGCTTTCGAGACAATAATGAATATTAAGGGGATTGATAGGAAGGTCTTTCATTCTTTGTTTTCTTTATCTCTTAAAACCGTTTGTCAACAATGGTTCTTTTCCCTTGACAAAGAAAAAACTTCTACTTGGGAATCTATTGTAAACGCTTTCATTGATAGGTATAAATGTAATATTCAAGTTGAAACTGATCATAGAGAACTTGAAATACTTAAGCAAAAAGAGAATGAATGTTTCACTTCTTTCTTTAATAAGTGGAGGGAAACTTCCGCTAAGATGATTGAGGTACCGAGTGAAAAGGAATATGTGAGGATGTTCATTAAGAACCTCCAAGAAAAGTACTCCAAACATCTTAGATATCAAAACAAATTGCATACCTTCAAGGCCGTCTATGACATTGGAATTAACATTGAAGACGACCTTGCTAAACAAAAAGCTGCTAATAATAATAACTCTAACAGTGGCTGGAAAGGTAAGAAGAACGACAATCCTTCTTCTTCCAAAACCACCCACTCAAACAATGTTAACACTTTTAATTTGAGTGAAGTCCTTTGCCATGAACAATCAAGGACAAAAGAAACCATTAGGAGGAACTTTACTCCTATTGGTATGAGTTATGACATCGCATTTGATCGATTACATGCAAAAGGTCTTATAACTCCCGTTGGACCGTTCGGGGATCCACCTGTCGAAAAGAGGACGGCTAACTGGAATCCCAACGCACATTGCAAGTATCACCAAGGCAGGGGCCATCTCACTGAAAATTGTTGGAAGCTTAAGGAAACTATCCAAGACTTAATTGTTAATAATAAACTCCTATTGCCCCCTGCAAGCAAGAAGCCAAGTATCAATAATGCACCACTTTCTGATTCTTTGGCTATCTCTGATGAGGAAGACCATGTTGACCCCTCATCCCTCATCAAACCAGTTGAAGAGGTTCATGCTATCGAAGAAGAGGAGGAAACCTTTTTCGATGCCATGAGTGATTTCCCTCCTGGACAAGAACCTGCAACTAGAGAATAAGTATGGATTCTCATACGATCAATGTGGGAAGGAATAAACTTGTTATGAGAAGCTTTCGAGTTCGCAAAGAAACGAGAAAAGGTGGTCCAAAGCAAGCATAACAACAACAAAGTTCCACCCATAGAGAAGAAACCATTTTGTCTCCAAGTAATTAATACACCCAAAAAGAGTAATAAGCCTTATCCAATTGGGACTTCCTATGCTAACATGTTCAAAATGCTCTCCGAGAGTGGTAAGATTAAACCTCTCGAACCGAGACCATTTGAATCATTAAAGAGGACAGATAGATTCTACTGTCCATATCATCAATCAAGGGGACATACCATTGAGCATTGCTTCAAATTTAAAGATTTAATCCAAAAGCTGATTGATAACAAGAAGCTAGTCCAAATCCCACAAGAACAAGATGCTAACATCAATGGGGTTTGGGACAGCGATGACGAGGACGTCTATCTCAAGGATATGGAAGAACCTCTACCTTCAGTTATATATCCAGTAAGTGACTTTTGGGATGAAGAAGATTCACCCATAGACGTTCTCACAAGATCTGGGAGAATGTAACCTCCCATCACCACACAACCTATTCCTACTACTCAACAAGTTCCCATACCGATTATAGAGGACAACGATGTTGTCAGACAATTCAAAAAGACCAAGGTCGAGATGAACGTATGGAAACTTTTAGCTACATCCCGAGAACATAGGTTGGCGGTAATGAATGCCTTGGACAAAATAGGGATAGACTCTGAAACCACTCCTGAAGGGTTGGCTAACTTTCTCACGAGTGACCTTCCTAGTCCCATCAACTTGATCACCATTTCTGACAAAGATCTACCTCTAGAAGGTGACAAACATTACAAGGCTCTAAACCTCATAGTAGTCTGCAAGAGAATGAATGTCCCAATGACTCTTGTAGATAATGGATCGGAAATCAATGTTTGTCCGCTTAAAACTGCGAGGATGCTAGGAATAAGAGATGAATATTTAACCCCCTCAACGCAATGAATAAGAGCCTGCAACAATACTCGTCACCAAGCTCTTGGAAATATTACCATGAACGTAACGGCGGGAGCAATAGAACATGTCACTACCTTTCAAGTAGTGGATATTAAAGCTTCCTTTAACTTATTGTTGGGACGCCCTTGGCTTCATGACCTTAAGGTCGTCCCTTCACCAGAGAGGTACTTCAAGAGCAAGAGTGAGTCTTACAGTCCTGATCTTATCATCCCTTCATCAACAAGTAAAAGCTATAGTTGGAGGGATCCCTATTACGATCGATGCTTCACCTATGAGGATTAAAGCTGTTGAAAATCCAATTATTAACGTGGAGCACGATGAGAACGATGAAGATTTGTGGGGCTTTAGTGAAGAGGTCTCCTTAATCGAAGAAGATGAAAGGACCCATCTTTGCTATGACCTCCACTCTAATATGAAAATAAATGCTATTCTCAAAAAACAGGGACATTTTCCTGGAATGACTCTTGGAAATAAAAAGGAAATAGCAAAACAAATGGAACTACCTGGCCTCCCTAAATTAGATACTTTTGGACTTGGTTTCGAACCGACTCTAGAAGATCTAAAGCGAGCCCAGGAAAAGTCCAAGGCACGGAAAAACGCTCGTACCTAAAAGAAAGCAATCCCAATGGACCAATATCCCTTTACTCTTAATGGACAATTTATAAGAGAAGGAGAAGATTATCCATGCCACGAATTTCCCGAACCCTTTGTTGTAAATGGCATAAGGAAACCTGGGTTCGAAATCTTTCTGGATTGCTACTTTTTAGATGAGATCCCAACTCCTATCCATAAGGAGAAAGCACCCCCATGCTTTGACTTTAATGTCATGGGACTCCTCTTTGGGCGCGAAAAGAATGAGCCAAAATATATAGAAGACGACTCCTTGCTCATTCAAACGGTCTTACAAAGTGAAAACTTCGATCCTTCAAAGCTCATCACTCCAGCAGAGGGTTTAGTGCAAGGATGGCGCAAAACAGTCAAGGTGACTACTCCAAGTGGAAGAAAGATCTCCATAACAACAGGACAAGGACCAATGTTTAAAGAGTCGTCTGATTCAGAGTCCGAGTCAGAGTCTTCTCCTATAAAACCTTCTAAGTCCTTACCTATAGCACCTTCTCCTTCTATACCTTCTCTTAGGATAGTTAGTAATCAAGTCCCAGAGGACAATTCCTTATTTGATGTAATGATTTCCGAGTTTAATAATATGTCTTCTTCCTCTTACTCCTCGTGTTATTTTCTAACCCAAGATGACGAGCATTGCTTAACTAACAATGAAAGTGACAAAGAAATCATTAAAGCAATGGAAACACTTGAAAATAAAACACCGGTAATTGAGGATACTGAAACGGTTGATATCTCAAACGATCCAACCATTAAAAGAGAAGTTAAAATCGGACTAACACTTAATGAAGATGAAAGAACCGATTTAATTAATCTACTTAAAGAATTTATCGATGTATTTGCTTGGTCATATGAAGATATGCCAAGTATTAACAGAGAAATAGCTCAACACACTATACCACTAATTCCAGGAATGAAACCTGTAAAACAAAAGTTACGTCAAATGAAACCCGACGTAGCTCTTAAAATAAAAGAAGAAGTTCAAAAGCAAATAACTGCAGGTTTTATCAAGGTATCCAAATACCCCGAATGGGTTGCAAATGTGGTCCCAGTTCCAAACAAGGATGGAAGGGTAAGAATGTGTGTCGACTATCGAGATCTAAATAAGTCAAGTCCAAAGGACGACTTCCCTTTACTACACATCCACATCTTAGTAGATAATACAGCGAATCACGCGCTTCTCTCGTTTATGGATAGGTACACAGAGTACAACCAGATTCTCATGGCGGAAGAAGACATGGAGAAAACAACATTTATAACACCTTGGGGTACTTACTGTTACACGGTAATGCCATTCGGGTTGAAAAACGCGGGTGCCACTTACCAACGAGCAGCAACTGCCCTACTCCATGACATGATGCACAAAGAGGTTGAAGTCCACATGGATGATATGATTGTGAAATCAAAAGATCGCCCAGGACATCAAGTAGCCTTAAGAAAGTTGTTCGAAAGGCTAAGGAAATATAACATGAGGTTAAATCCATCCAAATTTACTTTTGGAGTCACCTCAGGCAAACTCTTGGGATATGTCATAAGCTTTAGAGAAATAGAGATAGACCCAACCAAGATCAAAGCAATTATGTCAATGCCGCCGCCCAAAACTGAGAAACAAATTCGAGGATTTATTGGCCGGTTGCAATACATAAGTAGGTTCATATCAAAGCTAACAACAATATGTGAACCAATATTCAAGAAACTCAAAAAGAATGTGCCAGTAATATGGGACGATGAGTGTCAAAAAGCCTTTGAAAAGATCAAAGCCTATCTCGCAAATCCTCTCGTATTAGCACCAGCGCTTCCAGGGATTCCACTTAGGTTGTATTTAACAGTCATCAAAGAGACGATTGGGGGCTATGCTCGCACAAGAAGTAGAAGGAAAAGAAAATGTGATCTACTACCTAAGCAAGAAAATGCTCGAGTATGAAGTACGCTACACACCACTTGAGAAATTGTGCCTCGCATTAGTGTGGGCCACAACCAAGTTGAGACATTATATGCTCGTGCATACAGTCTTTGTAATATCTCGAATGGATCCACTCAAGTACTTATTTGAAAAATCTACACTTAATGGGTGCATATCAAGGTGGATAGTCAACCTAGCCCAATTTGATGTAAGGTTCATGCCTCAAAAGGCCATTAAAGGATCCGTGGTCTCGGACTTCTTAGCAGATTTTCCAATAGAAGATTCGACGCCAATACATGACAACGAATTTCCAGATGAAGACTTGATGGTCACAGAAGATGATACTTGGACTTTATACTTCGACGGAGCCTTAAACCAAAAGGGATGTGGGGTTGGAGTACTATTAGTATCACCTAAAGAAGAACATGTTCCAATCTCCATAAAGTTAGATTTCGACGTTACCAACAACGCTGCTGAATACGAAGCATGCGTGGTAGGCCTCGAAACAGCTTTGGCATTAGGAGTAAAGAAACTTCGAATATTCGGAGATTCTTCTTTGATCATCAACTAAATCTCTAAAAGATGGAAAGTAAGGAGTGAAAGTTTAGCCCCTTACTAAACTTATCTGGAAACTCTCACCAACCAATTGGAAAAATTAGAATACACATATCTACCTAGAGAAGAAAATCAATTTGCTGATGCCCTGGCAAGACTAGCCTCAATGGTTAGAATTCCTACGGAAATCGAGCAAATGCCTTTAACCATAAAGAAAAGGCATAAACTGGCTTACATTCAAGCCATAGAAGACGACGAAGTGGTCCAAGATGAAGAAGAAGAAGAAGAAGAAGAAGAAGAAGAAGAAGAACCGTGGTATACAGACATACTCAATTATGTCACCAAAGGAGAATATCCTCCTCATGCTAACAAAAGAGAAAAACGAGCATTAAGACTCTTAGCTTCCCAATATGTACTCATAAGTAACAAGTTACACAAAAGGATACCTAAGGGTCGAGCTCTCTTATGTGTAGGGAAAAAGGAAGCCCAAAGAGCCATGAGGATAGTCCACGAAGGCGTTTGTGGAACTCATGTTAACGGAAAAATGTTAGTCCAAAAGATAATGCAAGAAGGGTATTATTGGACTACCATGAACAGGGACTATCATCAATACGTAAAAAGATGCCCTAAATGCCAAATATACGCTAACTTGCAAGATGTTCCTCCATCTTTACTCTACACCTATACATCACCATGGCCATTTTCAACATGGGGAATTGATATCATCGGTAAAATTACCCCTCCAGGGATAGGAGGCCACGAATACATTCTAGTAGCAATCGATTACTTCACAAAGTGGGTTGAAGCACAGTCATATGCTAAACTCACTGCAAAACATGTAGCACTCTTTATCGAAAGGAACATTATTTGTCGATATGGAGTCCCACATGAGATGATAAGTGACAATGGAACTCACTTTCAAGAAGAATGCGAAGAATTGTTACAAAAATATGGTATTCAACCCCATCATTCCTCTCCTTATAGACCTAAAGCAAATGGAGCAGTTGAGGCGGCTAACAAAAATTTAAGGACTATTATCAAGAAAATGACAGAAAATTACAAGGATTGTCCTGACAAACTCCATTTCGCACTTTGGGGTTATCGCACGTCAATTCGTACATCAACAGGAAATACGTCATTCTCCTTGGTTTATGGAATGGATGCCGTACAACCTATAGAACTAGAAATACCTTCTCTACGCATTGCATTGGAAAGTAAACTCGATGAAGTCGAATGGACTAGGGCAATATATGAAGAGCTAATTCTACTCGATGAAAAGCGACTAGAAGCTCTACATCATACTCAATGCTATCAAACCCGTATGGCTAGACACTTTAATAAGAAGGTCAAGACAAGAAACATCAAAGTAGGAGACTTGGTGTTAAAAGCATTAAGGAAAAATGTTTTGGATCCAAGAGGTAAATTTAGGCCTAATTGGTCCGGACCATATATCGTCAAAACCATCTTGTCAGGAGGTGCAACACAACTAACGGATATGGATGGCAATGAGTTCTCAAACATGACGAACCTTGACCAACTTAAAAAGTACTACCCATAATTACTTGAGTAGCACACTCAAGAGAGCTACGTTTGGCCTAATTCCTTAGGAAAGGATACGTAGACAACCCTTTACAGGGTGCGGCTACTTTAATTCTCACAAATCTCGCATCCTAGCATCAACAAAAATTCAACGCAGCATCAGCACAAAATAAAAAGTCTGTCGCCAGACGACAGACTGCAGCGCAAGGCAACGAAGCTTGTCGCCTGGCAACAGACTTAAAACCGCGGCGCCGATTTTCTGCGAATATCTAGGCGAATTTCGGTGTATTTCGGAAAATTTCTCGAGTAAAATTTTCGACTTCCGTACTCGAGAAATTTTCTGGAAAATAATTTAAATTGTTTTCATTGCTTTAATAAATTAAATGTAAAGTTAATTTAAATTAAAAAAAAGCTGAAATCTCATTAATAAAAGTAAAATTACATTATCGATGGAATAAAAGCTTAATAAAATAAATTGACTTGAAAATTAAACTAGTCTAATAAATTGGAAGTTAAGCAATGCTTCAATCTTTCATCTCTTTCTTTGCTCTTTTCCAATTCTTTTCAGCATCTTCTTCATCGTCCATGACTTTAGCTAGTAGGCATCCTTTAGAAGACCTACATTCAATCTTGGAGTAAATAGTTTCTCCTTTAGCTAGGACACCATGTTTCTTTTCCACCCAAACTTTCTTTTCTAAAGAGTCAGCTTTTCTTTTCTCTTTGCCTTTAGTAGTGTCTTTCTTCTTAGGCATCATAGGTGTTTTGAATTCAACTTTTTGACCTAAGTGTTCCTTAACAGGAATTATCTTATCACCTAGACGATTCTTCACATTGGTTCTACTCTGATCTTTCTTCTTGTCCTTTTTAGGCTTATTCAGAAGCCAATTCTTCACATTATTGGGCAAGGAAGGAGGAACCTTTTGGGTAATCACTTCCCATAAAGGCTTAGCACTCCAATATGTGTCAAACCTCTCTACTTCTTATGAAACAGGGAATTCATAAGGACGACGGAGATCCCTAGAAGGAATTGTTTGAAGCAGGCCGTACTGCCTTTTTACCCTGCAGGGATAATAAAAAGTCATCTTGGTTAAGCTTGGAAGACGGCAGAAGGGTTGCTTGTTGACACCAACCATCTTCTCAATTTTACACCATGGGACGACCCATTTGATAGCAAAGTTACAAGAGGCAAATATTTTACTCCACTCATGGCGACCCATCTTTATAGAGAAACGTTTCTTCTGCCTTACAAAGCAGTTTGGAGTGAATTTTTCAATATTGTCAGGAGGACTAATTACTTCTAGTCTCTCCATTAACCACATCTGCAAAAGAAAAAAATTCAATGCAAATAATTAGTATTACTATACAAAAATATGTTTTTGATTTCTGTAATTAAAAATATTATTTTTCTACCTGTAATAAAATTGGAGAGCCCCAAAAAGGTGCTTTTGGATTTTTCTTTAATTCATCTAGACTAAGCATTGTCTCTCCAACAATTAATGGCATTGGATTCCTTCCAAATTCATTTTTTTCTAAGACAGATATTATAACTGCTTGACCCTCATTATTTCTACCACTAGTGATAATATATTGGTTAAGCATGCAAAAGAGGAAAGCCCTTCTTCTATAAACATGAAAAGATTCAGAATACGGTCTATCAAAATAGTGGTGTGCAAATTCTTTTAGATCAACTACGCTACCATCTACAATATTTGTTAGATCTCTGTCTCTTAAATTAAAGAAGCGCTCAAAATCTTTATAATAATACTCATTCACTCTAGGAATTACCGCAAGATCTACAGAAGGGAAGCCTAGAATGGCACCAAATTCTTCCGGTAAAGGGCTAATTCCATCACAGCCTAGTCTAAAGCAATGCGTGTCTATATCCCAATATTCTAAGGCAGTATGAATAAAGTCTATATCAATATCTACCCCCTTAATACCATAAATACCTCCCATGTGAAAAAAGTCAAGTTCTTTCCTCTCTTTAGCAGTCAAAGACCGACACTATTCACAAGTAAAATCGCTAAAACTCTTAGTGACTGAAGACATAATTACTTGTTGAGAAGCTAAGATTATGATTAATGATTAATCTGTTCAAATTATACATAAATCGGCGGATTAGGGGGCTATTTATGCACAAAACTGGTGCAGATCGACTCCTGAAAGGATTAGGAGGAACGCACTGCAGCGCTAGACGACAAATTCATCGCCTAGCGACAAAAGCAGCGCTTGGCGACGTTATGCAGAGCGTCGCGACAAATGACGCCGCAATGCCAGCTCAACGCGCTATGCAAACCGCGTTTTCTTAACTACGATTCGAATTCGTACAATGACTTTACGATTATGCCCTTTGTTCAATCCCCCTATACACAAATATTCAATATATTTCTTCCTTTTTTCTTGGATTTAATCGAGCTTAATTCAATTTAGGCTTATTTTAGTCCAAACTATTTTTCTTTTTTTTTCTTTTTCTTTTTTGGGGGAGAAAGTCGGATACCCTCCATTAATAATAAAAATGACGGAAATTTTGCGCTAAATTAATCACAAATTTTTTACACACACGCATATGCACATAAAATGAAAAATAAAAAGGCAAAGATAATACAGACGTAATAGATAGTAGTTTGTATATACAATATGTCTAAAATATGAGTCATATAATACAAATCGGCAAAGTCCTACAAAAGTCAAAATAAATAAAAAAAAAACACAGGTACAACTATGGTGTCGGAGGACGCAGATGAGGAGGAATGTTCATCATATCGAAGAACATCGCAGACCGAGGAGTATGCTCCTCAAAAGCTCGAGACTCGCCAGTAGGTGGGAACCTCAACACAGGGCCAGTCCACCCAGGCTAACCCTGGTACTGAATCGACAAAGCCTGAGGCTGTTGTGGCTGCTGCGACGACGAGCCAAACTCGTACGTCCCACCACCCACCGGAGGAGCCGATGTCGCCCCTCCTTGGCCCATCGGCCCAGTCTGTGAACCCTCAAACCAAGAACCTGAACTCTCCAATGTCTCGGTCCGAGCAGCATCAGATCGGCCACCTCGACCACCAAAAGTAGTGCGGCAACGCCTCGAGCCAGACCTAGACGGCTCCCTCCTAGCCTCGGGTCTCGCCCGAGTACGTGAAGGAATAGGCTGTCCCTGCAAAATTAAGTCAGGTCAGGTGCAAGGAAAATAGGAGGATAAACAATATAAAGGAAAAAGAGATACCTCCCCAGCAACGTCGTCGCGAGGACAAGAAGCTAGGTTCCTCATCCTCACTAGCTGACTCCGAAAGGCGTCTATGCACCTCGCCATCGCTGTCACCACCTCGCGAAAAAACTATCGAAAACAAGGTCAGTAACAATAAAAGATAAATATAAATAAATAACAAGCAGGTAACTCACCCGAGTCTGGTGACGAGGAATAGACCGCTCGACGAAACACTGATCCTCAGGAGCCGGAGGAATCATCTCCTCAACTGGGCCGTATGTCCCTTAATAACTGATGGACATCCGAGGAGGAACGAACACAGTAGGCGCAGCCTAGCAAAAAACAAATCTAAAGTGATTAAAGTCCACTTGGGGGCTATCTAGCAAAAAACTAAAGGATAAAAAGCATACCGCCGCCTCCTAAGATAAAACAGGGGCCGGAGCTAACATTGGCAGCAAATCCTCCTCGTAGCACCGTCCCGGACGGGCATGTGATCGCCAAGGGGTACCAGCAGGAGACTTCTCCGCCAAGTTTATTAGCATCGCCTCATGAAACATGTGTCGAGGTGGAGAAGCAGGGACAACAAAAATATCCAAAGAGTGTTGGACATCCACTCTCTTGCCAAGGTACACCACAGCCTCGTACGTCCCCTGAAAGTAGCGACGCTCGGTAGTGTACTGCGCAGCCAGCGCAGGAACAGCCAGATCGTCCCACGGCCGATACACCACATCATGCCCCCACAAAACATGTCTGTGAGATAAAAGGCTATTAAAAAGCGATACAAGAGGCAAGCATCCAAAAGAACATACCAAGAGGATCAACTCTCGAACATGGGCAGTAGTGGCCTCGCTACTGATGCGACCTCCCCAACAGTCGCCAATAGGGAGCTCGCGAGGAGAAGGTCTCGCTGGCGCAAGCGATGGAAAATACTCGTAGAACCAAATCTACAAAGGCAAAAGAAAATCAGCAAATGCTAATAAAAGTCTAGAGCTAATTTTTAAAAGAAATAAAGCATGCCTCTACGATTCTCCAGAAGCTGGAGAGTGCGATATCTCCTGTGAAGGCTGTGTGACGACAAAAGCGTCGCAAGCCCAGCAAGAAATCAGCATAAGCCAAGCTAGCCCAGTCATAGGTCCCGACCAACTGAAGGTCGCGGAGAGCTGGCAGGTAGTAGAGAAGTACTCGACTACCTCTGTCAGGAGAAAAGGTCCCTGACAGCAACATAAGAACGAAGATGCGCACCCGTCGCTCATTGGTGGTCGCATCATCCTCAAAAGCCATCACCAGAGTAGACCGGCGGATACATTGAGCACTAAGTCGTATCGGCTCAGCCTCGGCACGGGCCCGAATAGTAATCGGACCCAACAACTCCTCGACCATCGGAGAAAGGACAGTAATCCTACTGTCAAATGGTAGTGCGACAGAACGGAACTCCAGTCCCGAGATAAGACTTAAGTCAGCAGGGGTGACGGTTATCTCGCCCCAAGGAAAGTAAATAGTGTTGGTGGTGTCCCAGAAGAACTCCACCAGGGCTCGAACCACGTGGTGGCTCGCGTCGAAAGAGTACATGGCCTGAGTAGCCCGAAACAAGGCAGTTAGCCCACAAGACTCCTAGAGCAGTTGCAACTCCTCATCGTTGCGGAAATATTTGTCATACAACACACCAATGGTCTCGTTGCCAAAGCCGTGGCTACGAGTCCTCCCGCTGACGATCCTACAACGCACCCACTCAGAGATGTGGTGCTCGGGAGCGAAAAACAAAGTGCGCTCATCCCACTGAGGGAAGGAACCTAAAGAGGTGGATGGCTCCTCGCCCTCACCGACAGGCTCGTGCTCTCGTCGAGTGTCCCTAGACCGAGAACCAGAACTGCGTTGTCTAGCCATACTATATTATGCAAAAATTAAGGCTCTATGGTATCTAAGGTTCGCCTAGCCACATGATCCTATGTTCAAAAAAAAAACAGAGTACGTAGTACTAAAAAACAGAGCACAAATTCAATTCAAGCATATATAGCATTTTGAAGAAATCAAACAATTTCTTGCAATACTATGACAATTATTGTGACAAATTGTACAAAAAATAGCTAGTAAAAACGCGAAGAACAAGCCGCATTGTTCTCACGACCTCTAGGGGTTCAACAATGGTGAATTGTTCGATTCTCCACCAAATTGAGTCAAACGAGTCTCAAAACAATATAAAAGCATAATCAAGCAATTTCATGGCATAAAATTCAACAAACAAAGCAAATTAAGCAAAGTATGTTTCGAATTTTCAGAAAATTCATGAAATAGCATGCGAAAATTCAGCAAATCCGGAGTGAGTTTGAAGAAAACTTACATAGATTAGGAAACTAGATGAAATAAGCTTTGACTTGTAAGAAGTTTGAGCGAATTTGGTTGAGAAATGAGCAAGAATGAGTGAATTGAAGTTTGGAGCGAATCGCGAACAATAACAGCAGCAAACGGCAAAATAAGGAAGAAAGAAGATTTATTCGAAAATCCCGAGTGCAACGCCAGATGACGAAATTGTCGCCTAGTGACAAGCCTGTCGTCTGGTAACAAGCTGAATTTGCGGCGATAGAGTCTTCCAGCAGGCGCTGGTGCGGTGACAAAGTGTATGGCCTCGTAATATGCTCATGTGGACTTCGTGCAGCAGTTTGGGTTCCTTGGTACGCCGGTTAACCCCTATAAGCAATTTCACATGACCTAGTAATCGGCTCGATTACAATCACATAAAGTGATCGACTTGATAAATGATCGTTTCACTTAGCTTAAAGCGCCTAAACATTGACTCATTAAAAAGGCACCGACATAATGGTTCATAAACAGCAGAGGCACCGACATAATGGTTCACAAGCATCAAAAGCGCCAACGTACTGGCACCGCAGCAATTTCAGCAAAAATCACGGAAGCAAAGTTCAAGCGAGCTTCAAAGGTTGACAAGCGTTGATCTTCGGTAATTTTCTTCGGAATATTATCGCAACAAATGAGGATGACTTCAAGCGAAGATATCTTCGACAGCGTTCCCTAGCTTGGGGAGGGTTGTCACAAACAACTGAGGATGACTTCAAGCGAAGCAATCTTCGATCATGTTCCCTGGCTTGCGGAAGATGGTCACAAGACGGTAGATGGTTGTTTCAGGCGAAGCAATCTTCGATAGTATTCTCTGGCTTGCAGAAGACTATCACAGCGGAAATGGAGGCAGTTACAAGCGTAGCAGTCTTCAGGCGCTATCCCCTAGCTTAAGGAAGATCGTCAAAGCTCTTTGTTAAGAGACGCGTGGACATATCAAAGCTCTTTTGTTTAGAGACTCTTGAACATCCGTCTAAAAGCTCCATTGTTCAGAGACGAGTGAACATTCCTGTCAAAAGGCTCCATTGTTCAGAGACGACTGAACATCAAAATAGCAAGATGGCATTCCTTAGCTTGTGGAAGGTTGTCACAATAACAATGCAACAACACAAATCGGTTACCTTCAGAGACGTGTGCTTGACGGTGCAAGATACGCGTTTCTTAACTCTTTTATCTGTTTAACTAACGCTAGTTTGCAGGTATCGGCGTTACAAGAATGATTTAGGATCGCAGAACGTTCTGAATCATTCTCCGTCCCTATCGCTACTTTGACTTTTGTTATCGAAACATAAGTTTCTCCAAACTCAGTCAAAGTGGGGGCTTTTGTAGACACCCAAATGTGTCTCCCCAAAACCAAAATCAGTGATGAATACCTTTCGCGTCGAATCATAATAGAATGAAGTGAAAGTGTGGAAAGTCTAATGTTGTGGTTAGTTTTTATTAAAAATCTTTCTTTCTGTTTTCAAAAACCTGCTCTATTTTATGAAAGTATCCAATCCATTTTAGTTTGGTCCATTACAAGGGTCCAATAATGGTGTAGTTGGATGGGGCTCGAGAAGAGCTTTCCAACGATATATTATAAGCCCAATTCCGATGAATAATGAGGAAGTTATGGCCAAAATACAGAACTGGGCCCGGTTTGATTCTTATATGCGGCCCAATGATCTAGAGGAGGGCCTATTATGAATTATCATTCCTAATGCAATTAGGATTGATTATAGTCTTCTAGAATCTTCTAGAAGGTTCTTTTGAATCCTAAAGTGATTAGGATTGATAATTATGTTTTATGAGTTTTATTTGGAATAAAAGAAGTGTTTTAAATGAAATTATGGTTTTACCCTTTGTACGGATTTTACGACTTGATTTTATCGAAAAATAGATTCCGCGTGGAAAACCTTATGCATCGCCAAACGACAGTTTCGTCGCCTGGGGACGAAGCCTGTCACCTAGCAACGAGCCCTGTCGTTGGCGACAGAAGCGTGTTTTATTCCTTTTCGAACTCTGATTCTTTCCGGACTATTTTCTTATAAGTAGAGGTCATATCTCCTCCGTTATCAATAATCAATAACCAGATCTCTCTCTATTCTCTCTCTAAAAAGCTAGAAGCTTTCTCTCTCTCTATTCTTTTTTCTAAACCTTCCCTCTTACATGATTCCTCATACATTAGTTCTTGACACACCTAGCCAAGTTCGAAGTTGCCTTCGCCCTAGACGTGAAAGGTTTGATATTTCTGAGGGTTTGGTCCCAAATCTATACTTCAATTATTTAATTTAATTGTTTGACTTTATAGTTTCCTTGAAGTTACTAACGTGTGTATTTTGTTATTAGAAAGAGGTACGAGGCATCGAAGTAAGTAATTTAATTGCTTTACTATTATAAAAATCATGCTTAGATTATTTTGTTAATTTCTAGTATCATGTTTAGGGTAATGAATAAGTTTCTTATATCAATTATGATTTCTATGATGCTTCCTATTTTCTTTCCTAATAGCATGTTAGTATCATGTTAGGGCTAAAGCTTTGATTTTTGATGTCTAGTGACATGTTAGGGTTTGTTATTAATCTTGTTAGTATCATGCCTAGGATCTTGCTAATAATATTATGCTTTAACATGATTATTATTGTTATAATTATTTTTTTTATAATTTTTATGATTATTATGTTGCTTGATGATTGTTATTTGTTATTGTTTGATCACGCCCTCTCTTGCATGTTTAAAGGGAATTTACTTGTAATCACGCTTAATAAGATAATTAATAATCTTGTTTAGGCTAATATGATAATAATTCAAGTGATCGCCAATAATAGATTTATCTGTGCATTAATATTCAACCAACATAGATAAACAGGTTCAGGGTTAATCTATTGATTGCATGTTAGTCAGAAAGCGCACATGAATACGAGAAGAATAAAGTAGAGGCCTATTATTAGGGCAGGTTCAATCTCTTTTAGGTTGGATTTGTACCTTCATCCCCGAACTTACAGTCTTGGTTCCAGACCTATTGGAGTTAACGATCTCCTGGATCGTTAAAGGGTGTAACCTTCACCCTGTGAAAGGTTTACAAGTTCCTAAAACTTGTTGGCGACTCTTTTGCTCTAGCTTCCTTCCCTTTGGACGCCACCATGCTTAAGTGTATGATCACAGTGGGGTTCAAGTTAGGGGTAATGCTTAAAATATTCCCTACAACATCACTCACCCTTTGGTGGGATTTGGGGGAAGCATCATTCACCCAGTCGGACAAATAGACTTACCCGTCTGATTTGGACGGAAAGGGGAAGAAAGGGACATGGTCGTCTGATTCTTGGTGGTGAAATAATTAACTGGCTATAATGTCATACTCGGTCGTCCCACCCTAAATGCTGCAAAGGCTGTGATCGTCCCCTATCTGATGCTGTTAAAGTTTGAACGGTCGGACGGAAAGATTGGTTCGATTCAAGGAAGTCATAAAATGGCAAAGGAATGTAATCAGCTAGTTGTGAAGCCAACAACTCGTGGACAGGGAAAGCTATCCGAGTCAAAAGGGGAAGAACCCCCACTCCAAACATACCAGGTCGGCCAAAAGCGAAAGCAGACTATGGCCGACCAGGCATAGCAATTAATGACCGTCGGCCGGCCTGGGCCGGCCTGAAGAACTGAGACCCTAGTCTGCCGGCGATCACCAAGATGTAGTATTGGACCCTAACTGACCAAAACGGACAGTCAAGGTCGGCACTATAGCCGCGGGTTTGCTTGGAGAAGACTTAGTCAGTTTATTGAGAGAATTCAGGGATGTGTTTGCATTTGAAGTGAGTGAAATCCCAGGTATCAGCCCAGACCTGGCCGTACACAAGCTTGGTGTTAATCCACTTATAAAGCCCGTCCGACAAAAGAAGCGGAATCACGGGGAAGAGAGGAATCAGGCGACCGCAGCAGAGGTGAAGAAGCGGCTGGACGCTGGTTTCATTCGGCAATGCTTTTATCCCTACTGGGGTGGCCAATGTGGTGTTGGTAAGAAAGCCGAGTGGAACCTGGAGAATGTGCGTGGACTATACTGATCTCAACAAGGCATGTCCGAAGGATAGCTTTCCCTTGCCTAAGATTGACCAACTGGTCGACTCCACGGCCGGACATGCCCTCATGAGTTTTATGGACGCATACTCCTGATTCCACCAGATCCCGTTATGGGAAGAAGACCAAGAGAAAACAACATTTGTGACCGAGCAGGGGCTGTACTGTTACAAAGTTATGCCATTCGGCCTCAAGAACGCCCCTACCACATTTTAAAGACCGGTAAACACTGTATTTTGAGACCAAATCGGCCGGAATATGGAGGCATACATTGATGACATGATTGTCAAGTCAAAAGAGCCGGCCGACCATCTAATGGATCTCCGAGAAACCTTTGCCAAACTCAGGCGGCATAAGATGATGTTAAATCCAAAGAAGTGTGTCTTTGGTGTTGAGTCCGGCAAATTGCTCGGATTTTTGATTGATGATGTGTCTATTTTATATAGTATTTTACCCCCGTCCCTTGGTCATAATTAGTAGTGTTTTTGGCTCTTTAGAGCCACTTTTATTACTAATTGGTGTTTTCTAGTGTTTTCTTAGATTTGGTTGACTTTTGCAGGGATTTACACTTTTGGAGTATTTTCCCGAGATATTTTGGAGCAATCACGAGCATTGGAGAAGCACAACCAGAGTTTATAGCCTAGGGCCGGTTAGAGCCATCGAACCGGTGATTAAGGGCTCGGTATGTGTGATACCGGGGCATTTGGACCGAGTATTCAAGACCCGAAGAGGAAACCCAGATTGGCCCGAAGAATTGGAGCCCAATCGTAGTCCAATTAGTGGCCCAAGAGAGCCGCCGGCCAAAGAGGTCGGTGCCCGGTGACGCGCCCGGCCGGGCGCGAGATTCAACCTGAAGAGCAAAAAGGCGCGCCCGATCGGGCGATGCCTCGCCCGATCGGGCACGTGTTATTGTTAGGAGACGATTAGCGTCGTTTTAGTTTGTTTGAGTTTAGGATTTGTACGGAGTATAAATACTCCTCCGTAATACGATTTTAGGATCTCTCTTTTACTCTTTCTTTACTCTCTTAATTGTTTTCTTAGATTTTCTCTCTCTTATACCTTTGTTCTTAATCTACTCTTAATTCCAGATTTATTTGGTAACTATTTCTCTTCTCTTAATCTTAGTTGTTTATTTTATTCCTTTGATCATGTCTTGTTTTATTGCTTTGATTAATTTAGTTCTTATTATGTGTGAGTAGTTCTATTTCTAGGGTTTGTGGGGATCCATAAATAATATGAAGGGGTAAATTATTGTTGTTAATTGTCAATGCTAGATTAATTTCCTATTGATTGATTTAATGCTCTGTGACTAGATTAAGCCTGATCTTTTATGCATGAGTTTGACAATATTGATTCGAGATTCGACAGATGAGAATTAATGTTTAGGTCTAGTTTCAATAGGCAGGTTAATTTATAAATGGTTAAGTCGAGATTCAAAAGATGAGATTTAATACCGGTAAATTAATTGTTTGATTATAATACGTAGCGAAAGCCCTTTATGATCTGATTAATTATGCATTGATGAATGATTATTATATTCAACCCTGGAATATTATTTATTGGTGAACCTATGCCCTAGATCCTTTTATATATTATTTTCTCCTTATTCTTGATCTTCGTAGTTTAGTTTATTATTCAAATATATATATTGGTTACCTCATAATCTAGATTATATTAGTTAATTAGGAATAGAAAGACTCGTTTCTCTGTGGATTCGACCCTACTTCCCTATCTACATTAGTTAGAGGATTTAGGAATTACTTTTGATTTGGGGATACGACTTTACCCTATCAATTGACCAGCGAGGTATTAAGGCCAACCCCGAGAAAATTCAAGCCGTCTTGGACATGAAGTCGCCGAGGACAATTAAGGAGGTGCAAAGATTGACTGGCAGTTTAGCCGCCCTCGGCCGATTCTTATCAAGATTAAGGGATAAGTGCCGATACTTTTTTCAGACGATTAAGAAGAAAGCTATGTTTGAGTGGATAGAAGAGGCCGAAGAAGCCTTCGTCCAGCTAAAAAGCCATCTACATACATTGCCTCAGCTCGTGAGCCCACTCAAGAATGAGAAACTTTACATGTACCTTGCTATTTCAGAGCATTCCTTAAGTGTCGTCCTGCTTGCTGAAAGGGACGGCCATCAAATTCCAGTGTATTTCATCAGTCATGTGTTGCATAATGCCGAGCTTAGGTATCCCCCCATTGAAAAATTTCGCCTTGCATTGTATATGGCATCGAAGAAGCTTCGGCCCGTACTTTCTGGCGCACTCAATTGTGGTCTATACGGACCAACAACTCAAAAAGCCGTTTGCAAATTTGGAGGCCAGTGGCCGTATGCTAAAATGGGCCTTAGAGCTGAGAGGTTTCGACATCACGTTCGAACCCAGAAGGGCAATCAAGGGGCAAGCCTTTGCTGACTTTGTAGCTGAGATGACTCGGCCGGACTTGCAGCCGGCTGGAGACCAAATTTGGAAAGTATATGTGGATGGTAGTGAAACAGCGGCCGGATGCGGCGTTAGGATTATTTGTCAATCTCCTAAGGGAGATAAATTTGAATATGCAATGAGATTTCAGTTCCAAGCTTCCAATAATGAGGCTGAGTATGAAGCCTTGTTGTTTGGCCTTAGAATGTGTAAGGCGGCAGGGGCAACAAAAGTTGATGTAAGTTCGAACTCTCAGCTGATAGTCAACCAAGTGAATGGTGACTATGAAGCCAAGGAGCCGGCCATGATGAAATATTTGCAGATGGTCAAAGAAGAGGCCGAGGGCCTAGAACATTTTACCCTACAACAAGTCCCCCGTTCAGAAAATCATCAAGCGGATGCGCTCTCAAAATTAGCGTCCTCGACGTCATGTGATACTCCCAGATCAGTGTTTTGGGAAGTAAAGGAAAAGAGGAGTATCGATACCGAGCCAGTGAAAATCATAGACAGAAGCTCCTCATGGATGGACGGAGTTATCTCATACTTGAGGGATGGGATACTCCCGGACGATCCGAAAGAGAGATGGCTGATGAATAAGAGGGCGGCCTGGTTCGAAATGAAGAGAGGGGAATTATTAAAAAAAGCTTTTGTGAAACCATACTTGAAGTGCATCACTCCAGAAAGAGGGCATGATGTGCTAGACGACCTCCACCAAGGGCATTGTGGATCTCATATAGGCGGACGTGCCTTAGCTAAAAAAAGCTACCCACCTGGGGTATTACTGGCCGAGCATGAATTCGGACGCCATGAAAATGGTGAAAAAATCTGACAAGTGCCAAAGGTTTGCAACCCTGATCCATCAACCAACCAACACCTTATCGGCCATAAGTAGCCCCGTCCCTTTTGCAAAATGGGGCATGGACATCTTAGGGTCGTATACTCCAACATCTGGTCAAAGGCGGTATGTGCTTGTAGCTGTTGACTGCTTTACAAAGTGGGTAGAGGCCGAGGTCGTCCGAGGTATCAAATGGATGGACGTATCAGCCTTCATTTGGAAGAATGTTATTACTCGTTATGGAGTGCCTCAGTCTATGGTCTTTGACAACGGACCTCAGTTTGAAACTTGCCAACTCAAAGAATGGCTAAGTGAACAGGGCATCACTCACTGTTTTGCCTCAGTCGGCCGTCCACAAGCCAACAGTCAAGTGGAGGCCTATAACAAGCTGATTTCCGACGGCATCAAGTGGAAGCTTGAAAAAGCAGGCGGCCTATGGGAAGATGAGTTGGTTAATGTTTTGTGGTCCATACGTACCACAACAAAGAGTTCGACTGGTGAAACCCCATTCTTCTTAGTTTATGGTGCTGAAGCTGTGCTCCCAATTGAGATGTACGAGCCTACTCTTCGAGTGATGTTGTATGAAGAGAATGCCAATTGGGAGGCAATGAAAACTGCTTTGGATTTTCTTCCAGAGGCAAGGGGCAACGCGGCGCTTAGACATGAAATCTATTGGTTAAGAATGACGAGAGCTTACAATCGCCGAGTGTCTAAGCGGCCAATGAAGATAGGTGATTTGGTCCTAAGGAAAATAGAAGCGGTCGGCCGAGCAAATGAAGAGGGGAAGTTAACCCCAAACTGGGAAGGGCCGCACCAAATTAGAGAAGAAGTCCGAGATGGCACTTATCGTCTTGAAGCCCTGGACGGGCATCCAATTCCTCGAACTTGGAACGCGGACAATCTGAAGAAATATTATGTTTAAAGTTTTTTTTTTTACTTAGCCAAAAAGCTGTATATACAGCTAGGTCTTGATGACCGAGCAATGTAATTAAGGCCGTATGGCCCCAACGATGTAATTTTGACAAAATTAATGAAAAAGTCAAGCATTGTTAACCTATCTCCATTTTTCCATACTTAACAGAAATGCCGAGTAGAAAAGAAATCGATGCTGCTTGCAACATAGCAGCTCGGCCTTAAAAGGTAAATAAAAATACCAAATAAAATAATTTATAGAAGTTCGGCCAAAAAAGGGTATAACCCAGCGGCCGCCTAATTGTGAAGGAAGGGGCATCCCAACAAAGAAACCGTCCAACCTCAAAAGGGATGGACGGTAGGGCACAAAAGTTGCCTATAATTTCCCTAAGGCTGTTTATGCCCCAAAAGAGAGTAAGGGCATGCCAAGGCACCCTAGCCCGGCTAAGACTTGAAAATTTTCTAATTGAGATATTACCTGAACTTTTCGGGGAACGTCCGAGCGATAACTTCAATGGACGGCCCTTCAAAGCCAGTAGAATGGCCGAATATTTGATATAGATTCGGCACTCACCTAGTCCAAGTGCAATCATGATATATGATTTGATTAACTTGTTAAATCCATAGCCTTTAAGGCATCAATCTACCAAGTTGATCAAACCATTTTAAAATCTGGACTAGGAGACCGCCGAATAAAGGGGCATACCCCCCAATACTCGTACGAAAGCAAATAAAAACATAAAAATTTCACCAAGTATAAAAAAGAAGCATAGAAAACCGCTCAACAGGCGGCAAAAAATAAATTGAAACAAAACCGCTCAGTAGGCGGCAAAATATCTGTACACACCGCTCAAAACAGGCGGCATTGAAATTGTTCAAAATAAGTAATAAAAAAAAAAAAAAAAAAAAAAAAGAGCTTAGTACTAGAGGGCTTGAATTGGGAGGCGGCCGATGGAGGACCTGAGCTCTATTTAGCCAAGTTTTCATCTTTGGCAGGCTCCTCCGAGGCGAGAGTGGACGCATCCTCAACAGGCTTCTCTTCCTTTTCCTCTTCGCCCTCAACTTCGTTTGCCTCTTCCTCTTCATCCTCCTCTTCATCCGACCTAGTCGGAGTAACGTCCAGTTCGGGAGAAGGCTGTCCGGCCTTCTTAGCCTCATGAAGTGGATCTTCAGCCTCTCCTCGGCGTTATGTTCGATGCGAATAATCTCGGTGGGGCTGGGCGGCCAGGGTACTTGTAGCTGCTCAGTTAAGTCTGAGACAGCCTTCTTCAATGCTTCCACCTCAGCCTCAAGGGCCTCCACCTCCTGGAGGGCAGTCTCCAGGTTCCGTTGGGCAAGGGTCAGGTCTCCCTTCAGCTTTTCAGAGGCCTCGAAGCCCTCCTTCCATTGTTAGGCGTCCAAGAGTGTCACGTCCCTCTCTTGCCGAACGGTATCCCTCGCCAAAGACTCCTGTTCAAGAGCCTTGCCCAACTTAACTAGATCCTCAGCCTGCAGCGTCGCCTTATCAGTCAGCGTGGCTATCTGAGTCTCCAGATGGAGCCTCTAGATTGCGGTCGTCCCCGTCACCTTATCATGGGCCTTTCTAATTGCGACCCAGGCCTCCTTCAGCCGCTCGTTCTCTTTCACTTTCCACTCCAGGAAGGCAGTAAGCCTGAGAAAGAACTGCACGCGAACAGAGAGTTGTTAGTAGAAGAAAAATAAGAAATATTGTGTAAGTATAAAAGCTAAAATGGCAAGCAGATGCGGACAGTTACCTCGGCGCTGCAGTTTATCATTGGACCGAGGAAGCCCTCGTTGATTCCTCGGAGCTTGTCCTTTTGCTCCTGAGGGACAGCCCTAGCCATGGCCTCCCTTATTACTTTCCTGTCCGCACCAGTCAGTGACTGGCCGGGGAGCCTCATGTTCATCTCCTCCCCAATATCTACACACGGCCGCAAAAGTTGTTAAATCAATGAAAAGTTTGCAAGAAAAACACAAGTGTAGAATCTCTGACTAACCAGTTGAGAAACTGGGAGGAGATGGGAAGTTGAAGTTGAAGGAAGGAGGAGGCTGAGGTTCTTCCTCCTCTTCACCTCTACGGTCGGTTAAATCTTCAGTCGTATGACCGGCAGCCGTTTGCCAGTCTGACTTTTCGACCCTTTGAACAGGGTCGCCGTCCTCTCCCAAGGACAGATCGTGGACCGACCTGGTTTGTGGGTCCACGGACTTGGAGCCCCCACTTGTTTCCAGCTGGGGTTGATCTCCTTTGGATTGCTTCGTGGCAATTCGCGGCGTCGTCTTGGCCGCAAAATCCGAAGGGGTCTTAAAAGCGACCGACTTCCTCTGCTTGGACGCCCCGTCCTTGGAAGAGGTGGTCAGCGCCTTTCGTTTAGCCCTTGGAGTAGGAGTAGCCAGCTGAGAAAGAAAGAAAAAGTTAGTGCAAGAAGTTATTAAAACAAGTAAACGACCGTGCTAAAAAGGGAAGGAGACACTTCCAAACATAGCAGCACGGACACAAAGAAACGTCTGCGCAAAAAGAGAAGGAGACTCCTCCAAGTATAGCAGCACGGACGAAAAAAGCGTTCGCGCCAAAAAGGGAAGGAGTCTCCCTCCAATATACTAGTACGACAAAGGATATAAAAAGAGAACAGTCCGTACCTCCTTAGTCTGATCGTACGCTCGTTGCCGAGCCTTGTACCGAGCAAGATCGATCTCGGACATGTCAATCTCCCCATTTTGCTCCTTGTCCAACATGGCGTACGCTTCCTTTGCAAAAACAAAAATTTGACCAATAGTTAGAATAATTTCCAAAGAGAAAAGAATTCAAACATCAAAAAGAACTGAAACCCCACCTTGGGGAAAGTTCGTGTACAGGCTGCATGCGGACATAAAAATTGGGTCCCGGAGCCAGTCGGCCAAGAGGATCCAGTTTTGGGGCACGGCCACCAATTTGCCATCCCGCCTAACCCTCTTGACCTTAAAATATTCAAGTTGGTGAGCTTGGTCTGGGTGGATGGGTGGTTTGTATGGTCTATGATCCCCTCGACCAGCTGGATCGGCTTAGCATTGAACCGATTCATTCACAGATTGAACTCTGTGTCCTTTGTTTTGATGCGGTAGAATCGGTTCTTCTAGTCTCGCCACTTTGACACACGATCCATCACCACCATATAATCCTTAGTGGTGCTAAGTATGAACCAGCCGTCCGTGTGCTTCTCTAGGCGGATCATTGCGTGCATCTTTTAGAAAACTGGAAAGTCCGGCTTAAAGCCTTTGCGAATGCACGTCACCAAGTACCCAAATATGTTTACCCAGCTGTTTGGCACCAGCTGGAAGAGAGCAATATCGTACTCGTCCAAGACTGTACGGATGAAGGGTGAAAGGGGAACGGAGTCCAACTTCTAGGGCGGCTCGGTAGACGCTGAATAATCTGCGCACAGCCGCTCATCTTCCCAGGCGGCCACCGAAAGGACCTTTTCGGGGCCTTAAGTTCAAATCCTTCTCCCAGCTAGAGAAATGCCTTGTACTCATCAAGGCCTTCATTCAGGTAGCCCAAGGCCGTGCTACCCAACCGTACAGGCGTACGGATCCTTGAATGTATCTACATTGGCAACGACCTACTCGGCCACTGCCTCGCCCTCGGCCGCGTTCTCTCCCTCGGCCATGTTCTCTGCCTCCTCTTCCCCAGGGTGAGGAGCAGCTCCAGATTCAGAGGACAGAATTCTGTCCAAATCGGTAGCCTCAACCGAGCTCCTGCTTCTGGAGTCATGGCCGCCCCCAGAGATAGCCGCCTCCTCAGGAACTAAGGGTCCTTTACCCTTATCCTTTGCAGCGGCCGCCTGATTTCCCGAAGTAGGGTTGCTGCGAGGTGGCAGGTCGGACGGTTCATTGATGATAACCCTAGTCCTAGGCCTGTCCGACCTGCTATGTTGGAGATAGGGTGGTTTAGAAAATGGGACGGACGATCCAGCCCTGTCCGCCCCAGAAGAGAAAGGAGGTCTCTCTTGAGATAGCAACTCGGCCGGATCCATGACCGAGTTGGCATATTAGGGATACCTTAGCTCCGGGGTTTGCCCGGACGCATCCTTAAGAGGAGAGCCGCCCTGAGTCCTAGCGCTCTTCGAAGGAGGCGGTCACTTCGACCACCGAGCATTCAGTACCTCCAGTAGAGGCGGTATTAATGTTAGTGTCAGTTTGAGAGTTAACACTATACGGGTCATAGGGGACCCTAGGATGGACCAGACTACCGTCCGGATTCCTCTTTGCGTCCTTATCGTACGTTTGTCTCGTATGGGCCATCTTCGACTGCAGGGACAGAGAAGAAGAGGTGGATAAGAGTTAGTACTCACTAGAAATGGACCCACTCCATGAAGGAGACAACTCGTCTCCGTCCACTCTAGACTCCTCAGTCCCAGGCGAATGGCCGGCCTCGTGAGGAGAAACGGACGAAGCTGAGTGTAGAGCTAGTTTTAATAACAAATATAAAAAAAATAAAAGAGAGGAAAGGAAAATAAGAGTAAAAGAATGAAAGCAGTCGACCTACCTCTGCCCGTGTAGAAAGTTCTAGATAGTGGTCGAAAACCTCAAACTCTGGCCGAAAAACTAAAGCGAACGACGGAGCTCTCGAAGATTTAAAGGAAATCACTTTCTCTCTCTAAAAAGCTTTAACTTCTCTCTAAAATTATCAAAGTTCCAAATGAAGGATTTATGTCTTCTTCATGTGCAATTACTAGATATATAAATGGATCAAATTATGGAGATAATTAAGTTCGGACATTTAGGTCGTCATTTTCATAGCTAGAGTAACTAACGGTCTTTGGGCTAGTAAAATAGCCCAAAGCCCAATTGGACGGATCCTATAAGGTCACACAAAGGGTCTAGATCGGGCACGAGAGGAAAAGGCCCATGATGGGCCTCATCCCCTAGTATGGCCGGCCACATGGAATGGGTTGGAGGGTTTTGGGCTTCCTAACCCTAGTCTAATTATAATGTGATTATAAATAGACTAGGTTCCTAGGGTTTGCATGTAACAGTAGTTCAGTAATCACTTTGATCAAACCCGAATTAGCAAACACGAGACCAAGCCTCTCAAACTCTCCTCAATCTCATGGCTCTCTCCTCCTCCCTCGGAGCCAGTGTGGTGGTTCGTGGTGGTGGTGGTTCGTGGTGGTCGGTTAGTCCATTAAAGGTCGTGATCGCGGGTTTCCTCTTTCACTCGACCAATCTAGTATTGGTGGACGACTCGTTCGAAGCTCGTGGACTAAGTAGAGGAGCAATTCTTGGGGATCTATTCTCTCCCTGATTTTCCTGTCAAATTACTACGTGGAATTCACGCTTCAAAGGTATGATTATGTGTCTCGTATGTTATGCATGTGATCTTGGGATTAGGTACTTTTATGAATATGATTCATGATTTTCCGCTGCGTAGTACCTATAAACTCCTACAGTGGTATCAGTTAGCCTCTTGCATGAACGCGTTTGATCATGTTAATACGATTAATTTGAAGTTCATGTTAATTTTATAATCAATTAAGAGGGAGAAATTAATTTAATTATGGTTAAATTGTTATATTTAATGTGATTAAACTTTTGGAATTGATTAAATTCGATTTAATTATGCTCAAAATAGCCATGAAGAGGACCGAATTTAGCCCTAAAATGTTCGAAATTTTTGAACCCCCTACCCTAATTTCGAATTTTTTCAAAAATTCATAGCCCTAACATATGGTTTTGTGCTTGCTTTTTGATTTAATTCAAATTGTTTTATGTTTCATAATTTTAATCGGATTGATTTATGCATAAAAATGTTTTGTGTATGATCATCAATTTAATTTTAAGAGTTAGAATTAAATTAGGATTAATTTTATGATGAACCCTAATTTTAAAATTGAATGTTGATTTAATTTTAATTTTTGGACTGATTTGATTTAATTTTTAATAAAATTTAGTTTGATTAAATTAAAAACCAAAAAAAAAAAAAAAAAAAAATTATTAAGGCCGGCAGCCGCGGCGGCTGCCAACCTGGTGGTCAGTCCAGAGGGAAGGGAAGGGGGGCAACAGGTCCGGTGGCCATGGGCAGCAGTGTGCAAGCGTTGCACAGCTGTTGCCACGGCTACAGTGTTGCTGTTGCTGCTGCTTGCGGCAATGGCTGTCGTAAGGCGGCCAGCCACCGTGGCTAGCCTTGGCTGGCCACGCACGGTGGCCTACAGCACCGCAGGTGATGCTGCACATTGCTGTCTTACGGCAGTGGCTACTGGAAAAGCAGCCAGCCACCGTGGCTAGCTCCGGCTAGCCAACCACGGTGGTCGGTGTATGTGGCACGGTTTTTCAAAAAAAAAAACAGTTTTTGGAAAATATTTCAAGATAATTACAAAATTATTTTGGGATAATATCAGTTTTATTTTGGATAAAAATCTTTTGTTTTAGGATAAAATCAAATCTTTCAAAAGTTGTTATATTTGATATTATCCATATTTAAAGTTGTTAAATTGGTAATTATCCATAATTAAAGTGGTTAATTTTGGATAAGATTGATTAGGATATTCTGAGCATATTCCAAAAGGATAATAATTGATTTAAATAATATGATTATCCCATAATTAGATTAGGATATAATTGATTTTAAAATTATTTGATTGGCTAATAATTAGGATAGAATCTCCTAAAGTTGTTAGGATAATCATGGAAGATTAAATATGATTTATCTTTCTAGATTAAAATAAGATTTGATTCTATCTCATGCCTAAATTAAAATATATGATATTTTATGATTGGTCATGAATAATATATGATATTATCTAATTATGATTTAAAATATAAGATATTTTAGGAAATGCGTTGCCTTAATTATGAACATTCGATGTTGTAGTTTAAACAAGAATGTTGAGTGATTTATTATATGGCACTTTTATAATATACGATATTATGTTGCTATATATAGACTAGTATGGCCCATAGATTCTAAAATACAATCTGCGCATCGTGATGTATTTTTGTAATCTAAATACGGTCTGCGTACCGTTAAGTATTTTTTGTAACTTTTATTTAAAGTAAATATATTAGTTATTTAAATAGTGTTAGTCCATAAAAGCTCATGAAGTGAAGGCCCAAAGGAATAAGGTGGATGGAGATCCGTGATGATTCAAGTGGGAGCTTTTCATTTCTAGTTTTCTTAGGACTAAGGGGCCATACTATGTCATGTTTTATTGCATTAGTAGATTATGCATGTTAGATTTTATTTATGTTGATTGATGATGCGCTAGAGTTCACTATATAATCACAACATAAATGAATCTAGGTCCCAGTAATATTGCGATTACTTTTCCAATTAGATACCCAACAATCCTTGAATAATGAGTGATGGGTGGCCCTTCGCAGAGCGTCACTTGTTATTTTAGGTATTGTGGGGTGGATCACGTTCTACATATTTAATTGGTTACGCTCAACAAGGTTACCTAAAGCGTTTAGAACCTTAAAGCAAAGGGTAATAATTAAGCATGTGATGGTTAATTATTCAACCAAGAGTTACAAGAGTTTCAATAAAGAGTTTACTCACCTTGAAAATGTAATGCTTGATGGTATGGCCTCAGTCCGGTCAACTATTACACAAATAAAGAGTCTTGGAATCACTTAAAATTCAATTGGGATCAATTAATGTCGAATAAAGTGCTTTAAAGTTACCAATTTAATTCGTTTATGGTACTTTAAATTTTAATTAAACATAATTATTAAACTTAGCCTTATTTTGACATAGATGGGTAGCCGTAACAATGATGGCAATAATGCTTTACCACCAACAATGAAAACGAGGCTTAATTTCTCAACTTCAACGATTGGGAAAGCGAACTTGGAAGTGTTCTAAGGAACGAAAATCTCGAATTTCATTTAGACTTACCAATCGAGGGTGGATTTAGTCCAAGCATGACTCCTGAGAAGCATTTGAGGAATGTTTCAGATTCTAAGAGAGTTGCATATGTAATGTTGTCTTCTATTCCAGAGGATTGGGCTAGAAGATTCATGGACTATGAACCTTATCTCTTATTCAAGTGCTTACGTGATGTTTGCAATGGAATACATACTGAATTCCCATGTTGATGGTGAATTTGATGGAAACGTCGAGGAAATCATTAATATGGTTCCCAAGAACGACGACTCCTAGACTGGAAATATTAGGTTTGAAACCTACAAGATCAATGGCGACATAATTTCAAGAAAACTCTTGCCAAGCTAGTCAGTACAGATTCATGTGGATATGATGGTTCAACTATTTAACAGCATGAGTATGTTAGGGAGACCATACAAAGATCATCAGGTTCATGATATAATTCTGCATTCTCTACATGATGGTTTTGACCTCGAGAAACTTTCACAAGATGGTGAGGATTCTGCAGTCAAGCTAGTTGATTTACTCAAGAATCATGCAGAGAATTACCTGAAAGGAGAATAAGCCAGTACTTGACCAAGGATGTCTTCACTAGGATGAAGTGACAGGTAAGAGTTACCTAATATCCTATGTTATGCACATTTTAACTTTCACTTAGGTATGTGATACCAATTTGCAGTGCTTAACATTATCAATGTTGCGCAGGAACTGCAAACAAGTGAGGCTAGCATGGAAATGGAGCTTAAAGGTGCACTAGAAGTGTTCAAGTGGCCAGAGATAGTTTCATAGTTTTAATTTCTGAATTTTTATGATGATTTTAGAACATTTCGGTTTTGATGAGACAATTTTCAGTGTTAGTTTGAATACTGATTTGGTTTTACTTGGCTTGGACAAGTGTTGATCCATAACCAAGGTAATAAATTGTTTTCATTTTGCTAGATATGAGTTAATTTGTTTTATGACATTGATAAAAGTAGATCACAAAAGCAAAATTAGATGATTTAAAGTAAACTTACTTACAACAAAGTAAGATTAGGTCACACAACCAATATGCACATCCAAAGTAACAATTGGATGGACTCTTATTCTAAATTGATTATGAATCACTTGAGAATTAAAGGTCATGCTTGATAAGGTGAAATGACCAAGTTGCCTTTTAATTGAAAGGGTAAAAGAGCTAAAATGACCTTTTGGAACTCATACATATGATGTGTGTGTACCATAAGTTCAAAAAATTAGCAAAGAGATTTAACTATTTCATTGCTTTTACTAACGATTTAAGTAACTATATCGATAATTACTTAATGAAGTAAAGCATGGAATCATTGAAATGTTCAAAATTCCAAAAATGAAAACTAAAATCAGTTTGACATGAATAATTAACACTACAATATGATTGTTGTGATAAATATTTAACTCAAAATCAATGATCATCTAAAAGGAAATTGTTGAATTAGTTCACAATCCAGAAACATTACATTTAAAATGTATGTTGAAAGCAAGAATCAAACTTTGCTTGCCATGGTTCGATCCTAGATTAGCTTTAATGATTTACAAATATCTTTTGAGGATATGCATTACAACAACAATTGCGTATATACTAAACAGGAAACTTAACCAAAGCAGTAGAAAAGATGTCATAAGAGTTATGAACTGGAAATGTTCCAAAAAGTTATCTTTTCAAAATAGGATTAAGGGTTATGAAATCAATGTAAAATGTTTATAAAGATGACATAATACGCCCTAAATCAACATAAATAGTTCTTCATGGGTTTTCCCATGGAAACTAAGAGGTATTATTCCTACAATCGCGTAGAAAACAATGTGTTTGTTGCTCGCGATAATGTCTTTATAGAAATAAATCCCTTCCTACAAAGCCAAGTGGGAGTAAAGTTAGATCTCGATGAGATTCGAGACGAGCAACAAATGGATGTGGATAACACTACATCAAAGACGAAGGCATATGAAATCATATGTCGAAGCAAGATAATTCCACTAGCGAGGCTTCTATCGTCCCACTTGAATGAAAGGCTTCAAAGAGTTGAAGAGAATAATTCTATTGTTGCTCATATTTATCGTAGGTTACTTGGGATCAAAACAAACAGTTTGTTGAAATTCTGAGAAAAGGTGGATTCTAAAATTTTCCTATTGAAATGGTTGGAATCCATGCCCTACAAGTAAGCTTTGGATAAGTGCCAACTCAAGAATCCAGAATGGACTCCATATCTGTAAAGATGTGTTAGTCCATGATAGTCTTACAAATAGGGTCAAACCTATTAGAGTGTAAGCCTATTCGGATTCTTCTAGTGATTGTTGATTTCGATTACGATGTTTAGCATTGGATATCAAAATCACCTTCTTGAAATGTTCTTTATGGAGGATATGTATATGATACAACCTAAGAATTTTGAAATCCAAAAATCATAGAAAGTTTTGCAAACTTCAGAAATTCATTTAATGGATTGAAAAAAGCATCAGGGAGTTGGAACATTCGTTTCGATTAGGCAATCAAACAATTTGATTTCCTTAAAGAACGAGAAAGGAATATTGTAGAGACAAGAAGTTTAGTGGGAGCAATTGGTCTTCTTAGTCTTGTATGTAGATGACATACAGTTCATATGAAGTGACATATCAATACTTGAATAAGTCAAGCAGTGGTTAGAGAGTTGTTTCTATATGAAAGACTTAGGAGATGTTGAGTACATATTGGGAATCAAGATCCACAAAGTGAATCTTGAAGAATGATTGGACAACATCGAGAAACTTATGTTGATAAGGATCTTGACAAGTTTCTGTAGCAAGACTCTAAGAGAGGATATCTTCCCATGTTTCATGGTAGTACGCTCAGTAAAACTCAGTGCCTTCAAAAGCTAGTAAAGTTGAGTTGTATGGATAGTGTACCTTATGCTTTTGCAAAAGGGTCCATTATATGTGCCATGATATGTACAAAGCAAGATGTTACATATGACTTGTGCATGTGTAGCAGGTTCCAAGTAAATTCAGAATAAGCATACTGAAAGTTGCGAAGAGCAAATCTTTGAGTACTTAAGAAGGACTAAAGGAATGTTTCTAGTTTATGGTGTTAAAAGTAAACAAGTTGTCAAAAGGTTATACGGATGCAAGTTTTCAAACAGGCAAGATGACTTTAGATGTTGATCTAAATGCATATTTGTGTCTGTATGGAGAAGGACAGTAAGCTTGAAGAGTTCAAAGCAGAGCACTGTTGCATGCTCAATGTCAGAATATGTGTTTTAGCTACAGTAAGAGTAGTTAAGGAGGAAGTTTGGATCAAATTGTCATATGACTAAGAGGTCACCTTTGCCAAAACAAAGGAGTCAGGGTTACGTCACAAATCCAAATAAATAGATATGAGATATCACCTCATTTATGAGATCAATGACAAGCGGAATGTCAGGATCTGCAATGTTTTATTATGAGTGAGAAATCACTAAACCCCTTCCAAAGACTAAGATATGAGAGTCATATTAAAGACTTGAATTGAAGCAAGTTATGTTATTTAAGTTGTGTATGTTTTGAGAAAACATATTACATAAGGAATGCATTAATTTGCAGAATTATGTTTAAACAGATATTATTATTTCTTTTATTTAATTATGGTTTTGGAAATTAAATAAAATGTCCAAAATAATTATGAATTGATGGGCTCATTAGGTTAATGACCTGGTGAATGAAACCCCACAGGTGAACAAAATTTATATATTATTTGAGTTCCTAGTTTGAAATCATTAAAGTGGACATAAATGATTTCAATAATCGGACTAGCATGTAAGATTGATTGGATAGCGCAGTTTCATGGGTTATAGGGGCATAGTGATGCTCGGTCAGTCACTTAGATATGCATGAATGATGCATGATCGAACTAATGACCTACTTTGAAGTTCAAGTATAGAGCTTCCGGATATATTAGTGGATTCCTTTGACATGAGTGGAACATTGACTTCATTCAATGGATGTTATGGCTGTGGTACACTCAAACGTCCACCCGTAACTGGAGATTATAAAGGGCGTTTCCCGGTTATTTCAAAAGTTGAGTGGGAGCCTTGTTTCCACAAGATTGGATTGAGTCTACCTATTACATTAGGAAATGTGTCATGGCCGCTTGAAGAGGGAGAATTCAGAAAATACGTGGCCGCGTTTAAATGCATTACTTAGTAATCATTTGGTTTTGTAATTCTAACTCAGATTTCAAGAAACGATTTGTAGATTAATATGATCTCGACATGTGATGCAATCATATTATCAAATCGACACATATTGACTTAAGGAATTTGAATATTGCACACTTGTCTCAGACAAGTGGGAGAGTGAAGGATTTATGTCTTTGTCGTGTCCAATTACTACATATATATATGGATCAAATTATGGAGATAATTAAGTTCGGACATTTGGGTCGTCATTTTATCATAGCTAAAGGTACTAACGATCTTTGGGCTAGTAAAATAGCTCAAAGCCCAATTGGACGGATCCTATAAGGTCACACAAAGGGTCTAGATCGGGCACGAGAGGATGAGGCCCATGATGGGCCTCATCCCCTAGTATGGCCGGCCACATGGAATGGGTTGGAGGGTTTTGGGCTTCCTAACCCTAGTCTAATTATAATGTGATTATAAATAGACTAGGTGCCTAGGGTATGCATGTAACAGTAATTCAGTGATCACTTTGATCAAACCCGAATTAGCAAACACGAGACCAAGCCTCTCAAACTCTCCTCTATCTCACGGCTCTCTCCTCCTCCCTCGGCGCCAGTGTGGTGGTTCGTGGTGGTGGTGGTTCGTGGTGGTGGTGGTTCGTGGTGGTCGGTTAGTCCATTAAAGGTGGTGATCACGGTTTTCCTCTTTCACTCGACCAATCTAGTATTGGTGGACGGCTCGCTCGAACCTCGTTGACTAAGTAGAGGAGAAACACTTAGGGCTCTATTCTCTCCCTGATTTGCCTGTCAAATAGCTACGTGGAATTCACGCTTCAAAGGTATGATTATGTGTCTCGTGTGTTATGCATGTGATCTTGGGATTAGGTACTTGATTGAATATGATTCATGATTTTCCGCTGTGTAGTACCTATAAACTCCTACACCAAAGTGCCAAAATGAGGTCAAACCCTCTCTATTTATAAGCAAAATTTATGGAGGCAGAATGATAAATTCATCTTTCCCGCCTTCAAGTTCAAACGGTTAGTATTTGAAAATTTTAACCTAGAATTCAAAAAGGTAAAAAAAGAGCCTCCGTTAAATCAGACAGAAAAAGAGACGGAAGTCTAAACGGCATGACCAAATAAAAGGCCACGGCCGCAAAGCGCAAATGACCATCCTAAAAAGCCGGGTGTCCGATCTCCCCTCTGAGAAGATGACGAGTCAGATTTCGTCCGCCTAATTCCCAGACTCAACCGTCCAATTGAGGAATAATAGGCGAACGGTATAGGCTTTAGGCCCAAGGACAGTCGTCCATTAACCTAGGCGAACGGACTGCCTGTTCTACCATATGCCTTAGATCTTCCTATGCGGACGAGATAGGAAGGGTGAGGATCAGAGGAGGCGGCTAGTAGTGTACGAGCCACCCCCTCTGAGGGGCAAATGTTTAGGGTAAAAATACCCCTTACACGTGGTCCAATCCCATTGTGACACGTGGCCCAATCAAAGGATGACACGTGTCCCAATGGGTAGATGACACGTGTAATAAACTCATGAAGAGCACCTGAAATGAGAGAAAAAGGGCCTTTCTTACATCAGAGCCCAAATCCCGAGATTCCTGTAGGAAGCCGCAAAACGACGCTCCCATTTGACACGTGTCAGTACCTGATTGCGCAGCTAATCAGGACATTGAAATTTAGGGCACAAACTCCTATCCCTATAAATACCCCAATCATTTATGATGGGAGGGGTGGATTAGGACATAACATTTAATAGAGCATCAAAACAGCTCCAGCTTCTCTCTAATTTCTCTCTCTAGCTTTTCCGTTTCCGTTTACTAACTAAATCGTCGGAGGCGAATATTCCGGTAACGGAATATTCGTTGTTTTGCAGGTGTTAAGTCTCGTTGCCAGCAGTATGTGACTAGTGTCCCGAGGGATTCCAAAAACCCCCGAAACATGTCTTATTATGTATTGAGTAGTCATAATTCGACAAGCCCAACCCGTTTATAAAATTGAATGTGTCCCCGAGCCTAGAGGGGATATAGATAGGAGAGATTGATGTCCAACTATTGTTGTGCAATGTGCATGCTCAAATCTAAATGTTGGTGGTAGATTAACCCCATATAAATGTTTAGATGTTCGAATTGATAAAGATAATGATAATATTACTCGTACTATGTAAGTAATGTAACCCCGCCAAACCAATCCAAACCATCACAAAAAATCAAGCAATGTCCTCTCTCTCTTTCACCCCTTTTTCTCTCCTCCCCAAACCCACCTCACCTCGCTTCCACCCCATCAAATTCTCCCTCTCCCAACCACCACAACCACCACCTAACCCAAAACCCACCAAACCCGAACCCAAATTCAAGTCATGGGTTAGCCCAGATTGGCTCACTTCCTTATCCCGAACACTAACCTTCACTCAAGACAATTCCGGCATACCCATTGCCAGTGCTAAGCTCGAGGATGTTTCTGAGCTTCTTGGTGGTGCCCTCTTTCTTCCTTTGTTTAAATGGATGAATACTTATGGACCCATTTACCGTTTAGCTGCCGGCCCCCGGAATTTCGTGGTTGTCAGTGATCCTGCTATTGCTAAGCATGTTTTGAGGAATTATGGGACCAAATATGCTAAAGGTCTTGTTGCTGAGGTTTCTGAGTTCCTTTTTGGCTCCGGTTTCGCCATTGCCGAAGGCTCGCTTTGGACGGTAACTTTTTCTGATTTTAAATAATTAAGTGAGATGATTTTTAAGTTGTTCAGCTTATATTGTTAATTGATTTGGTTATAGTATTGAGTAATTAAGTTGTGAGTCGTAAATGTAGTTAGAATGTAAGTCGAGAAAGTTCGTGGTTACGATAACTATTGTCCGTGTATCAAGTGACAATTTTGTTATAATCCTAGAATGGAAAGTATTGGTAAAATGACTTAAATCCGACATTTTAAGAGTTGTTGATGTTACATATGATATATATAGTCGTTTTTGTTAAACATTTACTGGTAGTAATAGTCTGTAAATGGGAATTGAGATCATTATTTTGGACATTATTATTACAATGTTGTGTATATAATCAAATATTGTAGGATTTGATGGTCTATTTTGAAGTGGTGTCCAAACCGATTTCGGGTTATTGTGGATTTGACATGGGTACTTAGGTAAATTAAAGAGTCCAAAAGCTTATAAACCATGAGCTTCCTTTGTTATTTTTTTTTCCAAGGATGGCTTAAGGAACCGATTTCTTTTGCTTAACCTGTATTATTAATCTGTCCTTTGTGAAAGCATACTCAACTTAGCTTCTACAGTTAGGTGTGGAAATTAACATACACGGCTAATGCTATTTAATGTTGTTTGATCTCATTAAAATTCGGCTTACCTTTGAGGCTGTTGAGTGAGTGATATTGAGGTAGCAACTAATATATAGTCATATAATTATGGCAATTGTGGTTTAAGAAAAATTTCAAACCCGTGAGGATGGAAGTCTAATTTTTTTGATAGGCAAGGCGCAGGGCTGTTGTTCCGTCACTTCACAAGAGGTATCTATCAGTAATAGTTGAGCGTGTTTTTTGCAAATGTGCTGAAAGGATGGTGGAAAAGCTAAAAGCCAGTGCAGCCAGTGGTACTTCTGTGAACATGGAGGCCGTATTTTCACAACTTACACTTGATGTCATTGGCCTATCATTATTCAACTACAATTTTGAGTCGTTGACTACTGATAGTCCAGTCATTGATGCTGTTTACACTGCACTAAAAGAGGCAGAGAATCGTTCCACTGATATTCTACCGTATTGGAAGGCAAGTTCTTATTTGCGCAACTTGTTTTTCTTTTGCCTCTGTCCTTGATACAGTATGCCACCATAAATTAATGATGTTTTCTAACAGGTTAAAGCCTTGTGTAAAGTTGTTCCCAGACAAATAAAAGCTGAAAAAGCAGTTGAAATCATCAGAGACACTGTTGAAGAGCTTATTGCAAAGTGTAAGAAAATTGTTGAAGCTGAAGGTGAAAAGATAGATAATGAAGAATATGTCAATGAAGCCGATCCAAGTATATTACGTTTCTTGCTGGCTAGCAGGGAGGAGGTTTGTTGATATTAAGTTACTTTCATACTTACATTACCTAGCTTCTAAAATCCTATTTCCTTGATAGAGTATTTCCAACTTATTAAATAATAACCTAACTTGGTCTCACTAACTAGTAGACTAGTAGTAAGGGCAAGAAAGGGCCGAACCCATGAAAGACATTGACTTAACCACCAAACACTGTTGTGTACATAAACTAAGTCAAATATGGTGTGAAAAGGATTTTTAATACTAATTACTAATTCAAAGCAATTTTTTGGGGAAATAATGGGAATTCTAATGATGAGAAAGCCTAATTTAAAGACTACACTACTCTATCTGATCACAAGATTGCAATTAGACATGGGGGAAATAGGACTTTAGGGGATATTTTAGGAGAAATAATTTAAGATACCAACAGTTTTACAAAGAGAATAGAGGGGTATATATATAGTCTCTTGGTAACTCTGTTGGCAAAAACAAGAAAAACATAAGCTGCTACAAAGGTAGCACTGACGTGCAAAAGTGGGGCATGGAAGGCATGCAGAAGCTTTTATTCCTAAACAGGAGGTATGTTTGGGCGCGATGACTTAGCTATGAAACATGCTGAAGTAAAATCTTCAAATCAGTAGCTTGCTGCTCCTTCTACCGCATTTGCACACATGCTTTTTGTACGTTTCCTTTCAAAATTGATTAGAGAAGAGATTGAGGTGAATCCAAAATTCCAAACACTTCAATTGTACTTAAAACAATGAAACACCCTGCAAAGGACAACAAACACAAATTGCACGAAATAGAAAAATAAGGGTCCAAAGAGGTTGAGTCTCACAAAAATAAAGGCCAAAATACACTCTAAATTCAGACATATAACAAGGCATCACACTCCTCAATGTCTAGTTATTTCCTGCAGCACGCTCATGCCACTTTTGGCACATCTGTAGTGCTCTGTAGAAGCTTGAAGTTTTTTTTGTGCATCAGATTATGGTTTTCCAAATTATGACTTGTTATTCATGTAGGATTTTATAGGTACTATAATGCGGAAAACATGAATCATATTCATAAAACACCTAATCCCAAGATCGCATGCATAACACACAAGATACATAATCATACTTTTGAAGCGTGATCTCTACGAAACAATTCGACTAGCAAATCAGTGAGAGAATAGAGCCCCAAGCGTTGCTCCTCTACTTAGTCCACGGGATTCAGACGAGCCGTCCACCAATACTAGATTGGTCGAGTGAAAGAGGAAAACCGCAATCACCACCTTTAATGGACTAAACCGACCACCACGAACCACCACACTGCTCGCCGAGGAGGAGAGAGAGTGCCGTGAGAGAGAGAGGAGTTCGAGAGAAGCTGGTTTTGTGTTTGCTAATTAGGGTTTCAACTTAACAGTAAAACTGTTCTGTCTAATTACCTAGGCACCTAGTCTATTTATAATCATATTATAATTAGACTAGGTTAGGAAGCCCGAAACCTCTCTAAACCCTCTACATGGCCGGCCACTATAGGGGATGAGGCCCATCATGGGCCTCGTCCTCTCGTGCTCGATCTAGGCCCTTTGCGTGACCTTATAGGATCCGTCCAATTGGACTTTGGCCTATTTTACTAGCCCAAAGATCGTTAGTACCTCTAGTTATGACATAACAACGATCCAAAAGAACGAACTTAATTATCTCCATAATTTGATCCATTTATATATCTAGTAATTGCACATGACGAAGACATAAATCCTTCAATTCAAGTATTTTACACTTCAGATTTATCTTCTTAATTTCAGGCAAGAAACCTTTGTTGCTTGAAATTTTGTAGGCATAAGTGCAATGTTAGAGGCGATATGCCATTTTCTTGTGGTTTCTTCTTTTCATAACTATGTGATTACTCTAGGAGCCAAACATACTATAAAGTTATTCACTGCTAATTGCTGCTCTTTCTTCAACTCCTTGATACATATACCCTAGAAAAGCCGCCAACTAATGGTGTGAACTACTTTTTCGTTTCCCACCCTTCTCGTAAATTACTTATCTATGAGCATTATATTTATAGGCATGGCTGCATGGGTATATTGATTATTTTGTTTGGAGTCCTCTCAGTAGATAGTTTCATTGTCATGACCGTGCTCTGCTTAAGGTTAATAGATTTAATATGTTCCTGTTGAAGGCAGAATGTGAGTATGACAATTTTAAATGAAGATATCTTCTTGTATAAAGAAAGCTTTTTAAAGTTTCTTGGATGCATGGACTAAGGACAGCGCTTTATTCGTCTATATTCTTTCGAGCTCATCTGGAAGTCCACCTCAGTTTATTAATACATTATCTTCGGACTCCAATCTTTCTCAAGTTTCATGTATGATACATGACTGCAGGTATCAAGCATACAACTGCGAGATGACCTCTTGTCAATGCTAGTTGCTGGGCATGAAACCACTGGTTCAGTGTTAACTTGGACAGCGTATCTTTTAAGTAAGGTATTAACTTGCATCTGTTTATCTTAAGACAAATCTGGGATGAAATGTTTTTATAGACCAAACTTGGTTGAGGGGTCAATCAAGAAATTATTCTGTTAATCTTTTTCAGGATCCTTCATCTTTGTCAAAAGCAAAACAAGAAGTCGACAATGTTCTCCAAGGAAGGCTTCCTTCCTACGAAGATACCAAAGAACTCAAGTTTTTGACACGTTGCATATTAGAGTCAATGCGTCTGTATCCACATCCTCCAGTAGGTCCTCAATCTGGTCATGCAATATAGACTCATTCCTAATATGTAAATAGGCTACTTAAAGAATTCTCTGCATCACTGTTGGTTAAGGTTTTGATCAGAAGAGCTCAAGTTGATGATACCCTTCCTGGAAACTACAAGGTCAATCCAGGTCAAGATATAATGATATCAGTATACAATATCCATCATTCATCCCAGGTATAGATTATTATTCTTTTTGTGGACAATGCTTACCCACCAGTTACTCTATGTACACAGTACAACAAATTTAATTTTTCACTTGATTATTTTATTTAATTTTTCATAGTTAAGCTAAATTTTATATTTCTTGTTTATCTGGGAAATGCACACTTAATGTAATGGACTATCTTTAACTGTTTTAGTAGCTACACCGTTTCAGTTGATGTTAAGAAATTAAAATATCAAGCCTTTCCAGCTCTGAGTTTTAGTTAGTTACATTCAGCATGAGAAGTTATAACTTCAATCATGAAAGAATGCATTCAGCCTTAACCTCCTTATTGTACTCATATTTACACTCTCAAACCCCATGTATATTGAATCAATTTGAAGCACTTTTGTTATTATTTATTTAACAATTTAGCTGCTGTGTAAACAATTTTTATTTGTATAGAAGTTAAGTACTTCCTTTGTACGTGAACTTCTGTTTCCTTGTGGTCAGTTGGTCATGTCTATCACTCTATCAGCTTTGCTTCTGAACAATGTGTGGTAAAAATGTGAATTGTGATTTTGTATTACTTTGTGCTATTACTGTATTAAGGTAGCTTTTACTTTGGTTTCAAAAAAAAAAAAGGTAGCTATTCCTTAGCAATCCAGTATTTTTACTTATTGGATTTGTTTCATGTGTTCTGTCTAAAAAGGTGTGGGAAAGGGCTGAAGAGTTTGTTCCAGAAAGGTTTGATTTGGAGGGTCCAGTTCCTAATGAAACAAACACTGATTTCAGGTACACATCTTGTTAGCCTTCTCATTAAAATGATTCTAATGCTTATAGCTTTTTAAATTTCAGAAAAAATAGCTAGAAGAATATAGTATATTCCACATCAAAATCCACTGGTCATAACTGATGACATTTGGCAATTACATTTTCTGATCTTTCTTTTCAGATTTATACCATTTAGTGGAGGGCCTCGTAAATGTGTAGGTGATCAGTTTGCTTTGTTGGAAGCAATTGTAGCTCTTGCAATCCTTCTTCAGAACATGGATTTTGAGCTGATCCCAGATCAGGACATTACTATGACCACTGGAGCAACTATCCATACAACAAATGTAATTCTCTTCTTCCATAGATACATATGCATGCTGGAATCATTTTGCAAAATTACTTTTTTTTATTTTTTTTATTTATAATTATTAATTTAGTATTCAAAAGACAGGAATTTTGTGACTGAGACATCTGCTGTCCTAAAAACCTAATTCATGCATGACCTTACTATATCTTTCAGAGAATATTTTTCTTGTGGCCAAGCACAAGTTGCATGATGATGTTTTATCCTTGCTGGGGAAAACTTAGTTAACATTTGCTTGATATATATCAATATTGCTAAGTGAAAGACACTAAATTCGGCACTCTACACGCTTGTATGTCCATAAAATTCTGGTTACAGCCACATTTAAAAACCTTGTAAGTCGGTGTTATCTTATTCAGTTATTTAAATCAATTTGTTTCTTACTATTCCATAGATTGGTCAAATCTTGCTGAAGTATCATGGTCTGTTAACAGTGTAACCTATAAAGCATCATGCTCTTCGGCTTCTTCCTTATCTGTGACTGCCTACCAAAAGATGTTATTCTTGTATCTAATTGTGGGATGGTATTCACTTACTCAACATAAGGGGTCTTTTGTTTTGCTGGTGTTGGGAAAAGAGTGTTAAACCAGTAGTTTATAGTCTTTTGACATATCTGACGCATTAGATCTATATAAGAGCTCATAAGATCTTAAAAATACAAGTAATTTTTATGTGAAGTTTTGGTGTAAAACCCTCATTACAACTATGTGGTTTTTCCCGACATTTATAGCATTTGTGTTAGGACTAATACAAGTAATTTAATTCTGTTGCAGGGCTTGTACATGAGAGTGACTGAACGTGCAAAAGAACCTGAACTTGCTACATGATTATAGGTAATAACATACTGTTATATAATGGAGCTAGTGGATAGATGTCAGATTGATAATAATCAATATGCTTATGCCTAAGGGAAAAAGTGCTGGTCTCCTGATTTAGTTATTCCTTGCTCTTATTTACTTGTAATTATATTTCACTAGATCTTTCACGATTCCACTTATCCCTTGATTGGATTCATGAATGCTCACAAAAGTTCAAAAATCCTTGCCAATTGATCCACTAGAGTATTGATTGTGGAGTATCAAGCTCCATAATATTTAAACTGATGTTTACATTTGTGCATGCATGAGTAGTTCAGTTTCATTTCTATGTAACAATCTCAACTACTTGTATGTCATGTATTATGAGCTGCATGCAATTTTTTGCACCTCGCATTTTAAAACTATAGTTTTTTCCATGGTGCTATCTGGCCTCCCCCTCCCCTCCCCAGCTCTCTTTCCATTTCATTTATTTTGTTTATTATTTCCTGCTTTCTGCAATTCTGCTGAAGATCAGTACACGTCAAGCTTGTCATTTTCTTGGATGTTCTTCATCAAATGAACAGCTTGTTTCATGCCGTGGAATGCATTTGTTCTTCCATCTTACAACTGAAGTGTTCTATTGCGTTGTCAGACCGTTTGGAGCTTTTAAATCTCAATTGCTGCAGCAAAGCGGAGTAACCTCAACTACCAACAGTTGAATTAGAGGACAATAAGAGATTACATCCCATCGAACGGATTAGATGTGTAAAAAATAGAAAATAACTACATAATATAAGATTCTTGTATACATATTTTACATTCATAATAGTTCAGCCATAATTATATATTTATATCTGAGTCTTCCCAAGTCATGGAACATAAAAGAAATGTGACATACTTTGTACATACTTTATAGTTTATACAATATAAATTTAGGACATAAAGGGTACATTATAAAATCCTACTTGCATTATCTTCATAGTTCGTACATATTTATTGATCTCAAATATTAATGACTAAGCATAAAAGGACTAAAGGACTAGGCGTGAGACAATGAACGTAGCTTGAACTCACCAAGGACAAAGATTTGAAACACAATTTTGCGAAGGTGGCAGATTCATCCTAGTAGAAAGATCAAGGGAGTGACTTTTCACGCTGTTTGTTTCCTACACTTGCATGAAAATGCCCTTTCAATGGGTTGTTTCAAGTAGTTTTCACAATGAAATTCCAACTTATATGATAAAGCCCTTTCTTTTCCACCCATTGAAGTCAACTCGACTGCTTGTATAAGGTATTGTCGTTTGACTTGCTACCTTAGAAATTTAAAGTATTCTAAACTACAAATGCTCTCATTGGTTGGCTACACCACCTTATAGCTTGCATGTAATAATCCGTACTTATAATTATCCAACAATTTCTTTTTGGATATTACTTTTTCCAAATTTGTCATGTTGAACTAAAATTGATTGCAAGCAATTTAATTATTTCTCTCTCCAATATTCTTAGGGTGAAGCTACATTTTTATCATAAAATACAAGTGCTCATTTATTTCAAACATTAGAGATCACAAACGAAGGTATAGGAAGTATTAGAGAATTTATAATCCTCGACACCCTCTTCAATAATCTATCTAAATTGACCACATTTTCTTATATACATCATATATTTATGGAGTTGATGCATTTATTTTTCGAAATCTCTCTACGAATCAAGATCAATCTCAAATATTCTGAGCTAATGACGTAAAACTTACTCTAGAGATGAATATATATTTACTGGATTTAATTAGTTGGTATAGTGTGTCTGTGTGTACTTCAAACGTTCAAATTGGTCTCCTCACCCAATGTGTCTCAATCAGTATATGCATGCTGTGTAGAATAAATTGTGGATCATGCACGTTTTAAATGCTCAATTGCACAAAAAATCATACTGTGTACTCCTAACAAGATGGATTTGTTACGTTTGCAACCAAAACTAGTTTTAATTATTAACAGCCACCAAAACTAGTGCATTACTCTCTTTTTATCGTTTCATATTCTATATTGTCATTTTGTCTGATTTTGTGAATGTAAGGAATATTGGTTAGAGCTTTCCTTCTGATTTGAAGAGACTCTAGTATCGATTCTTATCACATGATCTTGTGATTCTCTAAGACAAAAATAATAATAATGATAATAATAATAATAATAATTTCATAATTCTAAAAATTATTATAGAGAAAGATTTTGTGTGAGTCCGTTTTACGTGAATTCGATTTATAATGCAAACTCCCATCCCCTACCCACTGTCACTGTCCAGTCCTTGCCAGCGACCTTCTCCCTCGCAGCCCCCGGTGCCGGCGACCCCCCCCCCCCCCCCCGCCCAAACCTTTTCTGGCTTTTCAAACTTATCGTCACTCTGAATTATGAAACAGAACATTTGAAGTTGCCCCCAGAAAAAGTTTCGATTATCTCAAACCCCATTACTCTCTAAATTCAACAAGATTTCAAGAACCCAAATACTCCTTGTTCTTCATTCATCAAGTTCTCATAATTGAAGAAAACCAATTCACGGACCCCCAACTTTCTCTTTCCTATTAAAACTTACATGGTGGGTTTTTCTAAATTACTTTACTAATTTCTTTTTTGTTTTTTTTTTGCTCCTGTTCTCCTTGCTATTGCAGATACCATATTACCTTCTGCTTTGTTCTCTGCTTTGTCTCCTTTTCTATCTCCTCAATCGCTGTCTTCCCATCGTTGTCAGCGTGCAGTACTACACCGGACGAATTAGCGGCCGAGAAACGGAGGGTCTGTGCTTTGGCAAAACTAACATAGTATCTGATATATATGAACTGACAATTATAATGTAATTTCTGATATTTATTATCTAATATCTGATCATTATAATCTAATTTCTGACAATTAAGATCTAATATCTGACAATTATAATCTAATACCTGATAGGTGTAATCTAATATCTAACCATTATTATCTAATTTTCGATATTTATGATATTTATAATCTAATATCTGACTATTATTATCTAATTTCTAACAATTAAAACTATTTTTCCTCAAGTTTTTTTCCCTTTATATGACCGGATTCACGTGAGTTTGTTCTATACAAAACTTTTACATTATTATAATATAAAAAATACTATACATATCCCTTAGAGAGTTAGGGCTATACGGAGTATATGAAGAGTAAAAAAAAAAAAAAAAAAAAAAAAAAAAAAGCATATGGAGTATGAATATACTCATTAAACATTAATTACACTGATTTGCGCGTGATTTTATCATGCATTCCTATATTAATATTGTATCGAATAAAAAAATTATTAAATACTTATTTATAATCCTAAGGTCTACATATAGCATTACACATCGAAACAGATACATGTACCTTAATTTTGGCGTTTAGAATTTATAACGTGAAATGCTAAATACCGCCGTCCAAATTTATCGCCACCGCCATCATTTCGAGCAAACTGACAATTTTTCCCTTACTAAACCCAAACCCATCTTTCACCCTTATTTTTTTTTCTCTCTCCTCAAACACCAACCACCCACCTTTTTTACTACACAACCTCCACAACCACATATTTGGGGTTTACCGGGAAGCAATTGGCGGTGAGCTTAGGCAGTGGCGGTGGAGGCGGCGCGGACTTAGACATCGGCGGCGGCGACGGCTACGGCGGAATGGGTGGAAAGGAGGTAAGTAGTTTCCGATTTGTTTGTTTGTTTTTTTTTTTATGAAATAAGTGGTTGGTAACCGGAGGTGAAAACCGGTTGCCAACACCGGTAACCGACGACCAAGTCCGGTTGACCGCAGCCGGTAATCGGTTTTCACCTCTAGTTACCGGTGGTGGGCAACCGGTTTTCACCTTCGGTTACCAGCCACACCATATTTAAATTTTTTTTTAAGAAAATTGAGCAAATTTTGAATCAGGCTCCGATTACAGTCCATGGTAACCGGTTTTGGCCTCCGGGTACCGTGGACGGTAACTGGTTTTGACCTCCGGTTGACCATGGTAACCGAAGCCCAAAACCGGTTAACGTCGACGGTAACCGGAGGTCAAAATTGATTACCGTGGAGCTCCGGTTGATCCTTGATTCTTTTTACATCAAGCCACCTTGATCAACATCCATTTCTCGTCGACTTTCGCCGTCGTTGTGGATGTGCGGTGTAGAAGATGGTGGTTGATACGGTTGTGGTTGATAGACTAATGTTAAAGAATGAAAATGGAAAAAAAAAATAAGGACAAAATTGTCAATTTACTTGAAATGATGGCAGTGACGATAAATTTAGAGGGCGGTATTGTAATCAAATTTAAGCTCTTTAACCAAGATATTTTTTTGGCTTTTTTGGATAAATTGTACTATCAACTAAACATGGGCACGGGCCGTGCCCGTGCCGCCGCGGGCCGTGCCTGGCCGTGCCGGCTCCGCGGCGGGCCGTGCCGTGCCGTGCCTGAAATTGGCACACCCCAGCCCACGGCACGGCACGGCCCACGTGCCTAGCGGGCCGTGCCGTGCGGGGCCGCGGGCCAAACCGTGCCTACCTTTATTTTATTTTTTTTTTTTAAAAAAAAAATAAATGTTAAAAAAACGAATTAAAAACAAAAATGCATATAATAAAAAAAATACTAGTGCGATAATCCGAAAACACAAAAAATTGAAGAATAACTTATTTTATTATATGACGGTAGCCGGTACGAATGTACGATAATTCAATAATACAAAATTACAAAATAAGTAATGATAATTAAAAATCGTACAATAGTGTATGAATATTGAATAACTTCATTTATTATACGAAATACAAAGTTCGATAATACAAAAAGAATACAATAGTGTATAATGTAAATATGTAATCATGTAATTATTATTGGTCGTCTTCGTCTTCGCCTTCGTCTTCATCTTCGTCTTCGTCTCCTAGAGGTTCAAGTTCATCCGCCAATTGAGTGGATTGAGAAGTATGAGAACTAAAAGAAGTCGACGTTCCTTCATCGTCGTCGTTTTGTGCATAAGTACGATCTTGAGAACAAGTTTCGGCATCCAACCAATCCTTGAAGCAAACACACATTTCAAGTGTTTCGGGTTTTAGTCTTGTTCTTCTATCGTCTAGAACTCTTCCCGACGCACTAAAAGCTCTTTCGGAAGCAACGGAGGAGACTTGGATAGCAAAAATATCACGAGCCATTGCCGACAAAATTGGATGTTTCACGGCTTGTGATTTCCACCAATCGAGGATGTCGAGGCCAAACTTCTCTTCATCGTCCATGCCTTTCATGAAGTCGTAACTTAAGTACATTTGCAACTCCGAAACATCGCTTTGTGTTCTCCTAGATGATGATGATTCTGTACCTGAATACTTAGACATCAAGTTAGCAGCTTGTGCAAATAAACCTTTGGCCCGTTTACTTACATTTTTGGATGTTTGAGAAGGGGCAAATCGAGACACGGTTCCATATTTACTTTCATAAACATTATATAAATTAAAAAACTCATCCGTCACCTTATTCTTAAAAGTTTCAACATCATCTTCAAAATTCATGTTACTATAATAAATATCAATTAATAAAAAGGTGCCATCATATTTTTGTCTAGGATCTAAAATAGAAGCAAAAATATAAATCATAGGAATATCGGTGTAATATTTACGCCATTTATCCTCCATGGATGGAAGATATCCACGATAAACATGTTGTGATCGGTGTTCCGCAAAAAGTTGTGCAAGTAAACATGCATTGCTAAGAAAAGAATGAGCACAAGGATTATATACAGAAGAAAAACAATGTGTCATACCATATAGTAATTGTAAAAACTGCATATATTTTTCACAATTAGCCCAATCATCTTCAAGTAAAGCATTTTGTGGAAATTTCATATTATAAAAAAGTGTTAAATGAACCTTGTACTCGATTGCCCGACTCAACATTTCATAGGTGGAGTTCCACCTAGTTGGACAATCCGGTGCTATTTTTATGGTTTTTATCCGTTGTTGCCTGCAAAAACCTTTCCATTCTTGATATCTCATGTTAGAGCTATTAATAGTGCAAATAGCATTCCTTATTTTGTGATAAAATGGACCAATTGCTTGTGTTCCATCCTTCACACACAAGTTAAGAACATGACAAATGCATCTAACATGAAGTGCATCTCCATCTAATATAACATCGTTCAATTGGGATTTGACCAAATTCGCACTATATGTCATAGAAGTTGCATTATCGAAAGTCATAGACATGATTTTATCCCTAAGACTATATGCATCAATAGCTTCCATTAAATGATGTGAAATGTTAAGACCGGTATGAGGGTATTCAAGCATTTTGAAATGAATGATGCGTTTTTGTAACATCCACTCATTATCTAACCAATGACAAGTAACACATAAATAGTGAAGTCCGTACCCACCATCCCATGCATCGGCGGTTAAAGAAACTCTACTAGGAAGATTAGCTAATTCATTTACTAATTTCAATTTGTACTCTAGATAAGTCTTCATGGCAGCAGATCGAACGGTTTTTCGGGAGATTTTTTTGTGTTTTGGTTGTAGTGCTCGGTTAATATAGTTGTTGAAGGCATCATTTTCGGCGAAAAGAAAAGGTTGTTCTGCATGTACAATCATTCTCCCAAGTTCATCCCTATCTCTCTCGTAATTGTAAATGAAACCTTGTGGATGGAATTGAGAAATTTTAGGTTGGGTTGGATCACTAGATGGTCCACCACATTTTTTTGTATGTCTAGTAAGGTGTCCTGTCCCTCCCTTGGTATCGGCCGAGAAAATTTTACCACAAGTCCGACACTTGCATTTTTTTTCCATCTTTACTTAATTGATAATGTAATCCCCCGTATTTTTAAATATTTTATAAATGAAAATTTATTTTATTTATAATATTTATTTGTTATTTTTCATAATTTAATTTTAAAAGTTTCAAATTATTAATCTGGGTCGAAAATTATTTGAACAAATTATTTTATGCACCTTTATTCTACAATTTATGTCCAATCACACAAGCCTAACCCATTTGTTTACTTAATCGACCCATTATTTTTATGAGGCCCAATCTTTCTTTTTACCCTACAATAATTCTCTCCTATAAATACCCCATGAATCTCCAAAAATTTCCCACACAAAAAGGTTAGTCTTATTTTCATCCTCCTTTGTTTCATTATTTTGCTTAATGTTAATTTAATTGTTTTGGGTTTTGATTTTAGTATAAAGATTATATTTTTAGTATCAAATTATATTTTAATGGTATAAAGATTATAAATTTTAGATTATATTTATGTTATAAATTTCATATTTTATGAATTATAAACCTAGGGTTTCAATTTATTGAAAATCATGATTTTAGGGTTTTTATGAACAATTGATTTAGGGATTTGATAGTAATGATGTTTTGAAATTTTGGTGATTATAACTACTGATTAGTTTAAATTAATTCCAGATTATTTTGAACACATAGATTCGTGTTTTAATTTTTAGATTTTCGTTCGTTAATATTAATCCCGTTTTAATCCCGATCAGGTTCTAAACTCATCCGATTTTGACAAAAAAGTAGTGTTTTCCATGTGAAAACAACATTTTAAGAAAGACTCACTACCTTTGGTAGTGAGCACCACCCTCTCGTGGCCAAATTCAGCCTCTAATTATGATTTTCGGGCAGTTTTTGGTTTTTAACGAAGTTTTTTAAAATTTTATCCTTGAGTTTAAAGGGTAAGAGATAATTTAATTTTTCTATGGATAACTCAAGTATAAAGATGTATTTTGATGAAGTTTTGAAGTGGTTTTCGATTAGTTTAAAATGCTGGAATTTTATTTAAAGTAGTATAATTGTGATTTTAATAAAAGGGTGTGATTACCTATTAAAAGGGAGATTTTTAGGGGTTTTTATATAATTTTTAGATTTTTATTAGACTTTGAACTTGCTGTAATTTCATGTATAAGAGTGTATTTTAAGGTTTTTACGAAGAAAATTTAAAGAACTATATATAAGCCTTTAATTTTAACTAAAGGGAAGATTTTAAAGTGTTGTTTGATTTGGATTTTGAAGGTTTTAAAGTAAGTTAGTATTGCTGTAAATTTGATTGATTGGGTATTGATTGAGATGTTATTATTTGACTTAGGAGAGGAGTTTATTGAAGGTGATTTCTAGTTAGTAAAGTGGCATACCAATTCGTTTGCTCAAGGTACGTACAAGTTACGAAACCTTTCTTTTAGGTGCATGTTTAAGGACGACGGATCGAGAACTTAGTATCATGTATAGGGATGACTGAGTTAAATTGTTTGGTTATACATTGTGAATTTCGTATGACGTGCACTATTTTATATTGCAAGTATTATTTGTGCTCTAATTATGCAAGGTGCGCTTAGAGGCAAAGGTATATGATTGGTGTAATGATTAATTTATTACTCATTCATGATTATGCAAGCAGGATGAGTAAAGGAAGAATTTAAGTCTTCTAAGACGAGGTTGAGGTTTTGGGGTGCCTTATGCACTCAAGGTGTTTATACACCGAGGTAGTAAAGGAATAAATAATAAATGTTGCTTGCCACTAATAAATCAAGAATTGAAATTGAAAAGTTGTTTTACTTGATTGAATTGATATTGGATTGATTGTATTGTTATGCATATGAGTCATCACCAAGTCTAAACCTGTAAATCACGTAAAGTGCAAGATGGATGAGCAATAAAACTCTGGATTGGTGCACTTCTGGAGTAATGACAATCAGGGGTTGGGGTACATGGGGTATTAGCCGTGTACTTTTCTCGAGGCCGTCTGATCTACGAGTTTCTTATTTCAAATATTTTTCAAAACTAGGAGTTAGGTGAGATCTCATACTAACTACGGTCACGGAGTCGCGCCCGTGGTCGTTGGATGTTTATTGATGTTTCCGAAAGGAGGCATGGGGTTTTTCTTTTATTGATGTTCCAAATGGAGCATGGGTTGGACAACCTTGTCTATTGCGTAATCCAATGAATAAAAATAATGATTTACCTATTATTAATTAATGGAGTCTTAGTAATATAAATAGTTGAGTCGTGTGTTGAGTCTATAATTTAATGATGCATGATGATTGATTATAAGTAGCATGTTATGGATTTCTTAATTTATTTTGCAGCTTGTATGTACTCAGCTTTGCTGATTGCGTGCTTTGTGTGTCTTTCTTTGGTCATGGCCTTCGCCTTTCAATGACCCTGTGACGATCCAATTTTTACACTTGTAATATTGGGGAGCAGAATTACCACAGGTTCTTACACATGCAGCATTCATCAGGGTTGTGGGATCTTGAGTAGAGAGTTGGTTGTTTGCATTTTATTTCTTTTGCAAGTTTGAATTTATTTTAATTCGATTTTATTCGACACTATTTCTTTTGGGTTTGAATTTATTTGAACACTGAATTTAATCACTTACTACTTTTATTGGGTTTTGAATAAGGGCCTTAATGGTTCCAAGTTGTATGACTTAATTTGGTTTCATTCGTTGGTTTTGAAACTTATTTATAACTGATTTAGTTTTTCCGCTGCTATTTTCTGATAAAGCCTTAACGTTTGAACACGTGGCGGTAGCACGCCAGTAATTCTCTTGTATATTGTTCAGGGTCCTCACAGGTTTAAAGAGAGAATTATTGGGGTGTTACAGATAATGTGCCCAACATTCACTCTTTCTTTTGGTTTGAGCAAAATCCTCTTCGGTACACCACTCTAATATGTTAGGATTTTGGGTGGATGGTTCACTCGACCCGGAGGCTTGTGTTTGGCTACCTTGGGAAGGAGGAGGAGGAGGAGGAAAAGGAAATTCATATTGTTGAAAATGGGTTTGTTGAAATTGGGTCCAAGCAGCCATATCATCCATTTGTTCTTGCCCTCCCGTGTTTTGGGGATGAAAGAAAGGGGTGGAAGTGTTTGGAAAGGGCATGTTAGAAGAGGGAAATGGCATGTTAGGGGGGGGGGGGAGGGCATAGACATTGAAGTGTTTGGGTTTGGTGATTCCCTACGTTTTGACTTGGCTTTTCTAGAGGAGGAGGAAACGTTCTGGTTTGATGCCATGATTAATTAATTATAATAACACAACTAACAATAACAAAGTAACAATTAACAACAATTAGATCAATGAGAATTAATTAGTAAGTAGTTTTTATATAAATTAAATTTTCAAAAATAATTATAATAATAGTAGATTACTTGGATCAATGAGATCCCAGGTAGGAGAGGTTAGGATCGACGTTGTCCAGAGCCCAAATCCCGCCTTAGACAGATTTCAACAATCCAAATAACCCACAATTAAAATAGAAAGTAATTTTTATATAATTAAGTAGTTCCAAGAATACAATAATAATAATAATAATAACAATAATAATAATAATAATAATAATAATAATAATAATAATAACAATAATAATAACAATAACAATAACAAATTAAAATAAAGTTGAGTTAGATCTTACAATGACGCTTCAATGCTTTCCCAAATTTATAATTTCTCGAACTTATAATTTCCCGAATTTTTAATTTCCCGAATGTAAATATAACAATTTTTTTTTTTTTTTTTTTTTGGTAGTAGACTAATAAAAGTAATAATAGTAAAAATGTAAAATTTATAAGAGAGTAGGAATTTTTTTTTTCTTTTCACAAAAGAGAGGAAGATTGTATGATTTGTAGGAATTTGAGAATTGAGAATTTGGGAGTAAGAAAATTAGAGAATAAGAGAGAAGAGATGAGTTGAATTGTGAAAATTTTGGAGGAAAATATGAGGTATTTATAGGGGATTTGGGTGGGCAATTGGGTGGAAAAGTAGCCGTTTAAAAGCTGTTGGAAAACGGCCATAAACGGCTACTTTCCAACGGCCATAAGGCACGGGCCGTGCCGTGCCTTGCCTGGCTTCGTGCCGGGCCGTGCCACGTGCCGTGCCGGCGGGTCGTGCCAGCGTGCCGGCCACCGTGCCACCCGCCGTGCCACGGGCCGTGCCCGTGCCAGACCCAGGATTTTTGTTCACGGCACGGCCCACGGCCCACAGGTGGGCCGCCGTGCCGGAGTCGTGCTGGGCCCGTGCCGCCCGCGTGCCGGCACGGCCCGTGCCCACCTTTACTATCAACTGTAAATCCGTGACATCTATTGGCTGACCATCTGACACAGAGGCCCAACATTTTGTTTTGATTACCACATCTCACACGAGCGAAAATCTTAAAATCTTTCTGTTTACATCATCTCATCTAATGAATCTCTTTCTTCGTTCATTAGTAATATTCCATTTTCACATCTTCCTCCTACACTATTTCCAGTATTTCCCACGAAATCATACGGAGTAGTTAACAAAAGAGATAATGTCGCCTGAAAAACCCACAACCACCGCAGTACAGCCGGAGATTGATGAAACATCCGAGACTCGGAACGAAGCAAGACTAAAAATCATGGAGCTAGCTAACATGATAAGTATCCCCATGGCATTAAACGCCGTTATACAACTCAAAGTGCCCGCCGCAATCTGGTCATCCGGCGCCAACACCCCTCTCACCGCCGCCGAGATCATCCCTCTTATCCTCCCCAACAACCCCCACGCCGATGCTGATAATCTCGGCCGCCTCCTCCGCCTTCTCACCACCTACGGCGTGTTTTCCGAGCATCCACCGCTAGCCGGCGACGGTCTCCGGCGATATTCTTTGACGGACGTTGGCCGGACTTTGGTCCCCGGCGGCGGTGGAGGTGGTGGAGGCGACGGCGGTGGTGGTGATGGGTTGTCGTACGGGGAGTATGTGCTGCAGCACCACCAGGATGCGTTGGTGCGGGCGTGGACGTTGGTGGATCATGCGGTGGTGGGGCCTACGTCGAAGACTCCGTTCGAGGTTGCGAATGGGGAGCCGGCGTATGATTACTACGGGAGGAATGATGAGATGAATGAGCTGATGCAACGGGCAATGGCCGGGGTGTCGGTACCGTTTATGAAGGCGGTTGTTGGTGGTGGGTATGATGGGTTTGATGGGGTGGTGAGATTGGTGGATGTGGGTGGGAGTGCTGGTGATTGTTTGAAGATGATTATGAGCAAGTATAGTTGTATAAAAGAAGGGATTAACTTTGAACTTCCTGAAGTTGTTGCTCAAGCTCCTCAAATCCCAGGTTGGTTCTCTAATTTTAGCCTTTGAATTGATAGAAACTAAAAAATTGATAATTAGTCTTAATCATGGTACATAAATGTATGTGACAAATTGATTTGTTGAAGGAGTCATTTGAGTCGTAATCAAATGATAGAATCATTGACAAATTGATTTGTTGAAGGAGTCATTTGAGTCATAATCAAATGATAGAATCATTTAGTTCGATTTCGGGTTACTGATCACAAAAAGTAAATTTAGTGTCATAGTGCAGTGTTAAGAAGGGATTATACATTATAGTTACACTTTATCATAATGGTGTTTGTAACTATATTAAAGCGACGAAAGAAGTGATAATTGTTAATTGTGACTTGTGAGTTTGTAGGTGTGAAGCATGTTGGTGGAGACATGTTCAAGTCGATTCCTTCGGGTGATGCAATCTTCATGAAGGTATCAATTCTGCCCTTGGACCTCTTTTTTACAGACTACTAAAATCCGTTTTGTATAATTTTCTCCATCTATACAAATTTGTTGACATGAGTTGTCTACCTCTATTACATGGTCCTTGCAACATTTAATATTGAAATTAGACGTGTGCATATTAGTGAGGTCCATGGTATGAACAATTTGTGAAAGAGACAAGCTTTTTAAACTGTTGGGGTCTTGGGGACTGCTTAACTATAGGGTGTGCTGTTTATGTATGTTTATTGTGGTTGATCTACTTCCTCAAAAAATAACAATAGGAAAAATGTAAGATGTCTAATTGTAGGATAATTCTCGTACTCTTGATTTATCATAGACTATGGAGTTTCGCCAATGTATCCATGGTAGAAGGAATTCTTTATAAACGAGTCTAGTTCTGTGAGGGTGATGCCATTTGCTAACATTCTGCTTGGCCTATTAGCTATAAAGCTATTTGCTCTTTAATCCTTGAGTTCAACCAACATATATGGAATCTTTTGGCTGTTTGGTGTAGTGATGTTATAAACTTGGATATTATCGTTTACAATCAAAATAGGATATTCGATTTGACATAACATGTAGTGTAAGTGTGTAACTAGTTTGTTTGACAGCAGCGTTGGTGAACTAGATGCTTAAACTTACACTGCCTGCATTATTTAAATCTTACTGTTTAGTATCTGACATAATGAGACTAGAAAAATGAAAATCTAGCGAAGTATCACATGTTTTGGTTGGAACTATTGCCTTTTAATATCTTATCTTTGCGGCTGCTAGTTTTGATGGTAGAAGTGGTGAGTTCATGATGTAGGAATGAGGACCAAAAATCTGTATAAAATATTGTGATATAGGATATAGCGGTGATTAACTTATTTGACTGTTCTTATATTTCTAATTTTGACTGTTCTTATATTTCTAATTTAGCTTATTCCATGAAAAGGCACCAAATTTCTGTTGTTGTATGATTTGGTTTCTGAATTTTAGTGTTTGTACAAACTCACCTACTCTGTAAATTGATAGTTTTGCCTGCTCCCTTTAATAAATATACATATATGATCCTTGTTTCGGCATGATATAACCTGCTTTAAGCGATTGATGCACCAGAATGCACATATATGATCCTTGTTTCGGCATGATATAACCTGCTTTAAGCAAGATACTCCTAATTTGGATCAAACTTGGCCTGGAATATGAATATGGCATAAGCTAATGTTGTGCAGTGGGTACTAACAACATGGAGTGACGATGAAATCAAGCTGATCATGAAAAACTGTTACGAGGCTCTTCCTGCAGGAGGGAAATTGATTGCCTGTGAGCCCGTGTTACCTGATACTTCAGATGACAGTCATCGGACACGGGCTCTTCTTTCTGGAGACATATTTGTCATGACAATCTATGGGGCTAAAGGCAGGCACAGGATGGAAGAAGAGTACCGACAGCTCGGAATCTCTGCAGGTTTTCCACATTTCAGGGCAGTACACATTGACTACTTCTTCACCGTCCTTGAATTCCAAAAATGATTCTTGCAATAGGTAATTGGGGTTACATTTCATGTTAAGAGATGTTACGTACACAGTGGAACTGCCTAAATAATAGACCAGATGTATTGTCATCCTCTTCATTAGTCATAAATCTTTTCATAGCACTATTGGAGCATTGGTCCCTTGATTAGTTGGCTCTATCACACTCCCAGTTTATGTATACAATGTGAAATGTATGAATTTAGTGCCTTTTATGCAATTTATTTTGGGTCTGAATTTTATTTTCACTTCTGTATTGTTTCTATACTTGTTATCGACTTATCGTGCAGAACTAATCTGATTGGGGACTTAAGAACACGACTTGCAATTAATCAAAGTGAACGAACAAAAAATTTTGTTGAGACAACTTAAATTAACTACAGAGTATCGAACAATAGTTAATTTTACCCCTAGTAGATGAAGTACAGAGAAGTAGTCTTTAACATTCTGTTATAAATTATAGCCCAGGAGTAGTTGTGTTCTCAATAATATCCCTTGAGAGTGCAGAGTTGGCGAGTCACACTTGGGTTTGGATACTAGAGTCATTAACTCGATTTATGGGTGTTAAAAGTTAAGCTTATGATTTGAGAAGGATTTTCTTTGTTATACGAAGTGTTTGCATTTTAAATGGTGGCAAATGGGGGTAGCATAGGAGAGCTTTGGTGGTGCGCAAGTGGGTGCCTGATACTTAGTGATGCCATGAGGTGTAGGGGAGTGTGGTGTTGGTTTAGATTTTGGTCAGGTGAAGTTTAGTGAGGGGCCCAGTAATAGATTTCTTTTTTGTGTTCATCATCAAAACTTTTTTTTTTTAGAGAACATTTGAATTTGAAATATCATCGTGAGTTTTTATAGGCTGCTTATGAGACGAGATAACTCGTGGACTACTCGGTCAATATTCGGTCAACACTCAAGTCGAATAAGTTCGATTTGGAACTCTAATGAGTCGAGTCGAGCAAGCCACTACTCGACTCGAAAACTCGTGAGAAACTCGATATAATTAACATTTATTTCTAAAAATATTATATACTTCAAACAATTTTTAAAAATTATTCTCATAATGTCTTAATTAAGTCTTAGCTTCAAAGGATAATGCATTAAGATAACATTAATAACGTTATAATTGTTTTTGTAATCACAATATCATACAAGAATATTAAACTAATTAAAAACATACTATTACTTAAATCAAATTTACAATTCTTTGAGAAAATAAAGCAAATTTAGATTGTATAAGTAATAAAATGTTAAGGTTGTTAGTTATAAAATATTATGTATATTAGAATGTTGATGGTATGTATATGTGTATAATACTACAGTTGTACAAAACTATACTTAAAAAAAATAAAAAAAAAATAAAAAAAAAAACCCTCATATTATTGGTTGACGGGTCGGGTTTGATTCGCAAATTTTGTGGGTTAAACAACAGTCAAATCGGGTTATGAGTCAATTTTTTTTATTCAAGACTCAGAAAAACGGATCGAGTACGGGTCGAGTTTACGGACCAGGTCGAAAATTGACGGGATCCCTTATTCCTTCCCCCTAGCTCTCAAAACTGATAAAAAAAACTGTGAAGAAATGGAGTGAGCTGGCCGTTGATCTTTGATGACTGTAACCGTTTTTTGTATTTTTATTTTTTATTCTTTTTTACTACGGAGAAAACATACACAAAATAAGGCTACAATCCGAGTGAGAAAGTGAGGAATTACTCCGTCTTTCTGATACTCTGAGCAATGATGAAGATGGCGACAAAATCTGGTAATCTTCTTTACTGCAATTATTATTATAATTTCTTCACCTCTCTACTTGGATTTCGTTGTTTTTCCAATTGCTCTAAATTCCTTGCTGTTGATGTTGATGTTGATGATGACGACCCCAAATTATTTCTGAAATTTGTTAGACAACAATCCAAATTAGGGTTTACTAATGTTGAAATCCCCCTTTCCCATTTCCACCATATGAAATCGATACGACCTCTTCCTTGTATCATTGATTTCTGTATGTTATTGAGTGCCATGTCCAAGATTAAACCCAACCCTCCTTTCTCCACTGTCATTTTGCTTTACAGACAACTCCAGTTCTTGAGTCTTCGCCCAAATGATTACTCCCTTACCATCCTTGCTAATTGCTACTGTCGTTTGAACTTTGTTGATTTGGGGTTCTCTGTTCTCGCTAACATTATTAAACTTGGTTTTCAACCTAATATTGTCACCTTTACTACTCTCATCAACGGCTTCATTCATACTAATCAGTTGGACAAAGCTGTTCATTTGTTGGATAAAATTCTCAAGCTTGGCCTCCAATCCACATTAGTCTTCTATCTTCAAAGGTCTTTGTAGGTCCGGTGATAACGCCGCTGCTCTCAAACTTCTTAGAAATATGGAGTCTTATGGACATTGTATGCCTAATGTTGTCATTTATAGCACTATGATTGATAGTCTCTGTAAAGACCAGTATTACCTGAGGCTCTCCATCTTTTCAAGGAGATGAAAGTCAAGGGAATTTCCCCTAATGTTATCACCTATAATACCATAATTCGAGGTATGTGCACTTTAGGGCAACAGAAGGAGGCTCAAGAAATGCTCACTGTGATTCTGAGGAACAACATAACTCCTACCATTGAGACCTACAACATGTTGATGGATATGTATTGTAAATATGGCAAGGTTGGTGAAGCACAGGACATTTTTGTTCACATGACTGAGAGAGTATTTGTTCCCGATATCATCACTTACAACACTTTGTTAGATGGATATTGTTTACGCGGTGAGATGGATGAGGCAGAAAATCTTCTGGATTTGATAGTTTAAAATGGCTGCAAACCTGATATAGTTACTTACAGCAGCTTAACCAATGGCTATTGCAAGTCTAAAAAGATTGACAAATCTCTTTGTCTGCTCCAAGAGATGTATTATAACGGATTGACCCCTAATGATATCACGTACAACACTCTTATAGATGCTTTGTGCAAAGACAATCAGCTCAAGCTTGCACACCAGTTTTTCAAAGAAATGGAAGTTCATGGACTAAAGCCAGATGTAATAACTTGGAATTCATTGGTTCATGGCATGTGTAAGAATGCACAAATAGATGAGGCAATTGCATTAATGAAGGAAATGAAGAATACTGGAGTGGTCCCTGATATTATTACATACAATATCCTAATGGATGGTTTGTGTGAAGCTAATCGCCTTAGAGAAGCGGTGGATATTTTCACTTCTCTGCCCGCGAAGTGCTTACAGCCCAATGTATTCAGTTATAATATAATTGTAAAAGGATATTGCAAAGAGGGTTTGCTTGATGAAGCTACTAGTCTTGTAGAGGAAATGGAGGACAAAGGGTGTTCACCTGATGAGTGTACCTACAACACTATCTTTATGGCAAGGATGTCAGTAGGGCATTGGAACTAGTCAGTACCATGAGAAATAAAGGGTTTGCTGCGGATGCTCACACGGCTTCTTCATTTCTCAGCTTCATTACTGATCATGCTGTTAGCGATTCAGACAAGGCTTTGCTTCGTAAGTATTTTGAGATATGAATTGTAAGGTATTTGGCTTTTGATAATTTTAAATTATGGTTTATGTTTAGACGAGGTGAAACCCCGTGCAATGCACAGATATTGACTAATTATAATGAAAATATAATTAGATATTAAAAAACTAAATTGATTGATCAGTATTAAACCGTACGAAATACAGTTCGTATTAAAACAATAAAAACATGAGAGAGAAAATATTTAAATATGTGATAGTTATAACGTACAAATCGATATTTTAGAAAGTTTGCTTTAGATTTTATATAAAATAAAACTCATAATCTAAATGCAATCTTTTTTTTAATGTAATAATATTTTTTTTAGAAAGTAATTTTGGCGGGAACTTTTTTAATAACACATTGACAAGTATCTCTTAAATTCGCTTTTAGTAGTATGTAATTGGTGATTGATTCTGCTTCTCCGACTATCTATAGTTATATATATGATATTACGATGTTACTATATTACTTGTATTGTGTAGTACTGAAGTTGAAATTTGAACTTTATGATTATGGTTCACACCTTTTTTTTTTTTTTTTTTTTAACATTAGTGGAGTATTGCATTTGGAGGCTTGCCAATAATATCATGTATCATTTTTTTTTCTTTCAGTAATTGTTGCATCAAGCTTTTAATACTTGTCACTCTTGGCATGTGTCTTCTATTTATATTGCCCCTTGCCCCCCTCCCCCCTCCCCGACCCTTTGTTTCCGTGGTTATGCTTTCTTCCATACCAAGAGTGAAACTATAAGTGTTGAGGCTATAATTCCTGATATTACTAATTACTAATTCATGTATAAGACATGCACTTTCCCTCCTGATCATGGTGAGTAATTAATAGATTATAGAGTTGTATCAGATACTTCGTGGTGGAATGAAGAGGTGAAAGCAGTAATTAAGCAAAAAAGGGAATGCTATCAAGCCTTAGGAAAATGTAGGAGTGATGAAACCTTTGCAGCGTATAAGGAGGCTAAGAGTAAGGCAAAGGCAGCTGTTCGCCAAGCAAAAGAAAAGGCATATCAGGAGGTTTATGAAAAGCTTGATTCCAAGGAGGGAGAAAGGATCATTTATAAGATGGCAAAGAGAAGACAAGAGGCAAGGAAGGATATTGGCATGGTGAAGTGTGTCAAAGATAAGAACCAAATGGTCCTAGTGCAAGAGGAGGGCATCAAGGACAGGTGGAAGGGGTACTTCGATGAATTATTTAATGGAAGTAATGGAGTTGTGATAGGAGATACCTCTATGAGTGATGAAGAAATCAACATGGAGTATGTGCGAAGGATTAGGAGAGTAGAGGTGGAGATTGCACTGAGGAAGATGAAACCTAAGAAGGCGGTTGACCCTGATGGGGTACCGATAGAGGTGTGGAGGTGTTTGGGTAAGATTGGTATTGATTGGTTAACAAACCTTTTCAACAAGATATGGACGGCTACAAGGATCCCACAAGATTGGAGGAAGAGCACCTTGGTCCCGGTTTATAAAAACAAAGGAGACGCTCAAGATTGTTCTAACTATCGAGGAATTAAGCTTATGAGCCATACTATGAAGTTGTGGGAAAGGGTGATTGAACAAAGGTTGAGGGCATGCACAAGCATTTCAGATAACCAATTTGGTTTTATGCCTGGGAGATCTACTATGGAGGCAATCCATTTGATAAGACAAATGATGGAGTTTTATAGGGTAAAGAAGAAAGATCTTCATATGGTCTTTATTGATTTAGAGAAGGCATATGACAAGGTGCCAAGAGAGATACTTTGGTGGGCAATGTTGAAGAAAGGTATCCCACGAAGGTATGTAGACCTAGTTAAGGATATGTATCGGGATGTGTCAACAAATGTGAGGACATGCGGAGGGTTGACAAAAGATTTCCCTATTACAATCGGATTGCATCAAGGGTCTGCATTAAGCCCTTTTCTTTTTGCAACGGTTCTAGACGAATTAACTAGACCAATTCAAGATGAGGTTCCATGGTGTATGCTGTTCGCAGATGATATCGTTTTGGTGGATGAGACTAAGGATGGGGTTAATGTCAAGTTGGAGCAATGGAGGCAAAGGTTGGAATCTAGAGGGTTTAAGCTAAGTCGGAGTAAGACTGAATATTTGGTATGTCGTTTTGGCACTCAGAGGGGGACAAGCAATGAAGTGGTGAGTTTGGATGGAAAGGATTTGACCATGAGTGAATGTTTTAAGTACCTAGGGTCGATCATCCAGAAGAATGGTGACATTGATCAAGACGTGACCCACAGGATTAAGTCAGGGTGGCTTAAATGGAGAGCGGCCACGGGAGTGCTATGCGACCGCAGCATTCCCTTAAAGTTGAAGGGAAAATTCTACAGGACTGCCATAAGACCAGTGTTGCTCTATGGTACAGAATGTTGGGCTTCTAAGAAAGAGCATATTAAAAAGATGGAGGTTACGGAAATGCGCATGTTAAGGTGGATGTGTGGAAACACTTTAAGAGATAGAATCAGAAATGAGGTTATTCGCAAGAAAGTAGGTGTGGCGGGCATTGTAGATAAATTAAGGGAAAATCGTCTGCGTTGGTTTGGACATGTAAGACGGAGACCCGAGGGTGCACCGGTGCGAAGAGTGGAAGAGTGGGACCATGGAGGGATTAAACGAGGAAGAGGGAGACCAAAGATGACTTGGTTGGAAGGAGTGAGGAAGGATATGAAGTGCATGGATTTACGTGAGGATGAAGTTTTGGATCGTAAGGGATGGAGGAGAAAGATTTATGTTGATGACTACACGGAATAATCAAATTTGGTTCATGTTAGCCGACCCCACTTTTGGGATTAAGGCTTTGATTGATTGATTGATTGATTGAGAGTTGTATCAGATGGTGCGCTTAAATTACCTTTTATTCAGTCTTGTAATAATCAGTTTGTTATTGATTTTTAGCTAATGTGAATTCTTAAGATACAAATATACTTTTTTGGCCTGGTTGATACGCCTAGCTAGCTCTGTGCTAAGAAATTTTTTGATCATTCAAAGACTTGACTTGCTAAATTATAGAGCAGTTTTTCGCGGTAATAATAGTCGCTTGTTTGGAGAAATCAGAGTACGCTTCAATAGAGGATATATATATATATATATATATATATATATAGAGAGAGAGAGAGAGAGAGAGAGGGGTAGTGAAGAGCTCCAAACTCTAATAGCATGTTTGTTTAGGGGGATAAATGAACAGGGATAGGGATTGGGGGAAGGGATATTAAAATCCTACGTTGGTTTCTAGGGATTAGGATTGGAGAGAGGGATGGGACAAGGATTAAATCACCTCTTATCCCTCAATTTCTATACCTAGGGTGGGTTGGAATATGAATGAAGGATAGGGATTATAATTAAAATAATATTTCTACCCTTAATGAAGAGAAAAAAAATAAAGGAGAAAGATAGGGTTAGTAAGGGTATATACATAATTTTGTTACTTATTCTACTTTTATCCCTAACTTATACCAAACAAAGGATAACACTTTATTTAATCCCCATTCCACCCAAAATTTTCTATCTTATACCAAACAAAGGATAAACCTCGTTCATGTCTTTCTCCCAAGTAGAGTTCAAGGGATATTTAGCATGAATCATAAGTTTACCCATGCCCAAATTGGTCTACATGTACCAGAAATGAGTTCGAGAGCGATGGTACTTAAATAACGCTCCCTTTAGGGGGGAATCGCTATCCTAGCCCTAGTACGGCCTCTACTAGCTCTTCCTTTTTTCATAATTTCATCACCAAACAATATATGCAACGCGATACCTAAAATCTAAGTTAGTTGATTTTATTAACAAGCATCAATCACGTAGGAATTACATTGTAAAGGTCGTTATTCTTATTTAATCAATATTCGTGAAAAGAACAATAAATAAACAAAATTCGCCTTGACTTAAGGGACCAATCAAAAATTAATTATTCAAATCTATTCTTTATTTAACACAAGATACTATGTGGAATTAATTGATTAAAAGTTCGTTTAAAGTGATCAAACAACACTAATTAATTAATTAAAAGTTATTTAAACAAGAAAATAAAGGTGATTGATCTAAGTGCTCGGAAATTTACCACTTCTCCTTGCTAGATCTTCGTTTAGAACAAGAGGGTTAAGAGTACACAAGTTCACAAAGTTTCTACCAGAGTTTTAGATTAATTTCTGTCTGTTTAAGCCTCGTATTAAGCCTCTATTTATAGGGAATGAATGCGTTTAGGGTTTTGAGTGTTCTTCCGTAGCAGGTGTCGCACGCATCTACATCACAGCCCAGCGCAAGTGATTTAGATGTGCTGCTATGAGCAGCGCAACTGAATTTCTTGCGCGCGGTATTATGGTAAGATTCAATTTTATATTTTTATGAAATTCTGAATCTTCCGCAAGTGCATCACTAAAGGTTGCGCTGAGTGTCACGCGCAACCTTATGAGTTGCGCGCGCCAGACCAGCACGACTCATTGAGATGCGTGCGGATTTCTCTGCGACATCATTGATTTTTAACCTAAGCACCTCTAAATCCGTCATAATTAGGTTTTAACCTCGGGCTTAAGCCTGATTATGATCGAGATTAGTTAATTTGGACCTTAATTCATTTTGTTTTGGGTTAGAATAGTCATTTTTGCATTCTTGTGACTTAATCAGTTGTTCATAAGCATTTCTCACGTTGATCCAACACAAAGATGGTTTTATTTATCGTCATAACACTTCCTGTCGGGACAGGAGGCCAAAAGTAGATGTCTACAGCTGCTGTTTACAATTGGCACACCACTCAAATGGATGTGACCAATGCCTTTCTAAATGGGATCTGCAAAAAGATGTGTATATGACTATGCCTCCTGGTTACACTTCCTTTGGCAACAGAATTCATGTTGATCCAAGTGGTTCTGGTCCTTGCAAAAATGATCAACTAGTGTGTAAATGGAAGAAATCTCTATATGGATTGAAGCAAGCACCAAAGCAATGGTTTTCATAACTTTTAATACAATCATATTATAGACACCCAAATGTGTCTCCCCAAAAACCAAACCCAGTGATGAATACTTTTCACGTCGCTTGATTATCGAACAACGTGAAATGTGAAAAGCCATGTGATGCGATTGTTTTAATAAAAATCTTTCTGTTTTGAAAATATTTCTTTTCTTACTCTATTTTATAAAAATAGCCAGTCTAATTTAGTTTGGTCCATGATAAGGGTCCAATAATCTTGTAGTTGGATGGGGCTTGAAAAGAGCTTTCCAACGATATATTATAAGCCCAATTCCGATGAATAATGAGGAAGTTATGGTTCAAATGCTAATTTGAATCTGAAATGGTTTTATGGCCCAATGATCTAGTAGAGGGCTCATTAATTATTATTCCTAAAATTATTAGGATTATAGTCTTCTAGAATAGTCTAGAAGGTTATTTTGAGTTCTAACAGCATTAGGATTTATGATTAATATCTTTAATAATTGATGAATTTGGTTTGAAATAAAAACAAGTGTTTTATTTTGATAAAATCTGATTTGAAATTGATTAAAACGGAGTTTTAATTTCTTAATTATATTAAGAAAAGAATTCCGTACAAAGCGCGTTTTATCTTTTAATTGTCGCAAGACGACAAGCCTGTCGCCAAACGATAAAGCTTGTCGCCATGCATGATTCCTATCGCATGGCGACAGACTCTGTCGCTCGCGACAAGGAGCAGTTTTATTCCAATTCACATTCTGATTTGTTTCGATCAATTTCGGACTATTTTCTTATAAACAGGGGTCGTATTTCCCCGTTCATAATCATTCACAATCATCTAATTCTATTCTCTCTCTCTAAAAGCTAGAAGCTTATTCTTTCTCCCTCTTTCTAAACCTTCCCTTTTACAAAATTTCACATTCACAAGTTCTAGACACACCTAGCCAAGTTCGAAGTTGCCTTCGTCCTCGGCGTGAAAGGTTGATAATTTCTGAGGATTTGGTCACAAATCTCTATTTCAATTATTTGATTTGATTGTTTGTTTAATATTTTCATTGAAGTTACTAACGCGTGTATTTTGTTATTAGAAAGAGATACGAGGCATCGAAGTAAGTAATTTAATTACTTTTATTATTCTTTTGATATAGAAGTCATGCTTTAATTATTTTAATTCCTAGTACCATGTTAGGATGTCTTTATAATTCCTAGTATCATGTTAGGATGCTTTTATTGCTTTCTAATATCATGTTTAGGTTGCTTCCTATTTCTTTCTTCTATCATGTTAGTATCATGTTAGGGATAAAGCTTTGATTCTTAATGTTTAGTGACATGCTAGGATTTGTTATTAATCTTGTTAGTATCATGCCTAGGATCTTGCTAATAATATTATCATGCTTTGATGAGATTGAGATTATTATGATTGATGATTTTTTGTTGTCAATATTATTATTGTTGCTTGATATATATTATTGTTATTGCTTGATCACGCCTTTTATGTAGGATTAAAGGGAATTTGTACTTGTAATCACGCTTAATAAGATAAATAATAATCTTGTTTAGGATAATATGATTATAATTCAAGTGATCGCCAATAATAGTTTTGTTTGTGCATTAATATTCAACCAACATAGATTAAACAGGTTTAGGTTAATCTATTGATTGTATGTTAGTCAGAAAGCGCACATGAATATGAGAAGAATAAAGTAGAGGTCTATTATTAGGGCAGGTTCAATCTCTTTTAGGTTGGATTTGTACCTTCATCCCCGAATATCCAGTCATGGTTCCAGACCACTATGGAGTTAGTGATCTCATGGATCGTGAAGAGGTATAACCTTTACCCTGGGAACGGTTTACAAGTTCCTAAAACTTGTTGGCGACTCTTTTGCTCTAGCTTCCTTCCCTTTGGACGCCACCATGTTTAAGTGTATGATCACAGTGGGGCTCAAGTGTGGGATGCTTGAAATATTCCTTACACATATCATTTGGTTTCACTCAATCAAAAGCTGATTACAGTCTCTTTACAAAGACTGATTCCAAGAAATTTACAACTGTTCTGGTTTATGTTGATGACTTGTTGATCACTGGGAACAATTAGCAAGAAATTGATAAAGTGAAGTCCTTTTTGTCCTCTCAGTTTCACATGAAAGATCTAGGAGCCTTAAGGTATTTTCTTAGGCTTGAAATAGACAGATCTGACCAGGGGATTTTCATATCTCAGAAGAAATACATCACAGACTTGCTGGGTGACTATAACATGCTTCATGTGAAACCATTAAAACTGTCAATGGATACTCATCTAAAGTTGTGTGCTGACAAGGGTGATGTTCTACCCAATCCTGCTCCATACCAGCAACTACTTGGAAGACTGATTTATCTTACAGCCACATGGCCTGATATCTCTTTTACTGTACAAATGCTAAGCCAATTCATACATTCTCTTACTACTGTCCATATGCAAGCTACAAAAATGCTACTTCGATATCTAGCTGGTACAAGAACTCAAGGCATTCTGCTTGCTTCAGCATCATCAGCCACTCTTACTATATATTGTGACAGTGATTAGGCAAGCTGTCCTACTTCTCGAAGGTCAACCATAGGTTACTGCATTCTTCTTGGACAATCTCCTATCTCTTGGAAGTCCAAAAAGCAATTTGTGGTGGCCAAGTCATTAGCTGAAGCTGAGTATCGAGCAATGGCTCTAACTGCTTGTGAGGTCACCTGGATTAAAGCTATGCTTAAAGACTTAACACTGTCTCATTTGGATCCTGTGGTTCTTAATTGTGACAACAAAGTTGCTCTGGCAATAGCTGCAAACCCAGTGACGCATGAGAGGACCAAACATGTCGAAATTGATTGTCACTGTGTCAGGGACATGGTTAAAACTGGAGATATTAAGACCAAGCATGTTTCCTCCTCTATCCAACTTGCTGATGTATATATTTACCAAGATCCTATCTGTTGGCCAGCATAATTAATGATCTTCTGCTCAAGCTGGGAGACACTTCTCAACCTGCCTCTCAGCTTGAGGGGAGGTAATGAGGTCACTATATACTACTCAAGGGCATCACAGTCATAGCAGCTGATTATTTGATATTTTGCATGATAGTTTGTAATGTTTTCTAGCCAATGATTAGCTATAAGGATTGGCTGTTATTTTTGTCTTCTAACTTCTATATATTCTGCCATGTACTACTCTTACATAATAATGAGAAATGACCTAATATTCTCTCCTCTACTCTGCCTGTTTTCTCTATTTTCTTTCTGAAATATTGAGCTATTCTCCTTGCATCCTTTAACCTTATTTTACTCTTCACTAAGTGACTAATTAACGTGTAGGTAGACTTATTGTTGCTAATCAAATCAGAATAATAGCCTAATTTGCATCATTTTCCTTTCTCAGAAACAATTAATAATATCTATGTTTGTTCATCCCACTTCCAACTTAATCTATTCATTTATGTAAGGTTCGTTTGGTTTATCATAACACATTTTCGATAAAACATGTTTTATTTTCTTTAAAAAAACATATTCTCAAGGAAAACTAGAGCAACAAATTAAATTTTCTTTGTTTGTTTCTTTATAAGAAAAGCGATAGAGAATCGATGTACAATGTTAGTAAAGAGGAGGGAAGAAATGCACAATAATGGAATGTTTTCCACCATATATAATGTGTGATTTTTCACTATTTTGAAAATTGTTTTCAACCCCTTCATGACCATGTAACAGAAAATGAGAGAGAATGGAAAAACAATTTTTTTATGAGAATTTACATAAATCAAAACACACTTGTAATACCTGCAAGCCTTTCTAAAACAGTGCAAATTGCAAACACGTGTTACAAGTATTTAGGAACGATTAAGTATTATTCATACCATCAAATGTAATTTGTCAATGAACCATCACATATTAGTGACGTTTTGAAAGAATAAAAAATAGTGACGTTTTGGGCCTTTGGCTTTTGTTAAAAGAGCAAATATAATCCTACTTTAAGCCTAGTCAAATTGCTATTGCAACTAATTAATGACTCTAGAAGTAATATATATATATATATATATATATATATATATATATATATATATATATACACTAGTACTATATTGTAAGATGTGTAATCGAAAATGACCTTCTTCAGCCGACAGTTCTAAGATAATCTTGCTTAACATTTTTTGATAAATTAATTTTAACATTTTTGGTAAAGCATACAATTAGGAACTAGATTAGTTCCCGTGCGATGCACGAATATAATAAAAAGAATTTATAATTGTATATATGCATTTTCAAGTCATATTATCACTCAAAATATGTAAAACCTTTGTATTAATCAACACCAAACTACAAAAATTAAAATAGTACTCTGTACAATGAAAAAAAAAAATCATGTTTACAAAAAAATTCAGTGGAATTGTAATTAGACGGAGTAATCACATATATACAGGGTTAATATTTGTTTTCCTTAAGATTAGCTATATGTAACTTAAGATAAAAGTATTTTGCGGTCAATATTTAGCTTTTCCAAAATAAATAAAAAATAAAATAAATAAAGAAAATTGGAAGAGGAAAAAAAAAGTTTAGGCGGGAAAAAATTTAAGGAAAAGCTGACATGTGCACAATTTAAAAAAATAAAAAAAAAATAATATCAGCAGTTGTTATTTTAGTATTAATTATCGATAAGCAGAGAGGTTCCACTGGTATCAAGTAATATGCCATCTAAGGTACCAAGGTATATCTCACCCAACTTTTAAAGATGCTTAATTCCTTTCTTTTTTGAAATTTTTTTGAATTTTGTCTTATCTATTTCATTTTCTATATTACCATATACAAAATCTAAACTTTTTTTCCCCTTCTTGCTGTTTTCCTTCCTTAATTGTTAAATAAATGTGCATGTACTAGCAAATTCTGTGTTTTTTTTTTCTTTTTTTTCCCCTCCTATTACACTATTAGTGCCACAATTGTCAGTAATGCACTAATTTTGTACTGCAAAGGGGATAAAAAGGGCACTAATTTTACCTACTTTAACTGTTAATTACAGTGTCTGAAGATTTATTTTTCTTTGAGTTTGTTCTTGTTGTTTTCACGCTTTCGATCCAGTGTGACTGCCCTTTATTCGGAATTAGTTGTGGCGTGCCCTTCTTCATTCGTAGCCATTGTCACATTGTTTTAGTCTCGTATAACAAATGTAAACTAGAATATCCAATTGAGAACCATTCCAGAAGAAGCATCATTTAGTGTTATATTACCTTATTGAACCAACACGTACATTTACCGTAGTTGTTGGTAAGAAATGGTCTTAGTACAATTTTTTTTTCAAAGAGTAGAATCCTATTCAACCAACACATTTCATAGAACAATTAACCTTGTTACACAGGTTGCACGTTTATTACTCTGTAGTTTATTTGTAGTTAAAGAATATACCTAGCTAGAGTAGTTTACAAATGAGTCAAAAGAAAGCAACAAAAAGTCATGAAACATGGCAAAAGCTATATTATAAAATGCAGTTTAAACTTCAAATTCAAATAGTTAAGGTAGGGAATGATGATGCTTCTTCTGGACGATGACTTATGGGACTAACCAAAGGGCAACAAAGTAGTTAGATGATCGCGTTTTCTGTAAAAAAAAAAAAAAAAAAAAAAAAAAAAAAAAAAAAAAAAAACCTTAAAAACATGTACTATATTGATTTAATAAAAAGATGAATGAAAGATGCACATAATCTGCCGGATTTGGATTGGCCATCGGTCATCATATTAGAATTTTACAGGGTTGTTTCTGACATTTTAGAAAGCAGTATATATTATATCACATGGACTGTCTAAGCTCTAATGAAAATGCAAGGGCTTTCTGTTCTTTTTTTAAATTAATAAGTCATTACGTAATCAAGAAATGCACCAAATACTAACAGGATATACCCTCGTACTAGTAATAAAAAAAAGTTCCGACAGAAAATATGCTTAAGTAATGAGAAAATCTATTCAATGGAACAAAAACAGCAAAAATTGCTGATGAAAAGGTTTTAAATAGAATTTTATATTTAGCAGAAAGTTTATGAAATGTTTTTTTTTTTTTTTTGAAAAATACTCTAGCTGATTTGATAATTAGTTTTACTTATGTATGGAGTGATGCTACAGTTTATAGGACCACATCTTATGCTTTCTTGTCCCATCCCCCACTTCACTTGATCATGAAATTTTTCTCTTATTAGCTTTCCTAATTAATTAGTGATAAATAGACTTTATAAAACTAGTCCAACTCGAATCAGCCAAAATTCAAATTCAAAATTAGTATGATTAAACCCAAATTGAATAACTTACGGAGTGTTATTCAAATATGTTTTCAACTAAATCTAATCCAATTAAAAAACTCGTTACAAACTTAAATTAATTAGAAGTTCAAATCTCACTAATTAACTAATTTGAAGTTTTGAACAATCTAATGGAACTGAAAAATCATGCCACCATAATCTAGTGGTGAACAAAGAATTCTTATTCCATTTTTAGTAATATCAATCAATGCCTCTAAACAAAATTCTCCTTCCTACACTGAAAGTCAAATAAGACCCACTTTCTACTGGGCATGTTCTCTTCAACTTAATTTCAGTTCAGTTCAATTCCTAATTTCCTTCTCTCATAAACAATTTATTTCAGATCTATCAGTTCAGCTCCAATCAGTTCAATTCAGTTCAGCTCAGTAAATCAGAACAGACCCTTAACTTCCACTTTTCCCTAGTTTCAATTGTTATGGTTTTATGGTATATATGTATATGTATGAATATAAAATAAATTACTACCTTCGTTAAATATTGGTTGCAACTTTGCGGTATTATTTATGATATATAAAATATTTCAAAGTTGCAACTAATATTTAACGGATGTAGTAGAAAGAACAAAATAGTATGGATGTTGGACCTAGACTAATCCATCCTAAGATCTTCCAAGTAATTAATTTAAGAATAATGGGGGGTTGAAATAGTAAAGAATTTAAAAAAGAGAGAATACCAAACAATAATACGACGTAGTAATGATAATATTAATAATTATAATAATAGAAATAAAGTACAAATGCTGAGTTGAGAGGAAGAATGGTGTTGTCATAGGGGCATGGCATATGCTTGGGAAGATGCTAAGTAGCAAACCCCACTTCTCTCAACACTTTGCTTTTTCATGTATTACTTTAAATCAAAAAGTGTCTACACACCACTACATAAGTCACCTGTCACCCTCTTTTACATTGCTCTCATTGTCATGACCTATCAAGGGGGAGACTTAGACTCCCTCCCTTATATATCTTCACTCTATCCCTCTATGGAGAAACCCTCTAACACACACCTCTTCATTCACCACGTACAACTAATAACTCCATGGTACCACCCCGGCCTCTTTTGGCCGGGGTGTACATACGATGGAGGTATAGGTATTATCTCCTTCGGAGGATGGTACTGGTGACGGTGTTGATGTTTTCTTGTCCTCTCCTAGTCCACGATGGACTAGGAGAAATTTGAGCTGGAATTGATTCAAATAAGGAACCGTGCTTCTCACCTTATCTGGTGAGGATCGCGACTTTTTTCCTACTCTATATAGGGCAACTTGGATCCTTTGGCATTATTCGCTTCCTCCGACGATTTTTCTCTATCTCTCAAATCATATTATCTCTTCATGCTTCAAATGAAGTGGGCCTCGAGGAAATTTTCAAAAGGGCAAGGCAGATTATGTGTTATTCCCTCTGCTACACCTTCTATCTCTATACTGTTATCGTAGTCTTTTATAAAACTAAATGTAGTTAATTTTAAATCATGTTAAAATAAAGAGCCATGTATTCTAAATGTTTTGGGTTAAAGAGTGTTTTTGTCTTTATTTTTATCAACTCATGTACTAATAATTGTAACTTGTAAGCCTGTGGCTATGCGATGTACTCGTAATTTCTAGAGGATTATTAATTGAGTGATTTTGTTTTTGTTTTGTGTGCTATTTAATTTGTTTCAATTGGTCAATAGTGTTTGTTTGATGAATTGATGGCTTCTCTTAGTATTCTGTTGATCCTATCTACTGTCAGTCTGTTTCACTAAAGTTGTAGAAGGATATTGTATTCTGTTGATCCAAATCCAATACTAGTATTTCAATTAGAAATAAAAAATAAAAAAATATTAAAAAAAAAAGAGATAGAATTCCTTTTTTTCCCAATTCACATTAAATGCACCAGTTTAATTTTTACGCTATTTATATACTTATACTAGTTTTTACTGAAGTATTGTTATTAATATGAGTAGTAAAATAGATTCCCGATTCTAAGTGTTGTTAAGAGGAAAAAAAAAGGTTATTTCAATGTATGTTTTAAATTTTTTAAAATATATTATACTTCATACATGTTATTAATGGTCAAAGTCTTTTTGTTGACAAGCATAAGGCATAACATCATAATGACTACTGTGGAGAAACTGTATACAAATATAGCAAGTTAGGAATTTTTTTTTTTTTTTTTTTTTTTTTTTGGAAAAATTGCAAAAAACCACCTTTTATAATATTTTTTTTGTACACCTTATAAAAATTTTCTTATGAAAGCACACCTAAAATCACTTTTTTTTTTTTTGCGAAATAACACCAACCTAGTTTCTGGTGTTTGACTTGGTGTTCCGGCATTGACTTTGCATGTGTGGGTCACGTGATCTCATAAAACTGTCTTCCTTTATTTTTCCCCTTTTCCTTATCAACATTCAACACCACCTCACTGTCACCCCCGCCAACACCACCTCACCACCACCTCATTGCCACCCTCACTAACACCATCTCACCCATAAATCTACTCCCATGAAAATTCCAGTCTGGTTAATTCACCCCCATCCACCCAAAAACCCACCCACCTCTTCACTCCCTCCATTGAAGCCCAATATTAACAAGCACATAAAAAAAAAAAGACCATATTGCCATAAAAAAAAATGAATCAAAGACCATATTGCCATATTGGTGGCATACTAAACACATTGGCCCTTCGAAATTACTGCTAATTTCATCATAAACACATTAGTGGGCATAAATCAGTCCCAAAATAGTAAGTTAAATTTTCAATTACAAACCCTAATTTATGAAATTTTGAAAACCTAACAAAATTAATAAGCAATTTCATTAATTAAACTTACTAGCCTCGAAATTAAGTTAATTAATTGCAGCAATTTGAGCTCAACAATGGAGTTTCCTTCTTCAATTGAGAATAATTGAGGCTTGGTTGGAAGATTAGAGGAGAGAGAAAGTTCGATTGGAGGGAAAAAAAGGGGAAAAATTAAGAAATAGGAGTTTAGACCGGACCACGTGTGACTCATGTGAGGGTCAATGCTTGAAAACCAAAGTCAAACACCGAAAACTAGGTTAAGTTGTTACTTTGCGCAAAAAAAAAAAAAAAAAAAAAAAAAGTGCTTTTAGGTGTGCTTTCACAAGAAAATTTTTATAAATTGTTTTTTTCTCAGGAAAAAAAAAAAAAAAGTGTTATAAAAGGTGGTTTTTTATTGCAATTTTCTTTTTTTTTTTTTTTTTTTTTTTTTTTTTTTTACAAATGCAAATTAGGAACTTTGAACAAGCCTAGATTTACTTAATACTTGAACAGTGGTACTTCGTATTGACAATTCTTGAACGACTCCCTTTATTCCTGCTGCTACTGCTAAGGTTATTGATTAATTATTCAAGAGTCAATACTACGCAGCTATCTTGGTCTTCTTATTGGTTGGTTTGGAAGTTAAATAACATGCTTACACACAATACATGTTTATAATGTGTGTTAGTCGTATCGACTGTATGTACCTTCTTAAGCCATACACTAAAATGTCGATCATGATGTAGACCCAATAATCCATCCACAATAGTGTCTTCAGACTCTTTACTATAATTTATTATAATCAGTCTTATATAAGGTAGACTTACATTAATTTTATTGTAAACGGTCAATATAAAGGTAACTTTTAGTTATGACTGATGTACCTTCTTAAGCCATGCACTAAAATATTCGGATGAAAAAAGTTTATCTAAAAGACTAGTTGTTTGTGACAAGTCTAACAACCGATCTCTCTAGTCGAAATATATAGCTTAAGAAAGGAATACAGGAAAGGAAAACATACAATTATACAGTATGAATAACATCTAAGAGACAGGGTTTTGTAATAACCAATCTCTTTGATTTTACCAAAAAATATAAGCAAATTGGGCCAGTGGTTATCGGTTTTGTTTCTATAACAATACCTAAGAGTCATGTTTTATGCTACATGCGTTCTCTTTGTTAACATTTGTTTTTTACTTTTTTTTTTTTTTTTTTTTTTTTTTTTGGGAATGGGGGTACAACCGTACAGGCGTACAACTCTATTTCTATGTTCCCCTAGATATGAAATTCTAAGTTTTCTCTAATATGACAATATTTTAGTAATTCTCACATAACCAACCTATAATGGCTTAACCATACTTTAATTAATATACCCTCGCCACCACACCACCGGACACTCACTAGAGTCACCGCTATTATTGCTTACCTTCACCACCCTCCTCCCTAACCCCACCACCAAAAAACACCCAACCATCACCTCCCCTCAATTTTAGATGTTTTGGGGTCGGAGAAAAGTAGGGACGGATCTCGGTGGTGGGGCTGGGTGGGGCGGGCTTGCAGAGTTAGTTTTAGGTATTAATTTTTAATTTTTCTTTTACCACGACACACGTGAAAATGGTGGGCTCCACTAACATAATCTTAAATGGAATATGTGAAGTGGTGGTTTGGGGTTGTAAAAATAAAACTTTAACAAGAATATGTGGTTATTGGATGAATACCTTGTCTCAGCTCTAAGACGATTGATAGATTATACGTGAACATGGTGGGAAAGATTTTGTGGTCGTAAATATAAAAGTTTTTAAAAAGTTTTTCAAAAAAAAAATAAAAAACCTTTTAATAATAATAATAATAATAATAATAATAATATTATTATTATTAAATACCACATATGTATCTATTTAAAAATTCACTACTGTGCACATGATAATTGACTTTTCATATGTTATTCATTTAAATTAGGAAATTTTGACTTATAACACCACAAAATTATCAAAAAATCTATTAACTATTACTAAAACAAAACATTTTTTGACATCATCATTTATGTTTTCTCTATTTTTTTAAAAAAGAATTCTTCCTAATTTAAGTTCCAAAACTACATAAATACAATACTTCTTTCAAAATTAATTAATGAGATTATAATTATACTTTTTCGAATAAAAAAATGTTGACAACTATTTTAAACAAATAATATCTATTTAATCTATGCAACGCACAACTAGTTGATTATATATAACACAAAATCCAAAACTTTTATTATAACACCACACAAAAAAAAAAAAAAAAAAAAAATCATATATTTGATTTCAACACCAATTAATGGATTATTAGATGGAATCCGTTAGTGGGACCCACCATGTAATAAAGAAAAAAAACCTAAAACCTAAACCCTAACTCGATCTCAGCCCCACCCCACCACTGGCCACCTGGTGGCCTAACCCCCTACCAGGGTAGCCCCCTTCCCATCCCACCCCAACCACCGTTGAATTGGCACCCCCAACACCAGTGAAACCCACCAGAGTGGACCAACAACATGACGCCGCCCCACCCCAACCCAACCCGAGAAGCCCTACCCCACCCACTACCGGAAAACCGACAACCTAAACAGTCGAAAACCACCCATCCTTTACCCTTCACCCTCAAAACGACCGAATTCGACCATGGTAGCCCTTGAATGGTCGATTTCTATGATTGATGTTGATGGCCATTTCATGGGTGGGAAAATGAGGGTGGTTTCGCAGTGGGCCAAATGGGTTAGGGTGGTTTTTGAGGAGGGGGAAAGGGTGGATTCACCAGTTTAGGGGTGGTGGTTAGACTGATTTCGACGGTCAAGCACTAGTAGAAAAATAGCAAAGGGCACCCCTATATTGCCACCGGTTCAAGGCAAACCGGTGGCAAAAAGGCTAAGAATGAAGCAGCTTTAAACCGGGCTAGACATATGGCACCGGTTCAGTTTGAACCGGTGGCAAAAATGTAAAGACCACTGGTTTGAACCGGTGCCAAATGAACCGGTGCCTTTAAAAAAAAAAAAAAAAAAAAAACCCGCCTTTACCTTCTCCTTCCTCTCTTTCTCTTTCATTTCCCTTCTTCGACTTCCTAGCTTCACTGTTTCATCAACTGAGAAACGAACCCTTCCCCTTTTTCCCTCCACCACAGCCGCCACCTTCACCGGTCACCAGCATTGTCGAAAACCACCGCCCTTCTCTTTCAAGTCTCCCCTGCCCTTCTCTTTCCCCTTTCTTTCTCTTTCACAGCTGCTGCCTCCACCAGCATTGTTCGAAAACAACAGCTGCTGCCTCCACCAGTGCGCACCGCCTCCACCACTCCACCGCCGCGCTGCCTCCACCAATGCGCACCACCGCTGCTACCTCCACCACCGAGGGTCGTCCTCAATCTCTCCTCCCCTTAGCTTCTTCCAGCTCCAACTAGTTTAGGGTAAGTTTTTATTTTTTTGTTAAAAATTGAACAATTATTTTGAAATATGTTATTCTATTATTTTCAATAGCATTTTGAACAATTATTGTTAAGCAAATTAAAGTCAAGGATTGAATATAATTTTACCCTAATTTTTTTAATTTTTGCATTGGTTGTTTATTGAGAAATTTTGAATACATAGATTAGAGTAATTTTGTATGTTTAGAGTAATTTTGAATACATATTATAGATTAGAGTAATTTTGCGTTACCTTGTTCCTTAGTTGAAAAATTTGTATGTTTTAATGGGTTATTTTGATGTTGATTGAATGAGTAATTTTGAATATAATAGAGATTAGTAAAAATGTTACTTAATTAGTTGAATTTTGGTATGTTTTAATGTATAATTTTAGGTTGTTTTAATGGGTAATTGTGAATATATTAGAGAATTAGTGACCTTGCTACTAATTAGTTGTGAATAAATTAGAGAAATGTGAATAAATTAGAGAAATGTGAATAAATTAGAGAATTGTGATTACATTAGAGAATTGTGAATAATTTAGAGAATTGTGATTAAATTAGAGAATTGTGCATAAATTAGAGAAATAGTGATATTGCCACTTAATTAGTTGTGAATAAATTAGAGAATTGTGAATACATTAGAGAATTAGTGACGTTGCTAATTTTTGTTTTTTTTAATAGATTCATATGTGAAGTGAAGCACGAGTTTAGCTTGAGGACTACATATTGAGCTCAAGTGGGTAGTTCATAATTGTACATTCATTGTACTCATAATTACATATTTATAAGTTAATGTGAGTTGAAATGACGTAAAAGAAGCTAATTTCTATGTTTTTGGCTCCATTTCATCAAAATAAAGCCATATTGGGCAAAATGGCTTCTCACTTGCCTATTTTCTTCATTTCTCAACTTCTAAACTTATTCTTTCTCAAAATATCTCATAATTACATATTTATAAGTGATTGTGACTTAAAATGACATAAAAGAAGCTAAGTTCTAAGTTTTTAGGCTCATTTCATCAAAATAAAGCCATTTTGAGCCGAAATGGCTTCTCACTTGCTTATTTTCTTCATTTCTCAACTTATAAACTTATTCTTTCTCAAACCATCTCATAATTACATATTTATAAGTGATTGTGAGTTGAAATTACATTAAAGAAGCTAATTTCTAAGTTTATGGGTCCATTTCATCAAAATAAAACCATTTTAAGCCAAAATAACTTATAATATGCCTATTTTCTTCATTTCTCAACTTATAAACTTATTCTTTCTCAAACTATATCAGATTTCGCATGGAAGCAAAACTTCAAAGAGAAAGAGGGTGGAGAAGCCTAAAAGCATTGATCAACCTAACAAGAAGCTAAGTGAACAACGGTCCAAGAGTGAACAAGCGTCGAAGTTGCACTCTTCGAAAGGTTCACCCATGCAACCTACTCCACTTGTTGAAGACATTGTTCTACAATCGCTCTCTGCTGACATGACCTTTCTTCACAACCGTGCTCTTCATTTGGTCGATCCCATGGAAGTTGCACTTCCTAATGCAATGTTCCACTATGATGAGGATGCAGTTGCATGGATTAGCAAAGAAGATGTGAAGGAATTTCTACGTGGTGCAAAGCTTAACATTTCCCTCATTCAAACATTCATGAGGTACTTCAATGCCCACATAATGTACACTTTTTTCAAGTTATTCAAATTTATGGTGATTATCCTACATGTGATTAATTATTCAATGTTCATGCACGCAGAGCACTATAGGAGCACTTAACTGAAACTGATTCTCCTTGTAAAGTTGGGTGGTTATGCCCCGAGCAGTTATCCACTACTAGAATCATAGGCAACCCCCGTGACGTGTTGTACTATGTTGAACAGAGTATCAGGGAATCAACGTGTGCGGGAGACAAGTTCATATTCGCCCCATGTTATAGAGAGTAAGTCTAACCATCTCAAATTCAATCGATTTGGCCTCATTATATGTTGACTCCTAAATATTAATTTGCTTTTCTATTGTGAACTTATGTAGGGAGCATTGGAGCCTCATGGTGATTTGTAATTCCAATAACACAATTTATCACCTTGATTCAGCTCGATCATCGGAGAAGTGGCTAGTGAAGTCTATATTGCAAAAGTAAATACATATAGCTACCTAGTGATGATTATCGCTAATAATAACTAATTTAGTAGTCAAACGACTAATCAAAATTGAATGTACTTTATTTACTACAGTGTTATGAAGAAGCTACATTGTCGTGCTCCTCAGGGTCCAACATGGAAGTCACCGTTGGTAATTTACATGATATTGTGATTATCTTCAAAATCTATGTTAGTAAATATTTGCTAATTTCCTTTGCATGTTTCACTGATGTGATTTGTTCGTCATATGCTAGTGCGCACAACAAGAAAATGGACTTGATTGTGCTTTGTATGTGATGAGATTCATGCTTGACATAGTGACTCATTGTACGGACAGTCAACAGCTTGATGAGGTAAGTCCTAAAACTTAATGAAATGCTATTTTGATGTGATTTCTAGCCTTAGACACGTAATATTACCCAACATTGACATGTTATGAGAAATAAATGGGTCATTTGACAAGAAAGGTAGAAAATGGGCTGAATAGAAGTCATATGGGCTATATTTGGGCCATTTTGTGTTATTATGCTCTTTTGATGTGATTTCTTTCCTTATACACCTATAACTAGATAATATTGACATGTTATGAGATCAATAAAGTTCATTTGATAAGAAATGTAGGAAATGGAAGTAAAGTCATAGCATATAGGCCATATTCGGGCCATTTTGAGTAAAAATCATCTTAAACCTTAATAAAATGCTCTTTTGATTCAATTTTAGGGCTTAGACACATAATACTAGGTGACATTGACATGTTATGAGAAAGAAATAGTTCATTTGATAAGAAATGTAGGAATTGTTCTAAATAGAAGTCATATAGGTCATATTTGATAAAATACATATTGTTTTGCCTAATTAATTAATTCTAACATAATTTTTTTGTATTTCAAGTTTTGCAAGGTACAAAAGGATGGTCAGTTGACAATCAAGGAACTTAATGAAGTTCGTGACATGTTGGCGTCTTTTATCACCTTCAACATGTAAATGTTATTTTAATTGTAAATTTATGTTAACTTTTTAACTATATTATTATTCATTATTTACTTCCTATCATTTGTATATATATAATACACTTTTTTTTTTATTGTATTGCGTTTGGGAATATTTATATCTATACATATATGAGTTCTTGTTTTTAATATTATTTGTATCTTATTATAATATTTAATAATATTATTATTATTAGTAATTATAATAATAATATTATTAATTATTTTATTTAATATTATTGCTGGAATTACAGGTTATTATTGTTGGAATAACATGGTGTTTTTTTTTTAATATTATTGCAAGAAAAAAGAAAAAAAAATTAACTGAAAAGGCACCGGTTAACCGGTGCCAAAAAGAGCTGCCACCAAAAAAAATAATGCGCGGGAGTATTTAAGGCACTGGTTAACCGGTGCAAAAACCTTTTATGGCACCGGTTTTGAACCGGTGGCAAAAAGTGGGGTAATTGGCACCCCCCACATTGAAACCGGTTCAAACCGGTGCCTTAGGCCGGGTTTGAATCGGTGTCCTTTGCTATTTTTCTACTAGTGAAGGCGGGCAAGGGGTGTCGGCGACTAGGTTATGCTATCGGCGGTAGGGGTCAAGGTGGGGTAGGGGGTACTGGCGGTGGGGGTGAGACTGGGTTGTTACGGTTTAGGATTTTAAATTTTTTTTTTTAAAAACCAATAAATAAGTGACACGTGTATATAGTGAACTCACTAACGGATCCATCCAAGTATCCGTTAAGTAGCGGTGAAATCCACCTTTTATGTTTTTTTTTTTTTTTTTTTTTTTTTTTTTTTTTTTGTTTTAATCAATTTTTTGACTTTTTGTGGTATTATTTTGCTAAGGAGTACTAAATGCAGGGATAGGTTAATTTTTTATAAAAGCTTACATTCCAATTTCACCCTTGTTTTAATTTAATCCTTACACTCCTAATCTATGTTCTCTATTGTTTAATTTACAAGTATTCAACCTTTCATCCTATTTAATATTCAACATTATACAAATTTATGGACAATAATGAAGTGTACTATGACGATTTTTTAAGGTATGAATATTATGTGCTGTAATTTTTTTGTTTTCCCGTAAAATCAAATTTATAGATGAACAATCAAACACAATAAAATTTTCATTTTGTACGGAACGTCAAGGTGCCAGGTTGTGTTTTAGGGGTCAACAATACCCCCCAAATATGATTTTCGGGGGTCGACGATACCCCCAGATATGATTTTCGGGGGGGGGGGGGTCGACGATACCCCTGGATATGATTTTCGGGGGGTCGACGATGCCCCCCAAATATGATTTCCCGGGGGTCCCGGAAATCATTTCCAGGAGTCAACAATATAATCAGCAAAGCAGAACATTGCAACAATTAAACCATTTCATATGAAAAATTACAACAATTCAAGAATAAATTAAAAAAAAAAACAAAAAACAAACCTTAGATCGGATGGTTTATGTACGGTGAACAACTTCTTCGTATCTATGGCTCAAATTGAAGGAATTTGGGGATTAAGGATTCAAGAGGTAAAAAAGGTGAAGGAAATGAATTGCAAAAAAATAAATAAATAAATAAATAAATAAAAAATAAGTACAGAATGAAGCTTAGTGAAATGGTGAGTGATTTTTCAGTGAATTTTTTTCATTTTGGAAAGGAAATTCTAGAAAATAACACCACAAAAAAAAAACCCTTTTATAATAACACCACAAAAAAACTCAAAAATTTTGATTTCACCACCTCGTAACGGATCTTTGGATGAAATCCATTAGTGGGGCCATAAATGACACATGTCAAGTGCTTATTGGTTTAAAAATAATAATTTAATAAAAATAAAAATAATTTTTTTTTTCAACAAGAAAAACCCTAAACCCAGCCAGCTCAACCACCGGCACCACTCCTTCCCCAACCGCGCCGAGAGCCAAACCCAAGCCACCAACACTCCTTGCCCCCACCAATATCGCCGAAACTATCCTTAATTACCCTCTTCCCCGTTCTCGAAAACCACTCTAGCTCCGCCTAGCCTCAAAGATCCAATCACGAATTCGCACTGAGCAAACCCGCAACCATCTCCGTGCGCCATTGCAGACAATCAATCCCACCTCTTTGGACCACCATAAATAACAATTCACACCGAGTCGGCGGATTGTGGTTGGTATTTGCGGTGGTTCGAAAGTGCTGGTGTTTGAATTCGTTGTGATTGTGGTTCGTATTTGCAGTGGTTTGAATTGGTTGGGGTTTGGGGTTCGAATTGGTTAGGGTTTCGGTGGTTCGGCGATGGTGATGTTGGTGTGGTAGGTGGTGATTTGCGGTGGTAAGGCAGGGTTAAGATGGTTTTCAGGGAGGGGTAAGGGGGGAAGGGAGGATTTTGCCGGTTTTGGTGGGGTAGGAGTGCCGGCGGCTTGGTTTAGGCTGTCGGCGGTGGGGGACAGGTGGTGCCGGTGGTGGGGTGCGTTAGGTTAGGTTGTTTAGGTTTTTTTTTCGTTTTTTAAAAAATTTCTTTATTGATTATTAACCCAATAGGTAAGTGACACGTGTTTGTTGTGAGCCCCACTAACGAATTCCATCCAAGAATCCGTTAAATGGTGTTGAAATCAATTTTTTGGGTTATTTTGTGGTGTTATAATAAAAACATTTTTTTTGGTGGTGTTATAATCAAAATTTGGGTTTTTCTTGTGGTGTATTTTCTAAAATTTGCTTTTGGAAAAGGGTATTTCAATCTTTTATTAATTTAATATCATTAATTCATTTATGCATTTAGGTAGAGCTGTCAATTCAGGTATTCAAGTCGGGTTCGGGTCAGGTCAAATCAGGTTTCGGGCCAAATTAAGATCAAGTTATGCCGGGTCAATTTAGCCTCAGATCAGGTTCAAGTTCGGGTCGGGTCAATTTTGGTTCAGGTTATTCTGGGTCGTTTACCCTTTCGGGTGTAGGTTGGGTTCGATTCGAGTCAAATTAAGATCAATTTCAATTTTAGGTTTGGGTTGTGTTGAGGCAGGTTTGGGCGAGTTAATAGATGGTACATTCGGGTTTGGGTTAGTGTTGGGTCAGATAATTAGTCGGATAATCTTAAAGTTGGATCATTCTTGGTTTTGATTCAAGTTCATTTCGAATAAATATCGATGTGATCAATTTGAATCTATATAGTTACGCCCTGCATAATTTGATCAAGCAATATAAAGATTTTATTAAACCTATATACGAAGTAATATAGAACAAAAGGTATATAAGTTGAACAAATTGTACCAATATATTGTTAAGGATTAAAGGTTTACATAATTGTACCAATATATATAAGCTGAACAAAAGGTATATACATTTTTATTAAACCTTCCATGACTCGGGTCAATAGCAGGTTGTGTTGGGTTATAATCGTTTTCAGGTTCTAATAGGGTCGGGTACTAGTTCGGATTCAGATTGTTTTCGGGTCGGATTAAATCAGTTGACGGTTACTATCAGGTTGGGTGCAGATTCGAGTTTAGGTCATAAATTATTAGATCAAATCGGTTGTCGGTTAACATCAAGTTGGGTTCAGGTCGGGTTACAGGTCACTAGTTTCACCCCATTGTTCAGGTACAAATCAGGTTCAGATCATTGCCTATTCAGGTCGGGTTCTCGGGTCGGGTCAATTTTTAATAGCTCTACGTTTAGGTTATTTTGTATAGCATTTAGTACTTGTGAAAATCCTTTGTTAAAAAAAAAAAAAAAAAAAAAAAGGGGTATGTGAAATGTGTCAATTAATTAATCAATTTGAAATGAATGAATGAATAATGAAGTACCCGAAAACGCGAAAAACCGCGAGAGCTCGCTAATGAACTCCCACGCTATATATACACTTTATCACGCTTTTTTCTCAATGACTCTACCTTTAATTACACCCTGCCTCTTCTGCTAAACGCCAAAAACTGAGCAATTGTGAAGCTCGAGTAAGCGGACGTTGATGGCAGAATTCTTCAACACTGAAATGCATCTAGGGTTTGGCTATTTTCTTTGAATTCCTCTTAGAATTTATCTCTTAATTTGTTCCGTTTGTATTAATTTTACTTTGAATTTTTGCTAGTGCTAAATCTGAGCGGATGAAGACGGACAATGACAGTGACAGCGACATGGATCTATAGTTTGTATCTCATCTTTGATTCCGCTAATTTGCATCAAATTTATGCTATAATTTTGTAAAATTTGTGTAATTTTGTTTTTCATAATTTTTGATTTTTTTCTAAAATTTAGGTGCTGTTTTGGTAATTTTGCGTTAAATTGATGCTATAATCTTGATATTTCGCGAATTGATTGTGGATATTTTTGAAAATCAAGTCTAAAAAGAGTGTTTGATTTTTATTATTGTTCTGTTTTCCATTCTACAAGTTGATTGTGCTTTTGTCGATATAATTGTTGAATTATTATTGCTAATTTGAGATTATAATTTCAGTGACGACATCGTTTTACCAGGGCATCAGCTATCCCCTTCATCTGTATCCTCACTGTAAGCTCATATATAATTTCAGCTCCTTTGTTTTTAAAATATATTTTATGCAATTGATCTCCAATGCTTGTTTGATTTAATACGAAATATTTATTGATTGAATTCCTTGTGTGCGCGCATGCGGGAGTGTCTGAATGTGTGTTTGTGCGGTTAGAAGTGTCAAAAACTGACCTAATTGACCTGAATTGGAAGAACGACTTGTATGGAACTATGCATGCAGTAATTTAGTATGACTTCAATCTAAAATCAACTCGACCTGCACACAAAAATTGACATCTCTACGTGTGGTTATCAATTACGTAGTATATTTGTTGTGGATTGTGTAACTGTATCCTGCTTCCGGAACTTTTACTTTTTTAAGTTGGGTTTGCTATTAAGAAAATAAACTCATATCGAAAGAACTCATGTTAACTATGATTGTGAATTTCTGATTTTTTGCTGCTTCTTATGGATAACTTGACATTATTTCAGCAAGGATCCCTCTGCTCCACCGACATTGTCGCGGCGTCTTCATCCTGACATGGAACAGCAAGAACAATATGCTGCGTTCTTATAGTAATGCTTTCCACAAAGATATCATTTCTCTTGATTGAATTACTTATTTTATGAAAGCTGAGATTCTTTCACAATGTAGTTTGACCAGTCTTGACAATGGCAATTAATACAATTTTGGAGTAGATTTGTAAATTAACTCTGTTAATGACTCTTAATTATTGTATGTGTTGTTTATCATATTTGGATAACCTGACTAACAGCTTTTTTTATTTTATTTTGCTGCTTTCTTTGCATGATTTGACATTATACTAGCCAGCATCCTCCTTGCACCATTGTTGTGGTCAACTCTTCATCCTGTCAAAGAATTGCCAGAATATTCTCCTGTAAGTTCACGGTAAGCCCATTACAAACGCAATTTGTCTTTTTCCGTTTAACATGGATGGGCACTGGGCAGACTAGCTGATTGCTCTGCTTAATATTTATCCATTAGATTTTAAATTCCTTCTTCACAACTTGTCATCAGATTGGTCTGTTTTTGTGAATTTATTACATCTGTTTTTACTCAAATTGAGCTTTTGTATTAGCGAGTTTGTTCCTCCCTGTAGCTTGACCATTTCCAACTCCGACAATGAGAGTTACACAACTTGTAGGTAGAACCATCTATTATCTTTGTTTAATCACTCTTAATAATTTTTATGTGGCATTATCATCTATGGATAGGCTTATAAATAGTTTTACATCTGTTAACTAATTACCTTGTCTTCATATTATTCACATTAGCATTGGAAAGTTTCTTTTTCCTCATGTATGATATTATTTCTTTCCCCAATAATAATGAGAGAACTTTACTAATGCAGCTTGAGAAATTTCATGAATCAACGAGATTTTTCTTTGACTTTAAATTTGGTTGGGCTCTTTTGTACTTTGCAGCAGGGTACGTGTATGTGAATCTGATAGCCCTCCACTGAAGCGACTTCGTCATGATGAAATCAAAGTGTGTGTATATCGATTTTAACCTCTGTATATATATTTATGTTTTATTTTTATAATGATTTTTGTTATGTTTGGTGATTATTTCACCACCTGCTGGCATTGGACCTAGCCAAGTAAGACCGTCTTAGTTAATTCTTTTTCTTAATTTAACTACTTGATTGATCTAATTGGTGACATGTTTACTTCCTGTAAAAATAATTGCTTTTGTTCCAAATTTTTTTTATACAATAGAATATATATGGAATCCTTATTATAGGTGTTGGACTTCACATAATGTTATTTTTGCTTCGTGAGGTTAAATTTTTCTTTTCTCCAAAATGATTTTGAACATGAGATGAAGTTTCTTTTCCACTTTGTATGCCTGCTAATTAATTACTGAGAGACCACAGAAAAATAGTGAATTTGGTTGGTGTTTTGTTGCTATTCAAAAGCTAACAGCTATTGTCAGGTCAGAGCTGTTTGGTAAATTGAAAGTGTAGAATAATTTATAAGTCTTGTCTAAAGTTTAATTCATATAATAATCTCACTTATTATGCAGTTATGCATTTCATCCTTCAGTTATCTTATTACAAATTACCTGCTCTTACACTATTTTCATTAACAGACTAGCCATATTTTTGTTCCATCAATTTCATTATCCATTTGATTCTTCCTTCCTTAGCGTCTTATAGCAGAGTGATGAGGAAAATAGTCACAATATGTTCCTTGGCTATTTACGATGAGGAAAATCAGTTTGACCCCTCGAAACTCATTAATCCTGTCGAACCCATTGAAGAAGAGGAGAAAGTCTTCGAAGATGCCGAAGATCATTTTCCTTGTGGACAAGAACCTGCGACAAAACAAGAAGTGTGTATCCTTATTCAGATTGTGTTGGAAGCAAGAGAATTATTACGCGAGGCCATGGAGGTTGTAAAGGAACGAAACGAACTACTCAAAAGTAGACCTCTACCTAAAGAGAAGAAATCATTCTCCCTCCAAGTAATTGACACACCTAAAAGGAGTAATAGACCATACACTCCAATTGGGACTTCTTATGCAAATATGTTCAAAATGCTCTCCGAGAATGATAAAATTCAACCTCTCGAACCGAGACCATTTGAATCACTAAAAAGGACTGATAGGTACTATTGTCCATATCATCAATCGGGAGGACATACTATAGATGCTACCATTAATGGGGTTTGGGATAGTGATGACGAGGATGTCTACCTCAAGGACGTCGAAGAAACTCCACTTTTGACAATATATCCAGTAGGTGACATTTGGAATGAAGAGGATTCATCTATAGATATCCTTACAAAATCCGGGAGAATGCAACCTCCCATTACTACCCAACCTATTCCCACTACTCAGCAAGTTCCCATACAAATCAAAGAAGACAACGATATTGTCAAACAATTAAAAAAGACTAAGGTTGAAATGAACGTATGGAAACTTCTAGCTACATCTCGAGAACATAGAGTTGCGGTCATGGATGCCTTAGCAAAAGTAGGGATAGAATCGGACACCACTCCTGAGGGGTTGGCTAACTTCCTCACGAGTGATCTCCCAAGTCCTACTAATTTGATCACTTTGTCCGACAAAGATCTACCGCCGGAAGGTGACAAGCACAACAAAGCTCTCAACCTCACAGTAATTTGCAAGAGAATGAACGTCCCTATGACTCTTGTAGATAATGGATCGGCAATTAACGTTTGCCCACTTAGAACTGCGAGGATGTTGGGGATAAGGGAGGAAGATTTATCTCCATCAACACAAGGGATAAGAGCTTACAATAACTCGCGTCGCCAAGCATTAGGCACAATTACTATGAACATAACGGCGGGAGTAATTGAACATGCCACCACATTCCAAGTGGTAGATATTAAGGCTTCGTTCAACTGTTGGGACACCCTTGGCTTCATGACCTCAAGGCCATCCCTTCATCTCTTCACCAACAAGTGAAAGCCATAGTTAGAGGAGTACCAATTACAATCGATGTTTCACCCCTGAGGATCAAAACAGTAGAAAATCCACTAATCAATGTGGAGCACGATGAGAATGACGAAGATTTGTGGGGCTTTAATGAAGAGGTCACCTTAATCGAGGAAGATGAACGGACCCCTCTTCGTTACGACCTCCACTCCAACATGATAACCAATGCTATTTTGAGAAAATAAGGACACTTCCCTGAAATGACTCTAGGAAAGAAGAAAGAGATAGCAAAACCGATAGGACTACCTGGTCTCCCTAAATTAAATACTTTCGGACTTGGTTCCGAACTGACTCTCGAAAATCTAAAGCGAGCCCAGGAAAGATCAAAAGCACGTAGAAATGCTCGCGCACAAAAGAAGGCAATCCCAATGGATCAATACCCTCTTACTTTAAATGGACAATTTATAAGAGAGGGAGAAGATTATCCATGTTATGAATTTTCAGAACCCTTTGTTGTAAACGGCATAAGACAATCTGGATTCAAAATATTTCTGGATTGTTGCTTTCTAGATGAAATCCCAACTCCTATCCATAAAGGAAAAGCACCCCCATACTTTGACTTTAATGTCATGGGATTTCTCTCTTTGATCCTTCTAAGCTCATCATTCCAGCAGAGGATTTAGTGCGAGGATGGCGCAAGACAGTGAAGGTGACTACTGCAAACGGAAAGAAGATCTCAATAAGTACAGGACAAGGGCCAATGTTCGAAGAATCGTCTGAGTCAGAGTCTTCCCCTATCGAGTCCTCTAAGTCTCTAGTTGTAACACCTTCCTCGAACTCTTCAATTTTAGCATCTACTCCTAGGATAGTTAGCAATCAACTCCCAACGGACATTTCTTTATTCGATGTAATGATTTCTGAGTTTAATAATATGTCTTCTTCCCCTTATTCCTCGTGTCTTTCTTTAACCCAAGATGACGAGTATTGCTTAACTAACGATGAAAATGACAAAGAAATTTTTAAAGCAATGGAAACACTTGAAAATAAGACACCAATAATTGAGGACACTGAAACGGTTGATATCTCAAAAGATTCGACCATTAAAAGAGAAGTTAAAATCGGACTCACGCTAAACAAAGATGAAAGAACCGATTTAATTAATCTACTTAAAGAATTCATCGATGTATTCGCATGGTCATATGAAGATATGCCAAGCATTAATAGAGAAATAGCTCAGCACACTATACCACTAATCCCAGGAATGAAACCTGTAAAACAAAAGTTGCGTTGAATGAAACCCGACGTAGCTTTTAAAATAAAAGAAGAAATACAAAAACAAATAACTGCAGGTTTAATCAGGGTATCCAAATACCTCGAATGGGTTGCAAATGTAGTCCCAATCCCAAAAAAGGATGGTAGGGTTCGAATGTGTGTCGACTATCGAGATCTAAATAAGGCAAGTCCAAAGGACGACTTCCCTTCACCACACATCGATATTTTGGTAGATAATACAGCAAATCACGCACTTCTCTCATTTATGGATGGATATGCAGGGTACAACCAGATTCTCATGGCCGAAGAAGATATGGAGAAAACAACATTCATAACACATTGGGGTACTTACTGTTACACGGTAATGCCATTCGGGTTGAAAAATGCGGGTGCCACTTACCAACGAGCAGCAACTGCCTACTCCATGACATGATGCACAAAAAGGTCGAAGTATATGTGGACGACATGATTGTGAAATCTAAAGATCGTTTAGGGCATCAAGTAGCTTTAAGAAAATTCTTCGAAAGGTTAAGAAAATACAACATGAGGTTGAATCCATCCAAGTGTGCTTTTGGAGTAACCTCAAACTCTCACCGATCAACCGGAAAAGGTAGAATACACATATCTACCTAGAGAAGAAAACCAATTTGCTGATGCCTTGGCAAGACTAGTCTCAATGGTTAGGATTCCTAAGGAAATTGAGCAAATGCCTCTAACTATAGAGAAAAGACACAAACCAGCATACATTCAAGCTATAGAGGATGATGAAACAAACTAAGAAGAAGAAGAAGAAGAAGAAGAAGAAGAAGAAGAACCATGGTATACCGATATACTCAATTATGTCGCCAAAGGAGAATACCCTCCTCATGCTGACAAAAGAGCAAAACGAGCTTTAAAACTTTTGCCTTCCCAATACGTACTCATAAATGATGAGTTACACAAAAGGGTACCTAAAGGTCGAACCCTATTATGTGTAGGCAAGAAAGACACTCAAAGAACTACGAGAATAGTCCACGAAGGAGTATGTGGAACGCATGTTAATGGCAAAATGCTAGTCCAAAAGATAATGCGAGAAGGATATTATTGGACTACCATGAATAGGGATTGTCATCAATATGTAAAAAGATGCCCTAAGTGCCAAATTTATGCAAATTTGCAACATATTCCTCCATCCCTTCTCTACACCTACACCTCACCATCTTAGTCTCTCAAACGATTAATGGCATTGGATTTCTCCCAAATTCGATTTGTTCTAGCACAAATATTATAATTGCCTGACCATCATTATTTTTACCACTAGTAAGAAGATATTGGCTAAGCATGTAAAAGAGGAAAGCTCTTCTCCTATAAACATGAAAAGATTCAGAGCGTGGTCTATCAAAATAAAAACGTGCAAACTCTTTTAAATCAACATTGTTACCATGCACTATGTTTTTTAGATCTTTACCCCTAAGGTCAAGGAAACACTCATAATCTTTGTAATAATACTCACTCACCCTAGGCATTACCACAAGATTTAATGAAGGAAAGCCTAGAATGGCACCAAACTCTTCCGGTAAAGGGCAAATTTCATCATAACCTAATCTAAAGCAATGAGTATTAGGATCCCAATATTCTAAGGCGGTATGAATGAAGTCTATATAAAGATCTACCCCCTTTATGCCATAAATACCCCCTATATGGAAAAAGTCAAGTTCTTTTCTCTCCTTAGCAGTTAAAGAACGACACCACTCACGAGTGAAATCACAAAAACTCTTCTTAATTAAAGCCATGACTAATTTTTGAGTTAATCTGTTCGAATTATACAGAAATCGTCAGATTTGGGGGCTATTTATAAACAATTTTTGGCAGATATCGAATTCTGAAAGGATTTGGAAAAACAAGTCCATCGCAAAACGACAAGCTTGTCGCATGGCGACAACAGTTGTCGCATGGCAACAAAGCTTGTCGCGTGGCGACAAAGAAAACGCGTGACGACAACGCGTCTGAGCCAGCGACAATTACGCGTCATACAAACCGCGTTTTTCTGACTTCGATTCGACTTTGATTTTGCATATTCCACCCTGATATTCAATACCCCTATATACAAATCCATTCCATATTGCCTTTTTCTTTTGATTAAATTGAGCTTAAGCTTATTTTAGTCGAAATCATTTTATTTTTCATTTTTTCTTTTGGGGGAGAAAGTCGGAACCCTCCATTGATAATAAAAATGACAGAAATTTTTGCGCAAAAATTAAGTCACAATTGCACACACTCATATGCAAATGAAAAATAAAATGCAAAGATAAAATAGGCTTAATATAAAAAGTTTGTATGTATAATGTCTTGTACGTGAGTCATATAATACAACGGACAAAGTCCTATGAAGACAAATAAATAAGCACAGGTACAAACTATGGTGACGGAGGCCGTAGATGATGAGCTACGCCCATCATATAAAAAAACGCTGTAGTTTGGGGTGTATGCCCCTCACCATCTCCTGACCCACCAGTCGGTAGAAACCTCAGCTCAGGGCCAGTCCCACCCAGGCTCACCAATCGACAACGGCTAAGGCTGCAAGGGCTGCTGCGACGACGAGCTAACCTCGTATGTCCCACCACCCATCGAAGGAGCCGATGTCACGCCTCCTTGGCCCGCCGGCTCAGCAAAGACATCCTCAGGCGAAGAAACCGAGTCCTCAGTTGGAGCAGCCTCAGACCGGACACCTCGGCCGCCATCAGAAGTACGGCGACGCCTTGAGCCAGATCTAGTCGGCTCTCTCCTAGCCTCGGGTCTCGACCGAGTGCGGGGTGAATGAATAGACTGTCCTTGCAAAGGTAAATCAAGTCAGATTCCAAAAGGTGATACAAAAGAAGGATAAGAGTGATACCTCCTCAACGTCGTTCCTCTAACAGGTAGCTCGGTTCCGTAATCTCACGAGCTTGCTGCGAAAGGCATCTATACACCTTGCCATAACTGTCACCACCTCGCGAGAAAACTAACAAAAGAATAAAGTCAGTAATAATACAGAACAAATACAAAAGCAAGAAAATAGATAAGCTCACCCGAGTCTGGTGACGAGGAATAGATCGCTCCACAAAACGTTGATCCTCGGGGGTTGGAGGAATCATCTTCTCGATCGGTCCGAACACACCCTGGTAATAGATAGACATCCTCGGAGGGACGAACTCCCTAGGCCCACCCTGATAAAATAAAATTCAAATGATCAGAATTCACTTGGGGGCTACCTAAAGAAAAATAAAAGTAAAGCATACCGCTGCCTCCTCAGACAAAACAGGGGCCGGCGCTAGCAAAGGCAGCAAGTCATCCTCGTAACGCTGCTCCAAATGGACATGAGACCGCCAGGGAGTGCCAGGAGACGACCGACTCGCAGAGTCACGCATCAACGTCTCATGAAACATATGTTGAGGCGGGCAAGCAGGGACGACGAAAACATGCGAGGAGTGCTGAATAGCTACTCTCTTGCTAAGATACACCGTAACATCATACGTCCCCTGAAAATAACAACGCTCGGTAGTATAATGCGCGGCCAGCGCGGGTATAGCCAAATCAGCCCATGGTCGGTATACCACGTCAGGCTCCTACAAAACAGCTTTGTAAGATAATTGCCCTCAAAAGAGTGATATCAAAAATAACAAGTGTTCCCGAGAATCTATCGAGAGGATCAGATCTAGAATACGTGCAATCTCGACCTGGCCAATACGACCTCCCCAACCAGCGCCAACAGGGAGCTCACGAGGTGAAGGTCTCGTCAGCGCAAGCGAGGGGAAGTACTCGTAGAACCAAATCTACACAGATGAGAGAAACTCAGCAAATGCTTGCACAATTCTAGAGCTAATTTCAAAAGGATAGAAATATACCTCTACAACCCTCCAGAAAATGAAAAGTGCGACCTCTCCAGACAAGACCCTGTGAGTGAAGGAACGTCGCAGGCCCATAAGAAAATCAGCATAGGCCAAGCTAGCCCAATCATACGTACCAACCAGGTGAAGGTCGCGAACAGCCCTCAGGTAGTAGAGGAGCACTCGACTACCCTTGTCAGGATAAAAAGTCCCTGACAGCAAAATAAGAACAAAGATGCGCACCCGCTGCTCGCGAGTGGTCGCATCATCCTCAAAAGCCGCTACCAAGGTGGAACGGCGGATGCACCGGGAACTAAGCTGTCCCGGCTGAGCCTCAGCACGGGCCCGAGTAGCAATCGGACCCATAATTTCCAAATCATCGGTGAGTAGACCGTAATATCACTATCAAATGGCAGTGGAGAAGAACGAAACTCCAAACCTGTGATGAGACTGAAGTCGGCAGGAGTGACCGTTATCTAACCCCAGGGAAAGTGAAAGGTGTTGGTGGTGTCCCAAAAGAACTCCACCAAAACTCGGACGACGAGGTTACTCCCATCATAGGAGTACATGGCTTGAGTAGCCCGAAAGATGGGAGTCAACCCATAGGACTTCCCCAACTGTCGCAGCGCCTCGTCTCTGGTGAACTACGCTTTGTATAGCGTACTGATGACGTTGTTGCGAGAACCATGACTGCGAGTCCTCCCACTGATGAGCCCGCATCGCACCCGCTTAGAAATATGGTGCTCAGGAGAAAAGAAAAGAGTGCTCATCCCACTCTGGGAGAGGTCCAAGTCTAGTAGAGGGGTCCTCGCCCTCGCCGACAGGCTCGTCCTCCCGGCGTGCGTCCCTCGACTGAGAACCAGAGCCGCGTTGCCTAACCATGCTATATTATGCAAATAATAAAGATTAAGGTTCTATACTATCTAATGTTCGCCTAGCCGCATGATAATATGTTCGCAAAAAAAAATGGAGTGCGTAGTACTAGAACAGAGAACAAATTCAATATGAGCATAATCAGTATTTTCGAGCAACCAAACAATTTCTTGCAATACTATGATAAATATTGTGACAAATTGTGCAAGAAGAACTAGTAAAAACACAAAGAACGGATCACATTGTTCTTCACGACCTCAATAGCTCCAACAATGGTGAATTGCTCATTTTTTCACCAAATTGAGTCAAACAAGTCTCAAAACACTCCCAAGGCAATGAATAAGCATAATCAAGCAAGTTCAAGGCATAAAATTTAATAAAATAAGCAAATTAAGCAAGAACATATTCGAATTTTCGGAAAAGTCGCGAACAAAGAATGCATAATTCAGCAAAAACCGAGTTAAGTTTGAGTAAAACTTACATGGATCGGGAAAATAAATGAAATAAGCTTTGATTTGCAACAAGTTTGAGCGAATTCGGTTGAGAGTTGAGCGAGAACGAGAATGTTGAAATTTTGAGCAAATGCGAAAAAACAGAACAACAGCAGCGGAAAATGAAGAAGAAAGAGAAGGTATTTAAAAAATCCGACCCTGTCGCCAAACGACAAGTTTGTCGCATGGCGACAAAGCCTTTCGCTTGGCGACAAGCAGAAATAGCGGTGACGAGTAGTTCCGGCTAGCGCTGGAGCGGCGACAAAGTATAGGGCTCCATAATATGGTTATGTGAACCTCGTACAGCAATTTCGGGTTCCTTGGTACGCCAGTTAGCCCCTCTAAGCAACTTGACATGATTTGATGATCGGCTCGATTACGATTAAATGAGACGATCTTTTTACCAGGTTGATCACTTGATTTAATCGTAATCGAGCCGATCATTAAATCATGTCAAGTTGCTTAGAGGGGCTAATTGGCGTACCAAGGAACCCGAAATTGCTGTACGAGTTTCACATAACCATATTATGGAGCCCTGTACTCTGTCGCTGCTCCAGCGCTAGCCGGAACTGCTTCTCGCCACTATTTCTGCTTGTCGCCAAGCGACAGGCTTTGTCGCCACACGACAAACTTGTCGTTTGGCGACAGGGTTGGGTTTTTTAAATACCTTCCCTTTCTTCTTCATTTTCCGCTGCTGCTGTTCTGTTTTTTCGCATTTGCTCAAAACTTCAACTTTCTCGTTTCTAATTCGCTCAAACTTGTTGCAAATCAAAGCTTATTTCATCTATTTTCCCGATCCATGTAAGTTTTACTCAAACTCAACTCGGTTTTTGCTGAATTATGCATTCTTTGTTCGCGACTTTTCCGAAAATTCGAATATGTTCTTGCTTAATTTGCTTCTTTTGTTTAATTTTATGCCTTGAACTTGCTTGATTATGCTTATGCATTGCCTTGGGAGTTTTTTGAGACTTGTTTGACTCAATTTGGTGAAGAAATGAGCGATTCAGCATTGTTAGACCTCTTGAGGCCGTGAAGAACAATGTGATCCGTTCTTTGTGTTTTTACTAGTTCTTCTTGTACAATTTGTCACAATATTTATTATAGTATTGCAAGAAATTGTTTGGTTGGTTGAAAATGCTAATTATGCTTAAATTGAATTTGTGCTCTATTTTCATACTACGTACTCTATTTTCTTGCGAACATAGTATCATGCGACTAGGCGAACCTTAGATTACTATAGAACCTTAATCTTTATTATTTGCATAATATAACATGGTTAGGCAATGCGGCTCTTGTTCTCAGTCGAGGGACACATGCCAGGAGGACGAGCCTGTCGGCGAGGGTGAGAACTCCTCTACTAGACTTGGACCTCTTCCAGAGTGGGATGAGCACACTCTTTTCTTTTCTCCTGAGCACCATATTTCTGAATGGGTGCGACGTGGGCTCATCAGTGGGAGGGCTCGCAGTCATGGTTCTGGCAACAACGTGATCGGTAAGCTGTATAAAGTGTATTTCAGCAGAGACAAGGCGCTGCGACATATGTGGGAGTCCTGTGGGTTGACTCCCCTTTTTCGAGCTACTCAGGCCATGTACTCCTATGATGGGAGTAACCTCGTCGTCCGAGTTTTGGTGGAGTTATTTTGGGACACCACCAACACCTTTCACTTTCCCTGGGGTGAGATGACGGTCACTCCTGCCGACTTTAGTCTCATCACAGGTTTGGAGTTTCGTTCTTCTCAATTGCCATTTGACAGTGATATTACTGTCTACTCACTGATAGTTTTGGAGTTAATGGGTACGATTGCTATTCGGGCCCGTGCTGAGGCTTAGTCGGGACAGCTTAGTTCCCCGTGCATCCGCCATTCCACCTTAATAGCGGCTTTTGAGGATGATGCGACCACTCACGAGCAGCGGGTGCGCATCTTTGTTCTTATTTTGCTGTAAGGGACCTTTTCTCCTGATAATGGTAGTCGAGTGCTCCTCTACTACCTGAGGGCTATTCGCGACCTTCACCTGGTCGGGACGTATGAATGGACCAGCTTGGCCTATGCTGACTTTCTTCTGGGCCTGCGACGTTTCTGCTGCCACAAGATCTTGTCTGGAGAGGTCGCACTTTCCACTTTCTAGAGGGTCGTAGAGGTATATTTTTATGCTTCTGAAATTAGCTTTAGACTTGTGCAAGCATTTGCCGACTTTCTCTTATCTATGTAGATTTGGTTCTACGAGTACTTCCTCTCGCTTGCGCTGGTGAGACCTTCAACTCGCGAGCTTCCCGTTGACGCTGGTTGGGGAGGTCGCATCGGTCAGGTTGAGACTGCACGTATTCGAGATCTGATCCTCTCGATAGATTTTCGTGAACACTTATTTCTTTTGATATTACTCTTTTGAGAGCTTTTATCTTATATAACTGTTTTGTAGGAGCTTGGCGTGCTATACCGACCATGGGTTGATTTGGCTATACCTGTGGTGGCCGCGCGCTATATTAACGAGCGTCGTTATTTTCAAGGGACGTATGACGCTACAGTGTACCCGCATGTTTTCGTCGTCCCCGCTTGCCCACCTCAACATATGTTTCATGTGGCGTTGATGCGTGATTCCGCGAGTTGGTCGTCTCCTGACACTCCCTGGCGGTCTCATGTCCATTTGGGGCAGATTTACGAGGATGACTTGCTGCCTTTGCTAGCGCCGGCCCCTGTTTTGTCCGAGGAGGCAGCGGTATGCTTTACTTTTTATTTTTCTTTAGGTAGCCCCTAAGTGAATTTTGATCATTTGAATTTTATTTTATCAGGCTAGACCTAGGGAGTTCGTCCCTCCGAGAATGTCTATCTATTACCAGGGTGTGTTCGGACCGATCGAGGAGATGATTCCTCCATCCCCCGAGGATCAACGTTTTGTGGAGCTATCCATTTCTCGTCACCAGATTCGGGTGAGCTTATCTATTTTCTTGCCTTGGTATTTGTTCTGTATTATTACTGACTTATTCCTTTGACAGTTTTCTCGCGAGGTGGTGACAGCTATGGCGAGGTGTATAGACGCCTTTCGCAGCCAGCTCGTGAGATTACGGAACCGAGCTACGTGTCGGAGGAACGACGTTGTGGAGCTATCTCCCTTGTCCTTCTTTTGTATCACCTTTTGGTATCTGACTTGATTTTTCTTTTCAGGGACAGCCTATTCCTTCACCCCGCACTCGGTCGAGAGCCGACTAGATCTAGCTCAAGGCGTCGCCGTAGTTTTGATGGCGGCCGAGGTGGCCGGTCTGAGGCTGCTCCAACCGAGGAATCGGTTTCTTTGCCTGAGGATGTCTTTGCTGGGCCGACGGGCCAAGGAGGCATGACATCGGCTCCTTCGATGGGTGGTGGGACGTACGAGGTTGGCTCGTCGTCGCAGCAGCCCTTGCAGTCTCAGCCGTTGTCGATTGGTGAGCCTGGGTGGGCTGGCCCTGAGCTGAGGTTTCCGTCGACTGGTGGGTCAGGAGATGGTGAGGGGCATAATTCCCGGACTACAGCGTTCTTTGATATGATGGGCGTACCTCATCATCTACGGCCTCCGGCACCATAGTTTGTACCTGTGCTTATTTATTTATTTGATTTCATACGACTTTGTCTTTTGTAGATTAGACATATTGCATATACAAACTTTTTATATTAAGCCTATTTTATCTTTGCATTTTATTTTTCATGTAAATGTGAGTGTGTGCAATTGTGACTTAATTTTTGCGCAAAAATTTCCGTCATTTTTATTATCAATGGAGGGTATCCGATTTTCTCCCCCAAAAGAAAAAAATGAAAAATAAAATGATTTCGATTAAAAATAAAGCTAAGCCCAATTTAATCAAAAGAAAAAGGCAATATGGAATGGATTTGTATATAGGGGTATTGAATATCGGGGTGGAATGTGCAAAATCAAAATCGAATCGAAGTCAGAAAAACGCGGTTTGCATAACGCGTAATTGTCGTTGTCTTAGACGCGTTGTTCCCATGTGTTTTACTTTGTCGCCAAGCGACATGATTTGTCGCCATGCGACAGACGTTGTCGCCACGCGACAAGCTTGTCGTTTGGCGACAGACTTGTTTTTTCCAAATCCTTTCAGGATTCAAAATCTGCCAAAAATTGTTCATAAATAGCCCCCAAATTTGACGATTTCTGTATAATTCGAACAGATTAACTCAAAAATTAGTCATGGCTTTATTTAAGAAAAGTTTTTGTGATCTCACTCGTGAGTTGTGTCGTTCTTTAAATGCTAAGGAGAGAAAAGAACTTAACTTTTTCCATATGGGGGGTATTTATGGCCTAAAGGGGGTAGATCTTGATATAGATTTCATTCATACCGCCTTAGAATATTTTGGGATCCTAATACTAATTATTTTAGATTAGGTTATGATGAAATTTGCCCTTTACCAGAAGAGTTTGGTGCCATTCTAGACCTTCCTTCATTAAATCTTGTGGTAATGCCTAGAGTGAGTGAGTATTATTACAAAGATTATGAGCGTTTCCTTGACCTTAGGGGTAAACATCTAAAAAACATAATGCATGGTAATAATGTTGATTTAAAAGAATTTGCACGTTTTTATTTTGATAGACCACGCTCTGAATCTTTTCATGTTTATAGGAAAAGTGCTTTCTTCTTTTGCATGCTTAGCCAATATTTTCTTATTAATGGTAAAAATAATGATGGTCAAGCATTTATAATATTTGTGCTAGAACAAATTGAATTTGAGAGAAATTTAATGCCATTAATTGTTGGAGAGACTATGCTTAGTCTTGATGAATTAAAAAAGAATCCAGAAGTACCTCTTCGAGGCTCTCCAATTTTATTACATGTAGAAAAATAATATTGTTAATTACGGAAATTAAAAACATATTTTTGTATAGCAATACTGATTATGTGCATTGATTTTTACAGATGTGGCTAATGGAGAGACTAGAATTGATTAGTTCTCCTGATAATATTGACAAATATACCCCCAATTGTTTTGTTCGTCGAAAGAAACGTTTCTCCTTTAAGATGGGTCGCCGTGAGTGGGGTAAAGTTTTTGCCTGTTGTGACTTCTCCATTAAATGGGTTGTTCCCTAGTGGAAGCTTGAAAAGATGATTGGTTGTAATATCCAACCCTTTTGCCGTCTTTCTAGTTTGTCAAAATTGACCTTTTATTATCCCTATAGCGTAAAGAGGCAATATGGGATTGCGCAAACCATTCATACGGGAGATATTCGTCGCCCTTATGAATTTCCCGTTTCGCAAGAAGTTAAACGATTTGACAAGTATTGGTGTGCTAGGCCTTTATAGGAAGTGATTACCCAAAAGGTTCCACCTTCTTTGTCCAATGATGTGAAGTAATGGTTGACTGGTAGATCTCAAAAAGGCCGAACCAAAGTAGAGAAGACCGATGTGAAGACTCGCCTTGGTGATAAGAAATTTCCTGTTAAAGAACGCCTAGGTAAAAGAGTTGACTTTAAAACTCCTGTGATGTCTAAGAAGAAGAGTGCTAATAAAGACAAACGAAAAAAGAAAGGTGGACTCTACAGAAAAGAAGGTTTGGGTAGAGAAAAAGCATGGAGTTTTAGATGTGGGAGAGACTATCCATACTAAAATCGAATGTAGAGCCTCTAATGGATGTCACTTAGCAAAAGTGATGGATGAAAAAGAAGCTTCTGACAAGAATTGGAAAAGGATTAAGAAAGAAAAGAAAGATTAGAGCATTGCTTTTCCTTCGATTTATTAGACAATTTAAGTTAACTTTAATTTTTTAAGCTTTATTTAAATTCCATTAATAATGTAATTCTTTTATTTATTAATGCAATTTCAGCTTTTTAATTAAATTAACTTTACATTAAAGCAATGAAAATAGCTTAAAATATTTTTTCCGAAAAAATTTCTTCAAGTACCGAAGTCGAAGGAATTTCCAGAATGCCCCAAAGTTGTCCAGATGTCCGCAGAAAATTGGCGCTGCTCATAGGAGTCTGTCGCCAGACTTTTCTACTTGTCGCCTGGCGACACACTTGTTGTTTGGCGACAAGTTTTTTTTTTTTTAGTTATGCTTTTGTCGATGCTGGGACGCGAAATGCTTGATAATTAAAGTGGCCGCACCCTTTAAAGGGTTGCCTACGTATCCTTTGTTAAGGAATTAGGCCAAACGTAGCTCTCTTGAGTATCCTACTCAAGTAGTTATGGGTAGTACTTTTTAAGTTGGTCAAGATTGGTCATGTTTGAAAATTCATTGCCGTCCATGTCAGTTAATTGAGCTGCACCTCATGACAAGATTGTTTTGACAATGTATGGTCCGGACCAATTGGGCTTGAATTTGCCTCTTGGATCCAAAACATTTTTCTTTAGTGCTTTTAGTACCAAGTTTCCAACCTTGATATTTCTTGTCTTGACCTTCTTGTTGAAATGTCTAGCCATACGAGTTTGGTAGCTGGGTATGATGTAGAGCTTCTAGTCGTTTTTCATCAAATAGAATTAACTCTTCATACCGTGATTTAGTCCATTCAACTTCATCGAGTTTACTTTCTAACGCAATGCGTAGAGAAGGTATTTCTAGCTCTACAGGGTGTACGACATCCAGTCCATAGATTAGGGCGAATGGCGTGTTTCCTGTTGACGTTCGAATTGACGTGCGATAACCCCTAAGTGCAAAATGGAGTTTGTCATGCCAATCCTTGTAATTTTCTGTCATTTTCTCGATGATAGTTTTTAAATTTTTGTTAGCTGCCTCAATTGCTCCATTTGCTTGAGGTGTATAAGGGGAAGAATGGTGATGTTGAATACCATACTTTTGTAACAATTCTTCACATTCGACTTGAAAGTGAATTCCATTGTCAGTTATCATCTCATGTGGGACTCCGTATCGACAAATTATGTTCCTTTCGATAAAGAGTGCTACATGTTTTGTAGTGAGTTTAGCATATGATTGTGTTTCAACCCACTTTGTGAAATAATCGATTGCTACCAAGATGTACTCGTGACCTCCTATTCCAGGAGGTATGATTTTTCCAATTATATTGATTCCCCATGTTGAGAATAGTCATGGTGATGTGTAGGTGTAGAAAAGGGATGGAGGAATATGTTGCAAATTTGCATAAATTTGGCACTTAGGGCATCTTTTTACATATTATGACAGTCCCTATTCATGGTAGTCCAATAATATCCTTCTCGCATTATCTTTTGGACTATCATTTTGCCATTAACATGCGTTCCACATACTTCTTCGTGGACTATTCTCATAGTTCTTTGAGCGTCTTTCTTGCCTACACATAATAGGGCTCGACCTTTAGGTATCTTTTTGTGTAACTCATCATTTATGAGTATGTATTGGGAAACCAAAAGTTTTAAAGCTCGTTTTGCTCTTTTGTCAGCATGAGGAGGGTATTCTCCTTTGGCGACATAATTGAGTATATCGGTATACCATGGTTCTTTATCTTCTTCTTCTTCTTCTTGGTTTGTTTCATCATCCTCTATATCTTAAATGTATGCTGGTTTGTGTCTTTTCTCTATAGTTAGAGGCATTTGCTCAATTTTCTTAGGAATCCTAACCATTGAGGCTAGTCTTGTCAAGGTATCAGCAAATTGGTTTTCTTATCTAGGTAGATATGTGTATTCTACCTTTTCCATTTGATCGGTGAGAGTTTCGAGGTAGGTTTGGTAGATATTAAGTCTTCTTTTATTTTAAGAGCTACGACGGGTTTCATTTGACGCAAATTTGTTTTACAGGTTTCATTCCTGGAATTAGTGGTATAGTGTGCTGAGCTATTTCTCTCTTAATACCTGACATATCTTCATATGACCATGCGAATACATCGATGAATTCTTTAAATAGATTAATTAAATCGGTTCTTTCATCTTTGTTTAGCGTGAGTCCGATTTTAACTTCTCTTTTAATGGTTGGATCTTTTGAGATATCAACCGTTTCAGTGTTCTCAATTATTGGTGTCTTATTTTCAAGTGTTTCCATTGCTTTAATAATTTCTTTGTCATTTTCATCGTTAGTTAAGTAATACTCGTCATCTTGAGAAAGACACGAGGAATAAGGGGAAGAAGACATATTATTAAACTCAGAAATCATTATATCGAACAAAGAAATGTTCGTTGGGAATTGATTGCTAACTATCCTAGGAGTAGATGCTGAAATAGAAGAATTAAAGGGAGGTGCTACAACTAGAGACTTAGAGGACTCGATAGGGGAAGACTATGACTCAAACTCTGACTCAGACGATTTTTCGAACATTGGTCCTTGTCCTGTAGTTATTGAGATCTTCTTTCCGCTTGCAGTAGTCACTTTCACTGTCTTGTGCCATCCTCGCACTAAATCCTCTACTGGAGTGATGAGATTGGAGGGATCAAAGTTCTCGCTTTGTAGGACTGTTTGAATGGGTGAAGAGTTATCCTCTATATATCTTGGCTCATTCTTTTCTTGCCTAAAGAGAAGTCCCATGATATTAAAGTCAAAGCATGGGGGTGCTTTTTCTTTATGGATAGGAGTTGGGATTTCATCTAGAAAGCAACAATCCAGAAATATTTCGAATCCAGGTTGTCTTATGCCGTTTACAGCAAAGGGTTCTAGAAATTCATAACATGGATAATCTTCTCCCTCTCTTATAAATTGTCCATTTAAAGTAAGAGGGTATTGATCCATTGGGATTGCCTCTTTTTGTGCGCGAGCATTTCTACGGGCTTTTGATCTTTGCCAGGCTCGCTTTAGATCTTCGAGATTCGGTTCGAAACGAAGTCCGAAAGTATCTAATTTAGGGGGGGCAGGTAGTCCCATCGGTTTTGCTATCTCTTTTTTCTTTCCTAGAGTCATTCCAGGAAGTGTCCTTATTTTCTCAAGATAGCATTGGTTATCATGTTGGAGTGGAGGTCGTAGCGAAGAGGGGTTATTTCATCTTCCTCGATTAAGGAGACCTTTTCATTAAAACCCCACAGATCTTCGTCATTCTCATCGTGCTCCACATTGATTAGTGGATTTTCTACTGTTTTGATCCTCATGGGTGAAGCATCGATTGTAATTGGTACTCCTCCAACTATGGCTTTCACTTGTTGGTGAAGAGATGAAGGGATGGCCTTGAGGTCATGAAGCCAAGGGCGTCCCAACATTATGTTGAACGAAGCCTTAATATCTACCACTTGGAATGTGGTGGCATGTTCAATTACTCCCGCCGTTATGTTCATAGTAATTGTGCCTAATGCTTGGCGACGCGAGTTATCGTAAGCTCTTATCCCTTGTGTCGATAGAGATAAATCTTCATCCCTCATCCTCAACATCCTCGCAATTTTAAGTGGGCAAACGTTAATTGCCGATCCATTATCTACAAGAGTCATAGGGACGTTCATTCTCTTGCAAATTACTGTGAGGTTGAGAGCTTTGTTGTGCTTGTCACCTTCCGGCGGTAGATCTTTGTCGGAAAAAGTGATCAAATTAGTAGGACTTGGGAGATCACTCGTGAGGAAGTTAGCCAACCCCTCAGGAGTGGTGTCCGATTCTATCCCTACTTTTGCTAAGACATTCATGACCGCAACTCTATGTTCTCGGGATGTAGCTAGAAGTTTCCATACGTTCATTTCGACCTTAGTCTTTTTTAATTGTTTGACAACATCGTTGTCTTCTATGATTGGTATGGGAACTTGCTGAGTAGTGGGAATAGGTTGGGTAGTAATGGAAGGTTGTATTCTCCCGAATCTTGTGAGGACATCTATAGGTGAATCCTCTTCATTCCAAATGTCACCTACTGGATATATTGTCGGAAGTGGAGTTTCTTCGACGTCCTTGTGGTAGACATCCTCGTCATCACTATTCCAAACCCCATTAATGGTAGCATCTCGTTCTTGCGGGATTTGAACTATTTTCTTGTTATCAATCAATTTTTGGACCAAGTCTTTGAACTTGAAACAATTTTTTATAGTATGTCCTCCCGATTGATGATATGGACAGTAGTACCTATCTGTCCTTTTTAGTGATTCAAATGATCTCGGTTCGAGAGGTTGAATTTTACCATTCTCGGAGAGTATTTTGAACATATTTGCATAAGAAGTCCCAATTGGAGTCTATGGCCTATTGCTCCTTTTGGGTGTGTCAATTACTCGGAGGGAGAATGATACGGGTTTCTTAATTCTTTTATCTGTTTTAATTAACGCTAGTTTGCAGGTATCGGCGTTACAAGAATGATTTAGGATTGCAGAACGTTCTGAATCATTCTCCGTCCCTATCGATACTTTAACTTTCGTTTTCGAAACTTGCGTTTCTCCAAACTCAGTCAAAG